>NW_015961991.1:44156-647740 GCF_000497045.1 Kalmanozyma brasiliensis GHG001 | reverse complement strand
TCCTGGCAATTTTGACGCGTCCGCCGCTTGCTGTCCATTGCTCCTGCCAAAATCTGGCGTTGTCCGTCGCTGCACTGGAGCAGTGTAAAATGGCGTGTCCGTTGGACCAACAGACAAATGGAGGGTCTGCCATTTGGCAGGGGAAAAAGCAACGGATTTGTTTGTCGTCCGCTGCCGTCGCCCCCCAGCCTAGGGCTAGTGTACTACGTTGTCCTGTGTGCTAGAATGCATGCTGCATGCTTGCCATAGCCTGGAAGCGGCCCTGGGACAAGATTGGAGCACTTGCGTTTTCCTTTGTCGAGTCTCAGAATTGACGTCGACACCTACAATGGTGCGTTCTCCACCTGCAAACGCTTCCAGCATGGTATGTACTGCTCACTGTACCTGTAACGCTGATGCCTGCATGGTCTGCACGCCTGTCGCTTGCCTTTGTCGATGCTGCCGTCTGAGTTGCATGTTTGCCGTGTTGGTGGTTGTAGCCGTTGTCAACACCTCTGATGGCACCGTATCTACCCGCAGACGCTTCCAGCTGGCCACCTACATCCTTCCTGAGCTGCCACACACCTGTTTGCACGGTCTGCATGCCTGTTGGTGCCTGTTGGGTCACTTTGATTCACCCGTCAGCCGTGGTGCGTGTTTTTGATCAACAGCTGGCGGTGAGACGGTGGTGCATTGTTCTGCCTTGTCAGACGCCTCCTGCTGGTTGCTCCAGCTCCACACACACCGTATGCACTTGATTGTATTGCCTGGTCAGCCACACAGCCTCTGCTGGCATGGTTGTTGACTTGTGCGTGCTTGATTGTTTCTGTATCGGCCATTTGCTGCCTCTTGCGCATCCAATCTGAATGTCTGTTCAGGCAATCTAATATATGTGTGTGATTCAATTAATGACAAGGCTGTATTAGTGCATTGATCATCAAGTGAGTGCAATGTCAGCACTATAAGGAGTGGTTGTTGAGGTATGAAGATTGAATCAGTGATTTGTTAGACCCAAAATCCAATTACTCATTTTCCTTCGGAGTACAACGGTCTTGTAGCGGCGTCTTTGCCGGCTTCCAAAGCGAGATTTTCTGAGTCGCCGGTCGACGCACGGATATCGAGGGTGTGGGGGAGCCTTTTGAGTGCGGGGATTCACCTCCTCGGCGTTAGAGGAGGTTACCGGGGCTTCGATTCGAGGCATGGCAGGGTGTGTCATATGCTCGGACCGAGCAGATGGCAGCGACGACGAAGAAACATAAGCTCGCGAAGTCATCCGTGCGTACTTCCATCTCCCTCCTCCATTCTGTTCCCCCAACACCTCCCTCACCCACGATCTTCGTCATGCCCTTCGATCACACGAACAACCGCACGCTCCGCATTCTCCACGCCGCGGCTGCGGGTGGGTACGCTATCAACGCACAGTCCTGCTACGACGCGCAATCCGTCATCGCGCTCGTCCGGGCTGCAGAAGCTTCCCGCTCGCCAGCCCTGTGTCAGCTCTTCCCCGTGACGATGGCGCAGTTTGGCAAGCCGTTCGTCCAGTTCTGCCTCGACACGTGCCATGCTGCTTCGGTCCCCATTGCGGTGCACCTCGACCATGCCGCCAGCGACGAGGATATCACACGCGCACTCGATTGGGCGGAACAAGGGACAGCGCTGGACAGCATCATGATCGACTGCTCGCACTTCGATACGGACGAGGAGAATATCAACATGGCCAAGCCGTACGTGGAAAGGGCGAACCGGCTGGGTCTAGCGGTAGAGGTGGAATTGGGCAGGCTGGCGGGAGGCGAGGCAGGCGTGCGGGTCATCGATGAGGGTATGCTGACCAAGCCCGACAAAGGTATGTCCCACACGACCCACGACTACGGCCTGGCTCGGACATTATACTGATTCTTGCTTCTATTCGATATGGTTCTTGCAGCGGAGCGATTCCTCACTGAGCTAGGCGCCCAGATGCTTGCCCCGTCCATCGGCAACATCCACGGGCGGTACATCAACCCGCCCGCATTTCACCTCGATCTGCTCGAAAAGCTGCAGTCCACCGTCGGCCCAGGTACCTCCTCGAACGCCTATCTCGTCCTCCACGGCACCGACGACCTCCCGGACAGCCTCTTCACCGACTGCATCAAGCGCGGCGCATACAAGATCAACGTCAACAGCTGGGCGCGCGATCCTCAAGTCGAGTACTGGGCGAAACACCTTTCCGGCGGCGCGCTGCCCGAAGTGTACGAGGGAGGGATGGTCGAGTTCGAGAAGGTGTGCAAACGATTCTTCGATCTATTTGGTAGCGCGGGCAAAGCCTAGATCCTCTCGACCACCTTGCCATCGCTCAAACGCAGCAACGAGCCGAAGGTGGTCGGCCATTCTGACTCGTAGTGGCTCACCAACACTATCGCCATTCGTTTCCTCTCCTCTTGGTCTTGCTGTTGTTCTGTGGCGGTCGCACCTACGACGAAATCTGCGGGACAGTCAATGAAGGCCCTTGTGCGCTCCACCTGCCGCCTGTCCATGCCTTGAAACGGTTCGTCGAGAACCAGCACCTGCGGATTACTCACCACGGCCCGCAGGAAGAGCACAATCGCTTGGCTTCCATGGCTCAACCCCGCAAATGCCCTGTCTGAGACCGTCTTCACATCCTCCGCCTGGCCCTGCGTGCTCGTGAATGAGCTTCCCTGCGGCGACTTGATGAGATCGCTGAACAACGAAAGGAGCGACCACACGCGCTGCTTCTGATGCTCGCTATACTTTCTCCTCGCGAAAACATTCTCGAACCCGGACGCGACGACTTCACCCACCGTCAGCCCGCCTGCGGCGAGGGGCTTGCGCGGGAACGCGTTGAACAGCTCCGGTGACAGATGCCCTAGGCGACGATTGATCAGCGTCCGCGCGTTGGAGGGGTGGTCTCGAGCGTGGGAGAACAGAGAGAGCGAGGAGGCGGGGAAGGAAAACGATTTCGGATGGTCGCCGAGCAGCAGAGCGAGGAGGGTAGTTTTGCCAGAGCCATTGTCGCCTGCAAGCACGAGACGGAGGCCGGGATGGAGAGAGAGGTCGATCGAGTCAAGGACGAGTTTGTCGCCGTACTGGATCGAGACTGACTTGAGGGAGATGAGCGCGGGCGAGGAGGTGTCGCCGAGGCCGATGCCGCCTTGCGCATTGGAGAGGACGACATCGTGCCCGCCTCGCTTTGCTTCGGTCTGTGAGGATGTTGATGTTGGGGCGCTGACGGACTTACGAGGGCCGATCGAGATGATGCGCCCTTGATCGTCAACCTTGAGGATGTGAGTGACAAGATCTGGAATGGCATCTTGTTCTCGTAGGACGAGCACCAATCTTGGTCTCCTTCCAGCGTGAAGCTGCGCGAACAGATCACTGAGGCGCTGCCGTGTGCCGACATCGATCCCTGAGAAAGGCTCTTCGAGCACAACGAGCTCTGCACCCGTGATGAGACTGCTCAAGATCCTGGCTCGTCGCGTCTGTCCGTTGGAGAGCGCGATAACGGGTCTGTGTAACAGCTCGTTCGTGATGAGCAGAAGAGGTGCCATCTTCTTGATGACGTTATCCGCTTGCTGTGCCCTCTCCAAAGCGGCTCGTCGTTCAGCCTCAGACCTGTACTTGAACCGCCCAACCACCTGGTCGGCAGCGTCGGAAGAGGCGAGTGGATCCGGCACAAACTTGTTCGCGGCTACAAGACCAACGGGGCAGTCGAGCAGGTCCATCAGTCGCTCGTACAACGTCACTCTGTCTTCTTCGCGTATGGCGCCGTAGCGCGCAGAGTAATTGGAGAACTCGCCCGAGGCAGAGGCGGAGCCCATTTTGGTCGCAAAGGAGACGTGTTTGATGGCTTTGCTGGAGGAGCGAGGACGTGCGTCAGGTTGGGATGGATCGAGCAAGAAGGGATGGACCGGTGGATGCTGCAGGTCGGAGGGAGACTGACGGGGACGGTATCGACCCGAGAGGACGTCAATGAGCTCGCGACGAACGGCGCCGCCTTGCTCCGAGGCAGGAGCGATGATGGCCCAACACTCGTCGGCGCCAGCGTCGTTGACGGTCCATTGCAACGTTGGCGGAGAGCTTGCAGTCGAGTCGGAGGGCGGTGCAATCAGGCTCTTGAGAAGCGCGTTGTCGAGCTTGAGCAGTGGTGGCCATGGTCGTGGTGCAGGTGCGCTTGTTGAGAACGGACGAGTAGCGCTCTGGGACGCCGCTCTGCATGCAGACACGAAGGTGCTTAACTCGCGGATGTCTGGATGACTGGATGAGCGGCCCCCTATGCGCCATGAACGAGGTATTGAAGAGCGCATTGCTGGCTACGCTGAAGTCACGGCTCGGCCTGTTCTGTCGCGATATGAAGGTGATGTGGGCAGTACGAACCCGGTGACGAGGTGGTGCAAGACGCGAGGGCCTACCGAGTCAGAAGGATTGACCTTTGTTCGGCAATCAAAACGGCCTTCAGATGGATATTTGCGGGGTTTGGTCCAGATCGGGGCCTCGACATCTTGTATGATCCGATCAGTCGTCGATGTTTCTCCGCTAGCAGCCACGCGGAAGACAGCAGCTGCGTGTGACAAGCTGTCTGCCGGGCTTTGAGGGACGCACAGGAACCCGGCTGCAAGCCTCGAAAACGACTGCCGACGCCTCGGCCAGGGTGGTGACCACCTCGATCAGAGCGGCTCCCCCACATACGCCTCGTTCCAAAGAGATCAGCCGTACCGAACATGTCGGCGTGCAGGTTCGTTTCCTGGAGAGTCGGTTCCGATCTTTGCATGTTACGCACATGCAAATGAGCTGAAAACGACCAGCACGGCAATGCTACTGGCCGGTCATGGTGCTCATTTGTGAGATGCCACCGCACATGGGCGGGACCCAAGAGTTGGGTCGCTGTCGGTCATCAGCCTGATGTTCACCCGAACAAAGGGCATGCCCTCTTCGGAGGCTGCCCATACTGTCGCTGCCCGTCTGTACCCGATGTGACAAGTTTCGCGTCAAACCCCAGACGATGTTGAGAGACCTCAACTCGTGGCTCATTGCGTTTGTGGACCGCTGGGTCTCTGGTCTACTTTCAGTTGGTCCGTCAGTCCGTGCGTCCGACTGGCTAAAGAAAGAAGATGGCAGCATGGCGCTTGTGCTGCAGGAACAGGGCGAATGACGAGCTGGGGGCTGGTCTGAGGAAGAGGAACGTCGTCACGAGGGGAAGCGTCATGTTCGGTTAGTGCGGCTCTGATGTCAGCGGAGGTTGGGTTAATTTAGAGTTTCCGAGGCAGAAGGGGTCGTTTGTCTATGAGCGGGGTTTTGCAATTGAACAAGAGCGGTGCGAGATGATGATGAATGGGGAAACTCATGAGGGTCTCTGATTGTATGCCTTTGTCGATGATGGTCCATTCCACTGCGCTCTGAACGAGGCATTGAACGCCGCTGAACCATCAGCTTAAGAAGCTGGACACGAGCTGCCTTTGGTCGTCACGACGCGGAGGCTCAGACGACAGAGGCCTGACTGTCGTGGCATCGCCCCAGTCATCGACCTTGAAACATTCACACCGGAGACCTTCCGAGCTGTCGGAAGAACAGAGCTGGCGTTGGACCAAGCTGCAGGCGAGTCGAATCAGTGATGCGCGAGGCGCAGCAGCTGCAGCAGCATCATCAGCTGCCTACAGTAGGTGGACAGCCGCGGGCACTGAGAGAGCGGACCACGAATTTAGCCTGCTTTCACGCTTTGCTTGACGAGTGACTTTTTTCGAAAAGAGGCCCGAGAGCGACAAGAGTGACTTCATCGAAGTTTAGAATTGTGAGTTTGTGGAGTGCAGCCGCTGCTCTCGCCGGAGGAGCCGCCTGGCGCCTGTCTGTCTGCGTTTGACTGCGTCTGTCGAGCTTGCCCCGCCTCCGCTTGAGACCCCCAGCTTCGGTCCGTTCCGTCTCTGCTTATAACGCTGACTCTGCATCGTGGGAACAGCATCTTCTTCCCGTACCATCATCACCAACGCCTCAAGTCAATCACCATGACGGTTCAAGAAAAGGCGTCTGAATTCATTGCCGGCCTCGCCGGTAAGCAAACCCACTCGAAGCTTGGATTCAAGCTGTTGCCATCCGACCCAGTGCTCGACACGTTCCGACACTTTGGCTTCAAGGTGGTCGAGTATGACATCCCTCGCTACCCGCTCTGGACCGCGCTCATCGTCTCATTCCGTATCCTCGGCTTCATCGTCGGTTCCGCCGTCGTCGCTTACGGCCTGTACCACGGCATCGCCAAAAAGTCGCAAGTTGGCAAATGGTTCTCCATCTTCAGCTTGATCTCGACGCTCCTCGCCTGGCCCATGCTTACCGGCCGATCGGGTGTCATGCTCCTCGATTTCTGGCGTCCTGCGCTCGGCTTCCGCTCTTGCCTGCTCGTCTGGGATGTCTTCCACATTCGCTCCGTCGACGAAGTAGAGGGTTGGTCGTTTGCGCGCTTCTTTGCTCAACTCTGGACTTTCCCCAAGGAGCTCGACGAGATCAACGATCGCACCGCCGAGGAAGGCTTCGAGAGGAACGCTAGGATCGAAAACCTCAAGGGCATGCCCAAGGTCGCCATCGAGGCCTTCGCCATGTTCGGCGCTCTTTACTTTATCCCTCCCTTCGAGCTCACTCGCAACATGAGCCAGCTCGCCTACCACTGCTACTGCGATGCTCTCGGTGTCTGCATTCTCATGGCTCTGGCTCTCTTCGGTGACGGTTTGCTCAAGATGTTTGGTATCGTCATCAACGTCGAGATGGCCGACATGTTCGAGAACCCTTTGGGCACCACCAACATTCGCCTCTTCTGGAGCCACTGGAACCGTGCTATCGCCACTGTGCTTCACCGTGTCGTCTTTGGCGGTGGGAAGAGCAAGACGACGCTCCGCAAGAAGAAGGCCGCTGCTCAGGCTGCCGTCGCTCGACGAGCCCACATGGACGGTCTTTCTGAGACCGATGCCGGCCACACTTCGGGCGAGGACGAGCAGGCGAGCTCCAACGGTGGCAAGAAGCGCAACGCTTCGGGTCTCAAGCCTCTTTCTTCGGTCAATGGAGACTCTGACCTGCGAAAGCGCAAGGGCGGTGCCAAGGAGGCCGTCAAGTCCAACGGCAACGGTCGCAGCCCCGCCGGTCAGCCCGCCAAGAAGTCGTCCTTCCTGCCCAAGGCCTGCGCGGCTATCGTCACGTTCGCCATGAGCGGTATCTTCCACGAACACATCACCTACTGGACGCTTGGTTTCGCCAATGGTGAAAACTTTGTGTTCTTCCTGCTCAACGGTGTCGCTACGGTGACGGCCACGTGGTTCAAGCGAACCTACCCGGAGGCCAACGCCAAGATCCCCACTTGGCTCTCTGTGCTCATGCTGCACGCCTTCTTCCTGGCTGTCATCCCTCTCTTCTGCTCGCCCTTCATCCGATCGGGCTTCTTTGTGCAGCTCGAGGCGCTCAAGTACGAGCTCATGCCTGTTCGTGACCGACCTCGCGGCAGCTTTGTCTACCTGTTCGGTCAGTAAACGTGCGAGGCCATGATCTTCTCCACCGATAGATCGTCCTCATACAGCACAACACTCCCTTCTTCTTGATACATCCCTTCCCCCGGGATATGGAAAAAGAAAGACGCTCCCTTCTGCTGTCGCGGGATCCACCCTTTCCTCCTCACTCCTTTTTGATACCTCTTCCTCTTTTCTTCAGAAACGTCAATTCAAGCAAAAATTTGTGTTCTCATACCTGTATGAAGTGCGCGTTTGTGCCCTCTACTCTCACGTTCGAAGAAGGAGATCCGAGCTGTGCGCCCTGTCGAGCATATGAAGGGGGACCGCAATGGTGGCCGAAGTGAAGACTGAGATCGGGCTGGTATCGGGACGGTCGCTGCACTCGTTTCACACCCCCTTGGCTGAGCACAGCGCCGTGGTTGTCTCAAAAGCAGAACGACGATTTGCCCCGCATTCGCATCATTTTTCGAAAATAGAAAGTCAGAAAAGATCGACATGAAGAGAAGGGGCATCTGAGCAGTCTGGCGTTGGTTGCCGCGGGGATTTAATTTTATATTTTGGATGCTTTGGCTCAACGCAAACAAAGGCGTGCAGAGGGAGACGGTGCAGGTTGACGAGTCAAGCTCAAGGTCCAAGTTCGAGGTCAGGCGAGGGGCAGGGTTTGTCCGTTGGTCGTCGTCGCCGTCTCCATCACCATCATCATCGCAACCCTCCGTCAACGTCGGAGCCAGTCATCCTCCGCATCACTTCGTATCGGCGCAACGCAAAAGGTGGATCTCAATATGGTGTCAAACAAGGCCGCCGTTTTGGCGCTTACGCTTCTCCTTGCAGCTCTCCAACCAACATCCGCTCAATTGGGACCAGACGGCTCGCTTACCGCCCTCCCCACGGGTCTTCCCCTCTACCAGCGTGACGGCTCCACAATCACGGTTAGCACCACGCAGTTCAACCCGGCGCTCACCAACCAGGGCGGCACCACCAACTCGGCGGGCACATTCAACGTCTCCCCGCTCGCCACATCTACCTCGTACGAATTCGAGACGGTGCAGCAGACGTCTACGTTCGCGGTGGGGAGTGTCAACACTGCGCGTGCGACTGGCGGCTCGGGCTCCGGTTCCGGCTCGGGAGGAAGTGGCAGTGGAAGTGGCGGCAGTGGAGGCGGAAGCAGCGCCAACTTTGGCGGTACCATCGTCGTCACTGCCACGGCACCTACCAGCACCGTTGCAAACACCCAGGGCGCGAGCGGAGGCAGCAGCGTCCAGACCGGTAGCAACGGACTGCCCAGCTTGGCGCTGAGCAACTCGGAGAGCAACGCTGCCCCAAGGATGGTTGGTGGTGAAAAGGCGGTGGTTGCTGCGCTCGGGGCGATGGTTCTAACGACTGTGTTTGGCGCCCTCGTTGTTGTCTAATCGGATGCATTGCACCGCGGACCAGTACCGTCTGTCAACCGCGAGGTGTCGCCGACGCACACTTTCTAGATACCCCTTCGCCCGGATCGCCCTTTCCCTCCCAACGGAACGCCGCGACCCTGCGGCCACACACACTCGTTTAGCATCCCGCGATGCTCCTTCTTTCTGTATATGCTTATACGTTGCTGCTTAATACACTCACTATTAACAATCAGAACAGATGCTTGCTTTGCGTGTTCCACTTTTTCACGTCAGAGAGCTTCCGTACCGACTTCATTTCACGTCGTCTGCCCACTTGCCAACCCTTCGGTGTTCTAGCATCGCCTTCACACGCACGCTGAGCCGCTTCTCATAGACAAAGCTAAATTACACACACAGCATCCACGACAGCTGACCGTCTATGATTCTATTACTGTTACACAATTGTCCCTTCGATTCTATAATGCGCAGCTACACCTCCTTGTCGCTGTCCGGCGGGCTAGGCAGGCTCTTGGTGGGGTCCTTGATGTAGCTCTTCATCATGTTGTCAGGAACATCATTCCAGCCGCCCACGGATGGCGCTACATACGCCGGTCTTGACCTGCCTGCTGTGTGCTGGTAGCCCCCTCCTGCCGGAGGTGCGCTGGGATGCGGCCTACTGTGCAGCCCCTGCCCAAAGTCATTTGCCGAACTCGTGATCGACACAGTGCTGAGCGGCAACAACCCTTGCGAGGCGACCTGCTTGCGCTCGACCTTCCTCTCTCCCTTCTGCACATCATCCTTGGTCTTGCTATCGTTGTACATCCACAATCCATAGAAGGTCAGCGCGATGCCGAACCATTGGAGCAGCGAGACGGCCTGGCCAAACCAGATGATGGCCAGAACGATGACGAACACCCGCTTGAGCAGAGATGCGATGGAGTAGGTCACGGGTGAGACCATGGATAGGACGTTGAATGCGAGGATGTTCTGCGCAAAGTGGACCAGCCCATTGCACAGTAGCAGGTAGAGGACGAGCATGCCCCGATCGTGCGGCCAGGCAGCATTTGCCTTCCAGCTAGGGTTGGAGAAGATGGCAGTCCCGTCGTAGTACAACGCCATGGGGATCATGAGCACGATAGAGCAGGCGGACGAGTAGAAGAGGATGTTGATCTTGTCCATCTTCTCGCTGTCCGTGCCGGGGATGCCGTCCTTCTCGCCCTTTCTCAGCAGCTTTTTGGAGTAGATGTTCTGCGCTACGAAGACGAATGTGGATCCAAGGGCGGCGCCAAACCCGACGATGTCGTCTGCGTTGAATGCGAACCCTGTGCACGCCATCATGACGCCCGAGGTGAGTGGAAGGAGCGACATGTACGTCTTACTCGAGTAGGTGACGTTGAAGAGGTAGGTGTAGCTGAGCACGGTGAAGAGCGGGCTGAGCGCCTTGATAGTGTGCACTGTTGCGACGGGAACGCGCGAGATGGCGAGCGAGGAGAGTGCCTGCCCCATGACATTGAAGAAGGCCAGCTGGCCGACTTCGGCAACGCGATGAAAGGAGGGCTTGACGAGGCGTGTGAGGGCGCGGTTGCCGAGGATGCGGCGCGAGGCGCAGATGGCACAGCAGACGTTGACGAAGATGAAGTGGATGAGCGTCAGCGTTACCGGATAGGGAAAGGCTGGTGGCCGAGCTGCCGGCGGCACGCCCCAGTCTTGACCATCGACCTTAGGTACGCGCCCTTTAGAGAGCAGCGCCTTGGAGGTATTGGACGACAACGAGGAGGATGTGTACCACGCCAAGCAGCCGAGCACGAAGAGAGCGGTGGACTTGGAGGCTGTCTCGGATATTGATCTGGTATGTGACGATCCTGTGGCTGTGTCTAAACCGGAGCGACTTGATGTGAATAGGCGAGGTCGATCCATGCTGCGCTTCGACTTATGTGAGGACGAGGAGAGCCATGATGATGACGATGTGGGCAAGGTGGACCGTGATGCTTTGGAGGAAGAGAACTGCGAGATGGTGTCGAGGGCGCGTAACCTGACGCTGGAGAATGCCGCGTTCATGGTCGGCTCTGTTTCCGCGCTCAAGCACAGCCTCAAGTGTGCTGTTATAGCTGCCGCTGGTGTGATGGAGATGAAGTGATGGTGGTGACAGAAGATGGAAAACCACGCCGAGAAGTGTTGCTCTGATGCGCCGAAACGTGGCCAAAATGTCAACGCGGGCTCGGGAAGCTCCCCGACATGGAAACTTTCCGGTGGCATAATTTTGGCACCACAGCGCAGTGCCTGGCCTGGCTTTAATGAACCCTTGTCGATCTGCAGGTGAGAAATTGCCCGAGGCGATTTTGACACTATGTTAGATTTTTGATGCTATTGTATGCCTGCCGGCAACTTGGGCGGAGTGCATTGTGGGGACCCTGCGTCAAAGAAGTGTGATTGGCGACGTGGAAGATGTCGTGATCAGCTCTTCAACCACGCATCCTCATGCTGCTATCATTGCACCTCCACTGCACTCACCTTCCGCCTTCCCGCCCCGCTTAGACATTCGAGCTCTTTGATCGAGCTGATCGAGCGAGGTCAACACAAAGATGGCCACCACCAGCTCGCACAACAAAAAGTCATCCGCGGTCAAGCGCATCCTCTCGGAAGCGCGAGAGTCGTCCGAAGACTCGTCGGATCTATACACTGCCGCACCACTCGAAGACAACATCTTTGAATGGCATTTCACACTTCGAGGACCTTCCAACACCGAGTTTGCCAACGGTCTTTACCATGGGCGCATCCTTCTCCCCGCCGAATACCCGATGCGACCGCCCAACTTGATGCTGCTGACGCCCAACGGACGATGGGAGCTCAACAAGAAGATCTGCTTGACTTTCACGGGCTTCCACGAGGAAATGTGGCAGCCAGCATGGGGGATAAGAACAGCACTGCTGGGCTTGCAGACGTTCATGACGGCCAAGGCGGAAGCAGCCGTGGGCATCGGTGCTTTGGACTATCCCGTCGAGGCGAGGCAGAAGCTGGCAGCAGAGTCGAGAAAGTGGAAGTGTGACGTCTGCGAGAAAGCCACACTCGAGATGCTGCCGGACCCTGATCCTACTCAGCAGCCAGAAGAGAGGAAAGAGGAGACGCTGCCAGAAGGCTTGCAGGTCGATCTCAATGCTCAGTCTCACAAGCCACAGTCACAGGTGCCATTGCAATCTTCGGCGCTCTCCGACGCAGTTCCTCCGGGCTTGGACTTGTCGGCAGCACCGTTGGAGAGCTTCGCTTCACACTCAGCACCATCACATCAAGACGCCGCAAGTGCAATCACTGCTACTGCTGCTTCGTCGGCGATTCCTACTTTGGCTAGTGCCGCGGCTGACAGCGCTGCTGCTCCATCTCCGATTACATCTTCTCAGCCTCGATCGGCCCATGTCGCGCCCTCCGTTCCGCCAAGAAACTTCTCTTCTTCTGCTGCTGCTGCTTCATCATCATCGTCGGCCGCTCCGGCTCAGTCAGGAGTCAGCAATCGAGTTTCAGCCACCGAGCAGAAGCTCACTCTGATCGATAACTGCATCAAAGCACTCAGCATCCTCGTCGCCCTCCTAGTCGTCAAACGTCTCCTCTAGCATTCTTCTTCTCGCATCTTCTCTTCTCCGCTTCGCTTCTGCCTTACGCACGCATCTGTTTCTGCAATCAGTCAATCACATTGTTCTCCGCCGCTCTTGCATTGTCTGCCCTTCACGGCTGAGTGGTGGTCCGCGCTCGTGACTGAACAAAGTCGTGGAAACTTTGAGGTAAGAAGCCGACTCTTTCTCCCGACCTGCCACCGTCTTGCGCCTCTTCCAACACTTCTTGCTCGCTGAGCTGGCGTATCTCGATTTGCTCGAACGGCGACTGAAACGTGACGCGGAACACCGGATGTTGCACCTTGCCGTGCCCCACCCCGCCTTCAGCCGCTGTCTCTGCGGCGCTGTAGCTCGAAATGGTCTTGCGAATGAACGACAAAATCTGATCGCCGAAGCCTAGGGCGTCCTTGGGCTCCCATACCGACTGCTCGCGAATCAACGGCTTGCCTGCGTGGTCAAACTGTCCTGCAATCGGCTGACCAGCTCGCACCATGCGTGGGATGCGCAGCGTCTCGAAATCTTGATGGGTCGTCAAGAACCCATGGTAGTCTCTAAACCCGACCACGATCTTGCTGATACCAAGCAGGTAGCTCTGCAGGAAGAACTTGAGCAGCTTCTTCTCGAACCGCTCCTGGTCCATCGCTGCTTTCCCAGGATTGCGTTGCGCCGAGGTCATCTGCATCGACGTCTTGAGCTCCACTAGCTCCTCGCGGCCAGTAGCCGGGTTGCGCTCCACCGCATCCACTTCGCCTCCGATCACGAGACGATTGTCGCCCAACTTGGTCTTGACCACTTGACACCATTGCACGTTCGTGTTGACATCTCCGGACCATCCTGCTGGATGAGACACCGGCGAATTCTTCTGCGGCGTCGGTCGGAAAGGCTCGCGTGTCTGTGCTTCGGTCTCGACCGTGCAATAGCTCTCGAATGAATAGCCGTAGTAGCCCATGCGCAGCATCTTGGGGTCATCTTCCTTCCTCTGCTTCTCTGTCATGGCTGATGCGGAGGCGAACTCCTCCAGATACAGCGTGCCGTCCATCATCATGGCATTGAGGTTGAGCGGATCGGAGAATCTGGCCTCGGCGCTCTGCTCGTATGCCGTGCAGATCTTGGTAACGATGCCTCGCCAGGTGACCACGTCTGCCTTTCTTCTTTCCTGATCGAGTTCGTCACGCTCCTTTTCGGATGCAGCGCTTTCGGTTCTGTGCTGCAAGGATGCGGCGAGCGCATCCAGATGCTCCGGCACCGACTCGTCGCGCCGAACGAAGCGTTCCAGGCCGTAGTTGAGGTCGGCTCCAGACACAGGTGGTGCTCGGCCCTGGTGCGGATGCCGGTTGTTGTAGGGCGGCGGACCACGATAGTACCGCTTGCATCGATCATCTTGCCATTGCTTGCGGGTTTCGTCGAACGAGAAGGAGCACAGCGGTGCCGGCTGTTGGAACAGCGGGGGTGCCGTGTAGGGCGAGCCGGAGAAGCCGTTCTGTGTACGAGGATGCTTGAGCGTTGCTATGATGCGTGCGCTCGAGGACATACTGTCAGCATCGGATGCTAGCGCTGGACGTTTGGAAGGAGACGGTCCATCTGCCCCTACAAGAGGCCTTTTGTCTGGCATTCTCGGCGGTGCAGCAGCTGCACAGCTGTATCCACCACGAAAGCGTGGGATTCAGCAAGACAACGATGCAAGCCTCTGCATTGCAGGCGCCGTCCCGGTCGCGAGTGTTCAGAGCTTTGTCTTTGGGTATCGCTGTCCTCGAATCGCTTGTTCCGAATCGTGCCTGTGAGTGTCAGGTAGGTACACGTTCAGACGGAAGCGTTTAGCCTGGTCAAGGCCAACACGGCGATCTCAAGAAGGGTTCAGCGCTTGCACATTTTATTCGCCGCTTTTTTAGACCGCTTTTTCTCCGCTTCATTTTTCATATTCTTCTCAACATCACACACAAACAGCGGAGTCCACACGCTGACTGCTTCATCCCAGCCATGCCATTTCAAGAGATCCTCTTGGCCATCTGCAGACCGCTGTACGAGAAGCCGCACTTCTCGTAAAAGGCTGTAGCAGCATCGATCACAATGTCGGAAAGAGGTCAGCATACTGTGCGTTCGTCCAATTGCATGACATGCTCAAGTGCCACTTACGTTTCTTCTCATCGCTGCAGTTGAGGATGATGTTGCTGCATCCCTTGGACACCGCCAGCGCCTTGACGGTCTCGACAATGATCTTGCCGAGTCCTTTGCTGTGCAATCGGGTGTTGACAACAATGTCTTCGACGTGACCTATCCGTGTCAGGCCACGGAAGAATTTGAGCTCCACGACGATCGTCCCCATGGCCACGATCTTGTCCGTATCTTTTGATACGATCACAATCGGGAAGTATGTGCCCTTGGCTGCTACCATCGCATCGAAGCGCTCCTTCCATGCTGCCTCGCCCAGATCTGGCGTCTCGACCAGGCACGCGAGGACCTCGTTGAAGCCGCGGTTGTAGTCGCAAGCCGCCAGTGGACGCATCTCGTAGTCATCGCTGACGGTTTCGAGGCACTCTTTGGGGATGTCTTCCGCCGCAAAAGCGAGCTGCTTTGTTGAGCTCTGCTGTACAGATGGCATCTTGATGTTGCGATTGGGATCGAGGACTTTTATCGAAACCGGGACGGATGTTGTTGCAGCTGATCGCGATGGGACGTGATGGTGATGATGGAAGTACCTGTGTAGGGAGCAAAAGTCTTTCGGCGTCTTCTGCAGCATGAAAAGCGTCGGTCCTTTCGAGAGCGACCTAGCCGGCTCTCACAGGGAACCTGACATCAGACGGTCGACTCGCTCATGCGTCGCCCCGGTGCCTTCTTGTTCGGTCCGCTCAAACCGCTAATCAAGGGTCCCTTCCGTCGAGCACTTTCAGTCAGGCACGATACGAGATAACAAGCTCAACCTCGCCGTATTTGGGTTGGCGCAGATATGCAGGACGTACAGAGTCAGGAACAGACTCAGACTTGCTCGAACAGTATCACGATCGAACCAGACCATGCGCGTGACCACCTGACCTGCTCCGAGCAAGTCGGACGGTGCTCGGCTATCGCTATCTTGTTCCGTCGGTCCGATGCCACCGACGAGACCGAAGGGTGCTGGCGGTCGTATCTTGTTCTCGACCCGTCGAATTCCAGCAACACTTCGAATTTCATTTCAACGATCCAGGGCCCGCGGCCTCGACTCCCTCCTTTCCTGCAGAAATCTTTCCTGCAGAAAGTTGACCGGCGGTGCCACTGCCATCCCGTGCCTCTCATACTCGCAACCAATGGCCTTGCAACCTTTACAGCGTTGCCCTTTCGACCGCCGCAAAGTGCCTCAGGCTCTCGTCCGGTCCCGTCTCACCGTCGGTTGACCGTATCATGCCGGGACTCGCTAGTTTGCCCCTCTCATGCTGTCAGACACCTGTCTCGTCCCCCGCAATCGACGTCGTGGTTTCGCGTGGCCTATCTCTTCCCCATGCTCCTCGGCCCTTCGCGACCGGGGCATATCTTATCTTGCCTGCCCCCCGCCTCGCCTCGCCCTGGCGAGCCCGACATGTGACAATTCGTGAATGAGAGTGATGTGGAAAGGCGGAACGCCAGAGCTTTGTGTTGAAGATGCAACGCGATCGCAAGCATCTTGCTGCACCGTCCAAATGTCTTAAAAGAACCTCTCCTCTTGCGTCTGCAGGCCCTCCTCCCCATCCTGCACACTCTTCCCCACCTTCCTCTCCTACCACATCACGCGCCACCCCCTTCTCCCTTCTCCCGGTCCGCTACCCTTCAGAGGTTAGACTTGCCCATCATGCTGGTCGACAACAACAACGTCGCCCGCATCGACCACGATACCCGCGAAAAGCTCATCGAAAAGTTTGGCGACCGCTTCGACGAGGTCGTCGAGAGGAGTGCCCGCAGCACCAAGTGGCAGACCGCCTCGTCGCTGCGTGAGAGCTTCAGGCAGTGGCCCAAGTCGGTGGTCTGGTCGGTGCTCTTCTCGCTCGCCATTGTTCAAATCGGTTACGATTCTTCGATCCTCTCCTCCTTCTTTGCTCAGCCCGCTTTCACCCAAAAGTTCGGCGAATGCACGCTCGCCGATGATGGTACGCAGAACTGCCAGATTTCGGCGCCTTGGCAGCAGGGTCTCACCAACGGTGCCTGGATCGGCAGCATCATTGGTCTCCAGCTCGCAGGCAGCGTCGCCGAGCGAATCGGCCACCTTCGTCTGATGATGATCAGCACCACCCTCATGCTCTCCTTCGTGTTCATACCCTTCTTCGCCACCAGCCTTCCCATCTTCCTCGTCGGTCAGATCCTCATGGGTATCCCTTGGGGTGGTTTCCAGTCGCTCGCTTCCGCCTACGCTTCCGAGATCTGCCCCGTTTCGCTCCGACCTCTGCTGACGACCTACGTCAACCTGTGCTGGGTGTTCGGTCAGCTGCTGGCTGCTGGTGTGCTTCGTGCCACCGTCGTTCGCAGTGACGTCTGGGCTTGGAAGATCCCCTACGCTCTGCAGTTCTTCTGGCCCTTCCCTGTCTTCATCACCTGCTGCTTCGCTCCCGAGTCGCCTTGGTGGTTGACGAGGCACGGCAAGGACGAGCAGGCCTTCAAGTCGATCGACCGCTTGCTCAGCAAGGACGGCATTTCCCAGGCCGACTCGGACGAGCTGGTCAAGGACTACCAAGCCATGATCCAGTACACCGAAGCCATGGAGGCCATCAACGAAAGGGAGAGCTCGCTGCAAAAGAACAACCGCTACATCGACTGCTTCAAGGGCGTCGACCGTCGTCGTACCGAGATTGCCTGCTGGGCTTGGCTCATCCAGATCACCTCCGGTGCGCCGCTGCAGGGTTTCTCGACCTACTTCTTCTCGCAGGCCGGTCTGTCGACCATCAATGCGTTCAACATGTCGATGGCCATGTACGCTCTCGGCGCGGTGGGCACTATCCTCTCATGGTTCCTGGTCAACCGTGTTGGTCGCCGCCAAATGTACCTCTGGGGCCAATCCGTCATGTTCTCCACCATGCTCGTCACTGGCTGCCTTGGTTTCGCCAAGCAGACCACCGCCGTCTCGTGGGCCATCGGCGCAATGCTCTTGCTCTGCACCTTCGTCTACGATTTGACCGTCGGACCTATTTGCTTTGCCATCATTGCAGAGGTCTCGTCCACGCGTCTGCGAAGCAAGACCATCGTGCTCGCCTGCAACACGTACAATCTGGCCCTCATCGTCGCCAACATCCTCCAGCCGCAGATGCTCAACTCCAACACGTGGAACCTAGGCCCTAAGACGGCGTTCCTGTGGGCCGTAACGGGTGCCTTCTCCCTCGTTTGGACCTACTTCCGCCTTCCAGAGCTGGCCAACAGGTACGTATTCTTTGATATGAAGGCTGAAACAATGGTCTCTGATGCAGAAACTGACCCAAATAATTTTCTTTTAATTCCCGCGTTCCTGGAATTTCCCGCCCTTTTGTTGCCCCGACTCTGTCCTCTTTTGTTCTCCGCTTTGCTTCCAACAGGACCTACGGAGAGCTCGAGGTGCTGTTCGCCGCCAAGGTGCCCGCCCGCAAGTTTGCCACCACCACCATCGACCAGTTCCAGACGATCGAGCACGAGGTGCAGTCGGCCGATATGGAGAAGTCGAGCGTCTCGGAGAAGGGAGAAGCTGTGGACGGTGTCGAGGTGGCTGCTCTCTCCAAGTGAAGAGCAGCAGCAGCAGCTGCTGCTGCGTGCTAGGCATCAGGGGACGCAGCGGGAAGGAGGCGTCCGAACCAAGGAGCGGGCGAGCGAGGTCGCGAGCCCGCACAGCCGCTAGACACTCCTCGACCAATCAGCTGGTCCGCATTGCCGTCCGCCTCTGCCCGTGTGCCCCGGTCCCCAAGGCTTCTCAGAATCTCTTTGTTTGTTTGCTATTGCTACGCTTCTTGTAATGGTTAGATTACGCTTCAATGTGATGGATACCCTCGTCATCTGTGCGGACTGACTGCGGATAGGTCAAGGGGGAGGAGAGACTGGCCCAGAGCCTCTGGGACGCAGCTTGAAAGGCGACGGACCGAGCTCGGTGACGCTCGAGAAGAGTTGAGCGATGGTCCGCTGTGTTTGTGCCGAAACTTCTGCATGAGACGGCAGGACGGCAATCCTGGGCTGCCTCTGTGTCTCAGTTCGCGTTGGAGCAAGGATGCCTTCCGCTCCATTGGCGCGTCCACCTTTCCAGCTCGAGTTGAATTGCAGTCTGGCCATTGTTGCATTGGCCGACGCACACAGTGTCACGAGGCACGTCCACGTCTCCATCGCGCTTGCCCAGGAGCGGCAATGCGGGGCGAGCTTTGGGGCCGGTGAGCTTTGGCAGACGCGGGTGCACAGCAGCTTCGCTCGGTCGTAGCTCGACTCGGACCTCCAATCACGCTTCACTCGAACAAGTGTGTGTGCTAGGGAGCAGACACGCAAAGCCAGATGGCTTCGCAGTGCGGACAGCTGTGATCTTGAGGGTCTGCACCACGCGGGAGGAGCAGTGGCTCGCTATCTCTGTGGTGCTGCCGGACCGTCAAATAGATACACAGCCAGGGTCACAGGGCGAGATTGGCTAGGTGGGAAATCAGTGTGGGGGCAGCCAATGAGAGGCAGCGTTTTGCTTGTGCCAGGCGAGTGTTCGCTCCCGTCCGTGGCTTTAGCGGGCCCGCTGATTTGGTCGCCGGGCAGCAGCCGCTCGTGATGAGTCTTGTTTCTGGCTTCTCGCATGACCTCGCCTTACTCTCTGAGTGGCTTGGACCCTTGTACCCACCTTCCTTTATCGTCCGAACGCTTCCAACTTCTCCCCCTAAGTGCATCTTCCACATCGCCATCATCACTCACGTCTTCGAGTCTACTCAACCTTGGTGCGACCGTCAAGCAACATGAGCGCCATTGAACCCCGACCACCGGTCGCTTCGACCTCAGCTCCTCCAGCCACCTCCGCAGGACCCTCCACCACCGTTTCGGGCTCGAATGCCACCAGCTCGCCCAAAGAGTCCAACGAGGACGACCCGGACAAGCCGAAGCGCACGCAAACCTGCTTCCGCTGCCGTCAATCGAAAGTCAAGTGCGTGTTTGAGGACAATGCCTCTTCTTGCCGCCGATGCCTGCGTCTCGGCGTGAGCTGCGAGCTGCAGGGCAAGAAGGAGCCGCTCAGCTGGCAGATGCGCGTGCAGCACCAGCTCGCCGCCTTGGAGGGCTCTCTACAGAATTTCCTGGAGAAGCAGGGGACGCTGTCGCCCATGGACGCGCGAGATAAGAGGAGCAGCTTTCCCAGATCGCGCGATTCGCCCGGTGGCAGCAGACCCGATCACGACGGAGGATCCAAGAAACGTAGACGCACCATCGCGAGCGATCAGCGAACGTCGAGCGATCCTTCGGGTGTAGGGTACGCTGGACACGCGCATACAGCCGGCGAGAGTCCGATCTATGCCGAGTTGAACAGCGGGTCTACCTCGAGCTATCCGTCCACCACCCACTTTTCGCCGCGCGACATGGACAGGAACGCACATCACAGCAGTGGGCTGTTGAGCTCTCTGGTGGCCTCGACAAACGGCGCGTACGGTAGTCCCTCAAGGTCCAGAATAACCGACATGGAACCTCCTGGCTCCACGGGCGGACCGTTGGTAGCACACGCCGATTCCGGCAGCATCGCCGCAGCGAGTGCGTCTTTGCACGACGACCACGCAATGGCGGACGACGACGGTGCCCCGGCGAGCGCGGAGCGAGGACCGTTCCAGACGGACGACGAGAACGATCAAGCTTCACGGCCGCTCTCTGCGATCCAGAAGCTGAGGATGAGCGTTCTCGATCGCAAGAAGGAGCTCTCGCGCTCGGGCGAACGCGTCTTTCCGAACCTCTACAGGATGGCCACCTCGGACGTGGGCAGCAAGGATCCACGTCCCAACGTCATCAAGCAGGACCTTGTCTCGCCGTCAGACGCAGTGGTCCTCTTCCGCTTCTTCGCCGAGTATCTCGACCAGTACAGCTTCGGCTTCCCGACCTACCGACCGGACGCTATCATGTCTCCTATGATCCTCACCTCGGTTGTATGCGTCGCCTCGCTCCACCACGCCCAGCTCAATCGACTCCACGCACCCCTCAAAAACGATCTCATCGCACGCCTGCAGACGGACGACCCGAGCTTCCCCTGCTCCGACGTCTACGAGACGCTCTTCTCCTCCTCCGCTTACCGCTCTTCGCATCTCCAGTCCAACCTGCATTTCGAAAAGGAGCTCGATCCCGAACTCGGTATCGGCGTCGAAGAAATTGTGGGAGCGAGCCTGTTTGCCTCATGGTTCGGCGGCAAGCGCGCGTGGATGGCCTCTCGACTGGCCCGCTGGTGGTCCGCCAAGTTCCTCCGCCAACAGCAGCACCCGGCCATGATGACCATGGGCGAGATCATGTCCATTCTCCCGCCACCGCGCGATCTGGGCAAGCAGGATCTGCTGAGAGTCTGGCTCAGCGCCTACATCACCGAGATCCACCAGGCATGCATGGAGGGAACACCATCGATTGCCGGGCTGAGCAGTCCCCACGCAGTGTGCGACTCGCTGCAGTACTCCAAGGGTCTGTCGCAACGGACGACGCTGCGGGACAGGGTACTGATCATTCACTCTCGCATCGCGTGGATCGTCAGCAAGGCGTACCATATCGCGGGCAGTGGCAGCGCAGATTGGAGCAAGGAGAAACAGACAAACTCGAAGGCGAGCCCTGCAAGGAACTGTCAATCGTGCCGCGATGGCGCGGCAGGTGAAACCAGTGCAGCCGGTGTTGGGCCTGGCACGGATGCAGCGTCTCGTCTCAGAGCCATCCTTGGCGCATTCGAGGAGCTCGACTCATGCCAAGAAGAGATGGCGGGCAGGCTGGACGCAGATGCAATCGGCGAATCGGAGAGCATGCTCTACCTCGACCTCTTCCTCGCGCGTGTGCTCATAGCGTCCATCGGATGCGACTTCCTCGATTCGACGCTGTGGGATGGCAGTCTGGGCGAGAGCTCAGCCTACTCTCGCGGCAGCAATAGGGATAAGACCCCCGAGGCGGACCTGCAAAGCCTGCGCAGCAGGACGCTGCGCGAGAGCCTCACCCGTGGCGTAGACGGTGCGCTGCGGTCGTTGGAGCTCATCTGCCTACCTGGATCGACGGGAGCAGGCGGGTCAGGGCCAGACGGGAGGATCTGGAACGAGGTCTCGCTCAACATTCTCGTTCTGCCCCTGTGGTTCCATTGGGCTCTGACACGCTCCGTGTTGTTCCTCATGAACGTCCTCGCCGAGTACCCCGAGCGTCTGCTGCCCCGGGACAGGTCACGCAGCGTAGAGCTCATCAACATGTTCCTCGACCTGTACGGCAAGCATATTGGGCACGCGAACATGGTCCTCAGCCACGCATCTGGCCACCATCGGGGAATCAACTCAGACGCTGGAGGGTACGGCGGACCCGCATGGTCGCCTTCGGAGGCTGATGGCAGAGACCACAGGCACAGTGGCACCGGAGAAAATGGCGGAGATGCGACAGCCGGTTGGCGCCCAGCGGGGTCAGGAACGGCGCAGGAGATTCAGCATCCGGCCACGCCGCTGTTGGACACGCTGAGCCAGTGTCAGACTTGGGCGAGACACGGTGGTGTCATGTGAGCTGCAAAAGGAATGGAACAACTGCTTTGCCGCCCTTGAAGCGCTCTGAGTGTGGGGTCACGCTGTTCAGAAGACTGTGAGAGTTGTCTGTACTCAAAGGAGGCCGGTCCGGTCGGTCTGAGAAGCATGAATCGATCAAGACCCTGCCTGAAAGCGAGAAGACCGTGAGATGGCAGCAGAAGGGTGATGTGGATGACGTTGATCGAGTTGCGAACTTGGTACCACGAGGCATCGGTGTGGACGCGGCAACCTAGACGCAGACTGCGGGGTAAGGACAGTGTCGCGATAGGCGTTGAACCGAACGGCGACATGTGAGGCGCAGTGCTGAGAGATAAGTCTACAGTCGTCGATTGACTTACTGAATGAGGAACGAGGCAGCGAGCGATGGAAATTGGCAAGGAGGGAGGGAGGGAGGGAGACAGCACGGAAGGGACGGCGCCGAGCAAAAGTGGTCGGTGACATCGGACCGAGCTCGGTGGGGCTAGACTGAGGGTTGGGTGAGCGTTGAGGGATTTCAAATCAGTGCTCGGCGTCGGCGAGGACAAGAGGACCCTATCGCAGGATCGTGTGGTTTTCCTCTCCGCTCCCCCGCACAAGTCGCCGAGGTGTGTTCCTGAACCTCGACGTTGTGCCCGTGGCAGGTGGCTGGTCGGACAAGGCTATCAATAAAACCGTACCCGTCAGACGGAGACCAAGTTTGCACGTCTACCATCACGACAACCAACCACACCAACGTCAAAGTCGCATCCTCGAAGCTGCAAACATGTCGATTGGAGAAACAAGCCGCCCAGTCACGCTGGCCATCATTGGCGCTGGTCAGCGTGGTAGCGCTTATGCTGCGTAAGTCTGGACATCCTTGCAAACGACCACGAAGAGGAAAGACCAGGCGCTGACCTCTCGCTCGTCTTGTTGACCATGACAGATACGCCGAAAAGAGCCCGGAGCTGTGCAAGATCGTTGCCGTGGCCGACCCGTGGAAGTTCCGCCGCGAGAAGATGAGCAAGGTGCACGGCGTGCCCAAGGAGAACCAGTACGACGGCTGGAAGAGCTTCGCCGAAGCCGGCAAGATTTGCGATGCAGTGGCTATCTGCACGATGGACGACACGCACGCCGAGGTGGTGAGCGTGTTCGCTCCTCTTGGATACCACATCCTCTGCGAGAAGTAAGTGACGCTTGCGATGTCGGAACAGCAAGATCCACAGGAACTGACGACCGATCAACTTGTTGGCAACAGGCCCATGGCAAACTCGATCAAGGACTGCGTGACCATGGTGGACAGTGTTCGAGGCACTGATCAGATCTTCGGTATCGGTCATGGTAAGTGTCCGCCGCATTTCGTCATTATGCTCGAGGCAAGCTACTTACTCTCGCCACACGAAACTTTGTGCTCTCACCATTAGTGCTGCGCTACTCGCCATACAACCGCGCCGTCAAGGAGGTGCTCGAGTCGGGTGTGCTCGGCGATATCATCAACATCCAGCACATCGAGCCCGTGGGCTGGCAGCACTTTGCGCACTCGTACGTGCGCGGCAACTGGAGGAACGAGGCGACGACGAGCTTCTCGCTGATGGCCAAATGCTGTCACGATCTCGACATCCTCTCGTTCTACATGGGTAAGGATGCTCCCAAGAAGGTGTCATCGTTCGGCTCGCTCGCCCACTTCAAGCCAAGCAAGAAGCCGAAGGAGGCGGGAGATGCGACGCGATGCACAGACTGCTCGTTCGAGAGCAAGTGCCCCTTCAGCGCCAAGAAGATTTACCTCGAGCCACTGATGTCCACAGCAGCGGACCCGGAGCGATGGGCTCAGCACATCACGGATGTCGTCGACATCGAGAACGTCGGCAAGGCCATCAAGGAGGGACCGTACGGACTCTGCGTCTACAACGGTCAGAACGACGTGGCGGACAACCAGGTGGTCAACATCGAGTTCGAGTCGGGAGCCACAGCCACCATCACCATGGTCGCCTTCACCGAGGTGGTGTGCAACCGTTCGACGCGCATCTCGGGCACTCGAGGCGAGCTGATCGGCAACATGGAGACGTTCACCGTATTCGACTTTGCCACACAGGAGAAGAGGACCGTGGTGCCAGAGAACGAGGGCGGTGGTCACGGCGGCGGAGATCTCGGCTTGGCAAGGGCATTCGTCAAGGCTGTCGCCGAGAACGATGCGAAACATCTGGGTGTGACACCAGAGGACGTGCTGAGGAGTCACTTGATGGTGTTTGCTTCCGAGACATCGAGGAAGGAGGGCAAGGTGATCGACTACAACCAGTACGAGAAGGAGCAGAAGGCGTTGTACAGCAAGTAAGTAGAGTCAGTGGTGTGTCCGTTTTGCAATGCAGTTCCAGCTTCTCTTTTGATCTTGTCAGGAAGTTGTTCGTCGGATAGGTTGTGCGAGTGAGTCGGGTTTGTGTTGGTCTGGTGTGGTCGATGTTCAGGGTCCAGTTGAGCCGATGTGAAAATGGACCGCGTTATCGAGCTCGCAAAAGTGTAACTCGCTAACCTGAGCACGGCCCGGAAAAGAGACCGGTGAGATTCAAGGCATCTTACCCCACATTGAGCCCCCTTGTCTCCGCATCTCCACCATCATCCATATCAACCCGGCGTAGCACTCAAGATGTCCTCCTTCGGCGGCGGCGGTATGCCACCCAAACCCAATGCTAACTCGAATTTGCCACTGGCAGGCATCAAGGTCGTCGAAGTAAGTTGATGATCGATCATCCGTCCCCGCTCGATTGAACAGAGGCTGACCGAGCCATCATCCGCGTTTGCTGCCGTCTGCACAGTTCTCGGGACTGGCGCCTGGTCCTTTCGTAGGCATGGTGCTGGCCGACTTCGGAGCCGACGTGATCCGCATCGACAAGACACGCACTGGCCTGAACCCTGACAGCTTGTGCCGCGGCAAACGCTCGTTCGCCGTTTCGCCAAAGAGCGCGGATGGCCATGCGCTCATCACACAGCTGGTGCGGACTGCGGATATCGTCATTGACCCTTTCCGTCCTGGCGTGCTGGAACGACTGGGTCTGGGACCGACGGATTTCGAAAAGGAGATCAACAAGGGCCTCATCTTTGCTCGCCTGACAGGATTTCAACGCACGGGACCATACGCCAACATGGCTGGACACGACATCAACTACATCGCACTGAGCGGAGTGCTCTCGATGCTCGGCAACGCAGGCGGAAAGCCGCAGCCGCCGTCGAACCTGCTGGGAGACTTTGCGGGCGGATCGATGATCTGTTTGCTAGGTATCCTGCTTGCCCTTGTGGAGCGAGCACGCTCTTCGCAAGGACAGATTGTGGAAGCGGACATGGTGACGGGCGCGCGCTACGTTTCCTCGTTCGTGCTGCTGTCGAGCTACCTTTCACATCCGAGCTGGGGAGCGATCCACAGCGATGGCACCGACGACACGCGAGGCAGGAACACGCTGGACGGAGGCGCTCCCTGGTATGGCGTATATGCCTGCAAGGACGGCGGATACATGAGCGTAGGCGCGATCGAGCCCCAGTTCTACAAGGAGTTGCTCGACATCCTTCGCAAGGTGCTTCCGCAGGCACCGCAAGGGACCCAACATCCATCGCCGAGCACGCAGCACGACCGCGATACGTGGCCCGAACTGCAGCGCTACTTTGCCGCATGCTTCGCACAGCTACCTCGATCCGAATGGGAGCGCCACTTCATCCGCACCGACGCCTGCACGGTGCCTGTCCTGACACGAGACGAGGCGGCACTGCAGGGAGTGCTGCCGGCAGCCTCTGCAGAGTCGGTCTCGGATGGCAACCCCGTTATCCCATCTCCTGCGCCCAGATTGACACGGACACCGGCAACACCACCTTCAGGGAGTGCAGGCGGAGAGTGGGAAGAGGAGAGTGCCGAGATGCTGCTCACACCCGGCGAGCATACGGATGACATTCTGTTGGAGTTGGGCATCAGCGACGGCAAGAAGCGCATCGAGTTGTATCGCAGCGATGCAGTCGATGGGCCCGATCGTCCAGAAGGATTGACCAAGGCAAAGCTCTGAGCACGTTCTCACGATCCTCTTCAGCAAATGTGACACTCTTATGACTATCACGAGAGTGCTTGCTTGAGCGTGTGAAAATGTGAAGAGCGGTGTGATTAGCCAATTTTGAGCTAACAAAGCTGCTGCCGGGCCTCGGCATCTGTTCCGATCCGTTGCTTTGTGAGACGCGTATCCGCGGAGAAAAGCAGTCGTGTTTTGCGGAAGATCAATCCTTCGGAAGGACCCTTTCCATTAGTTATCAGAAGAACAACTCACGCCACAATTGGAATCAACCCTATCGTCGGATCTTCCGCTTGAAGCCACCACCACCATCATTGTCATCGTTCCCACGCTTGGATCGCGCAGTCATGTCGACGTTCTTCGGTCTCAAGGCCAAGCCGTATCCCTTCGATCCCTCTTTCCATGGGTCGACACCGTGGGATACGCTCTCGGCGCCCTACCCGGAGTACCCGAAGGATGACAAGCTCTTCGCCAAGGTGTTCCCACGCGCAATCTTCTACAAGAGCCTCAGCCCTTGGCTTCCACTCGGATTCTCGCTCGCTTACTACATCATCGCTCATGCTGCGAACGGCATCGTCAAGAGGAACGGTAACAAGGACTATACCAAAGCACCAGGTTTCCAGGCAAAGATCCTCCGATTCTTGGTCCTCGTTCACAATGCTGCTCTGGCTGTCTACAGCGGTTGGACCTGGGCTATGATGTTCCCTCTGGTCGTCGACTTCTTCGTCCAAGGCTGGAGGAGCGCAGGCTTCGAAGGCGTCAAGCTGGCACTCTGCTCAATGCCCACCAACTTCCCGCACCTCGGCAAATACGCTTACATCTTCTACATCAGCAAGTACTACGAGGTCGTCGACTCGATCATCCTGCTCCTCAAGGGAAAGCGCGTCTCCAATCTCCAGTCGTATCACCATGCTGGCGCTATCATCTGCATGTGGGTCGCCTATCGATACCAGAGTCAGCCTGTGTGGGGTAAGTTGTTGCGCATTCCGCATTCCATTCGCTCGCTCTTCTCTGACCCTGACTCTTCTCCACACTTCTATCACCTCAGTCTTCTGCGTCTTCAACAGCTTTGTTCATACCTGGATGTATACCTACTACTTTTGCGCCGCCATGCGATGGCCCTTTCCCCGCGCCGTCAAGCGCAACCTCACCACAATGCAGATTGCACAGATCGCATCCGGCACCCTCCTCACCAACCTCTACCTTCTCACCACGCTCAACTCATCCAAGGTGGCCGCGGGCTACAAGGCCAACCGGGTCTCGTCGTGGTACCAGTCGAGCGCCATGCGCGAGCAGTCCCTTCTCCGACACGCCGTCAGCCGAGCTGCCTCGTCGGATCCAACAAGCTGCATGCAGACAACCGGCGCAGAGATTGCGCTGCACGTCAACACCATGTACATGTTTGTAAGTAGCCAGGCGGCCCAGAACGACGCGACTCCGCACAATACCCGTGGACAGACTGTTCTGACTCCTTCTTCTCCGCCGTCTCGCTCTTCACTACAGCCGCTCCTCGCCCTCTTCTTCAACTTCTTCATGCGCTCCTACCTTCAAAAGCCCTCCGCGACAAACGGTCACGCGAAGAAGACGGCTGATACTAAGGGCAGGCAATGATGTTTTCGTCACAAACAATACCGCGCCATGCCATGGACGCTGCGGATGACGAAGCAGCCAACAGCATCCACGACCCTTCTGCGATAGAGTCTACATCAAATGCAAAGTGTAAACACCTTCGTCGGATGCACGCATGGCATGAGCATGATTCGCACAAGGCTAAGTGCAGCTGATGAGACGCAAGAGATGTCAGACGGGGCGGACGTACTCCCGCTTCGCTCTGTTCTCTCAACAAGACAGCTACCCGCGTTCAGTGAGCTCTCGCATCGCCGCAAGGCCGAGGCCGCAGCCGAGGCCTTCGGCATCTTCGAGCCCCCCCTTTTCAATACCTTGTCATGCTGCGGATGGGACCGCAGCCGCGGTCGGTCTCAGCGTCCACTCGCTTCGTTGTGATCCTAAACAGACCTTCTCACATCAAAGTCAGTCGATAAGTTCGTTGTCCACTAGAGCGACTGAAAATGTGTCTTGTCTGTTCAATTTGCGGTCTGAAAGTTGATGCCCGTGCTGTCAAAAATTTCGCACTGGATCAGCTTTCAACCGTGTCCGAGAGAGTTGAAGTCAAGCATCCACATTTGTGCAGGGTTTCGTGACAATCTGAAAGAAATTTTGCTTTTTGCCATTTGTCGGCGCCTTCTTTTGCTGACTTGAGAGGTTTTTTTTGGCGCACAGACTGTTCCAGCAAGATCACTTGACAAGTTTGTCAGGATTAAGCTGCGAATCCGCTGTTCGAATCTTCAAGACATTGGGTCGTTTTGCGAAAAATTCAATTTGTGAGCGACATTTTGCGATCAGCAACAACAAAATGGGAGCAAAGAAATGCTCAAACAGATTCATAAAGCGTCGTACAGAACAGACCATACTGTAATTAACGCAGCTAGTTGGTGTTTGTGGATAGAATGCCGTCTATATTCGCTCATCCATTTTAAGGCCTTGAATAGCGAGCTTCACAGAGTTGAAGATGCGCTTTTGCGCAATGCGAAGTCCAGACAATAGTGTCAGAAAGATTTAATACACTTGCTTCGTTACGCGACATCGTCGACCATGCACCGAGCCTCGACGCCAACACAATATCACTCCTTCGTCCGCTGGCGTGATCAGGCACACACATACGACCACGGCAGCCACGAAGGAAGGCTCTCGTCAACACGAAGTCGGGGATTCGATGGCGTGTGATGATCATTACAAGGGGTCCGCACCGCGCTCAGTTGGACAGCAATTGGAGATGAATCTCCAGTAGTCGCATCGTTGACCGCGGTGTCCCTCCCAGCTGTAGGCGTCGACTTCGGTGAAGTCGTTCCTCAGGCCAGGCTCGGTAAGGACGGAGGCGTTGATCGACAGGGTTAGCTTTCGGGGTGCCGCCGGTTTGGTTCAGGTTGATCTGATAGCGCAAGTGCGCCAGGTACTTGGGGCAGGTCTCCGCAGCGTTGGGCTGTGAGTCAGACGAGGCGCTGCAGTTAGAGCCACACGCCAGAGCAGCCGAGATCATGGCAATGATGCCATCGTGATGTGACGAAACTGAAGCGCACGATCTGATACTGAGTGCTGATTTTTTGCGAGTGGGGCGATGCCGTCTTTTCCTCACGTGGGTTTCGAGCACGGAAGGCGCCATGCCGATGGGACCGGGAGCATGCCACCCTACCTTCTTGCGCTACCCATATGCCCAGCCGAATAGCGGTTCCTCCTCCCTCTTCGCCGACACCTGCCGAGCGAGCACACGGATGCATGAATTCGAAGCTCAAATTTTCCGAGGCCGTAGCTTCCATTTCAGTTTCGAAACGATCTTTACCTTGTGTGACAGCCGAGTCTTTCTCCCACCTGTCACGCCATCTTGACTGCATATCGTTCCATCCTCTTCGAATCAGAAATCAGCTTGAGCGTTGGGCTCATTGTTCTCCAACGGGCTAGCGTGCGTTGCACGAGGCCCAACACGTCGGAATGGCACCTTCCGCCGCCGCCGCCGCCACCCTTGGTAGACCGAAACATCCCCAGCCGTCGGCCCGGGGGCGGTGATCCGCCAGACCCCATGTTGTTCACATGGCTTGCCGCTATTGTCAGATGGTGTAATGTGCGCATTGGTCAAATGATACGCGGCGAATTCGCCGCATAGGTCCTGTAACTTGGTCTGCTGCAAAGACGAGGCTCGAGCAGTTTTACCTTTGGTGGGATTGTTGAGCTCAAAGACAAGCTTCCTGAGCCGAAAGACGTCGGTCGCATGCATATACGAGAAGGACATTCCGTTGTCTATAAGAACAGCGCACGATTGAGTGTATTTTGATATTTGATCCCGCATCAGCTTGTCTCTACCTCCTTCTGCTTTGGCTACGCACCATGTCGTCAGCTTCGGCAACAGCGGCCGCTGCCCAGAGCCAGGATGAGCTCTCGCAGCTGCCTATCTTGGATGCCATCGAACGCAGCCCGCCTCTGTCCGATACACCGTCCGCTGCGTCCATTGACGAGGACAAGAAGATCGATGAGAAGGTCGAAGTCACCGAGCCAGCCTACGTTGCGCACGACGATGCAGGCGAGGGCGTTCGCAGCTCCTCGGACGAGCACATCATTCGCAACGGCCGCGATGTCTCCGACTTTCTTATCAACGACCGCGACGACGGTGATGCATGCTTCACCTTCCGCTCCATCACCCTGGGCCTGGTTGGAGCAGCGTTCCAAGCGGTCCTGACGCAGATCTATCGATTCAAACCCACCGAGGTCACCATTGGCGGAACGTTCTTGGCCATCATCATCTATGTCCTCGGCACCGCCTGGGCTCGATTCCTGCCCACACGAGCGAGTCTCACCTCACGATTTGGCAACAGGCTTCCGGCCTGGCTGATTGCTACAGTACATTTCATCAATCCAGGACCCTTTGGACTGAAAGAACACGCTATTGCCGCCATCACTGCTTCGTCTGCTTCCAACGGTGCCCATTCCAGCGATGTGTTCGGAACGCAGAAGCTCTTCTATCCAGACATCAAGGTGACGACCACCACAGCCGCCCTGTCTGTCCTGTCCATCGGTTTGTTCGGATATGGTCTCGCCGGCATTCTGCGACCTATTCTCGTCTACCCGGCTGAAATGGTCTACTGGGGGACCCTTCCGCTCGTCGATCTCTTCCAAGCCTTCCACTGGGACAAGAGCTTCAGCGCCAAGCGTGTCAAGGCCTTCTGGTGGAGCTTCGCCGGAATGGGGCTCTACGAGTTCCTCCCCGCCTACATCTTTCCGACCCTCAACTCGGTGTCGATCCCCTGCCTGGCGAGTATGCATGCGCCCAAGAGCGTCGCCCAGACGCTCACCAACGTCTTTGGCGGAGCGCAGTCCAACGAAGGCATGGGCCTCTTGAGTCTTAGCCTCGACTGGCAGTACATCACGTCGACACAACTGTCCCTCCCCCTCATCCAACAAGCCAACAGCTGGATCGGGTATGCCGTCTGCTACGTTGCCATGGCGGCCATCTACTACGGCAATGTCTGGAACGCCAAATCCTTCCCCTTCATGTCAACGAGTATCTTTGCCGACGATGGCAAGAAATACAACCAGAGCGCCGTCTTTGTCAACGGCATTCTCGATCGACAGAAGCTCGAGGCGGTTGGATACCCGAACGTTACGGGCACCTACGCATGGGGCATGCTCATGCGAAACGCGGCAATCGGAGCCCTCGTCACCCACGTCGTGCTCTTCTGGGGCAAGGACGTCCTCAAGAGCTTGCGACAGGCAAGGGACAAGACGCAGCCAGACCGCCATTGGAAGGCGATGCAAAAGTACAAGGAGGCTCCGCATTGGTGGTACCTGATCCTGCTCGCCATCTCATTTGTGTTCGGCCTCATTGTGGTACTGACGCAGGAGACGACGTTGCCGTGGTACTCGTACATTGTCTCGCTGTTGCTCGGGACGATCGTGGCGCCCTTCTCGGGTGTACTGTATGCGCTCCTTGGTAACGGAATCAGCACCAACAATCTGACCAAGATGATCGGCGGCATCGTCTCGCCAGGAATGCCGTTGGCAAACCTCTACTTTTACGCCTGGTCGCACAGTACCATCGCCCAGGTCATCAATCTGTCGAACGATCTCAAGATGGGTCAATACTTGAAGGGTATGTATTTCTCCCCAGCGAATCGTTTATCTGAACGTCGGGACTGATCCATTGCTTCCTTATGTACGATCACAGTGCCACCACGCGCGATGTTCATCACGCAGGTGATCGGCACGGTCTTCGGTGCGTTCCTCAACTATGCCATCGCCTCGACGATCATCTCGTCTAAGTTCGAGCTTCTCCACACCAACACAGGCAGCTACGTGTGGTCTGGCGCATACTACCAATCGCTCAACGTCAGTGCGGTCACCTGGAGCATGGCCAAGTACATGTACGGACCCGGTACGCCTTACTTTGTGATCCCCATGGCGGTGCTTATCGGTATTGCGGCCGTAGTGGTCCACTGGACGTTCACCCGGTTTGTACCTCGAATCGGGAGCTTCAAGACCTCCGACTTGGTCCTGCCCACCGTCTTCCTCTACTCGGCGTGGATGACCGCCGGTCAGAACTGCGTCATCCTCAGCACCATCCTCGTCGGCCTCATCTCGCAGGCCTGGGTCAGAACGAGACACCCCAAATGGTTCAAGCAGTTCAACTACGTCGTCGGCGCCGGGTGGGACGGCGGATCGCTGCTGGTAATCTTCGTTCTCAGCTTCGCCGTCTTTGGCGCTGCGGGCAAGGAGCACCCTTTCCCTACGGTGAGTGCAAAAGCTTTCGCGACAGACGTGATGCATGCTCATCGTTTCCGTATGCTGACTCTCGTTCTTTACGTTCTTTCGTTTGCGCGTGTTCGCGATCTTGCAGTGGGCTGGTAATCCCTCCGGCTTTCCAGACTACTGTCCGGACCCATCTTCTTGAGCGTAGCCTTCCCAACGAGCCCTGTAATGTCTTCAACGAGTTCTTAATTTTACGTTCAACCCCGTCTCATAGATTGAGCGCTTCCGTGCTTCCGTGCTTCCGTGAAGGGATGATTGTTTCTGCGAGCCTCGCAAGCAAACGCTACGTTTGTCTTTGGGTAAGCGCAGACCAGAGTTTGAAGGTCTCCAATGAGCATGGCTGCTGTCGAAGTCGAAAGGGGCTTCTTTTCGCGCTGCCGTCTTCCAACGATGTCGAGAGAAACATTGAGTCTGGGTCTCAGTCGGAATGCTTGTCATTGATCGGCTGACCGAATCCGACCGAGAGTCGAGCGAGTCGCAGCGTTGATGCAAGGGATCGCCTGCCTCTCCGCTGCAGTCACCGCGAGCATGGGAGCGAATTTGTGTCTGGCTTGGCGAATACAGTAACGACCGGCGACAGCAGCGCATAGATCGCCCATGGGATGTTGCCAGCCGAGCGGTGCGATAACACCAGCTGCCTGTCAAACGTCGACGTGTGTTGACCTGATCCACGATGTCGTGCACGCATGCAGTAGGTCCCGAGTCCAGCCCGACACCCGCAGCCTTGCCCGTGCCAGTGTGCGCTACCCTCACGCAAATTCCCACACTGCGACGCTCTGGCTTCATGAAATGGAGAGACCGAGCTCGATCGGATGGGCCACTTCATCTAGCTCAGCACTGAGCCTTCTTCGAATCAAGCCAGATCGTGTGCATTAGCTCGGGGAGCTTGTCAGTGGCGTGCGCACGCATGTTGCGAACCCTGGGAAGCTTCATATGCTCGAGGCTTGGCTTGACAAGCTCGAGGACTTGTGGCGTGAGCCTGCGTGAAGGGCTGCTGGTGCAGCTTTGCAACAGGCCATGTATAAGAAGCGGACGTCTCCACAGATCCATGCATGTCTGCTTCCGTTCTCGAACAACAGCCGTCCGCAGCAATGACTCGACCTCCGGCAGCACCATCGGATGCAGTCGCATCCGTCTCGGAATCGCAAATCGAGCTCGTTCACCTCGGTTTCGCTGATGCCCCGAGTCCAGCGGCCGATAAATCATCCTCGTCGATTATCGCAGAGTGCAAGAAGCCAGACGACGAGGTCGAAATCGCTGATAAGACGGGACCCGGCGTCGAGAACGCAGACTACGCCGACGAGCTCGCCAAGCGCTCAACCCCTGCTACCGAGACAGCGCCTCCGACCCCGGCGGATGAGAAGGGCAACATCTGCGGCTCGACCGACACCCTGCGCGACGAGGAGCTCCTCGAAAAGTCGGACGACGAACGAGTGATCCGCAACGGCCGCGACGTTTCCGACTACCTCGTCAGCGATCGCGATGATGGCGACGCCTGTTTTACCCTGCGTTCCATCACCTTGGCCCTTGTCGGCTCCGCTTTCCAAGCTGTGCTGACCCAGATCTACCGCTTCAAGCCCACCGAGATCGACATCAATGGCACCTTTCTCGCCATCATCATCTATGTATTGGGAACAGCTTGGGCGCGACTACTACCGACGCGCGAGAGCCTGACTGCGAGGTACGGCCAGGATCGCCTGCCAAGGTGGCTGTTGGCGACAGCGCACACGGTCAACCCAGGCAAGTTTGGGCTGAAGGAGCATGCGATTGCCTCCATCACCGCCTCCTCCGATTCGTACGGTGCCCACTCGAGTGACGTCTTTGGCACGCAGAAGCTCTTCTATCCAGAGATCAAGGTCAGCAACACCACCGCCGTCCTGTCAGTGCTCTCGATCGGGCTGATGGGGTACGGCTTGGCGGGTCTCTGCCGGCCGATCCTCGTCTACCCGTCCGAGATGGTCTACTGGACCACCCTACCGCTCGTTGACCTCTTCCAGGCGTTCCACTGGGAGGAGAAAGGTCGGCGCACCTCGAAACGCATTCGAGTGTTTTGGTACAGCTTTGCGGGTATGGGTCTGTACGAGATTCTACCCGCGTACATGTTCCCCATGCTCAACTCGATCAGCATCCCGTGTCTCGCCAGTATGCACGCTCGGAAACCACTCGCTACGACGCTGACCAATATCTTCGGCGGCGCTCAGAGCAACGAGGGCATGGGACTGCTCAGCCTCAGCTTGGATTGGCAGTACATCACCTCGAAGCATCTCGCGCTGCCGCTGCTGCAGCAGGGCAACATGTTTATTGGCCTCGCCGTGTGCTACGTCGCCATGGTCGTTGTGTATTATACGAATACGTGGAACGCCAAGTCGTTCCCGTTCATGTCGACGGGGCTGTTCGCAGACGACGGGAGGGCGTACAACCAAACGGCGGTGTTTGTGGATGGTATCCTTGACAAGCAAAGGTTGGAGGCGGTTGGGTATCCTCGAGTCGCAGGAACGTATGCATGGGGGATGACGATGCGCACTGCAGCGATCGGCGCGCTGGTGATGCACGTGGCGCTGTTCTGGGGCAAGTACGTGCGGACCAGCCTGAAGCAGTCCCGCGACAAGACGCAACCCGATCGACACTGGCGGGGGATGCAGAAGTATCCCGAGGCGCCGCACTGGTGGTACCTCATCCTGCTCGTCATCTCCTTCGTCTTTGGGCTGATCGTCGTGCTGACCCGAGAGACAACAATGACTTGGTACGCATACCTCGTCTCTCTGCTCGTCGGCGCGGTGGTCGCACCCATCTCCGGAGTGCTCTACGCCCTGCTCGGCGACGCGGTGAGCACGACCAACATCACCAAGATGATCGGTGGCGTCGTGGCCCCCGGGCGCCCGCTCGCCAATTTGTACTTCTACGGCTGGTCGCACAGCACCATCACGCAGGTGATCCACATGTGCAACGACCTCAAGATGGGCCAGTACCTCAAGATCCCGCCGCGGACGCTCTTTCTGACCCAGGTGATGGGCGCCGTCTACGGTGCTTTCATCAACTACGCCGTCATGTCGACCATTGTGGCGTCCAAGTTTGCGCTGCTGCACACCAACACGGGGAGCAACGTGTGGTCCGGCGCGTACTATCAGTCGCTCAACATCAGCGCGGTGAGCTGGAGCATGGCCAAGTATGTGTATCGTCCGGGTACGGCGTACTTTGTCATCCCGATGGCGACCGTGTATGGTATGCTGGCGGTGGTGGTGCAATGGCTGTTTTGCCGCTACGTGCCCAAGGTGGGTCGGTTCAAAACGACGGATCTGATCCTACCTCTCGTATTCTACTCGGCGAGCCTGTTGGTGTCGGGTCAGAATTGTGTGGTGCTGTCCATCCTTCTGGTTGCCATCACCTCGCAGGTGTGGGTGCGAACCAGATATCCGAGGTACTTCAAGCAGTTCAACTACGTTGTAGGGGCTGGATGGGATGGAGGGTCGTTGCTCGTCATCTTTGTGCTGAGCTTCGCCGTGTTTGGCGCGGCTGGTAAGGAGAGGAAGTTCCCGACGGTAAGTATGCGAAAGACGACGAGCGGGCGAGTGGACTGCGACATCTTTGCTGACCTGCCACTGTTTCTGTTCTCCTTACCGTGGTGCGCATTGGTCGCACCGATGCTCAGTGGTTCGGCAACCCGAAAGGCTTCCCTGATCACTGTCCCAGCCCTACCCAATGAGGGGCGGCTTCACAGCGATTGCGGCGGCATTGAAATGAAATCTGATTGTTGTCACGGTACATGGTGTGAATGTCGGACCGTTGCGTCTAGTCGGAACAGGGATGCGTGTTGTCGGGATCGTGCTCCTAGACAAGGCTCTTAGGAGGAGGCAGGACGGGCTGGCCCTCGGCGGTGACGTAAGCTGCGGACAGGCCACCGTCGACCAGAAGATCGTGGCCGAGAATGTAGGAGGACTCGTCGGTAGCGAGGAACAGGACGGCCTTGGCTTGCTCGACAGCCTCGCCGAATCGACCGAGGGGCAAGTGAGTGAGACGACGGTTGAGTTTCTCGGGTGTGTTGAGGAAGTCCATGAGCAGCGGTGTCTGGAGGGGCCCGGGGCAGAGCGAGTTGACACGGATGCCTTCGCGAGCGTGAACCATGGCGAGTTCGCGCGACATGGCGAGAACGGCTCCCTTGGAAGCGGTGTAGGCGATCTGAGGTGTCGCTGCGCCCCTGAGAGCCACGAAGGAGGCGGTGTTGATGATGGAGCCACCAACGTGAAGGTTCTTTGAGTCGTCGGTCGGGTTCTTGCGCATGGCAACGATGGCGTGCTTGCAGCCATACCAGACGCCCTTGACGTTGATAGCCTGAGTGAGGTCCCAGATCTTTTCCTCGGTGTTGAGAGCGTTGTCGTCGGCAGGGTGCATGATACCGGCGTTGTTGAACTGCAAGACGTGACCAAGAGGAGAGAGCAGTCATGATGAGCACATATGCGTTGCGTTGCAGCGGCGACAGTGAAGAGGTTCTACTTACCATGACATCGAGACGACCGAACTCGTCGACGGCACGCTGAACGATGGCGGCCACCTCGTCCTCCTTGCTGACGTCGCACTTCATCGCGATGGCCTTGACGGGGAGCTCAGCCTTGCTGAAGCGCTCGTTGACCATGTCAGCAGTCTTTTGGCATGCTTCGAGGTTGATGTCGGCGAGAACGACGTTGGCACCCTCGGAGGCGAAGAGGAGAGCGCACTCACGGCCAATGCCGGAGCCGCCACCGGTGATGACAGCGACACGGTGAGGGAGACGAAGGCCAGGCATGTTGGAATTGTGTGAGAGTGTGATGCTGAGTCGAAGCAGATGATGGTCTGAGCGAAGGATGTGACCGAGCTGAAGGTCAGAGTGGAAGTGCGGGTTGGGGTTGATGACTGGACTGCGTGATTGCAATTTCCGACTCCGCAAAGCGTCTTATCTTCCAAGAGACTCGTTAAGCAGACCCGCATGAGATGAGCCAGCGCGTGTCTGCCGCGGATCAATTCTGTTTCTTTCTCTTTTCTTCCAGGATCTCGGTCAAATTGCCGGAGCGACAAAGGCAAGCGCGGGCCGCGTATCGCAGACGCACCGTCAACCCCGCAGCGGTCAACAGCACTCTCAGCCAGGCTTCACCGGTGTTCACACGGACACAGATTCACACAGCAGTCACACCGGTATCTATCTTAATTGATTGTAATTGCAGTTCTCAGAGATGTGATCTCGACTCAGGCCTTGCGCAATCGCATATGGATCGACTTGGGCTGCGTGAGCTGGTCGAATCCAAGCGTGCTCAAGCTGACACCGCGTCCACTGTCCTTGACACCGGTCCAGGGCACAGCGGGGTCGAGGACGTCGGCGCGGTTGAGGTATACCGTACCTGTCTCGAGCTCGGTGGCAAGCTTGTCGAAGGCAGCGGCCGAGTCGGCGTTCTCAATGTCGGTCCAGATGGAAGCGGTGAGGCCGTAGTGCGAGTCGTTCATGAGCTTGAGTGCCTCTTCGTCCGAGTCGACCTTCTGGATGCCGATCGCGGGTCCGAACGTCTCTTCTGTCATGATCTCCATCGAGTGGTCGACGTTGACCAGCACGGTGGGTGCCACGAGCGCGGTGCCTGCTTTGGCCTCGGGGAAGAGATCGTCTGGGATGAGGTTCTTGGCTCCTTTGCTGAGAGCATCGTCGACCTGCTTGCGGATGCGATCGGCCGAGGCGAGGCTCACCACAGGTCCAAGCGAAGTGCCTGGCTGGCTAGGATCGCCGAGCTTGTAGCCTTTGGCGACAGCAACGAACTCCTCGACAAACTTGTCGAAGACCGAGGCGTGGACGTAGATACGCTCCACCGAACAGCACGACTGACCCGAGTTGAACATGGCACCGTCCACCAGCTCTTCGGCAGCCCATTCGATATCGGCATCTGCACGTACATAGGCTGGGTCCTTGCCGCCGAGCTCGAGACCCACACCCTTGAAGCCTGGACCGTCAGCGGCAGCTTTAGCAAGCGCCTTGCCACCAGCCACCGAGCCCGTGAAGATGAGGAAGCCGATGCGAGCATCTGCGGCTAGCTTGGCTGTGGTCTCGAAATCGAGGTGGGCAATCTGCAACAGACCCTTGGGCAGACCAGCTGCTTCGAGGGTGCGCTGGAAGCTTTCGGCGGTGAGCGGTGTCTGCGGCGAAGGCTTGAGCACCACAGCGTTACCAGCGAGCAAAGCGGTGATCAGGCCGTTGACCGTAGTGAGGTAGGGGTAGTTCCACGGCGTCACAATGGCGACAACACCGAATGGATCACGTCGGATGGCGAGCTTGAGGTTGGGAGTCTCGGTTTCGGTTTGGGGCTTGTCGGCGAGGCTGTCCTTTGCCACCTTGCAGAGGTATCGACATCGCTGGACAGCACCCTTGATCTCACCAGCACACTGTCCTGCTGGTCGACCCATCTGCACCGACAGCTCCTTGCCGAGTTCTTCCTTGTCGGCGTCGAGCATGCCCATCCATTTGGTGATGATGGCCACTCGCTCCTCGACGGGGACCTTGGCCCATGATTTTTGCGCAGCAGCTGCCGTCTGGATAGCCTTGTCAAGCTCTGCCTCGGAGAGCAGCTGCTTCTTGCAGACAACGCTCTGGTCGTACGGCGCGATTGTAGTTTGGATAGACGACATGTTCGGAAGCTGACAAAAGTATGATAGTTGGATGAGAAGAAAGGTCAGTGTGGCGTGGGAACAAGATTGCTCGTGCGTGTGACTTTTCCGACTGCTCGGTGCATTTCCTGGAATTGCCGATAAGACTTTTGCTCTTGTCAGTTTTGCCTCGGCAGCGGCACCACCCATGTGCTCGGACCAGCCGATTCCTAGGATTAAAGCGTTTCTCAGGGTCACGCGGCCGATCCGCCATCGATGATGCATGCTGTGCCCCTTTGCAAGCAATCACATCCAAACACTTTCCAGCTCCGACCGGGGACCGTGACAATACCTTATCACGGGTCACGCACAGGCTCGCAGCCACCACCGCTTCATCTCCTACCACCATCACCGCCGCCATCATCTCCCGCCCGCGACTAGGACCGCCATGTCGAAAAAGCAAATCACGTACAAAGACCTCGAGGAGCTCCTCAAAGATGACAACAAGGTCAAGCTAGCAGGCATCGACGTCGACGGTATCGTCCGCGGCAAGTACGTCTCCAAGAAGAAATTTCTCTCCGCCGCAAAGCCCGACTCGGACTTTGGCTTCTGCTCCGTCATCTTTGGGTGGGACATGCACGATCTCGTCTATTCCAACGAGCTGCTCGTCTCCAACAAGGCCAATGGCTACCGCGACTTGTCGGCCAAGATCGACCTCGACACCTACCGTCGCATTCCGTGGGAGGACAATATGCCCTTCTTCCTCATTCGCTTCTTCAATGCGGATGGCACGCCGCTCCCCGTCTGTCCTCGAAACCTGCTCCGATCGGTGACCAGCAAGGTGGAGTCGGATCTGGGCTTGCTCTGTATGGCTGGCGCCGAGTTCGAGTACTTCCAGTTCGCAGAGACAGCGCAGACCGTCGAACAGAAGGGCTTTGTCAAGCTCACACCTTTGACACCGGGCAATCACGGCTACTCGATGCTGCGTACCACGCTCAACAAGGACTACTTCCTCGAGCTCTTCGACGCTGCCGAAGCGTTTGGCATCGACATCGAAGGACACCACACCGAGACCGGACCAGGCGTTTACGAGACGGCTCTTGCCTACACCGAGGTGACACAGATGGCCGACATGGCTGTCCTCTACAAGCTGCTCGCCAAATCGGTGGGTATGAAGCACGGTATCATCCCAACATTCATGGCCAAGCCCTGGGCCAACCTCGCCGGCTGTTCTGGACACATCCACGTCTCGCTTCGTGACCCATCAACGGGCAAGAACGTCTTTGCGCTCACCAAGGAGGAGATCGACGCCGGCGGGAGAGCGGATGCCAAGTACGACGACGTCAAATACCTTTCCACCGTTGGCGAGCAGTTTCTGGCGGGAGTCATGACAGGTCTGCCGGACATCATGCCTCTCCTCTGTCCGACCATCAATTCTTACAAGCGTCTCACCACTGGCGAAGCCTATTGGGCGCCCAACATCTGTTCCTACGGCTACGATTCACGTCTCGCGTCCGTGCGCATCCTCGGCCCGCCGGACGTGCCTGAGTACGGCACGCGCTTCGAGGTCCGTGTTCCCGGTGCAGATCTCAACTCGCAGTACGCTTTCGCCGCCGTCTTCGCCCTGGGACTCTACGGCATCGCCAACAAGCTCCCCCTCCCCTTCGCGCCCATGGACACCACACGTAGCATCAAGGAGCAGAACCTCGTCTACCTGCCCACATCGCTCGAGGCGGCGACACAGAGGTTCATGGCCAAGGACAGTCTGGCGAGAAAGACGCTCGGTGATACCTTGGTGGATCACTTCGGTGGCACGAGGTTGCACGAGGTGCAGCTGTTTAATCAGACGGTGACGAATTGGGAGATGGAGAGATATATGGAGCTCATCTAGATCATCACGGAATCGGGACACTGTCACAAGAATCGCCGTCTGATCTTAGCAAGACCCGAGTGAGATTGAAGCAAAGCAGGTGGGAATCTAGAGAGACAAAAGCGAAATTCTATTTGGCAGCGACGTAGAGCCTTCCCTGGTACGGCTTGAGTGAGCCCTTCTGGCCATCGTCCCTGGTGTCGAGCACGGCCTCTGCGCTGCTCAGCTCCGATGGCAGCTCGTACGTCTGCTCCTTGTCGGTAAAGTTGAGCACCACAAACGCCTTTTCGCCGCTGTCGGCGATCTTGACAAACTTGAACAGATGCTCGTCGTCCTCCTCGAGCAGACGGAACTGGCCGTGGCCGAGCAGCGAGTTGCGCTGCTTGCGCACCGCGATGGCCTTGCGGTAGAAGTTCAGCACCGACGCCGGGTCCTCCTGTTGCGCCTCGACGTTGATCAAGGTGTAGTTGTCGTTGGTGCGCATCCAGGGCTTGGTGGTGGGCGTGTTGGAGAAGCCGCCGTTGGGCGCCGACGACCACTGAACGGGTGTGCGCGCATTGTCACGACCTAGCAGGTTGACCCCCGCGAGCGCCTTGGCCATCGCCATGGCGTCGTTGTTGGTGCGCTTCTTGACCGCAGCAAGGTAGTTGATGCTGTTGATGTCGAGGTACTCCTCGGCCGCCCAGGTGGAAGGCACGTTGGTCATGCCAATCTCCTCGCCCTGGTAGACGTAGACCGAGCCGGAAAGTGTCATGTTCATGAGCGCCAGCAACTTGCCCGAGTCGGTGACGTGCTCCGGCTTGTCGGAAGCAAAGCGCGAGATCGATCGTCCCTGGTCGTGGTTCTCGATAAAGACGGTGGTCCACGCATCGTTGCCCTCGGTGAAGCGCTGCCACTTTTCGACGATGCGCTTCATGTCAGGCAAATTCCACTGGCCGACCTCCATGATGTCCACCGGGTTGCGACCGATGTCAACAATGTCGAACTGGAACACCTGGCTCAACTCGTTCTCGGCCGCCGAGACGTACTTGACGACATCGGCGGTCTTGGGCGTGTTGGGGAGCTCGCCGACGGTCATGGCATCGTAGCGCTCGAGGATGGCACCCATCTCCTTGAGGTAGGTGTGCATCATGGGGCCGTTGCAGTAGAGCATGCCGGCAGGCTGCGTCTCGGCCCCCTCATCGACGATGGGAGCGTCAGGGAAGTCCATGGGCTTCGAGTACATGTTGACCGTGTCGACGCGGAAGCCGTTGACGCCCTTTTCGAGCCAAAACTCCATGGCGCTCTTGTAGATGGCCTGGCGGCAATCGTCGTTGGTCCAGTTGACATCGGGCTGCTCGGGGCAGAAGAGGTGGAGGTAGTACTCTTGCGTCTGCTCGTCCCAGGTCCAGGCGGGCTGGTTGAAGTTGGAGCGCCAGTTGTTGGGCGGCTTGCGGTTGCCATCAGCGTCGTACTTGGCGGGTCGCCAGATGTACCAGTCGCGCTTAGGGCTGTCCTTGGACTTGCGCGACTCCTTGAACCAGGCGTGCTGGTCCGAGGTGTGGTTGATGACAAGATCGAGAATAAGCTTGAGACCGCGGTTGTGGCACTGCTTGATGAGCTCGTCCATGTCGGCGACGGTTCCGTAGGGAGGGTAGACCGACTCGTAGTCCGAGATATCGTAACCCATGTCGACCTGGGGCGAGTCGTACATGGGCGAGAGCCAGATGGTGTTTACGCCGAGCGACTTGATGTAGTCGAGGCTGCTGATAATACCCTGGATATCGCCCATGCCATCATCGTTGCTGTCGCGGAACGAGGCGGGCCAGATCTGGTAGATGATCGCATCGCGGAACCAGAAGGTACGCGAGCTGGAGCCGACCATGGACTCGTTGGAAGGCATTTCCGTATTGGGAAGGGGAATGGGAGAGGGGCGAAAGGGGAATGGGAGAGATATGGATCTAAAAGTGCGAGAGGGTGATGTCGACGATTGGCAGACGATAGAGGAGGAAGAGGAAGATAAGACGAGGAGGACGCGGGGTTGCTTATGAAGGGACCGGGAGGGTTACCGGAGACGATCTGGTCGAGGCTGAGCAAAGATCCTCCGGAGGGAAGCACAGGGGCGAAGCGACAGTGCGGCGACCTTTTCAAGGGAAAGTGGGGGAGGATGCGGGGGGACCTGCCAAGCGAATCTTCTGAGCAAGGATCGATGTTGGGCGGTACAGGTCCATCCGGAGAAAAGGTCGCCGCTGAACGACCTAGTCGCTGGAGATACACCGAGTAGCGCTCGAAAGTGACCTGGCTGGTGGTCTGTACGCGCACACACCTCTCTGATCTGGTCTTTTCGGTGAGACTTGAGCAGTTTAGCGTCGAACAACACGCAAAAAACGTCACAGAGCCGGGGCGTAGCGTGCATGGGTATGCATTTCCAAAGGACCCTCGGTGTTCTTCTTTGGCCCGAGAGGCGCGCGCTCAACAGGACCCTGAACGAGATTGTTTGGTGATGAGGCTTGATCGAGAACGCTGCCCACCTGGCTGCTGCTGACGGCGGCCGAACTTGTCATGGACAACTTGCATGCAGCTCTGCTTCTACGTAGGCTCTATTCGTGGCTCCAACGCAGCACTGTCAAGTGCCAAGCTCAGCGTTCCAGCAAAGCGCAGCAGCCGCGACATGGTTGATTTCGCTCAACAAGTACCAGCAGACGGCGAGATTGACAAGGCTGGTTCGCGCTTGACGGCGGATCTCAGCAAAGGAAGAGAGAGATCGTCCGAAGTAGTGACGCGGCAAATGGTTTCGATCTGACATGCCGGACCAGCAAAATTGGGCATCCAACCGAGGTCCGTCGACCGAGCCTCCGCCAGACGATGTGGGTGGGGCTCGAGGGACGGAGCGGCCAACCGCAGTCACCAATGGGTGCAGAAGCTCGGGGCCCCGACTCAGCGCCGAAAACGACCCGAAAGCGCGACGACGAGTCCAAGTTGCGGCAGCAGATGGCTTTATGACTTCTCCTTGGGCTAGCAGCGAAATCGCACCGAGACTCGTCCATATCCGCATTGCCCCGCCTCCTTCCAGCCGTCCGTACCAACAATCCACTTCTAAGCGAGCGCCAAGTGTGAGCGGTTGAGGACCATGCGCAGCCGAAGCTTGAGATGACTGCCGGCTTTCGGGCAGTTTGCAGTCTCGACAAGGCTTCTCGACTTGGAGGCTGCCAGGGGCGTCTGTCAAAAGGGTCCCGTCTGCCGCGTGGAGAATCTCGCCGAAGATCTTCCGTCCGCCTGTGAGGCCTGTGCCTGCCCGCACGGCTGCCGTCCGCTGCCATGAAAGCGGCACATTGAGAGTCCGCTTGGTTGCATCGTGTATTGGTACAGTCGACCCTCTAGAGTCAAAGCGGGTTCCGTCGGTCGAAGCAAGGCTGCAGGTGCCCCAGAACGATCCAGACGAACAATGCCTGTCGGATGATGCCAAAATACGGTCATGGGACTGAGAAGCATCATGTACTTGCCGTGACCTCCTCTTGCATGCCAGACAGACTCAGCGAAGTCGCTGAACAACGATGGAGATGAGGCTCTCTGCTCTCTCAATACGGCGCGAGGATGGAGAAGGAGCTGTATGAGCGTATCTGCTACGCTACACATCAGCTGACCATCTCGCCTCCGTTGCAGCTGCAGAGCGGTCAACTTGCCACTCAAATTCGTTTCCTCGAGTGCCGGCTGAATTCAAAACGAGATGTCGCAATTGAAATGCCTCTCTGCCAAGTATTGCTCGCCTGGTTCAATATCGGCAGCACTCAAAGACAGACGAGACTACACCTTGCCGCTCGCAGAGGAGAGAACGGATGTTCCGTCGATATGGCTGTGCTTCACCAACGAGCCGCGCTTCTGGCTTGAAAGTGGAGCGGCGAAAACAAGGCTCGTTGCTCTCGTTCCTGCTTCAGGCAACCATCAGCTGGGCCCAGTTGCGTTTGGGATGGGGGCAACTGCAGCTTGGTTTCGCTTTCATCTAGGCGAGCCCTCCATGTGGCAGTTGAGAAAAGTCTGGGGTAACAAGAGGAGGCACTTTGCCAGTGTGGAGAGATTCGCCTTTTTCCGGGACGGCTCTGGACCACATCGAATTCGATTTTCCCGCTCCATCTGCTTGAAGCCAAAAACAGACAGCCTTGCCCGAGTTCTAGAATGAACCTGAGGCATGAAAGGCGTCTCCTCTCTTCATGGGACTCTCCGCAGTGGGCCCTGGCATGAATGAGCCTTTCTCCCCACTCAAAATGGCGCGGTTTGCCCCTCGCTCCTCTCTTCATCTGCGTCGAGGGGGAATTCAATCCAGAGACACGACCGTCGCCGTCATGCTATTGACTACCCGCGATCGTGTCGACCTGGTTCGATGTAGTGCAGCATGCAACGCGGCCAACCATGAGTGGAAGACGGGATCTGGAACAGAAAGCATGAGCGAGCAAAGGGACGGAGTAGCAAATGGTCAGCTCGACCGAGAACTCTCCGGACCAAGTCATGATCCTTGGCTGTAGGCAACAAGGAGCAGTCTCGGGCGATCTCGAATGGCTCTCTCCATTCTTCCGTCCCCGCCTTTGCCTCCTCCTCTCCATACGCTCGACTGTCGCACTAACCCCGCAATCCGTTCCAACTCGGCGCCCGGCTTGGTCTAGCAAGACGAGCCTCGTCTGACCGAGGACAGACCTTAGCGGCCATTGTCCGTTGCGCTCGCTGCCTTTGAGGCTTCTCCAGCCTGACCCCGCCTTTCCCCACGCGGCCACGCTCCCTTCCAACACACCATCGCAACCTTCCGACATCTACTAGGTTGGCAGCATCACCCTTTCCACGGCTGCTCCGAACAACCTCCTTTTCGCTCACAACCTTCTCTCCGTACTGCCCAAGTGCCTCGAACCCTCGCTCCTTCTCCGCACTCGACCCTAGCTCGGTCGCTCCCTTCGCTACAGTCACCTTTCCCACGCAAGCACCCAGCATCCCATCACCATCACACCACGCCGCTATAGTCACCCCGCATTGCATTCTCTCTATTGTCACGTTCCGAGACCGAATGGCTATATTATCACACCATCTTTGACGTCCAATCCCATCCTCTCCGTCCCTCGTCACCATCCAACCCTCCTCCTTCATCCTCTCCTCCCTACACTCCACCTCTCTTCGACGACATCATGGGTCTCACCGACGCTCAAGACGTCGCCCGCATCGACTCCAAGGCCGCCGCCGCCATCGCGTCCAATGTCCAGGACTACGATGCGCTCGTTCACGATGCCCACGAGGCCACCCAGGCCCAGGAGAACATGAGCATCCGCAAGGCCCTCAAGACCTATCCCAATGCCATCTTCTTCTCCCTCATCCTCTCCCTCGCCGTCGTAATGGAGGGTTACGACACCCTCCTGCTCGGTAACTTCTTCGCCATGCCCGCTTTCGCTCGCAAGTACGGCCACTGCGACGCCGCCGGCGTTTGCGAGATCCCCTCCAAGTGGCAGACCGGTCTCCTCAACGGTTCCCAGGTCGGTTCCATCATCGGTCTCCAGCTCACCGGTGTTGCCACCGAGCGCTTCGGCTACCGCAAGACCATCCTCACCGCCCTCGTCTTCATGACCGCTTTCATCTTCATCCCCTTCTTCGCTCCTAACCTTACCGTCCTCCTCGTCGGCCAGATTCTCCAAGGTCTGCCTTGGGGTTGCTTCCAGACCCTCACCACCGCCTACGCCGCCGAAGTCACCCCCGTCGCCCTTCGTCCTTTCCTCACCACCTGGGTCAACGGATGCTGGGTCGTTGGTCAGCTCATCGCCTCGGGTCTCCTCCGCGCCACCGTCAACCGCACTGACCACTGGGCTTACAAGATCCCTTACGCCATCCAGTGGCTGTGGCCCGTCCCCATCTTCATTGGATGCTGGTTCGCTCCCGAGTCCCCCTGGTGGCTCGTCCGCCAGAACCGCCTCGAGGACGCCAAGCACTCGCTCCGCCGCCTTGCCGCCAATGACCGCGAGTTCTCCGACCACGAGGCTGACCAGACCGTCCAGATGATGATCCACACCAACGAGCTCGAGAAGGCCGCCGCCGAGGGTGGAAGCTACTGGGACTGCTTCAAGCGCACCGACCGTCGCCGTACCGAGATTGCCGCCGTCGTCTGGCTCATCCAGGTCTTCTGCGGTGGTCCTCTCATGGGTCTCTCCTCCTACTTCTACGTCAAGGCCGGTCTCCCCACCGATCAGGCTTTCAACCTCTCCATTGGTCAGTTCGCTATGGGTCTCTGCGGTACTCTCAGCTCTTGGTTGCTCCTTCGCAAGATCGGCCGTCGTGCGCTCTACCTCTACGGTCAGATCGCTCTCTTTGCCCTCATGATCATCGCCGGCAGTCTCGCCTTCAAGGCCGACGACAAGGCTGTCTCGTGGGCTATCGGTTCCACTCTTCTCATCTTCACCTTCATCTACGATTTGACCGTGGGTCCTGTTTGCTACTGTCTCGTTGCCGAGATCTCGTCGACGCGTCTCCGCGCCAAGACCATCGTCCTCGCCCGTAACGCCTACAACGTCGGCGGCATCATCGCCAACGTCCTCTCCCCTCGCATGCTCAACTCCACCGAGTGGAACTGGGGAGCCAAGGCTGGATACTTCTGGGCTGGTACCGGCGCTCTCTGCATCATCTGGACCTACTTCCGCCTGCCCGAGACCAAGGACCGATCGTACGGTGCCCTCGACGTTCTCTTCGAGCAGAAGGTTTCGGCCCGCAAGTTCGCTACTACCGAGGTCGACATGTTCGCTTCGCACTCGCAGGTCGCTGCCGCTCGCAGCTCCGACCTGGCCGACGACAAGAGCTCCGCCGAGAAGGTCGAGGGCGTCGTCGCCAACACCAGCCTTGCCTACAAGTACGAGGCGTAAGTGGCTCTGGCGGATCTAACAAATTTCAAAAATACACGATCGCCTTCGGACGAACTGCACAGGCCTGTCCATGCATCCAGATACCACCCTTCCCCGCCTCTTGTTGCTTTCGTCTGCATGTATCACTGTCAACTTCCTCTTGTCCAATCGAAACGGGATTCCTTTTGCAACTTCCATCTCCAATGCGCTGTCTGCAGTGTCTGTGAGGTCTCGTGCCCCTTTCTCGCCTCTGCCTCGCTCGCGCCGTTCTTTGAGTTGTCAGCTTCGACTGAACAAAGCTTTGATCTCGGTCACGCCTGCAGCGCTCGCTTCGCTGTTGCGACTTGGTCTGAATTGCACGTCCAAGCGCTGACGCGCTCACAGTGCTTCTTGCGATCGTTCCGCTCCAACTTGGTCTCGCCCTGCGTGAGTCCTCTTCTGGACGCGTGCAACCTTACACCGCGCAACGTCTCGCGCCAGCCGCATCTGCATTGTCGCTCGCTGCCTCTGTATTTCGTTCCTGTGCTCGCTATCATCGTGCCCTTGTTGGACGCAGTCAGTCCGAGATTGCGCAAACCGAGAGTCTCGCATCTTTCTCGGAGGGCACATTGTCGCATGCCACTCCAGCATCCATGCTTGCCCCACGAGGAGCCCTTTCAAAACCTCAATTGTACCTCTGCGGCTGCACGAGCACCAAACTCTCGCTTCCGCCTTCGTCTCGCATGCAATGTCTCGGTTTCTCTGAGGACCTCCCCCTTTCTTTGAGTTGAGTGTGTGACGCTACGAATCGTCCTCAGCCCTGACGAGCCCTGTCAGCAACTGCAGTCCCGCCTTGGCGCCGTCGACGACCTTGACCATCCCTCCCACCTCCTCGGCGCCCTCCCTCACCAGCCGCTCCATCCCTGCCATCCCGGCGCACCCAAGCACGATGACATCCGCACCCATCCTCACCAGCTCCTGCACGCCCACCTTGATCTTGCGCTCGATCTTGCCCCGATCGCCTTCCTTGAGCTCGACCACGCCTAGTCCGGTAGCATGCGTGCCGATGTACCTGTCGCTGTTGCCGCCCATGACGCGACGCACGCCAGCCTCGACATCGGGTACGACGCTCTTTCCCGTTGTCAGCACGCCGAATTTGACGCCGACGAGAAGCGCGTGCAGGATGGCCGCTTCGAGCAGGTGCAATGTTGGCTTTCCGGACGGGCGCAGCATGGGCGCTAGCGGATGGTCCGAGAAGCATGCCACCAAAAACGCATCCGTCGGGTACAGCGAGAGGTCCTGGGAGGGAGAGGTGGTGATGAGGTGCTTGTACGTTTCCGCGGCGGAGATGATCGATTCGGCAGGAGTCTGGATGCTCGCCGGCGAGGATGGCGGGCCGGTCAGGAAGGAGAGGCTGGTCGAAGGTGGCGCGGAGAGTAAGAGGGTGGTGGAAAGAGCATCTGTGATGATCGAAGAGCTGTTCGGATTGACGATGCAGATGCGCACCGACGAGGAGGAGGAGGTCATGCTGGCGCTGGGAGCGAGCAGCGTGGATGAAGCTATCGGTGCCATGATTTGATCTGATCTCGTCAGCGTATGTGGGTATGATGGTCGTAAAGTAAGCCTCAACGTACCTTATAGCACGCAGCTGACACTTGGATGAGAAGAGCAGCAGCAAGGATGCTCCGAGAAGCACAGCGGGTCAGGGTTCGCCTCCACCACCAGCGTCGGGAACTTTGTTATCTCGCGCCGCGTTCTCGGTCGAGCTTCCGCGCCCCGCCAAAATCCTCGGAAACCTAGCCGCGTGGGGCCGATTTTTGACAGCTGCAGATCGGGTCTGCCACTCACAGAACTTGCATAGCCGCGAATGCGAGAGAACAAGGCATTGGATTGCTCAGTGAAACGGCGTGCACAGTATGCCCTAGCCAGATCGCCGGGTCAAAGTGCGGTATCAGATTGAAGAGACGGGTTCAATGGCACGCAAAGGAGGAGGCGAAGCATAAGCGGACTCAAAGGTGCACAAGGACGCGATTGTGTCGAAACTTCTTCCTCCAAGGTTCGCGCGTGTTCATGCTGATTCAGATAGACTTGTGGGGTAGAGAGTTGCCGTGACAGGGCTCAGCGTCGTATACCACGTTGAGAAGCACCGGAAGCAACCCACTTTCTAGTCTGGGTATCTCTGTGACGGGATACTAGTCGAACCAAACAGCGCTCGCCTTGTGGACAGCGGTTTTGCCACTGGGACCGTGGCTCTTGAGCACGATCCTCGGATCCTCCTGGGTCGCCTTGACGCTTTTGCCATCCACGGTCTTGTCCTCGGTCAGAATCTCGAGCACGTGACCCTCGACCCAGCCGGGCATGGCTTTCCAGGTGACCTTCTGGCCTTTCTTGGGCAGGTGCGACGCAGTGGCGTTGTGCGCTGCGGGCGCATCGTGCGTGTCGTGCTTGCTACCATGGGTCTTTTTCGCGGGGGAGGACTTGGATTTGGCTGGCGTGGAAGTGTTCTTCGACGACGTGGAGGATTTGGTCTTGGAGTCGGAGGATTTGGAGCTGGCCGTCTTGGTGCGTGTCGAGCGACGCGGCTCACCAGCAGTCGGAGTGGACTTCTTCGGCGGCATGATTGATCCCTACTCAACAATGAGATCCGTGTAATGGTAAGGGGGAAGCAGAGGTTGCGATGGTGTAAAAAGCCGGGGTCAAGGGGAAAGCACATGACGTCGTGCTCGCGAGGTGGAGGCGAGCGGAGCAAAAACGTTCCGCAGCGGCGCCGTGAATTCAAGCCTTGATTTGCACAGTCTTGCCCGGACAGACCTGACAGCGCGAGAACGGGCTCGTTGTCGGCAGACGCTGGAGCTGACGATGTCTACCACACACGCAGCACGCACAAGCACAAACACAGCTCGAAGACATCCAAACATTGAATTGCATTTCCATATCCACTCACTTAGGCACTCGCCAATCCTTGCGGGAACCAGAACACCCCCTCGGCATCCCACGTCTCCTTCATCGCCTTCAGCCTCGCCAGACCCTGTCCGTAGTACGCTGACCCCCAATCCTGCTGTCTAGCATCGACGTAGTTGACATATGCACCCCAGTCCGCTGCACTGTCACTGTCCTTTGCCGTCTCCACCAGATCGTCGAATGCGTTCCAGACCTGTTGTTGGCCGTCCGAGTTGTCGTTCGACGGAAAGCCGTATGAGTAGAACTGGTAGATGAAGCTGGCAGTGTGCGCATTGAACGCGCTGTCACTCGCATTGACGTTGTTCGGGAACGAAAGCGGGCCGAGGAAGTCAAACGAGACGCTGTTGCCCGTGCCTTGCAATCCGGCGTATCCATTCAGCTTGTCCACCAGCGCCAGAGCGGACGAGTAGTTGTACGTGGCGAGGGTGGGTTGGACGAGGGACTTGGCGTAAAACTGATCCTGCGTGATGGGGGCGGAGGTGTTGAGGCTCCCCATGATGTTTTCGAGCGATTCGAGCCAGGAAGTGTACTCGGTGACGGTGGTGCTTGCCGGTGTGATGCCAGCGAGGGTGTTGAAGCGCGAGATCAGGGCGTCGTGATCCGCGCGCGAGGTAGAGATGTGTTGACCGGAGAGCTGGCACGCGTTGCCATCAAAGTCGCCCGCCGCCGAGCCCGCGATCAGCAGCTCACCACCGAACTCGGGCGCCAATCCCTGATCGACGTTCGTAGCCAGTGTCATGCTCTGCAGCGCAACCACGGCGTTGGCGCAATCCTCATTCGTCTTGTACGAATACGCATAGTTGATGATGCTCGTCGGAGCGTCGAGCAGGCTGAAGGTGAACTGGGTGACGATGCCAAAATTGTTCGACCCCGCCCCACGGAGGGCCCACCAGAGATCGGTATTGGTCTCGTTGTTGACGTTTTGAATGGTACCGTTGACGTCGATCATGCGCATCTCGACAATCCGATCGAGCAAAAAGCCCCAGGCGCGAGTGGGAAAGCCAAACCCACCGCCGAGAGCGTGACCGCTGACACCGACGTATGGGCAGGTGCCGTGGGGAAGCGAGAAGTTGCCCTGATCCCAGATGGACTGTGCTAGCGGGCCGAGACGGACACCTGCTCCGACAATAGCGGTTTTGGTCGTCTGATTGACATCGATGGTGTTAAAGTTCTGCAGGTCGACGACTACAGACCCGTCCTGACCACCGAGCGAGTAGGACTCGTAGGAGTGACCGCCTGAGCGCGGGCTGAGCTTTTGTTTGCCCCCTTCAGCGGAAACACATTGGACAATGGCCGAGATCTCGGCTTCCGAGGAGGGAACCGCGACGACGAGAGGCTTGTAGTCGAACAGCGAATTGTAGGAGGTGGAGAGGGCGGTGTAGTCGGAAGAGGTGCTGTACGAGAGGTCGTAGCCGCCGCTGTTGGCGAGGCAGGACTGGAGGGTGCTGTTGTCGTCTCGGGCCAGGAGAGCGGATGGACTGCCGTTGAACGTGTACAGCGGGTAGGCGGTGGTGAGCGAGGTCGCGGCTAGGAAGGCGAGGCCGAGGCTCAGCTTTGTCGTTGATGTCGGCATGGCGATGATTGGATGCCGTCTTCCTGTCAGCGTAGTGGGAGGAAGAAGGGTGTGGTGTTCATAGCAACTACGAGGACAACGGACTTCCCTTATATGTCTCCGAGGTCTGGATTACCGAACAACGCTGCCCTACCTGACACCAACTCAGACTCCTAACGCAGGGTCCGCCGGGTCATCACGTCCCGCTCCTCCCACAAGGCATCTTGCACACGCCACAAACAACCACGCCGCCACGGACCCACTTTCTTCTCTAGCTTGCACAGCGTCGTCGGAGATCCAATCTCTAGCGCCAACCTCGTCCTCCACGGAAGCCTTGGATGGCCGACGAACCCGGCGGTGTAGGACAGCCCCGAGCGTAGTCGTCACTCCAACATCGGCAAAGCGCCCAAAAGTTGAGGTTCCGACTGACAAACTTTGACAGGGTCTGCAGAAAAAGGCAATTTCGCCGGGCGCCGGTTTGGCTCGGTTGGCCTAAACAGGCAGGTCGCTACTGCTAGCGCCAACAAGCGAGGGGCGTGGAGTTCCGTTGGTGGGCGTGTCTGACGTCGTTGTGCTGCTGTGCGAGGCTGGCCGAAAAATTAGGCTCGGGGAGCGCCAAGGTCGGACGCAAGGTCTAACATTTGATTATCTATTTTGAGGTCTAACAGAGCAAGGAATCCCTGCTGTCCAGAATTCGGACGAGTGAGGCTCACCTCTGACTGACAAATACGCAGTTGCGGCGCGGTGCTGTGGACCCGTGGCTTTCCGGTTGGCCGTAAAATTTGACCTTTCTTCTCGAGATGTCAATCATCACCATTATCGCCCATATCCTGCTCGACATCTTCCTCCTAGCATCACTACCACCTCAAGGGCGGCGCAGCAGCAAGTCTTTCGTCACACACAAGCGCCCGCACACGCTCTCTTATACGCACAGACGCTTCTCGGACTCGGTCAAGCACGGAGGCAAATCGCATCGAATTCCGCTCGTCCTCCAACATCGACCACACCACGCTCACACTTCACACCCGAGCCCACCAACGCACGCACCCTCTCACGCCACCACAACCCCCCACACTCAGCGGGTACATCACACAATGTGGTCGTCACTCCGTACGATCTCCAACCCGTCCGTGCGCACCCGCCGCTTGGCCACATCGACGTTCTTCATCGCCACCTTTGCCGCGTCCATCCTGACGGTCTCGTTGAGTGCATCGACGATCCTACCCTGCCCCGCCGCCCGCTCCGGATCGAGAGGCGTGCGCGCCGACGAAGAAAAGGATGCGAGAGAGCAGCTGGGCGTCGGACAAAAGGTTCATCTGACCAAAAAGGGGGGGTGGATAGAGATCGCCCAGCCAACGAGGAGGATAGCCCGGCCCAAGGAGGGCGCGGAGAAGCAAGAGGCGAGTTGAGCAGAAATCCCACACAAGCGGGCGCGAACAGAAGATCAGCATCAACAGAGGCTCGACTCGTAGAAGTCACCAGCTCGATTCTTCATTCCCAACGCCCCATCGCAAAGCATCACACCTTGTATCACAAACCCTGGACCACACAGGGAACCTCATCTGTATCAGTATACCATCGCATTCAGCATTGTCATCCCATCTCGCAAATTTCTCGCACAACTCTAGTCTGTGGTTTGGCGCACGCGCATTGTATTGTCCTTTGATTGCATCACCGACGCCTTGCTCGCCTACGTCGCACCATCCGCAGCATCGATCCACGTCCCGTTGCCCAAAACCGCCGTCGCAGCTCGGGTAAAGTCGCCCGGGCTGCCCTCGGAGCTGAACGCCAGGCGCAGGTAGTGCGGCACCTCGCGGATCGTCTGGTTGCTCGGCAGATCCGATTGGCCGTCTGCCTTGCCCTCCTCGGCGTAGACGTCGACCAGACTGCTGAGATTCCAGCTGGTCGCGGGGCCTTGATAGCGCAGCACGTCGTCGACCAACAGCGCGAATCCGTCCCAGTCGGCAGCTTGGTCTTCCGGAATGGCGTTCCAGCTGACGAGCCCGTCCGAGGTGCGCCAGGTGCTGGAAGTGGTGTTGAAGGTAGGCCGTCCAGTGCCACCAGTGGCATCGCCTTGCACCACCGAAGTGTCCTCGATGAGTCCATCGAAGCTCCAGCGCGCTACACCGTTGGTAAACATGCCCAGCAGGAACGCTATGTAGATCAGGCAGAGTCGTGTTGGGAATGCGCATGCCGGCAGTAGCACGAGCGCGATAATGTAGTGATGCAGTCGGAGCGTCTCGCCCGGCACAGCAGCAGCCAAGCCGACCAGCACGCCGCCGACAATGTACAGCGAGACGTACTTGGCCAAATAGCCCGTCTTCCACATCACGCGCACCTGGTTGATCGCGATGAACAGCACCACGAGCGCAACGATGATGACGGCCACCACGCTGCCCGGCTGCTGCGCAATGTCCCTCGCCACGAGTCGTTGGATCGGCACCTTGTCGAACACCACGTTAAGCAGCACGCCAATCCACCAGAAACCCAAAGTCCAGAAGGTGCTTTCCACCGGCAGATGCACGAAGACCGGCCAGACGAAACGAAACGCCAACCGCCAGATGGCATAGCACGTAAACAGAAACGGCAAGAAGTCGCCAAACACCGCGCCGATGGGCGGTGGATAGGATCGGAGATACGAGACCTGGTTGATGTGCCAGAAGCCCACACAGGCGAGCGTCCAGAACCACACGATGCGCTTCGGCCGAAGCACAAAGCCGACCAAGGCAGACATGATGGCGTTCATCACGTAGCCTTGCCAACGTCGATCTGTGCAGTCGCTCTCGCCTTGGGTGGTTTCGAATCGATAGGCGATCGGGAAGACCGAGTCGAAGCCGACCGAGTCAATGCCATGCGCTCTGCTGGCCTCGTATCCCGAATGGGCGCCGACCAGGCGGACAGAGCCACATCCGCCTCTCGAGTTCCGGATGACGCCTGCATGGATGGCAGCAGCGCAAATGAACGAGTCGCCGCGGTAGGTGCCATCGGCATCGCCGCCACCAACGACGAGCGCCTCATAGTTGACGCTCTGGTTGCCGATGGCACGAGGATTGAGCAGCGTCACATCGATGCAGTCGGCAGGACAGCGGAAGTTCTGACCGACTTGGCCGTCGGGCGTGAAGAAGGGTTCGCAATCTTGACCGTCGAGTCCGCATCCTGCGTTTCGGAGCCAGTACGTGGACGTGCACGAAAGAAAGGCGGGCGATCGCGCAACGCCATCAAAGCCTACCACGGAGGACTGATACCACAGCGACTTGGCCAGGTAAGCAAAGCCGATCGTCCAGGCGATGTAGACCAGGCAGAGCAGCGACCAGTGCAGCTTGTTGAGCTTGACATCGGCATGAATGCTTCGAGCCCACACGAGTCCGGGCTGGACATCGTCTTCATAGTGCTGGTCGCCCAGCTGGCGATCCGAGTCGGAGTGACTTCCATTCCTGTAGAGATCGCTCCGCAAGGCAGGATCCTTCCAAGCAAACGGATCGGTCAGACGCATCCAAGTCCGTTCGACACGAGCCAATGGCCACCATTTGTAATGCCGAATGCTGAGGCGGGCTGCAGGCTTTGGTCCAAGCACCCATCGACGAATGCGTCCCTTGCCACTGCCCATACGAAAGCGAGCCCGTCCTGATCGCGGATTCGAAGGTGGCGGAGCGTCCGCACGCCCTTCCTGATAGAAGATGGGTTCGACCTCGGGTTGCAAGCTGAGGGGCGTCACGGGAGTCGTGCTGGACTTCTTGATCGGGTCTGGCAAGCTCCCGCCATTAAAGCTGTCGCTCCGGTCGGACGAGCCAGGCAGGGTGCTTTCGTGCGTGGTCTCAATCTCGTGCTCTCTTGCTCGAGCGAGCGGATCGACCGAGTACATGATGCCGTTGGACGATGTGATGTGGTCGTCGGACGAAGAGATCGTCTCTGCATTGTAGTTATCATCATCGATCGTATAAGCTTGTACGTGGTCGTGCGAGTGCCCGTTCGGGTTGCTGTGTCCGTGGGCTGCTGACAGGCGACCCTCTTCGTCCAAAGTCGGCGCTGCAGGAGGACCAAGTCCACCGGGATATCCCTCGAGCACTTCCCTCCACGCCGGCGCGGTTGTCGTCACTCGCATTTGCTCGCTGAGCGATCGCGGGTGCAGAACAATAAAGCAAGAATAGAAAGGATGCTCTTGCTTGCGCAAAGTCGCTAGCTCTTCCATCGAGGTATCGCGCAAGATCTCCTTGGTCTGCTGTGAGTACGGGCGACGATTCATCTCTTTGAGCAGCCACTGGATGCTGTCCATGTTGCTCGAGAGCGTCGTCATTCCGTACCTCGCACAAGCGTGCATGGAGCGTAGAGTCGTGTACGTTTGACCGCCTGCTTGATGAACCGTGCTTTGGCGTAGCTTTTTGTACTTGCTCCTCGGCAAATCTTCGGAGATGTCTCGCCAGTCAGGACCCCACAGCTCGCTGAGACAGCTTTCGAGCGTATCGACCATGTGCGAGATAAAATGAGCTCGAGGGAGATCCGGATACACCTCTTTGAGGCTAGTGCAGGAATCAAAGCCTCCCGGACCCAGATCCTGCAGAGGCTGGATAGGGAGGATGAGGCACCGACGAAGCTCGTCATGCTCGGGGGCGGCCCACTTGGAACCATGCCAAAAGTCCTGCGGATCGATTCCTGGATCTCCCAGCAGCGCTTTGACTCGTCGCTTCTCGTTGGGCCCTCCGACGGTGGAGCTGACTCGACGCAGGCGGTCAAAGGCGCCCACCGTCGCGAAGAGCTCGACCGGCGTGCCCTTTGCGGACTCTCCGGATGCAGCAGAGCTGTTCTTATCCCACATCGGCCCGAGAATGGCGTCAAAGAGCGTTTCGATCGTCATTTCGCGTTCGAGCTGGATTGCAAGAGCCCGACCTTCCTTGGCTGCCGCTTTGTCCAGCGCTAGCGAAGCTTCATCCTGCTGGTCGTCCTGCAGCGACAACTCGGCGGCTCTTGCCTCGAGCGCTTCTTTGCGGATGGAAAAGGTGCGAAAGTGATGCTGAAAGAGGGCGCCGGAACCGTGCTCGCCATCGTGGAGCTTGGGATGTCGCTTTGCTTCATCAAGCAAAGGGTCCTGCGCCCCATTCTCATGAAAGATGCCGTGGGTGGTGTCGCTAACAAGAGCGATCATGGCGGTGACGTCGAGGTTGATGTTGGGCGTGGTGCGCCAATGCGGTCGTGGCGGTGCCGTCGGGATGCGTGGCAAGCCCATCGGTCTGTCTCGATCCTTGCTGACAGTCAGACCGATGCTGGGAGGAGTGACGTTGTGCAAGATGCGATCGGGTAGCTGTCGATAGCCAAAGACCATGTCGACGTTGTATCTTTGCGCTTCCTGCGTGATGGCAGCGAGTCGGTGGTTGAAGCGGTCCCACTCTGACAATTGGTAGAACTCGGCGAGTGCCGCCTCTTTGCTTTGTGTGGCGGTATTCGGAAGTGGTTGGAGAGGTGTTTGCAGCTCCATGCGGGTAACAATGATCTCGACGTGGATAGGCACAAAGGGCAGCTGACGGCCGTGCTCCTCGGACCGCTGCACGCGCGCTTTGGCTTCGGTATCTGCGGCAGCACGAAGCTCGTGAATGAGCTTGGTGAGCGAGCACTTCTTTGCAGCGACGTCGAAAGCGAGCGAATCGATGGCATCGTCGGTCTGTCGCTCTGCGTGAGCTGAGGAGAGGGCCTTCTCCTTTTCGCTCATGGAGCACTTGATCGTGTGTTGGTGCTCGTGAAATGTATCCGGCGCTGTGTCGTTGCGTATGGACGGTTGCGAGTCGTCTTCTCCGTCTGTATCGGAAGCCGAGCTCGAGTCTGCTTCGTCCACCATGTAGCTTTCAGCCTCTCTGAACTCCTGACGTAGACGCTCTGGCTTGATGATGTAGAGACGGGTCCATCGATCGCCGTTTTGAGCGACGACATCGACCTTGACGCTCTGACTGTTGACGTTCTCTCCTCTTGGTTTGCGCATCTTCTTCTTGCGACGCAAGGCTGCCGACATGCTGAAAGCGAAGCGGTCCTGTATGGACAGGACGGGTCCGTAAGTGAAGGCGACATACAGCACCTCCTCCCAGAGTCGGATGTGATGGGTGCCGTTCGAATAGGGATGTGGATCTTCCCAGCTGCCTCTCTCGGTAGCTAACCTCTCTAGAGCAAGGAGTTCAGCCTCGACCTGGCTGCGCAAGACAGTGAGACCTTTGAGCGAGGTGGAAGCGGCGATGCGGTCTCTGTGCTCGTCCCATCTTGGACCGGATATGGGGCAGAAGGCTCTCGCTAGGGTTTCGGCGTTGGTCCGGTGCTGGGTAGAAGAAGATGCCGAGGCCGAGCTAGTGGGATCGAGTAGTGCTGGACCGGAGCTGTATGCTGGAGCGAGCGTGAGCCATGTCCGGTAAGTATTGGCAAAGTCCTCGATCGAGTCGTGCACGATTTGGAGGGCATCGCGCATGCGAGAAGCGGGGATCAACGGGGCTGGCATGGTGACTGTCCGCGCCACAGGCGATGGTGTGTTCGGTACTGCTCTATGCTGCGACCGGGGTCGTGCGCCTGGTCTGGACGATTGCGACCATTCGAGCTGCGATGCTGTGGCTTGGTTCGTCGCGGCTGTATATTGGCGTGTCTACCTGAGACCTGTAGGGAGACTCGACTGAGCAGTGACGGTGGGAGCGAAGCACCGAGGACTGCCAAGGATCGTGATTGCCGCAAGAAGAAGCCGAGCCGTGGTCAGAAGACAGGGTCAATTCAAAGCTGTCACAGCGCTCATCTTGGCCGAGTTTGCTTTGCCGAGAAGATGCGCTGTGCTGCTTCTGCGCCGCGCTTCCTTAGCCAAGCTGCAGGCTGCAGTCACACTCACAGCTCAACCACGCTCCAAGCTTGTGGAGGCGCCACGCTCAAATTTCTAGGAAGGAACAAACAGCATCGAGTCTAACAAGCCAGGCATTTTTACGATAATGGCGGACGACATCGTTGCTGCGCACGATGTGAGCATCAAGAGGAAGAAGACGTCTATTAGGAGATTGCTGCGATGTAGGAGGTGGTGGAATGAGTGCTAGAGTACAGAAAGTGACAGATCCGAAGAGGTATCAATGGCGCAAGAGGTAGCGAATCAGAGGTTGGCCGAGCTGGGCTTGTTGGTCTGCGAGACGGCGACAAATCGGTAACGAACGTCGCCCTTCTTCAATCGCTCGACGGCGCTGTTGATGCCCTCCTCGGTCATGGGCACCTCCTCAATCATGGGCTTGATGCCGTGACGAGCGGCGAACTGCAGCATCTTGGCGTGCACGTCGCGGGTCGCAACCAGCGAACCCTGAATCTTGAGCTGCTTGCCAATGATGGGCATGTAAGGGAACTCAAAGTTGCCCTCGTCGACCGAGAGCGGGATGATGGTAGCGTCCTTCTCGAGCACCCTAAGGTACGCCTTCCAGTCGGGCTGAGCGCTGGTGGTGACGATGAGGAAGTCCACGGGCTTGACACCCTCGAACTTGGGGTTGTTCTTGGCAGCGACAAACTCGTGCGCGCCGAGCTTGAGGGCCTCGTCCTTCTTGTTCTCGGAACCGGAAAAGACGACGACCTCGCAACCCATCTTGTTGAGGAACTGAATGGCAAGGTGTCCGAGACCACCGATACCAATCACACCGACACGGTCCTCGGAGGAGACGCCACACTGGTGCATGGCACCAAACACGGTCGCACCGCCGCACTGCAAGGGGGCAGCGTGCTTCAGCTCGAGACCTTCAGGGATGAGGTGGCAGAACTCTTCGGTGATGACAAACTTGTCACCGAACGAAGCCTGGTCGAGATCGGCGCTGGCGTACATGCGGTTCTTGTAGCAGTTGGTGTCGCGGCCCTTCTTGCAGAACTTGCAGGTACCGCACGAGCCGTGATTGTATCCCCAGCCGACGCGGTCGCCCTTTTTGAAGTCCTTGACCTCGGGGCCGACTTGCGAGACGACACCGACACCTTCGTGGCCGAGGACCATGTCCTTCTTGAGGTAGTGAATGTCGGTGTAGCAGAGACCAGAGTGTGTGATGTCGATGACGACATCGCGCGGGTTGATGGTGCGGTCGGTGCCCTGGGCCTTGACGACCTTGCCGGACTGCGAGCCCTTGAAGACGGTGCCGAGGTTGACGGAAGACATGGCGGATGAAGTGGAACTGGTGGTGGATGTGTGATGCGGAAAAGAAGGAGGGAATGGGCGAGGAGAGCAGCTGGTTATATGTCAACAGGGACAAGAGCGCCGGCAGAATCAGCACCGGCTAGGACAAGAGACATCTAGCGACACAATCAACTCAAATCTAGCACCTCGAAGAAGAAAACGAGCGCAGACACGAGAGTGCAGTGCGAGCACAATGGCTGTGCGGCAATACAACCGAGCGCGCTTTGAGAAGATCTGAGCTCGTGCGACATGCTAATCTCCGCCCGCCACCTGCGCCTGTTCCATGTTATTTCTCTATTGTCCTTTTCGATTCTGGTCTCATGCAAACGAAGCTATCGCCGCTGACCGGCAGACGTCGGTCCAAGATCAACCACCCGCTTCGTAATGGCGCAGCATGCGTTGGCGACCATGACGCAAAGGCCTCCCGTTGGCGGGTTGGACGAGCAGACGTCGAGATGCAGGTCAAGCAACTCAAGCGGACGTATCTCGGTGCATCTGAACCAACCAGGGTGAGAGAGTCATGGATGATGCAAAGTGTCGTCGATCCGGTTCAGAAGACGCTGGTCTTACCGGTAAGGATTCGATGATTTCTCTCAAAATTTTGGCTTGCTTGGCGTGGGTGTGGTGCTGCTGACGTCCAATTTCGGAACTTTGTGTGTCACAGCCGGAATGATGACATACGACATCAAATGCCGATCTTGCTTGTATGCCGCGTGGCAGACGCTTGAATCTTGTTTAGCCTTCGTCGCTTCGCGCACTTTCCATATCGTTCTGCTTTCGGCCCTGTCACACCTTGACAATCTAGGCCCAAGCGCTCCGTGAAGAGCCGAACTTGCACCGGTGTGATGGAGTAGAGACGGCTTGATTTCGATCTTGCGTTCCCGACAAAGCGGTCAGCATGGGCGCATCGAGGTGTGATTCAAAGCTTTTGCCAAAGCTCTCTTAGGATTCCTGCATGCATGCCACTCATCGCCGAACACCGTACCGCAGGCAAGGTTGCAATCAGCCAGGTGCTCGAGTAGCGATCGCCTCTTGAAATTTCTCGCATTGCGTCGGCCTTCTAGATACGCAGGGTGCGCTCAACAACATCAAGCCCTGTCTATCTCAGCGTCCAAGCTCCTTGCGCACCGATTGTCGCCATCGGATGCAGGCGGATTTGGCGGATTGGATCAGCGAGTGTTGGTCGTGTCAAGGGTCGAAAGCATCGCGAGGAAGCAAGCTGGTCGGCAGAGCCTCGGACGTCAGTCGATCTTTCCGATCTGGCAATGACAAGCGGGAAAAATCGGACGATCTGGCATTATCCGCGGCTCACCCTGGTTCGGTGTTTTCCACGGCCGATTTTCCAAGAAGAAAAATTGTTGATCAGGGTCCCGTGGCCAAGACTGCAGAGCGTGAGGTCTTGACTCGAGTTTTCCGCTTCTCCTGCAAGGTTCTGCGAGAACAAAGACGGGGAGCTGTCAAGCGATGCACGACAAGTAGCAGGCTCTCTTGCTCGAAGCAACCCATCCTGTGCAAGCCATGTGCCCAAGATACGAGCATTGATAGCAGACCTTTCAGGAGCACAGGGTTACGACGCCGTTCGAGTCATCCGCTCAGAGTGAATCGAAGTCGCCTATGCATCCGAATAAGATCAAGCGGACATCGAGTTTTGAGCGACTGTCTATGGGATCGAGAGGGCAAAGGTTTCATATCGACAGGATCCAACGATGTCCAGGCTTCAACGGGCGCTAGAAGGGGCGCCAGAGGTTCTAGGCAGGCTTTGAGGAACCCCAGACTGGGTTCGGCTAGGATGGCGCAGCTCGTTTGACAGCCAGACCGGTCAATATCGTCGCGTAAAATTCTGGCAGCATCCACGTCAAACTCATGCTCCATATCCACCAACGCACACCTTGGCCCATTCCTTCTCACGCCCCGCTGCAACCTTGTGTGGCTGACCCATCTCAGGCTGCCTCCCACGCTCGCTCTCGCACACTGAGAGAGTGAATCAGGCGCAATGCAAAGCGTCGGATGACCCGCCAACCACAGTCACCACCCAAACATTCTCCCACACATCGGACTCATCTCGGCGTCTTTTCCGACAGAGCCTTTGTTCCTGGGCAGTCACACTTTTCACTGCACCGGTCACTTCAACTCAAACCATCACATTGCACCGTTGCTCTGCCCTTTTCACTCCTCCTTCTCCCACAAGTGTGACTCAATATAGACCACCTTCGCCCACTTATAGCAGGCCCATTGATGCAGCTCTCCGACTCAGCTTTCTCTTGCTTCACCTCCTTCAAATTGATGGCGCCATCCTCCTAGACCGATTGCGCCATACCATTACAGGCACAAGTAGATTGCGACGCACACGGTCTCAGAATCACCTTCACAATGGACAAAGTCGCGCACGAACACCAAGTGGAGCACTACCACCATCTCCAGCGCCTCGACAACAGACCGTCCTCACAGATTGAGGTGGTTCAGCATCAGGATGAAGAGAAGCCATCCTCAGGCTCCGTCTCGGACCCCGAGAAGGATGCTCCCGTCACCGACGGCGAACCCAACAGCTTATCGACGCCGTTGAGCTCGCTGCCAGCAGACACTCAAGACCAAGCAGCCAACCACGACCATCAGCCCAACAACGAGCCCTCCTCGCCATCGTGCGCCACTACCATCGAATGCTCGCGCGAGGATGCCAACGAACCCATCAAAGATCGAGGCTGGGCAGCATGGAAGTTTGTCCTTGCTTCCGCCGCGACCGAGTTCATGATCTGGGGCGCCTCGTACGGATACGGTTCCTTCCAGGACTACCACCAGCACGATGAAAGATCTCCTTTCCACCACGCTTCCCTCACCGCCACTTCGACCATCGGCACCTGTCTACTCGCAGGACAGCACTTCATTCCGCTCTTTACCTTTGGCCTCTACTCGATGTTCCCTTCGCACATCAAGTACTTTACCTACGTTTGTGTCATTGGCTCTTCGCTATCGCTCCTCATCGCCAGCTTTTCCAACTCGGTCGCGCTGGTCATTGTCTTTCAAGGCCTACTGCTCGGCATGTTCGGAGGCAACCTCTTCACTACCGTCGTCCTGTGGCTACCGGACTGGTGGGACAAGAAGCGCGGATTCGCCACCGCTCTCATCTTTGCCGGTTCCGGAATCGGCGGCATCGTCTGGCCCGTCATCTTCACAAAGCTGCTAGAGAGCGTCGGCTTTCGATGGACACTGCGAACGTGGGCTCTTATGCAGCTTGTCATTTCAGGCGGCGCTGTCATGTGGATCGCTCCTGGTCGTCCACATGCTCCTACCTCGAAGCCCATTCGATGGAAGGACGCCCTGCCTGGCTTCCCGCGCTCGCTCCTCTCCCCCATCACCATCCTCAGCTTCGTTGCGCTGGTCACCCAGACAACGGCCTATTACTCGGTCGCGCTCAACATCTCCAACTACGCCACCTCGATGGGCTTCAGCTCCAACACCTCGACCGGCATCCTCTCCGCTTTCAACGCCGCAGCCGCCGTCACCTACTTTGTGCTCGGCTACCTTGTCGACCGCTTCCCTTACCCGCTCATCATGGCCACTTCGACCGGGCTCAACCTTATCTTCACCGTGCTCGTCTTTGGCTTTGCCGGCAAGTCGTTGACGAAACTCATCGTCTACGTCGTCTTCTTCGGCATCACGGGCGGCGGATACTCGAGCTTCTTGGCGCCCGTATCGAGGGACATTCCGGACAGGTCCAAGTCGCACGAGTTCTCGTTGCGTTTCCTGTATCTCGTTTGCTACCGGGGTCTCGCTGCCATGCTGGGACCCATCATTGCGGTGCAATTCTATCCGGATACGCTCGGCCCCGAATCCGCCTACGGAAGCTTCGGTTTCACGGGCTTCATCGCATTCATCGCAGGCACGTTGACGTTGTCGACACTGGCATCGCTCGCCCTCTTTGCGTACAAAAGGTACCTTCAGCCTGAGGTTTCGAGCGATCCTGTCACGCCTCCGTCGGAGAAGCGAGAGGAGGTTCCGGCAAGCGCATGAACACGTCGCCTCTTTCTAGCCGCGCCACGCTGCTTGCATTCTTGCTTCGTCCATCGTCCCATTCGCAGGTCTTCTTCCATGTCACCGTCTCATACAGTCCAATTCACAGCACGACTTGCATAATCCATCGTCATCTAATCCATGTTGTTCCATCAACCCTCTATCATCGTGCTGCTACTGCGTCGGCTCGTGGATCATGTAGGGCCACTCGAGGTACCCCTTCTTGGCCCGTGGCTCGTCGACCCGATCCATACCGAGCACCCTAAACCCAGCCTTGAGGTAGGCGCCTTTGCCCATGGGGCTGCTCTCCAACCAAGCATTCACTCCCTCTCGATCGGCCCTCTTCGTTCCCCACTTGACCAACAGCGTCCCCAATCCCTTGCGCTGGAACTTTGGATCGATCGTCAGCACCTTCAGGAACCAGTACGTCTTTCCCTTCATCAGCGTTTCCCTGGTCCGATGGATCTGGGCCATGAACCTGTGTATCAGCACGGGCTCCTTCTTCTCCTGCTCCTCCATCTCTGGCGCGTCCAAAGGCGAGTGTTCGTCTAGCCTCTGCCACGTTGCTTGGCCCACCAGCACCGACCCTTCCGGGAGACTCGACGAGTCTGTATCGCTCCCTTCGCCGATGTCGACATCGTTCGCGGTCGGAGGGAGGAGGTAGACGCCGACGATCGTATACTTGTTCTTCGCCCACACCGCCTCGAAGCGTTGTATGGTCTTGGCGATCGACTCGTCGCGCGTGGGCGGGCGACCGACGGTAGGGTCCACGTCGAGAGCCGCGATCTGAGGCAGCTCGTCGGGCATGGTAGAGTGAGGATCGTTGAAGGCGTCGTATTGGATGCGCGCCATATCCGGAATCTCGGATTGCCGCGTGAGGCGGGTCACGAATCGCTGCGGGGTGCTGTCCGTCGTCATCTTGGCGACTGATCTAGGTGTTTTGGAAGTACGAAGATTCCTTGTGCGAGAGTCGGAGGGCTATATAGCGGAAGACCGAGCATTCCGTCGACCGGGCAAAGTGGTGGAGTCACACGAAGAAACTGCGCGGATCCAAGTGGTCCGAGCATGCATGGCCTTCGTTCAGGGTCCAACAACGGCGCGTGGGTAGCCGGATCATGACTCGGAGTGTCAATTTGACCCCACTTTCTTGCCGACGGCAGGCTCAGCACAGAGGGTTCCCGCGGAGTCCCCGGGACGACTCTCCGACGACGAATGGATCACACTTGGCAAGCAGAGGAATCGACAAAATCGACGGTGAGGAGGCTGTGTGGTATTGAACGTCCAAGAGCTGGCTGGCGGCTCAGAAAGGTCGACGCTTCATCGTAGGTCAGCTCGTGCTACTGCGTCCCTCGCGAGTCATAGATCATATACGGCCATTCCAAGTGGCCTCTCTTGGCTCGAGGCTCGTCGATCCTGTCCATGCCGGCGACTTTGAAGCCTGCTTTCAGATACGCCCCCAGGCCCATGGGACTCGTCTCAAGCCATCCGTGCAAACCGTCTCCGTCCGCTTTTTGTGTGCCCCATTTGACGAGCATGCTTCCCAACCCTCGTCGTTGGTACTCGGGATGCACAGTGAGGACCTTCAACCACCAATAGTCCCTCCCTTTCATCTGTGCTTCTCTCGTCCGTGTGATTTGTGCTTTGAAGCGACTGATCATGACCGGCTTGTCCTGCACTAGCTTATCCATTGCCGGTTGGTCAGACGGGGTGTCCTTGCCGACTTTCAACCACACCGCTTGGCCGACCAACACTGCTCCCTCTGGCACAACCTCCCCATCTTCCGGCTTCTCCTTTCCCTTCTCCTTCTCCCCTTCGTCCGTGAGCGTCGGAAGAAGGTATACGCCGACAAATCGATTCGCACCCTCGTCGAACAACTCGGTAAATCGCGCTTCGGTCCGCACCAGCTCCTCATCGCGCGACAACTTGTGCCCCACGGTCGGATCGATATCCAGCTCGGCGATCTGCATCATTTCGTCCTCGGTCGTGTTGGTGGCATCGTGATTGGCGGCGTAGACGATGTGCGCCATCGCGGGGATGTCGCTGCGCCGCGCGAGGCGGATGATGAAGGTCTGTGAGACAGCGGTCATTTTCTTTGTCTCTACGGCTTTGGGATGGGTTCGGTGGAACAGGGGGAGGGGGGATGGACTTGAAAGGAAGGAGGAGGTTATATGGATCTGTTCAGAGGAGTGGGGAGGTCGGACCCATGTGATCCGAGCCGGCGCCATTCATGCGGATGGTGGATGCACCGCCCCGTTTCGCCGGATCCACGCGTCACCTCGCTTCGCAGCGTGAACAGCCTTGTCCACAGCTCGCATCCTACGGAGGCCCTTCTCACAACCGCCCTTTCAAACGGGACGGGGTCCCAGTTCACTCCTATCATTCCATTCTATGCGAAAGAACCTGGGCTATGCGAGCGGAATCTGCCCTGGTGTCTGATCAGCCTTGCTCGACTGATACGTCTCTGAAAGCCCGTTATATTGCGCCTTGACCTCTTCCAATCTCCTTTGCAGCTCGCCTCTCTCCTCTTGGGGCGATTGATCGATGAGATCTTGAAAGGACCAGCTTTGCCAGTACTTGTTCTTGCGATTGTACAGCTTCGCGTCGTCTCCCTGGCTCGTTTGGAAGACCTCTTTGAGAATCTCAATGTCGTGTGGAATGGCGAAGCTCTCCATGGTATCCCGATACGTGAAGAGGTAGTAGAAGTTGTCGAATCCGCTCCAGGTGATCGCGCTGAGGCAGAGGGAGCACGGTTCGTGTGTTGCTAGAAAGACGCAGTCCTTCGGATCGACTCGGTCTGCTGCAGGGAGCGAATTGTTGTGCTCGTGAAAGGCGAATAGCGTCGCCATCTCCCCGTGCAGCAGCGGGGAGGTGATCTCGTCGTTGGTGGAAGAGACGATCGGAGTGAGCGTCGACTTGGACAGAATGGATGCGCCGAACACTTTGCACCCGCGCGCAACGGCGGGCGTCGTCAGAGGGATGATCGACGTGGTGATCGTGGAGAGGAGCGCGGCGAGGAGGTGCGAGGGCGCGTGGCCGTGGTGCTGTGCGTCGCTGGTCGACATTGTGGTGGGCAGTGACGTTGCAAACCGATTCTTTCCAGAATGGTGATCCCTTTTGTATCCCTCGACTGCTCAAGCATCAACACCAAATGATGAAGAGTGCGAGAGAAAGGCGCACAAGGAACCTCGGCCCGTCGGCCCCCTCTGTGCGAGTCGGCCAAGTCCGAGATCTGCCCGCCAAGTTATCTTATCAGTTTTCCCTCTTTGATTTGCCGCGGTCGACTTTCCGGCCCAAATCAAAAGTCGGAGCGGAAAATGCGAACCCAAAAATTCTCCCTAGTCTGCGACTCGCCACCATCATCTCAGATCGACACAGTCTGTTTTGGGCGACCGTGCTTGATGCGATCCAAAGGGGATGATCTGGACAACGACCATGTGAAAGCACACTCTGCAGCGTCGTCGAATTCCACCTCAACCACTCCGGATCCGCCCAACGAGCGCTCATCTCACAAAGCAAATGGCAAAGCTCGTGCGCTCGACATCGACGCCGTGCCGTCCACGACCTGCGACGCAGATGTCGCAACTTTCGACAACAGCCAAGACGCAGAGCTGGAGGAGGACGATGCAACATGGTGTCTGATCTGCCATTCGACGCCCATCGTGGACCGCACGGTGCTTCCGCGGTGTCTGCACTCTCAATTCTGCTTCCAATGCATCCTCCGATGGCTTTCGATCAAGCGTCGGTGTCCTTTGTGTCAAACGGACATTGGGGACCACATCATCCATTCCATCCGTCTCGACGATGATTACGTGCGGTATCACCTGCCGCCTGCCCCATCCTCCGCCCTCCCGTCCTCCGCGGACGTTCCTCGTCCCGATCGCAGCACCCTCGTGCGTCGCGTGCAACGCGCTCGCGTCGTCCGCACCTCGCACACCAATCTAGCCTTTCGCGCCCAAATCTACCGTCACGCCCTCTTCGCGCGTCATGTGGGCTCCAATCGCCATACACGATACCGCCCTTGCCCCTCACCCATGCAGATCCGCGCCGATACCATTGCAGGCGGTCCACTCGCACGACGCATCACCACCTTCCTCCGCCGCGACCTCTCCCTCTGGCCCCACCTCGATGTGGAATTTCTCACCAAATACACGCTTTCGCTGCTCCAAGTATTTGAGGTCAGCGACGACCAGACTGTCCGGCTGGTGGGCGAGTTCTTGGGTGAAGGTACGGCCAGGCATGTATTGCACGAGCTCGAGTGTTTTTTGAGGAGTGGAAAGGACGAGTTGCGATGGTACGACGAGAGTGCGCTGCTTCAGTACGGCAGGTCGAACGGTGGAGCGAGAGGCAGGAGCGAGGAAAGGGAGCAAGAGGTGCGAAGAGAAACGGCGAAGCGCAGAGAGAAGCTGCTGGAGCGACTCGAGAGGGAAAGAGCGTTGCTCGCCGCGGGCAATGTCCAATCGTGAACCCGTCGTCCCACCCGCAGATGTCGCAGATTTGGCGCGGTGTGTCAAGAGATGCTGTGTCATCGTGAGCTTTGCGTGAGGCTATCCAGGCGCGCGACATGGTGCGTCGGCCAGCGTGATGCACAGACGACTCATCAATTCTTTCGATGGTGGTACATATGGATTCCAATGAGAAAACAGCAACTACATCATCTTGGCCCCGATCTTGCTCTTCCAACCGGGTGCACGTTCGAAACCGTTGCTGCCTGTTTGGAAATCGATGAGCGTCTGCTGGATCTCCTGTCGATTGGTCATGACAAAGGGGCCGTACTGGTAGACTTCCTGATCGAGCGGTTCGCCTGCTACCAGCACCATGCGTGCCTTTTTGTCGCTGCTGGGATTTGTGATGCGTACACCGGGCTCGCCGTCCTTGGTGAGAACGAGGGTGTGGAACTGCTCGACGGCCTCACCGGGTGTAGCTGTGGTGCTGGGGTTGAATCCGAGCGTTGAGCCTTTCGATGACGTGACAGAGTGATCCCCGATGACGATGGATCCTTCGAGGGTGTACACGAAGGCATTGTATCTCGGATCGATGGTCTGATAGACCGTCCCTGAAGGTTCAAGGTTGATGTCGAGAAACAGCACTCCTCCGTTCTTGGGCAGCTCAATGGGCGACTTCACCCCATGCGACTCGCCTGCAATGACCTTGATGTTCCATCCCTTCTCATCACCCTCCTCCTTGGCGTCAGCGGCTGTGGTTGGAAGTTGGGCTGCGCGGTACTCCTGATAGCTTGGCGGCTCCTTCTTGGCCTCCTTCGGCAGATCCACCCACAGCTGCATCCCCTCGGGCTCCGGCAATTTGTTTCCGTTTTCATCCCGATGAATCGGCATTTCGGCATGCATGATGCCTCGACCCGCGTTCATCCACTGCACATCTCCCGGACCAATCGTCCCGGCATGACCAGCAAAGTCCTCGTGCTGCGCATAGCCAGAAAGCACCAGAGTTACAGTCGTTTGACCACGATGGGGGTGATCAGGGAATCCGGCTCCCTCACCAATCTTGAAGTGGTCGAGCATGAGAAAGGGCGAGATGTTGCGAAGGGCTGGGGTGCCGATGGATCGACGAACGGTTGCGCCCGCGCCTTCGGCTGTTTCGACGGCGCGCACCTTCTTGGCGATCTCTCGGGAGAGCGTGCGAGCGACTGTCGAGGTCATGTTGGCTGTGCTTGGGTTGGAGAGGGTTGTTTGAGGGTCGAACAGAAGGCTGATGAACGGCTGGATGAGCACCACGACGATGGAGGCGAGCAGCAGCGTCCAGGTGAGAGAGAAAGCGGGAGCGTGTTGCTTGGTGATGACTCGTGAGTATGCAGCACGAGCGGTGTCGCTTGACATACGGAAGTGGTGTTGTTGTTGAAGAGCAACGGAAGGAGATGGACGAGGCAAGGAAGCATATTTATAGAAGAGTAAGTTCGGATTTTGACAGGTTGGTGTAAACCCGTCTGTGCGTGGCTGCAGGGTGCAGAAGCCGGAGTTAGACGCGTGCTACACCGATATCGCCGTCGCTTCCCTTCATTTTGACGGTGGGCCATGCTTCAGCGGGGATTGTATCCGCAGCATCGACCAAGAGATTCTCGCAACTTCTAGTATCCGGGCCCTCTGTACAAGTCAGAGTCGCGGAATAGAGTTTGGACTGCGCAGCCCAGATGGCCGACTTTTGGCGACAGCAAGACGTTTGCGAATTCTCCATGCGCCTTGAAGGCTGCCGAATGCGCGTTCGAGTCGGTCAGGGTCTATGGAGAAAGGTTACAGAAGTCACCACCCACGCAGGCTCGAGTTACCACAACGTCCATGTAGCAGCATGTTACGGGCCAGCAGAGAGTCAACGGATCAGTTCTGACGCCGATCGGCGAGGCAATCGCCGATCCATTAGACTTCGATTGATGAGGTCGCAATCGCACATCTGATTTACAGGGTCGCGATTCGAGAGCGGTTGGCGCGGTGCTTCAAAGGGAGAGCCCTGAGACCCTATTCCGATGGCCGGCCGACTGTTGAGGACGAGCTTGAAGACCATCCGTCTGACGCTTGTTTCAGCTGGACCTTTGGGGTGAGATGGCGAGCATGGATGCATGAGATCGATTCTGAGTGTCGGAGCTGGCTCGCCAAGCTCAATATGGACAGGTGCCGACATTCATGCAGACCGCGAGGTGCGGATTATGCGCGCGCCATTGTTCTCGCTGCTTAGCGGACATGCATAGTTTCACGTAGACCAAGCTCGGTCGCTTCGCAGATTGCCCATCGTGCTGATATCGACCAACCCTTAGGGCGTCGATTGGGTGCTTACGATGGGGTGTCGACAGCGACGAGACCATGGCCGGTGATAGGGGCCCCACCTATGATAAAACGTGTCAACGCCCCTCGACAATGAAATTTTGTTTCTCCGATCGCGAAGGGCACGGTATCCATGCGAAAGGCAAACAAAAATGTAAGCGAGAAGGAGTGGTCAAGTGCCGTTGTGTGGGCTCGAATGGCGCCCACCCCGCCGAACCCTGAATGGAGCGGGCTTTGATGTTGTCCCGCCCTGTGCTTGAATCTGTGGCTTGGCTTTGCACTCGATGTTTCTTCTTGGGGGTCAATGTTGGCAACGTGAGACAGCGATTGCAGATCGAGGAGATCGAGCTTAGTCCCTTCTGCAGCTGCAATGCACTGTCACGATCCGAGTACAATGCAAGCAGCAGCGGCTGTGCCGATGATGGACTGTAAGCTGACGAGCCAGTGTGACATTTCGATCTTCGGGAACGGCGATGATATGGCGTGAGTGAGAAATTTCCTAGTCGTGGGAACAAGCAACATCAAGCGAATCGGCCTGGTTGCACTCGATTGAGCCTCGTTTCGTATCGACCAAAAGCCTTCCCCGCAAGCCGCTCCGCTAGCCGACGTCGCTTGACTCTGCGCTTGCTGCTCTTCGCTGCTCTGCCTTTTTGACAGTCACAACCGCCGCTACGAAGTCGTCCATCTTGATCACAATCGCTCTTGACCCATCTCGCTCCCTTGGTCTCGTCCAGTTGAGCAACCACCACTCACTCGTCCCAACTTGATGTCTTGCTAGTCGGCACCTCCTTTGACTCTCTTTCATCATAGCACCGTGTCCCTAGTCGGTGGCTTCCGACGACTTGCACCATCTCAGTCATCACATTCGCACGCCACCAGCTTGGATCAAGCCAGATCGCCCAGCATGCCTCCCTTCCTGTCCACCCTCCGATCGCGGACCAACTCGATGCTCGACAATATCACTGGCGTCATCCCTGACTCACCTTCCGACAGCACTTCCAAACTGCGCTCCCTCACATGCGGACGATGCGGCAGCCGGTTCCGCGATCGACTCGAGCTGAGCTTGCACTACAACATGATGCCCCATCATTCGGACTACAAGGATAACTACGATTTTGACTCTTTCACTCGTCCCAAAGCAAGGCGCAGAAAGCCTAGCGACAAGGATGCAGCACCCATCAGCCCCATCACGGCCTCGGTCAGCTTCAGCGAGACCCAGGCTCACTACGATCTCCCCGGCAAGGACAAGGAGAACGATGCCGAGAGCGCAGCCCGCCCTTCGCTCCTTCGCAAGTTCCCCACCTTCTCCAATTTAGTCAGCATTTCCACCGGCGAGCAGTCGCAATCTCCATCAGCCACCGACTATATCGACCCCGATGCGGGTACCGCATCTGCCAAAGCCAAGGGAAAGCAAAAGGCAAAGCCGCCTCGACTGCCACGCGATGGATCCTTCCAGTACGGCCTGCCTCTTGGATCGGACGAGGAGAGCGAGCCAGCCGCCCTCGCTTCGCGACCCAGCTTCTCGTTCTCACGCACTCGCAGTGCTACTCTTCAAGGTCTCACGTCCGAGCCTCGCGCTTCGATGTCCTCCTTGACCTCCTTCCCTTCACGAAGCAGTGGCAGCTCACGCCAGGCCCCGCCTCTGCCCCCGAAGCTTCCCGAGTTCGACTGGCAGAATAAGCGCGACGAGAAGCGCCTGCCCAGCTTCCCTCTGGACGACGACGACGACACCGCTTCGATTGTATCGGATTCGAGCTTCCGCACCGCCGGCTCGACCGGTATGGTCTCTGAAAAAGCGCAGCTCAAGGCCTTCTATGCCAACGAGAAGAGCGCCGAGAAGCGTCGCGATCCTCCCGGTCACAGCGCCTCTTCTGCCTCGGTCAACGAGCGACCTTCTCTCCCATCTCGTCACGGTAGCCAGTCGAATCTGCTGATGGAGACGATGGACACGCACCACGAAGACGCACCGCCTTCGTACCACGAGCTGCACGGCGATGCGGATCCGTTTGATTTGCTCCCTAGCTCATCGCGTCGAGCGAATTCGCGTTCCGAGGGGTATGCTACGATGCCCACTTCGCCCGTGAGCCGATTTGAAGGGGGACGTCCTCGACGCAGCACCAACGAGTGGTCCTCCTTCGCCTCTCCATCGCGTCGTGGTGCTGGCGAGGACGACCTCTACAGTCCACGTTCCGAAAAACCTCCCCGACCCGTATTCTCATCCAAGTCCACTGAAATCTCCCTCCCCCCACTCATCCCCTCCGCATCGTTCTCCGCCTCTCCGGAACCATCAACGCCCAGAACACCCTTCTTCACCGATGCACCCCTAGTTGCACCCCCGCTCTCGCTACCTCGTCTGCAGTCTCCCACCAAAAGCGGCGGGGCCGGCCGCAGGAGTCGTCAACACAGCAGAGCCAAATCGGACGCCAACGAACCGAGCACCCGTTGCCCCACGTGCTTCGTCAAGTTCAGTAGCCTCGAGAGGACGATGAGGCATCTGGATGAGTCCGAGTGTGGCATGGTGGATTTCGACAGTGGCATTGTGTAGCGCTTCAGCCGTTGTGTAGCCGCGTGGTCCGTACAGGGCCGTGATGTTGGTCAATTGCAGTCATTCGATTGTGCTGTGCGTGGTGCGATATCATCAGTGAGCTGTGTGCCGTGTGGAAAGCGGCTGTGAGCGGCAGATTTGGAGACCCTTGGCCTGTGCCAAAAAAAAAAAGGAAACGGCTTTGCTCGGCCCTTGCCGCCGGTCTGTGCGAATACCCCCCCACGTCGACGTCGAGGTTGCAGGTAAAGCGTGGTCCGCGTTCGCCGTCGTTTCTTCCTGATCCTCCATCTCCTTGTGACTCGTTTGTAGACAAACCGCTTCTTCTTCACTGGTCCATTTCCGTAGAACACCGCCTCGGATACGCACTCCACCGCCTCACTTCGTATAAAACACTTCCGGGAAGCGCTCCATCGCACCTCGTTTCGGATCGTTCCCTTCAAGAACCCATCAGTCTGCCCTCACACCTGGCTTTGCTTCGTGTATCCACGCGTCCGAGGACCGCTCGAACGCATCTCTATCTCAGGGTAACCCTACCTGCTCGCTAGACCACCCAGCGCTGCCGTCAGCATCGCGCACGCCAACACATCCAAACGCACGTCAACACCACCCCCACTCCTTCTCGCAGCAGCAACCATGGCCACCTTCTCGCGGACCACCTTTGACGCGGCCTCCTACCTCGCTTTTCGACCGTCCTATCCGCGGTGGGTGCACGACAAGGTGCTGGCGTATCACTTTGGTCGATCCCCTTCCTCGAGCGCGAGCTCGCAGTTGGCGGTGGACCTAGGTTGTGGGCCTGGCATCTCCACTCTCAGTCTGCTGCCGCACTTTTCTCGCGTCATCGGTGTCGATCCTTCCTCCAAGATGGTCGATGCAGCCGTGACACCCGATACGCCGAACCTGCCGTCCAATCTGATCCCGGATCCGGCCGACGGACCCACCGGCCAACTGGGCCAGATCGAATATCGTCAAGGCTACTCTGAATCACTTGACTTCCTACAGGACGGCTCTGTAGACCTAATCACCGCCGGTCAAGCAGCACACTGGTTCGACTACCCTTCCTTCTGGCGTGAGGCAACACGCGTGGTTCGACCCGGCGGCAGCGTTTGTCTCTACGGCTACCCCGACTTTTTCCTGCCGGAGTTTCCATCTACTCGCTCGCTGCTGAACAAGTTTGCGCTCAAGGATGGGGCCGCGCCAGGCAGTCCCAAATTGAATGCGGTGGACGAGCAGCCGGAGAAGGTGGATAGCATCGGTGCATACTGGGAGCAGCCCGGTCGGTCTATTGTCAATGCAGGCCTTTCCCCCGTTCCCTTCCCCTTCACCTACCCCGAGATGGCGTCTCACTGGGACGAAGGTTCCGCCTTCAAACGCACCTTTTCAACCACCGGTCTACCGAAAGAACACCACTGGTCCTCTTGGCCTCCCCCCACCACCCACCCCCTCACCGCGTCCCTCCCCGATGAGGTAGCAAGCGAGTTTACGGGCAAGCAGGAAAGCGCAACAATGGATAAACACCTCGACTGGTCCCAACTCGCCTCCTACCTTCGCACCTGGAGCGCTACCCACACCTACCTGTCCGAACATCCCAACGAAAAGGCAGATGTGGTGGATCGCTTCGTTCAGCAGCTCAAGCAGGCCGTGACACGGGAGAATGGTGGAAACGAGGTCGAGCAGTTGCACCTCCGGTGGCCGCTGTGCTTTGTCATGGTCCAGAAGAAGTCGGTATAGACACAAATGCGGATCGGAAACGAAAGATCGTGGTCGAATCCTTCATGGCTAGGGCTCAACGGAATGGATTTGCTCAGACACACAACGTGCTCCCCACTGTGGGGTGTGCGAACACCAGAAGGACGACGTCTCAGCGCCAGGATGTGGGACGGTTGCGATTGCGATGCGTGTGGATGCAAAACAGAAGTGCGTGGAAACAGCGAGGAAAAGGACGATGCAGAGTGCGAGAATGAGGGACAGAGTATCAAGCAGATGTGAGTTCTTGGGAGAGAAAGCAGGGATGCGAGCATCTGAATCCAGAAGATCAACGTATCGAACCAGTCGAACGCTGCAGAGCCGCTTCTTGGAGCGGAGACATGCGATGGTCGTGCGAGTCGTCGCTCGCATCGCCGTCGGGGTGGGTGAGCCCGTCTGCACAAAACTCGGCAGGCTCGTCCGCAGCCGGACGCCGGGCGGGTCTCAGCTTGGGGCTGGTGTGAGGCGAAGGCGTGTGGCTGCGTGCGATCTGCTCGGACAGCTTGCGGATCAAGCTCGGACGGTCTGCGCCCACCTTTTTGGTGGTTCGAGAGGATCGTTTTGCGAACGGCGAGTCAATGGAGGTGGCTTCACGGCTATGCGCAGGCGTCGCAGAGGGTTCCTCCAGCCGACCAAGCGCCGAGACGCTCTGCACGCGAGCTTCCGAGAGGCTGGCCGTTGATGCTGATCGGATGCGAGCGGGTCGCAAAGCTGGTGCATCTGCCAATTTAGCCTCGCTGCCGTCCATGGCGCGCTGGTTGCTAGGAACACTTGCTGCTGCAGGAGCCGACGTTTGCGTTGCTGAAGCCGATGCCGCCAAGACTCTCAGCGTCCTGTAAGCCTCGCTGAGACGACTCGACGCCAGAGAGCGAGCCAGCAGCTGTACGTCATTCTGGTCAGCTCCAGTCCAACGTCCAGCCGACGTCGCAACGGTGCTGCTTCCCTGGCTGCTTGAGCTCCAGGTAGCCGTCGAGAAGACCGACGAGCCACCGACTTGTGCATCCGCACCCGCTCGCGAGGAAGGCGACTGCCATCTCTCGCCATTCGGATCCGAATTGAGTGGCTGGACGACGCTGGCATGCCCTTGAGCATCATCGACTGAAGCCCGTGCAAGGTGCGGAGCTGGATTCTGGATGTTGATGCCGAGACCACTGCGGCTGGTCTGCAAGGCGGCGGATCCGGAGGCAGCGCCGGCATCGCTGAACGAAGCCGATCGCAGCTGTTCAGCCGAGCGTTGGGCCGTCTTGACCTCTCGATGAAGCTGAATCCAGTCCTCGTCTGGCCCGCTGTAGGATGCAAATCGCTGCGCCCCTTGGCCGGGCGTCTCGATCTGATCGATGAGCTTTTCGCCCGAGTCGAGTGCACGGGCGCCAAAGACGAGTCGAATAGACTTGTGCAAGAAGATCTTTGGCGATTTGCCCACTCTGCCGGTAGACTTCTTGTGCTCAACTTCTGAGCGATGTCGGAACCGCGACGAGTTGGGCCCTTCGAATCCGGCATGGTGGTCGTTCGGACGTGATTCCAGAGGCGGACAGCAGAACTGAAGGTGGATGGCGAATCGGAGGGCTTCCTTGATTGGTTGGCGGGCATTGCTGGGCGAGCCGCGGCTGCTCGTCTGGCTGTCATCGCTGGGACTGCTAGCAGAACAAGAAACAAGCGTGCTTTTCTGACGGACGAACGTCTTGGTGCCGGGTTGCATGTCGGTGAGATCGTACGGTACGAGGAAGAGCTTGACGGCAGTGAGGTCCGGGAACTTGACGATGAGCTGAACCTGACCCTTGGGCGGAACTGCATATCCAGGAAAGGGAGGCAACAGGCTCGGTTCCGCAGAGTCGAGGGATGCCGTTCCTGTGCTGAGGGCCGCCAGCTTTCGTTCGAGGAGCGCGTCGTGGTAGTGGGCTTCCAGATCGATGGTTCCGACATAGGGACTTCCGAGAGCAGCCGTCGAGCCAGCACTGGGTCCCGAGACGGGCGAGTCTATGGCATGAAAGTCGTAGAAATGAGCTGGAAACTTGACGTGGACGTGAGGTGGACATCGCAGCGAGGGTCTGCACTTGCCCATCCCAAGTACGCCGATCTCTGCGTCAAAGAGGACGGGCTTGGAAGCTGGCATCGACATGCGTCCTCGCAGAAGTGATTCCTGGAACGAGCCGACGAGACTGCCAAAGTTGGGCGTTGGGCTGGAAGCAGAGATGCCAAAGCCGGAAGAGCGACGTCGAGTGTTCACAGATCTTGTAAAGCTGGAAGAGGGCAACGGCGGAGAGGCTGCATCGTTGTCGTCGAAGGGCGTGGTAGAGTCAGGTGACCATGATGGAGCGAGTGGACCGCGCATCAAGCGAGCCGGACCGCTGACATGGCGGGAGGAGTGAGGTATTGACGGGCCTGACGTGCCTGGAGGTATGGATGCTGGCCGGTCATGCTCAGTGCTGATGCTTGTGCTGGGTCGAAGAGGCGCGAGCGGCGATGCAGTTGACGCTAACATCTGCCCATACCCCTTGAAGACCCTCGGAGAGACTGTCGAGGCTGATGTGCGATCTGCGTTGGCTTCTGATCCCAACGCAGACCGACTCAGCGGGCTGGTGGGGAAAGCGCTGTAGAACGACATTTGGCCAAGGGATGGGTGTGCAATGAGCTCTGATCGTCGGTTGTCGAGAGCAAGAAGAGGTAGTGGTCAGCTCGCTAGCAAGTTCGCTGAGCCAGGATTCGAGACGAAAAGGTCGCCATATCTGTCGAAGAGGTGAGATTAGTCCATCGTGAAGGTGGATTGTGTGGTTGGGAGGCTTTCGCAGGTGATTGTCGCTTGGCGTGAGATCGTACACACCGCTCTGTGGCCGCTGATGTCGAAAGCTTTGATACGACCAAGGGTGAAGCTGAGGATGGAGGGATGATCGAGCGAACAAGGCCACTTTGTGAAGATATGACAGCAGGCTGTGGGCGCATTGGCCGATGCAAGCTTTGTGACTCAAGAAAGGGTCTCGATTCTGCGGGTTGGCAGCCGATTCACATTTTGGTGATTCGTGACTCGCCTGAAAGCCACAAAATCATCCGAGACGATCAACTCAAAGAGTCACAGAGTGGAGGCTTCTCGGCTAAAGAATCACCCTTCTGACCGGCAGCAGCACAGAGCAGCAGCATGCCCGTCAATTGGATCGGCAGATGCGTGTCATCCTGATCTGCTGCATCGGATGGGCAACAGCAGCGTCGGCGTATCCGATCGGGCTTCTCCAATGTCACACCACTTCGGAGAGGAGGGCGATCAGCGCCGAACGAAAGCTTGGTCCAGGTGACCGACCATCGTCACAAGATCATGTCCTGTTCTCCTGAGCCGCCGCGTCTTAGGCTCAAAAACAGGAGCTTCTGCGGCGGCTCGAGGTGCGGAGGTTGAAACAAGAGAGGGCGTTCTCGACTGAATTTCTATTTGCACCCAAGGCTTTGACGCCTAAAATTCAAGACGAAAATCATGCATCTGTAAGCAGGACGTGACCCACATGCAGCAGCAGCAAAGACAAACACAGCGCAGCACAGCACAACACGACATGGCCCAACTGCAACTTTGAGCAACAATGAAAGCCATGGCCTCGAATGGCCTGATGTGCTTGCCCTGACTTGGCAGCTTGACTTCCATCCACACTACTACCACACAACATCGCCGCTGTACCTCAGCAACGTCGCTCGTGCAAGACACCTATACGGATCGCGGATCAGCATCGAGCCAGCAGCTCAGTGCTGATTCACCATGCTGCAACGATAGAATCGCAGCCGGATCACCTCATCCACCGCCAAAGACCCAACACGGTTCGGCTCCTCCGCTCACGCTTCTCGGCCAAGGTAGCATACTCGATAACCACAGAACGAGGATGACGGACCTTCCGACCCCCTCGATACGCACGGCATCGCCCGGTATCAAGCAGGTAGCTTTTGATCACAAGTGCCAGGTCATCCCAGAAGGCGACTGCGCAGAGCTCCGCAAGCTGCTCAGCTTCTGCCCCATTCGCGCAAAGAGCCCTCCGATCGTCGGCTCACGCAACTCTCCCGGCTTGATCGCTCGAGCTATCTCACCACAACTGGCGCGAGCAAAGTCACCCAACCTCAAGAGGGCGACAACCATCGGCAATGCTGCGCCCAACTCATCCACCTCTTGGAGGACCCGGGTCGCCAGCTGGGGAAGCAATAAAGGCGCAGCGAATGGGTATGATAGTGTCAGCAGCGTTGCAGCCAGCTCATCCACCTCACCTCCACCGCAGACCAAGGCGACGTCGCCGAGCAGCGTCGAGGGCCCTCGGCTAGTGGCTCCAGTGCCTTCCAGAGGCATGCCCAGCCTCATGGCTCCCTTCGACGACGACGAATCCGTCGACGTTTCGCCTTCCAACGAGAGCGTTGACTTTGACGACATCCATGCCGAATTTCAGAACGCCATTTCGGGTGTAGCCATGCACCAGCTTCAATCGCCCGTTGCGACGGTTCATGCTGCCATCTCCCCCATCTTGCAGCAGTCCCGCCCCATCAGTCCTTTCGTTCGCAGCGTCAGCGAGCTGCGATCTCAACGGCCTCTCTCTATCGGTCGACCCAAGAGCTGCCTCGTCCGCTCCAGCACACCACAGGCACCCGGACCGCCTAGGCTGTTGGACGATGGCATGACTCCGCTGCGTGCCACTCGGTCCCATGATCGTGTCCCTTGCTTTGCGCAACGCAGGCGAGCTGATGGTGTTCCTGTAGTATGTCCGTCCCCTTCGCCACTTAGCACGCCGGATGACGAAGCAGGCATGGACGACTGGAGCTCGAGGGCGGAAGGATCGCAGTCGGCGCACAAGCACAAGCAAGCCGCTGTCGTGCCAGAAAAGTCGAAGATGTCTCGTTGGAGACGCTTCCGTAGAGCCGCTTCGGAGGACACTGCGCGCTTTGAGTCCAACAGCGTCGCTAGCCTAGCCTCGGAAGCGCATTTGGACGACGCAGCCGTTCGACGCAAGCTGCAAGCGGGTCGATGGCCCTTCGAAGCACCCCTCAACGCAGAGTGCAGTTGCAAGAATTGTCAAGACAAGATCGAAGTCGGGTTGATGTCCAACTACGAACCCAAGTGGACCCGAGCAGCTAGGATCAGGTGGCTGGAGGGACAAGAGGATGTCACAGCACCCGCCAAGGACAGTGCAGCGTCTTCGGCTGCAGGACCCAAGCAGTTGCGACACTCTTCCAGCCGAACCGCCATTCAGGCAGACGAAGTAGCTCAACTGCACAACGAGACGGTCCATCCCATGACAGCAGCCGAGTTGGCCGAAGAGCCCATGTCGCCTGCAGCAGAAAGGGGCGAGCCCGATGCATTCACGCCAGCTACCACAGAGCCTGTCATCGCTGTACCCAAATTACCCAATCCAACGGGCCTGCAAGACGGCGACGACACGCTCCGAAGGGAGATCATGGCAAAGCGACAACAGAAAGCACGGCAGAGTCCCGTCTTGCGTCACGGTGCCAGGAGCATGATGCGCCAGATCGAAGAGGCGGAACGCAGAGAGCAGGAAGCGGCGCGGGCCCGATCATATTGCAGGACCGCTTCTGGGTCTGGACGCTCTTCTCCCGTCTCGCCCGCCATGTCGCCATCATTGATGATCCCATCGAGCCCAGACACGGTCTCGACCCCGTCGCTCGAGCCGCAGGCCCCTGGCCAGACCCCGACGCCATCATCGTTCTTTGAAATGCCGCCAGCGCCTCCCGAACGGGTTCGGTCGCCGTTGATCCCCGCTGACGAGGCTTTCAAACCTCGGTACGTGAGGTCAAGCGCAACCGAAGATTCGGCTGGTATGTCGATGGCGAGCGTGGCGCAATCGCTGGAAGAGATGGTCTCAGCTGCGGATTGTCCCGCTTCAGGGTCTCCACACATACAGCAATAGATGCAGCAGAGAGAAGATCAATGACATTGATACTACGAATGGTGGTACATGGGTGTATGGCCCACTTTTCATGCTCTGCACGCTGCTTGAATGCCTCCGTCGGATCGGAAGTGGTATGGCGAGCTGCCCGCGTGGGCTGAACCTCGCTTGCCTGATAAGCCTCATGAGAACGACGGTATAGCCCGTGTGCCCTAGAGAGCCTCGTGTTTGGTTAAGGAAGGCGTGGCTTTGCATGTCAATGTCGCGATTCCATGTCCACATGGCACGACATCCGATTACGCACGAGTCGGTCACGTCGGACTACTGCAGATTAGGTCTAACATGGCGACCATTTTTGAAAGTCGCAGCCTCGGTTGAAATTCGATGGCGTGCTCGCTGAAACAGGGAAGGCTTTTCGACATGGCTCGCTCGTAGCTCGCTGATAGCTCGCTCGTCTGACCCGCAGCGGAGATCAAAGCGACAACCCGGATTCGGCTCTCATCTCACTACTTTGGCCCGGTCTAAGCCGGGCTGCGTGCAATATTCAACTGCCAAGAGCTCTTTCGTCCTTCACGCAGCGCGACATCTGCTTGTCTGGAATCGGACCCCGCGTCAAGGCAAGACGGACCAGATTCCGTTCACTGCGCGGTGCATTTTGAACATGAACCGCAAGCTCGAAAAGGCTCCGGCAACCCAAGGCGTCTAAGCGAAGAGTGAGAAATTTCCAAGCCTCGCACGTTTCGAGTGTTAACTTTTTCCGCTTCAGCTTCAGACTGGCCAAGTGCTGCTGAAAGAGATGGTCCGCGGCGGATCCCCTTGCGGTTCGCTCGCCGTGTTAACTTTTTTCCCTCTGCTTCTTGGCCCCGGCAGAATGAATCAGCAAAGCGGGGTTTTTGGATTGTTAACTTGTCGTTCCAGACGTTCCACAGCGGTTTCTGGTCGGTGCGGAGCTGAGGCTGACCACGTTGGTGGTTCACCTAGGCAACCGGCATTGCACTCGAGTCGCTCCAGTCAAGGCACGGCTCTGCTTCAACTATCTATCACTTTTGCGACCTGAAGATAGCTTTGCTCATCATAGAGGTATTCACGCCACAGTATCCAAAGCGAGGTATATGGAGTTGAACAAGTATCGGAGGGGACGAGCGAGGGCAAGGATGCCATCACCGCTGCAATGTGCCACGGGCGGTCGGAAGAATTATCATTGCTGCTGCAGAGATTGACACGACTCGTTTCTGCCGTCGATGTCGCAATTTGATGCGACGATTCAGTCAGACGTGCATTTCATAATTTGAGGCACTGGCGCGGCAGTCGATCTTCTCAACGGCAATCACACCATGGCGACTCCACCTCCAGACCGTTTCTGATGGCTGCAGACTGCTGCAGCCCTCTGCTTTGTCTGACAGCCGTTCTGCTCTCCCTCCGGCAATCACAAGTGACTGCTGCTGCAGCTGGTGCGATGGCTGATCTCAGTTCTTCTTGTTCTTCCTGATCGTGGTCAGCAGCCACCCACATCTCTTGGCTTCATCTTGCGGTCCCATCTCTCTCTCTCGAGAACACCTCGACGCAAGCACGCTATCTGGCTGCTGCCGCTGTATCCGGTTCCCCGCTTAGCCACCTGTCGCCATCCCATCGGACAATCCATTGCAGCTTCCAGAACCTGCTCTCTCAGCGCCTTCCACCCGTCCTCCTTGCTTTTGGTTTCAGCACGCCATCTTTCCTCTGCAACCATTCCAAAGCCACCTAGCGCGTCTCTTGCCTACTGCTTCTTCTTCCCGCCATCTCACTTTTGCTCCGCCTGGTCGGTCCACATCTAATCAAGCCCAGATCAAGTCCAGAAGCAATCATAGCTGGGTCTTGCATCGACCCGAGTCCAGACTTCGTTTCGCCTTAGCGGCCTTCGCCATCTCGCTCTTCTCGGTCGCCATCCCAGCACTGTCTCTCTCTCTCTCTCTGACTCACCACGAGGTTGCTCTCATCCTTCGTTCCTGCCGCTCGCTTTCCTGCTTCGCCATCTCGTCAAGCATTCAGCCACATCCGTAACCAACCGCGTGGCGCCGCAAGACCTCTCATCGAATCCTCGTCCTCGAACCGCTTCCTGGACTTGTCCTCCCGAATCTCCGCCCTTGTCCCGCCTGCGATCCGCACCATTCGCAATCCCGTCCCTCAGACGCCGGCATCTGCCCTCGCTTCTGGCTCGCATTCTTCTCGTCTAGCCTTGGCGTGCGATCGTGCATCCAGTCTCGCCACTCCTCGACCCAAGCGCTGGTCTGGATCCAGTCCGCCTTCGGAGACATTTTTTCGGGTACCACCGCAAACATCTCTTTCCTCTTTCAACCCCTCCCCCAAAATTTGCCCCTCGTACATCTATATAGGCCCCCCCTATCTTCAAGGCTTCATCATCTCTTCCTCTCTTCCCCATCCTCTTCCGGACCACTCCCTCGTCCTCTCGTGTCGGCTCCTCCATCGCCACACATTCGCCTTCCCTTCACCATGGCCTCGCAAACCAACCAGGAGGCCAAGCCCTCGCTCGCCGCGAGGGGCTCCAACGCCCTCAAGTGGGCTATCGGCTACAACAACAACGAGATGAACCGTCTCGGTGTCCCCGTCGTCAGCAGTCGCGACTGGCTCGCCAACATCTTTGGTCACCCCGGCTCTTCTGCCGCTCACTACTTTGACAGCCTCTTCCCCTTCCGCAAGTGGATCGGCTCCTACAACACCCAGTGGCTCATCGGAGATATCATTGCTGGTATCACCGTCGCCCTCGTCGTCGTGCCCCAGTCCATGTCCTACGCCAAGCTCGCCGGCCTCAACGCCGAATTCGGTCTCTACTCGTCTTTCGTTGGTGTCATGATCTACGCCATCTTCGCCACCTCCAAGGATGTCACCATCGGTCCCGTCGCCGTCATGTCGCTTCAGACTTTCAACGTTATTCAGCATGTCATGAGGAAGACCAACGCCTACAACGCCCACCCCGAGGTCATCGCCATCGCCCTTGCCTTCTTGTGTGGTGTTATCTGCCTCGGCATGGGTCTCCTTCGTATCGGCTTCATCATTGAATTCATCCCCACGCCTGCCGTGGCTGGTTTCATGACCGGTTCCGCCATCCAGATCGCCGCCGGTCAGGTGCCCAAGCTGCTCGGTCTCAGCGCCGTCAACACCAACGGCAACCCCGCCTACAGGATCATCATCGACACGCTCAAGGGCCTGCCCAAGACCAACATCAACGCCGCCTTTGGTCTGCCCGCCCTCTTCTTCCTCTACTTTGTCAAGTGGTTCTGTGGCTGGCTCCCCAAGCGCTACCCGCGCACCGCCCGAACCATGTTCTTCGTCTCGGTGCTTCGAAACGCTTTCACCATCATCCTCTTCACCGTCGTTTCTCGCATCTGGCTTGGCACCTACCCCCATAACATTAAGAAGTACCCCATCAGCGTGCTCGGCCCCGTTCCCCGTGGTTTCAAGCACGTTGGCCAGCCTAACCTCAGCACGCAGCTGCTCGCCGATATCGCTCCTCAGCTGCCCGTCTCGGTCATCATCCTGCTTCTCGAGCACATTGCCATCGCCAAGTCGTTCGGTCGTCTCAACAACTACAAGATCAACCCCAACCAGGAGCTCATCGCCATCGGTGTCACCAACCTCATCGGCCCTTCGTTTGGTGCCTACGCCGCCACCGGTTCCTTCTCGCGTACCGCCATCAAATCCAAGTCCGGTGTGCGCACTCCGCTCGCCGGTTGGTTCACGGGTATCCTCGTGTTGATCGCCATCTACGCACTCAGCGGTACCTTCTACTGGATTCCCAACCCCGTTCTGTCGGCTGTTATCATTCACGCCGTCACCGACTTGGTCGTGCCCTTCTCGGTCTCGTACAAGTTCTGGCTCATCAGCCCCTTCGAGCTCTTCATCTTCCTCGGCGCCGTGTTCGCTACTGTCTTCTCCAACACCGAGAACGGTGTCTACGTTTCGGTCGCTGCCTCGTTGGTGCTGCTGCTCATCCGCATCGCTCGTCCTCGTGGACGATGGCTTGGTCTCGTTCGTGTTCAGCACGGCACCAGCGACCCCGCCTCGTCGACTGTCACCCTCTCGCACCGCGATGTGTTCGTGCCCCTCGACGACAAGGATGGCATGCGCGACCCTTCGATTCACGTCGAGGCCCCTCCCCCCGGTGTGCTCGTCTACCGCTTCGAGGAGGCTTTCACCTACCCGAACGCCTCGCAGATCGCCGACCTGCTCATCGACCGAGTCAAGGAGGTCACTCGCCCTGGCCGCCCTGCCTCGCTCAACCGTCTTGGTGACCGCCCTTGGAACGACCCTGGCCCGCCCAACCCGGCGCTCGTCAAGGCTGCCCGCGCCGTCACCTGCCGAAGCCGCAAGAACGTTGACGCCGATGCTCAGCTCGACGGCACCGCTTACGACAGGCGACCCATCCTCCGCGCCCTCATCTTCGACTTCAGCTCGGTCAGCCACGTCGACACCACCTCGGTGCAGACGTTGGTGGATGTGCGCACCGCCGTCGAGCGCTACGCCGATGCCAAGGTCGAGTTCCACTTTGCCAACGTTCTTTCTCCCTGGATTCGCCGTGGTCTGCTCGCCGGTGGTTTCGGTTTGGGTTTCCCTTCGAAGCGCATCACCGAGATCGCCCCTGTTGTCAGCCAGTCGCCCAACAACGTGCTTTCGGCTCGCGAGCTCGAGGAGCGCGAGAAGGCCGAGGCGGACCGTCGTGCCAAGGCGATCGAGCGCATGTCGCACAAGTCGGCCAACGATGGACCTGCCTACCCCTTCTCCGGCCGCCCCACGCAGCCCATGACGGAGCTTGAGGCTGGTCTTGCTGGCGACGGTGCTGCTGCTAGTCGCAGCCGCGTCGACCTGCACGATGACGAGGACCCGGACCGCATTCGCAAGGTCACCATCGGCGAGGCGCTGTACGACGTCAACACGCTCGACCGCAACACGCCCGCTGCGTCCACCCCTTCGCACGACAGCCTCGAGAAGAGCGTCGAGGAGGGCAACCACGCCGCTGGCCGTCGCACTTCCGAGCCAAGCAGCATCTCGGTCCCCATCATCTGGGGCAACGACCTCACGCCTTACTTCCACCTCGACCTTAGCGCTGCCCTCGCCGCAGCTACCGAGTCGTTGGGAGAGGACTCGCAGCTCAGCTCGAGCATCGATAAGAACCACTAAAAAAAAGTAGTTGCACACAGCAGCATCCCCGTTCCGCGCGTCCCCGGTTTCACATGTCACGTTCCGGATCTTCCATACATGCTTAAGTAGATGTATTTGTAAATGGATTGGATGTTTCTTTTCATGATCTTGTAGCTTGCGAGTGCGAGGTGGTGAGGGAGAGGTTTTCTAGTGTGCTTGTGAGTTGCACTGAGGCAGTCGAAGATGTGATGCAGGACGGTGACGCTCGTAGAACGTGTCTTGAACCACGATGGGCTAGAGACCCTTGATAAGACTGTGAACATCCATCAAAGGCCACCTGATTCCTTGTTCAAACGGTACCAGATCCACATGAACCAGTTCGGGCCTTCCCTCATGCCACTTCCACAGTACGGCCGCGTACTTGTGCTGCCCCTGTGGGGGGTGGTGCCACATGCGCATGCTCCGTCCGAGCGTCGAGCCGGGGTGAATAACGCTGAAAAAGTACGGAACATCCTTCTTGCCCTTTGCTTGAAGGGTGGCGGTGTACACCACGCCGTCGGTGAGTGCGTGCTCCCAAGCCGTGGCGGCAAGGTCGGGCGTGGCGAGGAGAGGGAGGGAGGAGAGGTGTCGGTAGGTGAACGAGTGATCCGCGTAGATGGAGCCCGCTCGCGCGCGCGATAGCTCCAGCATGTGCTGGTCATCGGTTGCGCGGACGAGAGCGAGGGTGGCGAAGAGGAAGAGGATCGGCAGAAGAAGCATTGTGCAACGAATGGATGGCGGATACAGAGGGCTTGGATGGTGCTGAAGGGAGAATCGAACAAGATCAGATGTGGGTGTCTTTATACAGCTCGAAAAGGGTGGCGGCACAAGCTACTGGCGCGTCACACAGCAGCAGTAGCACAAAGGCAAGTTGTCGATCCTGCGCCGTTGTCGGGTGATCCACGGATACCGCCCACTGTGTAGCGCGGCAGGGCACCATGATGAAGAGCGTCCGCCGACAATCATCATGCAGGCAGGGTAGGTCGTCGTCCAAGACTCCAACAACACCTGCAGCGCGTTTGCACCAACCTCGATTCTTACAGCCCACGTAGCCTCACAGGGGCAACAACGGGGGTGCTTGATCGACCAGATCCTCATCACCCCCACTCATCAAGCAGAGTTCGTGTCATGACAATGCATTGGCGCTAACAATAACTTGGCGTGACGAAGGACCCTCTTTTGGGGGAGCGCCCTGAATGGATACCTACCGCGCACCCAGGGTCAAACGGAGCAACCCTTCCACCGCCGCATCGTCCTCCCCAGGGACGTAGCTCTGAAACCTTTGCGTCGCCAACAGCACGTCCCTTGCCTGGGTGGGGAGGAGCATGGCGCCGAGAAACGCGAGCGTCTTTCGCGGCTCCATCTCTTCGGGATGCAGAATCCTCGATTCGTAGAACAGCCACAGGGCGCTACTGTGGCGGTGGGCACGGGAGAGGGTGGTGAACGACTGGATTTGAGCACGCGTAGCGAGAACGCGTCGAACCTGGCCCTCCACTGGCACATCGAGGCTGTACAGCTCCGGCGCTTCGGGTTTGGTCCGGATGCGCGAGTTGGGGATGTCGGACAGACGAGGTTCGAGGACATTCGCGGGCATGTGCAGTTGGCCGTTCTCCGCGTAATGCAGCGGCGGCCAGAGGAAGACGCCTTCGGTGTACCTGGCGCCTCCTGTGCGGGCCGTCTTGAGAGTCACGCCGTTGCTGCCGAGATCGCCAACAATGGTGCCGCCGATGCCCTCGAGCAGCGCAGGTTCAGGACGGTACAGCAAAGGCCGACTTTCAATGCGGCTGAACCGGTAGCGACTCGTGTAGGCCTGATTCTCCTCCGTCCAGTCCGCGGGGAGCGTCGAGTCCGTGTAGAGATGCGCGAGCTCGGGCATGCGAGTAGGGTAGGCGACCGGCTGGAAGAGGTACGGGTGGAGCTGCAGAGGAGCGTCTTCTGCACGAATAGGACTCGCTGGCTGTATGGGCGTACTAGGGCCCGAGGCGGGAGAGTTGGCCGGCTCGAAGCGTTGGTGAATGGGATTGGGTCGGCCAGGAAAGGCTTCCCAGACTGGAACGAAATGGTGCGGTGCAAGTTCGTTTATCGCTTTGATGCGGGTCAATGTCGAGGCCAGCACAAGGCCAGCACAGGCGCTGACGTAGAACAGGGAGAGCATGGCTGTGTTGGCAAGAAGAAGGAACGAGCTGGTTGGTACAAGTCGACGTCGAGCTCTACTAACGAGGATCGCATCGATGTCTGTTCTGCCATCGTGTCTGCTCAGCCGCGAAACCTAATTTCGAAGGGCTCTGAGGCCTCAACTTTGTTGCCAACAAAGCGTTGTAAAAGATGCCCACTCCGTCGCCGCCACAGCGTTGTGAAAGATGCTCTCTCACTTGCTCTACACCACCACCTCCCACACTCTCACTGCAGTCTAATGTGGGCGGGACGGAGCGAGATGAAAGTCAAGGTGGCGACCTCTAGCTTCATCCACAGCTTTTGCGCTCCCACCTCTATCCATACCCTCCTTAAATGACGACGTGTGCACCGACCCGCTCCAACGACCCTATCGCTCAATCTCCATCTTCGTTCAAGCAACGTAACAACACGTTACAGCTCGAACACGCAACCATGTCGACCCTCTCACTCTACAGGGGTTCGCCGCTCATCTTTATCGCTTTGGCGATCGCAATCCTTTCCGGGTGCGTTGGCACGACCACCCGCGACGCCGAGATGCTTCAAGCGACCCGCGCGCTTCAGAGCAGCCTCCATACCGAGGCAGGCTTTACATTCCGCCGCCTCCAAGACTATCACATCCTCAGCACCCCCGACGTGGTCACTTCCGCATGGGAGCTTGCTCAAACCAAAGGCTTCATCCGCACCAACCCTCCCTCTTTCCTCGTCGGTCGGCTCACACACGACCACCAGCCCTACTTTTTCAGCACCGCTCATCCCCTCAATGCGCTCTACGAAGAGATGGGCCTATGGCATCATCCTCCTGCAGGGGAGCATAAGATTGCGAGCTTTCTCTGGACGTGGGAGGGAAACAGGGCTAGATTGGTGCACGTCGATCTGCTGCAGTACACAGGACTGAGGTGGAGCTGGCAGCCGCTGGAGGAGGTCTTAGACAAGGCACGATGAGCGTGTGGGGAAAGGGGCAAAGGGGACTGAGAGAGGCGATAGCAACGCTGGCCTGATTCGTTACAGCTGATGCTTGACTTTATCGCTCGGCGACAATTCTTTGTGCGTTATTTGCGAGATCATCATCAAGGTCTCTCCTCGTCGACTGATCGACGCTCATCCACGCAGCAAGTGCCTGACGGCGTCCCAACTCATGACCTGAGGCGTGAGCCCTCCCGCCAACCAAGTGTCGAGTCTGAGCAGCTTGGGCGAGCCTCTCTTGTCCACCTTCCAGAACGCGTACAGGTCGCGATAGCGTCGCTCTCCGTTGTCGGCGATGCTCGGCACACCCAGCCCCCAAGTCCTCCCGAGATTGCTGTCGTGCGGAATCTTGGTCGTCACGTACGCAGTACGCGATCGAGCTCCGTACGAGACGTGCACCGGCCCGTTGGGGCTGGTCTGCGAAAAGACCTTTGCCTCCGTTTCGCCGTTCGTGTGGCTGGAGAGAAGGTGCGAGTAGTACTCCCGTCGAGTGGAAAGAGCAACTGTGCCCTGGTCCGCCGCAGGGTAGCGGTTCGACAGGAAGCCATGCATGTTTTCGTAGTGCTCCAGCGCTTCGCTGTCGAGCCTCGGCTGCGGAACGGCGAGCGCGAAGGCGGCAAAGGCCACGAGGAGGACGCTTCGAATGATGGACACCATTGTGTACGGTTGCTTGGCGAGAGGTCTTTGCGAGAGTTGTTGTTGAGTCGGTTGGGGACTTGCCGTGAGATGACCGCCTTATATCTTCGCATCGACGTTGAAGAGAGCGGCCAAGTCCGACCAAGACACACCGCTCACCTCTTTGCGCTGCCGAAGAAAGACCGGGCCTCATCGTCGGGGACAGAGTGAAAGGGCTCTGTATCACTCGTAGGCACTGTCGTTGCAGATGGTACCACCAAGTTCCGTCGGTATCAGAGCGAGGCGTGCGATCGCGATTGAAGAAGCTGCAAGGACGGGATAGCTCGGCTGCATAGTAACCGTCTGCCCACCCGCAACGCTCTCGACCATAGGCGTATTTTGTTGTCAATGATACGCAGTCGAGTCGCGGCCTGCGATTTGAGTGTCAATGACACGCATTCGGTTGATGAAGCTACACCTCGGATGTCTCCACTGTCGAAGTTCTGGACTTTTCATCGGGAAGAGCACGCTGTTCTGGTCGCACAGAACAACGGCTTGAGAACCACACCAGAGCATTCGGGAGATGATCGTGATACTGCATTCAAATGAACGATACCTTGATAGCGGTGTGACCAGAGGAGAAGTGAAAGTCGGACAGTTACACAAAAGACATGAGCGGTGCTGTGAGCTTCAGGCGCCTAGTGAGCGCGCTGCATCAGCCATTCGGCGGATACAGCTTCGACCGGAGCCGGAATTGGCTGCGAAGGCCACACGTCCAAGCGCAAAAGCTTCCTATCGCCGCCCTTCTTGACGTGCCAGAAGGCATACGCGTCTCTGGGCCAGTCGACCCAATCCAAGTTCCAAGTTCGTCCCAGCCGGCTGTTGCTCGGGATGCGTGTGGTTGCGAAAAGATTCTTCTCATTCGAGCTCATGGTCCAATGGACGGGTCCGTTTCCATGAGCAAGAGCGTGCTGCCAGGCGTGCTGCTCGAGCTGTGGATGAGCGGGAAGGAAGTGCGCAAGTCGCTCGACCGGTTCGTACTCTTCGTAACCGTAGATAGTGCGCAGGAAGCGCTTGGAAGCGTCGTAGTGTCGCTTTTGTTGGCGGTCGAGGGTGGGCTGCGGCGCGATGACGCTGTGGACGCCAAAGGTAAGCAGTTCGAAGGCCAGGGCTCGGAGGATGGCAACCATCTTGAACAAAAAATGACGGGATGCGGTTGGTTGGCGGCGTGGAGGAGAATGACGCTCAACGCTCTTTGAAGCCGAGTTGATATAGACGCCAGGCGAGTCGGCGTCTCTTCGATTCTCCCGTTGACATGTGTTGCCGTGAAAAGGTCTCATGATCCGCAAGCATCACGGTGGGTGGCTGTTCTACACAAGAGCAAGGCAGACATTCACATCAATGGCGTTTATCGATTGCAAACAAAAGCACAGGGCGCACCAACAATGCGCCAGTAGCGTTCCGTCATCGCTTCGCAGACAATAGCAATGCAATCGATGGCATTGCATCAATGGCGCTTCATATATATATAGGCTTTGATGCCATGGCGCACGAGTCTCGAGACCTATCCCGTCGCAAGGCAAAAACACGGCGAACAACATTATTACGCTCGGCGGCGTTTCATCGTGCTGAGTGATCGACCGTCGAAATGGTATGCGGAATAGCCGGAGTATGATCGATAAGGCTTCGATCGAGTCGGAGAGAAGCGTGCGAAGGTGATGGCGAGCGGGCATAAAACATCGCAAGTTGTGAGCGAGTCTCAGGTGTAAGTTTGCCTCGTTTGAAACGTCATCCCTCTCACGTGTCAATGTACAAGATGAGGAAACAGTCGTTCGCACTCTGGCTGCTCTCGGTGTTCGCCGTAACCGCTCTACTGGCAGCTGCGCCGTCAAAGGCTCATGACGAACTTTCTTCCGGAAACGAGTTCTCTTCCGAGCACGGAGACAGTCCGTGGACGCCAGGCTCGGACGATACCAGCAGCGCCAACTCGAACGAGATTCCTGCTCGAGACGCTGTTCCTGAAAGGAAACACCGTGAAGTATCTTTGCGCATCGCACGCCCATCACGACGCCCTGCAGTCGCTTCAGGTGCAAAGCTAGGCCATGTGCCTACGCATAGAGATGCATTGGGAGTCGAGTGGGGTCCCTATCCGGTTCATGCATCCAAGTTTCAGCTGCACTTCTACCCACTGCACGAGCCGACCCTGGCAGACATCTACCAGCGCGACCAATCGATGCCGGTCGCCTTCGCCCCTCCGTCCAGGCGATTTGCCTCAAGATATCCCTGGCTGCCAGCTGTGTATCGTCCCGAGCCTGAGGTGCTACAACGTCTTCGTTCAAAGATCCTCGGCCGACTTCACAGCACGGGATGGAATGCCAAAGAGGTGCATCGCAACCACCCCGGATTCCTCCAAGGCATGTACCTCTGGCCTCCGCTCGAGAACTCGCTTTCCGGCTACCAAATGCCGAAAGAAATTCTCGAGAACCATTTGCTCAAGATCCCACGCGATCGACTGCGGAGGGTCATCAAAGCGCCACCAAACTTGTATCTGTTCACCGTTGACTCTTCGACGGGACCGCGGTCCATCTTGGGAACAACGGTCGTCAAGAATGAGGCCTTGACGCCGATTCATGGGCAGCGCCGTCCCGAGTCGGTGCTCTGGCTCTTTTACGAGCGCAGACAGCCCCCACATCGAACGAGAAAGATGACAGCGTTCTTGGGCGCCATGTTTCTGCCAAAGGGCGCACAGCGGACTCTCTTGGGATCCGGCGACATCACGGTCTTCAAACATCTTTGATCGCGTTCACGAATCACATGTGTTTGGCAGCTTAGATGTAGTGCTAATCGAGAGCTTATTCGTGCTTCGCCACACTAGAGAACTCACATCCCTTGCAAGAGCACACAGCGATTGTCACGGATGACAGCCGTTTGATGCATAAAAAAGCGAGTCGGAACAATTGAGCGGAGTTTCAACCGCACCCGTCAGATACAGCGAGGGGCCGATCCAGATTTTTTTGGGCTGTAAGAGAAGCTTCGCGAGCTCTCGTCCTTGCTCCCTTCCCAGACTGGCTGCATCGCTCACGACAGTCCAGAGCTATTCCTTGTATATGAAAGTGGCGTGAGAAGCAGCTGTGACCGTATCAGAGGCTCACAAAATGCTGATGGAGTCGTCGTGCGACAAGTTGATTAGGCGAGCCAATCCCTCGGCAACGGCGCCGGCGACTGTCAATTGATCCACCCTTCATTTCACTGTTGCAACATTGAAAGCTCTCGATCTCTGAGTCCTCGACAACGGTCTGGCGCTGATGGCGCTGATCGGTGCTCCGCATTAAGAACAAGTTTGACATCCTGATCTCTTATAAGGTGAAAGCTTCTGCAAACGTGCTCGGTCTCAACCTCAGCAATCTCGGTCGTTGAATACAAACACTTCCAACGACCTTTGACGTACTTTGTCCCGAGATGATGACCTACATTCCGTTCACGGTCTTCTCGTACGCTCTGCTGGTCAGCTTTGTCGCCTGGTCGGCAGCGATGGACCCAAACAGCCCGACCATTCCCAGCGTTCGGATGGATCCAATTAGGGAGCAGAGCGCGTACCGATCTCAGCCCGTTGGGCCCCAGCTTGATACTCCGGGAGCCGACATTCCAAGCTCCAGCGCCCTTCCTTCTCCCCGAACACGTTTTGGTGCTACATTTGACGCAGGCGCATCGTCAAGCTTGCGCAATAGCATTCCCGCTTTCCACGACGAGTCTGGTCTGCAATGGGGCCCGTACAACCTACATCGCGAAAAGTTCCAGCCGAAAGAGTATCCCTTGTGGATGCACGAGCTCACCAACCTGTATACTCAGGACGGGACTCGACCGGCGGAACTTGAGAACAGCAACCGTCGAATCTGGCCGGGAGTGCCATCGAGACTCTCAGCGGATCCGTTCGTCTATCGTCCAGAGCCAGAGATGCTTGAGAGCATTGCAACGACGATCAAGCGCGTTCTTCACGCCCGAGACGTCCGCCTCCAGACCCCACTTCCACAGCGGGACAAGTACTTCTATCACGGCATGTTCCTGTGGCCTCCCGTACGACGCACCGCACGCGGACTGGCTATCAACGCCAGAACTCTCGATACAAAGTACAAAAGAGTGATCTACAATCGGCTCAGGGCAAACCGATTCGCATCAGGTTTCTTCAGACTCGCGATCCCATCCACATCCGAAGCACAGCCGAGGTCTGTTTTGATCACCATGTCAGATCCGAAGCCTTTCACGACGGTGGATGTCAGAATGCCGAAAAACTCCCTGTGGATGTTCTACGAGCCCAGGCTCTTTGACAGGAGGGTTGGGGGTCAGATGACGACCCGTAAAGGTATGGCATTGCTTGGCGTTATGTTGCTGCCAAGAGGAGCGAAGCAGGCTCTGTTGGAGTCGGGGCAGATGGTCCAGTATGTGCCTCACTGAGGACCGGACGTGTGCCCCGGCGTGGGACATCTTTCATTCTGCTTTTTCCTCTTCATCAAACACCCACACGATGTAGGGGATATTGCCGACGTAAGAGACGATCAGCACATCGTCAAGGAGGTGCGCCTGTAATATAGTAAGCGCAACCCACAGCCTCTATCTGGCAACGTACCCGCCAACAGAGGCTTAGCAACCGACTTGATTGTTGCAAGCGGTACCACCCATGGCCAGACAATGAGGATGCTGTGTCACATTGAATCGAGCTTGATTAACTGGTTGCTTAATGAACGGACCAGGCTTTGCACCGTTTGTTGAACTTCACGAAGTCCGTTGTGCAAAAAATCCTCTACGGTGGCCACCGTTCAGATCTACAGTATACTGTATAAGAACACAAATTCTCTCATCGGATCGTCCGCAAATCTCGCTCACCTTCCAAGCTCTTCTAGAAAGCACTGAACCAAGATGCAGCGGTACAGCGCGATGTCGCTCTCCATACTCTCGATCCTTTTAATCAGCACGTTCGTGCTGGCGATGGATAACAATGCCATCGGGGGCGAGGGGTGGAGCCCCTTTTCACCGACATTGTCTTCATTTGGCCCAAGCCCGTTCGGACGTTCACACTCTACGAATCGATTGCCGACCGACGAGGAGTTCTCCGAGGCGCTCTTGAGCGGCTCAAGACCCCATGGTAGCGGTGCCGGCTCTTCATCAGACGGACTCATTCAACCCGCCGCTCAACTCACTGCAAACGAGCTTTTCCACGACGGCGACCAGGTGCACCCGTTCACCACGGCAGACGGTCGTACTTGGGGTCCTTTGCTGGTTGGTAGACAGCATTTCCAAAGCAGGCCCTATCCGCTCGACATGCCGCTCTTCCGGTCGACGATTCATTACGGACATTTCCATCCCGTCAATTTCGAGCACTATCTCGACGGCAACACGCTCCTGATTGACAACACGCTCTTTCGTCCCAGCCCTGACATCCTGCAACGAATTCAAGAGCGCGTTGTACCACATCTGAGATCCGCTGGCTGGACAGCCAGGCTCATCCCGGGATACCGCCCTGAAGACCACATCAACGAAGGCGAGTTCCTTTGGCCACCGGTGCGCGCACATCCAGACCAAGCGACGCAAGAACTTCGTATGTCGGCAAACATACGGCAACGGCTGCGTTTTCAAGTCGTGAACGCGGTGCAGCAGCATCGAAGCCGACAGCCAACCATTTGGAAACTGACGCTGCCGAGTGCAGGTGACGGAGCAGAGAGGCACATCATGATGACGCAGGTACATCCGTCAAACGCAGACAGCCCGCTAATCGCGCATAGAGCTGACTTTTGGGTGTTCCACGAAGCACTGGCGGACCTCGACAAGGGTGGAGTGGCAAGTCTGGGGCTCTTGGGCGGCATGTTCTTACCCAAGAGCGCCTCCTTAACTCTCAGCACAGACGGGGTCATTCAGCCGGCTCTCGCTGGCCTTCTTTGGCATGCTTATTGACGAGCTGATCTAATGTGAAGTGTGACCCTCGAGAGCAATCCATTTTGACTGATCTATGATGATAATCGAGTCTGTCTCGACGCTGGGAAAGGTTTGCGGCGCGACGCTTGGGTTGCGTGAAGTTGGAGACAGGGACGTCAGCTTGCGTTTGCGATGCACCGCGAAATGTTACAGTGGCACACATCTGCGAGGGTCAAGCAAAGGCTCGATCTTTTGGGTGCCGCATGAGGCCATGATGTCCAACAAGCCAGAGTCGTACGGCGAGGCCAGGCTCACATACGCGCTGCTAGGTGGCATGTTCCTACCGCACGAGGCACCAGAGCTGCTCAAGAATGTGATGTATCCCGCTTTCCAGCAGCATCGCTGAGTCTCCTCGAGCGCTCCCCAGGTCACGGCATTTCAAATACGTCTCTATCAATACATTAATCATCTCCCTACATGGGTCATTACAGCTTGCTAGCAAATCGCGCCCTGAGCACGTTCTTCTGCACCTTGCCCGTGCTTGTCTTGGGCAGCTCCTCTACGATCTCGAACCACTCTGGTACGGCGAAACCTGACATCCTTCCTTTACAGTGTTTCCTGAGCTCCTCGATGAATTCCTTTCCTTTCTTACCCTTGGACTGCTCTGTGAGGACGACGAAAGCGTGGCCTCGTTCGCCCCACTTCTCGTGCGCTCTTGCGATGACGCAGCATTCCAGCACATCGCCATGTGCCGCGAGCTCCTGTTCCACCATGAGGGACGAGATGTTTTCGCCGCCGGAGATGATGATGTCCTTTCCGCGATCGAGGATCTGGATCTCGCCGCCTGGGTGTCGGACCGCCAGGTCGCCTGTGTGGAACCACCCCTTCATGACGGCTTTCGAGGTGGCAGAGGGGTCGTTGTAGTAGCCGAGCATGGTCATGTTACCGCGAATGACAATCTCGCCTGTTTCCTTGCCGTTGCGCTCGACATCGATGAGGTCCTCGGTCGACGTGGTAGATGAGTCAGTGCGCACCACTCGCACCTCGTCTGAGGTCAAGTATGCGTGACCTTGGCGAGCCATCATGCGCGCGCGAGCGTCGACGTCCAATTTTGCCCACTCGGGCTCGAAGTATCGACGTGTGAACGGACCGTACGTCTCGGTGAGACCGTAAACGTGCACGGGATGCAGGTTGAGACCCTCCATCTTGGCCAGCAGGTTGGCAGTCGGAGCACTGGCTGCAACGGCCACATTGACCTTGTGATCGAGCTTCTTGGCGTCGGGGTGGTTCACCAGGCCAATCTGAACGGTCGGCGCGCCGCAGTAGTGCGTCACGCCGTGGTTACGCAGCGCATCCCAGATGACAGTGTTGTCGACTTTGCGAATGGTGTGATGAGTGCCGAGCGCGGCGGTGACCGCCCAAGGGAACGTCCAGCCGCATGCATGGAACATGGGAAGAACCCAGAGGTAGCGCGAGTCGGCAGTGATGTTTGCTTCGAAAGCGTTGCTGATCGCCGACAAATAGGCACCACGATGGTTCGTCAAGACGCCTTTGGGTCGACCGGTGGTACCAGAAGTGTAGCAGAGGGCGATGGCCGCCTCTTCGTCCAGAGGAGCGTTGAGCAGCTTCCAGCCCGTCTTGGGCTCCGCCGACGGCTTGGTGCGCGACTTGAACTTGTCGAGCTCCGCCTGCTGTGCTCGCTGCCACGCCTGCCAGCCCTGATCGAGGAAGTGTTCGTACTCATCGTTCTTGTCTTGACCACCCGAGTCTTTGCTGACCACCACCTTGACCTTGCCGTTCGCCTCGGGGAGGAGGTGGGTGAACTCGTGATCGCACAGGATGATTGTGCTACCCGAGTGCTCGAGCACGTAGGCAACCTCTTTGGGGGTGTTCCTGATGTTGATGGGCGTAATGATGCCTCCGACGGCGGGAATACCCCAGTGAGCGTCGGCAATCAAGGGTGCGTTGGGCGAGATGACCGCTACCCGATCGCCAGCCTTGAACCCAGGCACGCTGAGGATGGCGAAGGCGAGCGAGAGGCAGCGCGTTGCCCACTGCTCGTACGTGAAACCATAGCCGCGCTCGGGATGGTCGATGGCGAGCTTGCGCGGCGTGATAAGCGCAGCACGGAGCAGAAACGAGACAGGCGTGAGCGAAGAGCGGTGGTGCGGCGTGGAGGGGTGAGTCGAGAGCGAGAGCTCGAAAGGCACGCCTGTGGGCGGCTGGGAGGAACGCGGCGGTGTGTACGACGGCATGGCTGCGTTTTCTTATTACAGAAATGACAAGAGGATGAGAGTGGGAAGGAAGGACGAGAGGGATCATAAGAGGAGCCAAGATGACGGCGTTCGAAGAGATTCATCCGACTCGACACAGACAAACGGTCAACTTATTGATACGACTGCGCCTACTGCTGGCACGGCGAAGTCGAACAAGCGTTGGTTTTCCCAAGCGAGTGGCACATAATGCGGGGTTCTGGTCGGTGACCAAGCGCAATGGTTTCGTGCTGGAATGATAGCCTGAGATGCTTAACCGGATTAAGCGGCGTCCAGGTGCACGAGCCAGACCGTGCAAGTTTCCCCACGTCGCCCTTGACCGGCGTCGCGTAAATCCTTGCTCCGACTGCCGGTCAATTTTTTGGCCACTGTTATATTTCACCTGCGTGGCCTGAGAACGAGGACGATGCCTTCATGGACACTTATCTTGCGACTGCAGCTTCTCGTGGAAGTCCAAAAGGATCTCGCTTGCCGCCTGCATCCCTCTGAGGTTAGGATGGTATGCCCCGTGCCTGTAGAAGTTCAAGAGCGAGCCATCCGACACCCACGGCTCCGGCGACCCCAGTGCGTGCTTCTTCGACACCTCTGCCAACGGAACGACATGAACCCCGCGTCGATCCCCCGCTGCCTGTTTGTATAGCTTCTGCAGCAGTTCCGCCGTCTCCTCATACCGCTGTATCTGCTGTTGATCCCAGCCAACGTCTTTCCCAGCAACAGTGTCGGGGCCAATCATGGCGAAGTACTCAACGAGGTAGATCTTTGCTTTGGGGTACCTTTGTCTGAGGCTGTCGAGAAGAAACGCGAAGCGCTGGCTGACCTGCTCCGGCGTCGCGACTGTTGGTTGCTCGAGCCACTCGCGTTCTTCCCGCCTCATCAGCAGCCATGTGACCAGCTTGCCCCACAGCGTGTGCTTGAGCGTCCAGGCGAACATGCTGCCGATGTAGAACATGTCGTTGCCACCGCCCGTGATGGTGATGACCAGGTCGCTGCCGTCATCGCCATCTTGCACAGGAGGAAGGGAATCGAGCTGAGGCGGAAACGTCGTATTACCCGCAGTCTGGGGGTCCGTGTTGACGTTGAGCAGCGTCGCGCCTGAAACAGTCAGGTCGAGAAACTGAGAGGTATCGGTAGGATCGAGGCCGAGCTTGCGCGCGAAGAGGTTGGGGTAGTTGTTGAAGCTTCGCCCTGCATCGAGGTTGCTTTGAGGGTCGATGCCGGGCCCTGCAGCGAAGGATGAGCCAAGCGAGATCACTCGCACCATTGCACGTGTGCTTGACGAATGTACGGCGAAGCTAGGAAGGTTTGCGTCTGCAAGACCGAGACAAGAGACCAACACCAAGTCGATGGTTGAACGGACAGGGGTCTCCTTCAAACCCCGCAAGATGAGTGGAAGGGAAATCAGCGGGCTCCAAACACCGAAATTCCGAGAGGAATAAAATAGAAAAACGAAATTCCGGCTCAGACCACGAGGGCCTTGCCCACTTGTGCGACCCTTTTCGGCTAACTTAAAATCCTGCTTGAGGGTCGTACAACCCTTGTGAGGCGCTCAAGTCCTTTGAAACAAATCGGAGCAAGGTCCGAAGTGAGGACAGGGTACATAAGGTGTTAAAAAAGCCGAAAAGAATAGACTAGGTGGGGTTCGAACCCACGAACCCTAAGGAAGAGGAATAGGTAAGGATCTGGCATTAATCACACTGAGCGAGCCATCACCACATCCCGGCAAACGAGCCAAGACCTAACACTTAAATCTCTCGCGTTTGACCACTTCGCTACTAGTCTCATCGTCGCCCGAGGGAAACGTGTTTGGGCATGTATCATATGGTGTGACCCTCAGGTTTCAGTATTAGCAGAGCGATCTCGTGAGTTTGTGTAACCCAAAGTGTGATTTAATTTTTTTATTCTTTTTGCCTTTTGGTTTTTTTTTTTTTCGCTCGCCAGAAATTCCTCGACCGTGTCCGTCCTTCCGTACTCATTCTTGCGGTCATGAAGTTGACCATGGCAGTAGCTTCATGCTGCTTGATCGCAGCGAGGTCGTTTAGCAGCGAGGTCGCGAAGCACTAGGGCTCCCTCCAGATCCTTCTAGGCGCGGAATTTAATGTGGCCTGTCGTACCTCCCCCTTGACCTCGATACCGACAATTTACCCACCTACTGCTGTCGCGTACACACCGAGGAAGCCTCTGGACTCCGAGTGCGTGTCCTGCGAATTCGCAGCGCGATCCTTGACCTCAAGGTTGACCATTCTGTGTTCCAAGATGTCGCCGTTGACGTGGTTGACCACTTTGGCGCTGCTTGTCGGGCGCAGATGCTTGGAGAGGAGGACCTGCCTTCCATCGATCTTGAGCGTGGGCCGGCAGTTGTAATTGGGGCGCTGAACCACCGACATCGATTAGAGCCCCAGCCAAGTCATCTCGTCCATCAGCATCTTGACTGTCTCCTCCTTTCCGACCTTCATCGGCACGTAGGGCACGCGAAGCCCAACGTGGGTAATCGCTCCCCGCCCCTTCTCCTCGTTGCAGCAGCTTCAACCGCTGCTCTCGGTCCGTCTTCTTCTTCTGCTCCTCTATGCCGTCCACCAGGGTATCGGCCGCGATCTCTGGCCTCTCCAGCGCCTTGAACTTGTTCGGTGGAGGTCAACGAGATGACTTCCTTGATATGGCGTCCGCCCCTGACATCGCTTACATGTCACGCTCCCGTCACTCAAAGTCCATTCTTCGTGCTTTAGATTGACTCATGTGGGCACCGAACCTAGAAACCTGCAGCAATGTCTGCTTCTCATGATATGTTACTTTGCTAAAATCAAGAACGTTCTGAGCGGCCCATGGCCATTGTGTTGCTGTGCATAGCCGGACACTGAAGTGCGTAGTCTTGAACTCGATGTCGTGTGTGCCTGAATGAGGCGGACGAGAAGGAAATCTCGACCAACAGAAAATCCGCTTTCCCCGCAAATTCGGAAGCGCGGCAAGCGCCATTCGACGAGAGTAAGCAATTTCCAAAAGGGTCACCAGACAGCTCGGTAACTCGGCGCAGACAGCCGGTTGAGCGCGAACCCCGCACACATCCAAACACCGTGCGCGCCTCTTTGACGTTGCTTTCTGCCCACCACCACCATCCCACGAACCATCGTCCAACATGCCAAAACCAGGACCCGCCAGTCGCAGCAGCATCGCCAACCTCATGCGTCTCTCGCATGTGGCCGGTTGCCCTTGTCACGGATGCTCGGTCGCCCGCGGCGGAGCCAACATGGCCCGTGCCGGTCTCAACATGATTAGCAAGCACAACGCGCAGCCCGGTGCCAACGCCCGTGGTTATGCTACGCCCGTCGACAATCTAGTCCAGAAGGAATATGCATTCGAGCTCGCTGCCTCCAACGTCCGCTTCGGCGAAGGTGTCACTAACGAGGTCGGCATGGATTTCGCCAACATGAAGGCGCGCAAGGTGGGCGTTTTCACTGATGCAACCGTGCGCAACCTCACCGCAATGAAGCAGTCCATCGAAGGTCTCGAAAAGGCCGGCGTCAAGTACGAGATCTTCGACAAGGTGCGCGTGGAGCCGAATGAGTACTCGTGGGGCGAGGCGATCAAGTTTGCACGCGAGAACGACTTTTCGCACTTCCTCGCGGTGGGTGGTGGAAGTGTCATGGACACGTGCAAGGTGGCCAACCTATTCACGTGTTACCCTGAGGCGGATCTCTTGGAGTTCGTCAATGCGCCCATCGGACGCGGCACGCCCATTGACAAGGTGCTGCGTCCGCTGCTGTGTGTGCCCACCACCGCCGGCACTGGATCCGAGACGACGGGAACAGCCATCTTTGACCACACCGCCACGGAGTCCAAGACGGGTATCGCGTCGCGTGCACTTCGCCCACTACTCGGTATTGTCGACCCGCTCAACACCGAGACTTGCCCTACCGCTGTCCACGTCTCTGCTGGTCTCGACGTGCTCTTCCACGCGCTCGAGAGCTACACTGCTATCCCATACACAGAGCGCACCCCCCGCCCGGCCAACCCGCTGCAGCGCCCCGCTTACCAGGGCCGCAACCCCATCTCGGACGTCTTCTCCCTCTGGGCGCTCAAGCAGACGGTCAAGTACCTTCCCAGAGTCGCCCGCGATCGCACTGACACCGAGGCGCGCGGTCAGATGCTACTCGCTGCCACTTTCGCCGGTATCGGCTTCGGCAATGCCGGTGTGCATCTCTGCCACGGCATGTCGTACCCGATCTCTGGTCTCAACAAGAAGTTCGGCAAGTACCAGCACCCTGGGTACGAGGTGGACCATCCTATCGTGCCCCACGGTGTCTCCGTTGCGCTGACGGGACCAGCGGTGTTCGAGTTCACCGCCCCTTCCGCGCCAGACCGTCACCGCGAGGTCGCTGCCATCTTCGACGGCTACCAGAACGGGAGCGAGAGCACCGATATCTCTCGCCTGCCAGACGCAGAGGTCGGCGCTCTGGTGTACGACAGGATTGCCAGGTTCTTGGCTGAATTGGGCGTGCCAAGGGGTCTGGAGAAGATCGGGTACAAGCAGGAACACGTCTCGGCGCTCGTCAAGGGTACCATTCCGCAGAGGAGGGTTCTGGATCTGGCACCCGGTATCGGCGATGTGATGGGCAGCGATGGCCACGAGCACCTCGCCCGGATTCTGGAGAAGTCGCTCTCGTACTAAAGTTTCTGGCTTTCACCGCCTATCGATGATCAGCATGTCTTGTAGCAACGAAGCAGTACCAATAGCAATGCATCGGCAAGTAGGTAGTGTGAGCGCACCAAAACGGACGTGCGGTCCAGACAAAGTGAGGACAATGAAGCTCGTGCTTCTCATCGACAATCTTTCCGGCCCATTAATGCAGAATGCGGTAACTCGACCCTTGTTTCGCTGCGGGGTCGTGGAAGCCATGACGCACGAGCCGGAATCAGATCCAAAACCATCGCGTGAAATAGGCTCAATTTCTAGAATCCGTGCCAAGCAGCCGCATCCCCACTTTCAGCAGCCGCAATCATCCTCCACTGCTTGGTATAAGACATCCTCGTCCATCCATCACCTTCCCATCTTCCTCACCGCTTACCCCCAAACACTTTCGCAACAAGCTTCAATATGTCGGCTGCGATCTACTCCCTCCCCTTCGTGCGCGACCTGGTCGCTTCGGCGACGGGCAACAAGGATATCTTCTACAACCTCTCGTGGACCTCGGTCCCCCTTTCCCTGCTCATCGCGGCGCTGCCTCATTGGTACACGATCTACCTGGCTGAATCGAACAAGGTTCAGGGTGGATGGTCGAACGTCAACCCTCGCTTCTGGGTCCAGTCCCTGATCGCCAAGGGTCAGAAAGAAAAGCTCTCGCCGCTCGAGCTCACCATCCTCCGTGGACAGTCTTGCCAGGCGAACGGCTTCGAGAACGTGCCCCTCTTCGTGGCGACGGTCATCTGGGCCAACTACACGGGTCTCGATGTCAACACCATCAACAGGTTCGTCGTTGGCTGGCTGGCGTCAAGGGCCATCTACAGCGTGCTCTACCTCAAGACGACCGGTTACGCCAACAGCTTTGCGAGGACCGCCGTGTTCCAGTTCGGCATCGCATATATCATCACGGTGTTCATCAAGGGCGCGTTCAAGATCGCGCCCACCCTCAAGTGAGCTTTCTCGCGCCAACCTCAATGCGGTGTACTATGCCTGTCAACACTAGGGATCCCCCGCCGTGATGGGACAATGTCAAATCATGTCAACTGGGACGTCATTCACCCAGACCAGCATTGTAGAATGTCCATGCAATCACTCTACGATGAAGCAAAGTGAAACAATCGCAGTTCTTGACCAGCAAGAATCTGTCCTCAAAGCAAGCTCATCCCAAAGGCAAGGGCAGCGACTGCGCCAGCAGCCAATCCGCCTGCCTTATATGACGACGCTGGAGAAGTGTTGCCGCTGTTCCCCTGCGCATTCGTGGTCGAATTGCCCCTTGCTCCGCCGTTCATGTTCGACGAGCTGCCCACCGCACCGACAGGCGTCTCCTCAAACAGCCTGAAGAGCGAGATGTTGTAGCTCAGCATCGAGTAGTCGTTGTGCGAGACGTTGGGCATGAAGTTGGCCGAGTGCGTCCTTGGCAGTCTTCCTCCAGCCAGATCGGCAACAGCCTCAACAAAGTGAGCCCCGCGTTCGAGGTGGTTAGCTCCCTGGTAGGATCCGGGGCACGATGTGTCACCACGTCCATTGTCGAGGAGCCCGAGACTGTAGTGGACGTTGCGCGAGAGGAAGGCGTTGACGATCTGCTGCTTGTCGTCTCGGACGCGTTCGCGTGCGTACGGGGGTAGACCGGTACCGCTGAGACCGTGAGGCCAGTCGTCGTACTCGTCGGCGCAGCTGGCGTTGTTCTGATTGGGTCGCGACGGGGAGAGCCAGGCGTACGAGCCAGGGTTGCCGATCCAGAAGCTGATGTTGGTGTCGTAGCTTGCAGGTTGTTTGGCGACGGCATAGCGCTGAGCCATCTGCGCGCCGAGCGAGTGACCTGCGACGACGACGGTTTCGAGCGCGGGGAACTGCGACTTGTCGAACAGCGTGTCCATGAATGAGTCCATCACCTGGTAGGAGGAGAGCGCCGTGTCGCCGGGACCACGCGATGCCATGCCCGACTGCCACTGCCCGCGGTACCAGTACAGCTCGCCATCCTGGATCGCTCCGGCTTCACGGTCGTTGGTGTTCATCCAGCACGGTCCGAGGATGAGTACGTCGTCTTTGCTGGTTCTCTCGCCACCCGAGGAAGACCCATCAGCGTTGCTGCCCGCGCTCGCAGGGTTGGTAATGTATACTTCGAGGGCGTTCTGAACCAGCGAGGTGTACTTCCAGCAGTCTCTCGGCTTGCCCGGCATGATCATCACGGCGCGCTTCACTCTGTTGCTATCGTAGCCGGACGACTGGTAGAACGGCATCGTCACACCGGGTCGTACGGCAAAGGTGCGGTTCAACGTCATGCCGTCGATGGTGGGCAGAGCCTGCCACCCACCGGCGTCGCTTCCATCGACAGCAGCTTCGGGAACAAACGGCACGTTGGTGTTCCATGGCAGCTGTGCAGCATCTTCGGCCAGGTTGTACTCGGGCAAGGAGCCCGTGGCGAACTGGTTGGCGATGAAAGGAAGCGCGTTGGCGGCTTGGGCGGCGCCGACGGGGTCGGTGAATGCTTGCTGGTAGATGGCGATCTGATCTGCCGTGTTGCCACGGGCTCGTGAGGCGGCTTGACGTCGATGCAGGTTGGAGGGGCGCTGTGTGATGTCTGCGTTGGCCGAAGGGATGCTGGCGAGTGATGCTGCTACCAGGCCGAGCACCAACGCTGATGACGAGGAGGAGGGATCGAATGTCTTCATGATCGTCGCCACGCTCGCGCGAGCTGTCGAGCCGTAATGGTGAGACGTGTCGGATGTAGTGGTGGTGGTCGCTGATCAAGGAGAGCACGAAGGAAAGGGGCAGGATCAAGGATCCGATCTTGTGGGTGCTGATGAGGATCCGGCCAGCTCGGCTGAGCAGAGCGGCTATCCTGTTCTCGAATGTTTGTTTGACGCTTTCATTGTGGTAGAGAGGTTCTGCGCGGGCAGACAATGAGAATCCAGTCACTCGGGCAGATAGCCGCTCTGCGCATCGCACAACAGAGACCGATGATGAACGCCAAGAAGCAATGAACCCGAATGGCTTATCGTCATCACATGGTTGCAAGGCGGCGATCCCGAGTTGGTCTGTGATGGTCTTTGCTTGGCGAACCCTTTTTTGTCGTTTGGAGAATCTTCCGATCAGGGACGCCAGGGTTTGTGCATGCGCAGTTGCCCTCGCTGGCGAGCAGCAGGAACAGCAGCCACCAAGCCAAGTCGTCCCAAAGTGCATAAGCGAGGCCGAAGCGCGTTACGTCTTTCTTCTTTCGGGCTGATCCGAGCCTTGACTCAGCCTCCTTTATGGCGATCCAAGTGATCGGCTTCGTCTCGGCAATGCGATCAGAGGGAGAGCAAGCAGATCGCAGATCCGAAAGCACAGCCAATCCATTGTCCTACGGACAAAGGCGCATAGTGCGGCGGGCGGAGACGCAAAATCCAAGCGTGACAGCTCGGCGTTGCGATTTATTGTGTTGCTTGGCGTGCATCGTGCATCGCCTCGCTTGGCTTTGATTTCATGCCGCCCGAAGATCACCGTACTCTATGACTTGCAGCACGTCACCCTCCTACACGACATGAGACGGAAACACGCCGACTTGGCCATCACCCCAGCCAGGCAATCTCGTCGAGCACTGCAGTCGTAGCAACGGGTCTATGCAGAGGCTGCGAATTTCAAGCGAAAGAATTCTCCTTTCGGGAAAATCAGCACCAAAAATGCGGCCACGAAATTGTTCGAAGTTCGGTTGCACAAAACAGGGTAATGGGGCCCGCTTGCCAGTCGTCAGATCTGCGTCGCCATATCGACCCTCTGCTCTACTCACTGCAAGCCTCCGTCCTTCTTCCATAGCGGCTGCGACCGCGCAGCTGTTGACGTGGTCGTCTCCTCCTTATCGTCAGCACCTGTATCGTATGCGCTGTTGGCACCAGTCCCACCCGCAACATCTTCAGCCTCACCTGCATTGCGAGGATCATCACTCCCGTCCAGTCTCCCTGTGTCTGTTCCTGTGCCGTCTAATGTATCACCCTCTGCGGCATGGTTGAGTCGACCACCTATCATTTGCGAACTGTACCCTTGCGGCACCGTCAGCGCCATGCAGAAGCGATGCAAGTCAAACGGTGGCTCGTCGTACCAGCTCCTGACGACGTGAAGAGGACAGTCGGCGCGGACGGCGAGGGTGAGCTTGTTCTCGCAAAAGTCTTGGAATTCCGAGATGGCGGCTTCGAGTTCTGCGTCCGAGGCGAGGTCGTTGTGAACGACGGTGCTGCCGAAGGGTCGAGGTGTCAGCCGTGGCCCTGAGTAGGACTGTCCCGGCAGAGCCTGGAGAGCATCGTCGGTTCTGCGCTGTAACGTTGGACTGTCGTACGAGTTCGACTTCACTCGTGTCGACTGTCCTAGCTTGCCACTCGGCGCCCTGCTCGCACCGTCTCTGACCTCCTGTCCCCAGCTAGCACCCCGGTCGGTCGGGCTACGCACCGCATCGCACCGCTGACACGTCGGCAGAGCACCATGGCACCTGACATGTGGCATGCTCTGAAATGCCACGAGAGTATTGCACCATGCAATCGGCCGACTCGTCTCCTCGGGATGGTACAGCACAACGACGCTGTCGCCCATGCCACTCGATGCTCGGTCTACCGGTGTGTACATGTCGCGCTTGGGCTGGATGCCTCGGGGCTTGTTGGGCGGATCGGGCGAGGTCGAGAGGCAGTAGGTAAAGTTGCGAATCGCAAGCCAACCAAAACTGTTTGCTTGCGCCAGCAGCGGATCTTCGATCACCGTTGCCAACGCTGATTGCAAGAGCGAGAGTGCGAGGAGAGCGATAATGAGAATTGTTGATGTAGACCGCATGATGTCACAAAAACGGTTCGACGAGAGGAGCGGAAGGAACGGAAGGACTGCCGGGAGGAAAAAGTGCAAGGAAGACGTGGCATGAGGACTGTTAGCCCACTCTGAGCCGAGCTCTACGAAGGACGATGAGCTAGACATCTCAGGGGCAAGTAAAGTCTCGAGCGAGAAGGAAACAAATGAGATCAGACTTAGCCCCAAAAGACCTCATTGCATCTTCGATGATCAATTCATAAGCCCACTGACTTCATGCAGCTGCGATTGTTGCCGCTCGACAACGCAGCGCCGTCCTCATACGCTGGTGGTAGCTTAGTAGCAGGACACGTCGAGCAGAGTCACTGTATTTTGGATCAACAACAACCGACTGCAAGGATGGGAAACGACCGGTAAGTGGCTAGGACACTCCCCCTTACCCTCGTTGCAATGCTTCGACCGCAGACGACGCCCACATCCATCTCCCTACCCCATAATGCCACCCTGCTATGTCATCCCCCTCCCTCTGCTGCGAACTACGGGCTGTACGATGCCGGCATGCGCTGCCTTACTTCCTTCCGCCTCACGGCAGCTATGATCTTGGATTCATTGACGTTCTGCGTTCGTTCATGGATCTGCTCCGTCGTATCGTGGACGCGTGGATAGTCGAAAAGCTCGATGCTGTCTTCGGCGCCTTGGATGAGCTCTTCTTCCAGCTGTCGAGACTTGAGATGAAGCGAGGAGGCGTGTCCGCGCGGAGTCGGAGTCGAGAGCGCAAAGGTCAACGCAGTGACGATGAGAAAGATTGTAGTGAAGCGCATGTTGACGATGCAGTGACATAAGCTTGAACCTGGTGATAGTAGGACGACGGATTCGAAAGAGAGGTTTATGCACTCGGCAGGGCAGGGAGAGCGACCCGAGGAGGCCCACTTACGTACGACTTGAAGCATTGTACCACAAGCAGCTGAGGCCAATGCAGGATGTCCCCGAGCTCACCGACCATCCTCCGCTCTGCATGTCATTCGTTCTCACTGATACCGCTTGGCTGGTGTTTGTGCAGTGTCCAAGTCGAGGCAAACAAAACCCACCGCCATTGCGCCGGTGGGTTGGTTGAGATGCAAACGCTTCAATCTACGCCCTTCGTCCCACCTGTGTCCACCTGGCAGCTTCTACTGCTGCGTTGTGCTGCTTTTCGGGCAGAAGTTGATGACACCGCTGTGACCGCACGAAGGTAGGAGCATCTCACCGTCGTCCTAGTGACGAATCATGTTTCACCCTTGCAGCTGTCAGCGCTGTTGGCTTGCCGCATGCACGTGTTGGACGCAGCGGTGAGACCCTGCATGCCGCGCCGGCTGAAATTTCCGCACGCTTTTCCCGCCGGGCCGTGGACCATCTCAGCTTATCTCCTCTGTCCTCATCACAATCACCTTGACCGACCACCGCCAAGAGCCCCATCATCGTCGACTCGGCACACCTCAGCGATGCATCCGCCGCTATCATCACGATCGACTGCCAGAACACAGCAAGCAGCGCGCATTGTCCCTGCTCTTCGCCGACTGATCAACAGCTAGAATGACATAGACATAGCATACAGCCACACTTCAGTATTGCCCAGCATGAGCAACACCGACATTGCCACCGCTGCAGATAGAGCAACGGCTTCCGAGGGGCCTGCAATGCTACCTAGTGCAGCCTCGCTCCAGCCGACCCACATCACATCGCACCTTCCACCAATCAAGTCGCTGCAGGTCTCCCACGACGCTAACAGGGAGCGAGGACGTTCGCCCTTCCGGCGTCGCAAGCCTCCGTCTGCGCCGGACGAATCGCATCACCCGCCCACCTACACCAGCAGCGGTTTGCCTCACTCGAACACCCTGCAGACGTTCCTCAGTGTCAATGATGCACCGCCTTTCAGCTCGTCCCTGACCACGCGGCACGACGACCACAACTCCCAAGGCGAGTCGAAGCTGGGACATGCGTGGCGGGTGCGCAAGACACCCATCTTCTCGGGGCTTCTCGCACCCTTCTCCATCGTCCTTGAAGTGCCAGGCTTGACCTCAAAATGGTATGCTAAGATCGACTCGAATGGCATCGTAGAACGCTTTATCGACAACCCGCCCATCCTCACCGTTGGCCTCGCCATCTCGCTCTCGGCTGCCGTGGTCGGCAACGCAGCTATCGTCATGCGCTTTCTCGAAATTCTCCGACCGCGCCAAAGTATCGCCCTCGCCATCACCGGTTTCGTCTTGCACGATCTGATCAACGTCGTCGCCCTCGCAACGTTTGGTGGCATCTACGGGCCGAAGAAGGACGGTCTCTCGCTCAGCGCGGCCTACTGGATGGTGTGTGCGTCGACCATCACGAGCACGTTGGTGACCATCAGTCTCGTCGCCGACTTTGTGCGCACCAGGGACTTCCGACATGCAGGCTCCGGGCTGACGCAGCTGCAAAAGGGGTTGGTGCTCGCAGGCATGGGCTTGCTGCTCTACCTGTCTCTCGGCAGCCTCATCTTTGTCTACGTCATCCAGATCGACTTCATCACCGCGCTCTACTTTAGCACGGCGACGATCCTGACGGTAGGCTTTGGAGATGTCGTGCCCCCAAGTCCGGGAGGCAAGGTGCTAGTGATCCTGTATGCGCCCACAGGTATCGTGCTGGTTGCGCTCGTGGTGTCGTCGGCGCGAAACACGATGCTGGAGACGTTCCAGGCGGCCCTCATGGCGCGGAGCAAAGAGAGGAGGCGACGTATTGCAGACCGCAAAGCGGCACATCAGGAGATGAAACGTCAGGATCGTGCGCTCAGAAAGATCATGCCTCGCACATTCACTTTTGGACCCACCACGGTCCACACCACGACAGGTCAGAAAGGGGAGGACGAAGGGAACGACTTTGCCCAAGCGCTAGCGAGGATGGAGGCGCAGGTCGCTGGTGGTGCTGGGAAAGGAACCGATTCGTCGGCCGACACTAGCGCTGCATCCTCTTCCTCCAATGCCGCCGTCATCGAAAAGGACACCGAACCGGGTCCGGCGACCGCCGGCGACCCCGCCCTCCAACGCGAGATCAGCCTGCTCCAACAGCACCTCCTCACCGCAAAACGGCGCACAGAAGAAGACTTTCGCCATTTCGAAGAACACGCCCGCCGCGAAGCCATCAGTTCGGCACGCATGAAGCTCGCCCTCGCCGCTTCGGTCACCATCGCCTTCTGGCTGCTCGGCGCCATCGCCTTCACCTACGCCGAGCGTTGGAGCTACGGCGGCGCACTGTGGTTCTGCTTCATTGCGATGATCACGATCGGGTACGGGGACTATCACCCGGCGACGCAGCTCGGTAGGGCGATCTTTGTCATTTGGGGACTGATGGGCGTGGCGGTACTGACGATCCTACTGGCGGTGGTGCAGGATGCCTTTGGAAGCGTCTTTCACAGGGTTCTGACGAAGTCGACGTCGAGACTGTTCACCAGAGCAGAGGCGAGGGCGCGCAAGAGGCGGTTGCGGTCGCGGAAGCGCAAGGAGGAGGAGCAGCGACGGAGTGAGGACGAGGAGGAGGATCTGGAAGCGACCGCTACAGCTGACCTTGGCAAGAAAGCGAAAGCAACACGTGCACGACGCCGCAGTCGACCACGCCAGCTGCAGCGCAAGAGCGAAGGCGATCTTGCTCAACACAGCCTACCCAATGACATTGCCGAGGCTGCGACGGCGGCGAGAAAGAGCATGGAGGCATGCATCGAAGGAGCAGCTCGAAGCGGATCGCCTGAGGCCATGCACGAGTCTGCCTTGCCACGCATCGACGAGCCAAGTTCCATGGACGACCTCTCGCATCCGCACCTCCTGCTGCCGCCGCACGCCGCCGCTCGCATGGAAGATGCGCTCGTCTCCACACCCCAAAAGCTCGCCCTAGCCGCGTTACAAACCTTTCAACATTCCGTCCAAGTCCTCCATCTGCACGAGACATCCATCTCGCAAGCCATGGCGGACATTCCTGCGCTGCGGCACTACTACAACTCGCGCCAACCGCCCTCCTCCACCTCCGCGACGAGCGAGAGGCTGGATCCGGAAACAGCACTTCAGAACCTGCACGCGGCGATACGGAAAACGGCCAACCCAGAGCACGACAAGGTGGCCAAGCTCGTCGTGGCGAATCTGGAGTTCGAGCATCAACTTCGGACGCTTTTAGAAGGCTTTCAGGGTCTGAAGGATCGCGTGGAGGGGTTCAAGCAGGTGCAGCTGCAAAGATCGAGGACGCTGTCGCTATCGAGCGAGCCACAACGGCAGGCTCAAGAGTCGAGCGAGTGAACACCTGTACTTGTACGAATATGATATCTTTTTGAGCATCTAAGTGGCTGATTTGAGATGGGGAAACCTGCTCTGGACGACTTTGAGCAGATGCGGCCAGATCTGGTTCGACGTATCTCCCTTGAGGTTGACGAAGAGCGCATCGCCTTTGGCTGTCTCTTCCGGATTCGTGTTGCTACGACAGTCGACATCAACGATGCTCCCGGACTTCTTCCTGTAGTGCTCCAACATGGGTTCCGTCTGCGCATGGAACGACTTCAATCGCTTCCCAAACGTCTCTACATTGTCGTCTTCTCGCTTCGACAGCGGTTCTCCAGTCACATCGTCCTTGCCCTCCACTTTTGGCGGGTTGTACGAGAGATTGTACACTCTCCCTGACGGCAGATGGGTCCATCGCTGCAGGATTCGATCCAGGATCACATCTTCTGGCACGTCGAGGTTGATGACCAGCCGCAACGCTTTACCGCTCTGCTCGAGCATGCTGTCGAGCATCTCTGCCTGTCCGAGTGTACGTGGGAAGCCGTCGAGCAACCAGTCGCTATCCGCCAGCGTCTTGACTTCCGAACCGATGAGATCCATCATGACCGCATCCGGCATAAGCCCGCCTTGCTTGATGACTGCGTCAGCGCGCTGCCCGATCTCGGTGCGGCGCGAGATGTGAGAGCGCAGAACGTCGCCTGCTGAGAGCACGGAGAAGGAGTATTCCTTGAGAAGACGGGTGGACTGCGTGCCCTTTCCGGATCCGGGCGAGCCCACGATGAGCATGCGCATCTGAGAGTCAGAACGGCGAGCATGGGAGGCGCTGAAGTGGCGGATGCCTGTGGTGCGAGCAAGGGGGCAGGGCCTCGAGCGGAGGCAGCTGCCGAGCCGAAGAGACTGGAAGGAGGCAACGGCCGCCATGATGGGCGAGATTAGTCGGAGCAAATGAAGGGTGAGGGAGGATGGTGGTGGTGTCGACAAGACCCTTGTGCGAGGAATCAAGGGTTCAGGTGTCGAGAAAGTGGTCCAAGCGAGCCGGAAACCCGCGTTGGAAGCCGGTTAATTTTCCCGCCTTTCAAGCATTGACCCGCGGACCGGCTCGTAGTGTATGCCTTGCATCGGGTTCAGGTACTTCTCAACGTCCTCGTTCGACACATGCTGCTTTTCGATAAGCTTCTCTCACCACCTCGCTAGGAAACAGCTCCACGGACGTCTTCGACTTGCTGTCGGGTGTGCAAGGAATCACTTCTATAGTACGGTCGAGCTCGGAGCTTACAAATGTCCAACGATCAACGGCCCATCCAGCCGCCGTCGACGACGAGCATCTCTCCACTAACATACTGGCTCGCCTGACTGGCCAAGAAGAGCAGAGGGCCCTTGAAATCGGCCGGCTCGCCCCACCTGCCGGCTGGGATTCTCTCGCTGATCTGTCTCAATCGCGTAGGATCCGCGAGGAGCTTCTCGTTCATATCCGTTGCAATGTAGCCGGGAGCGATGCCGTTGACCTGGACGTTGTGCTTGGACCACTCGTTGCTGAGCGCCTTGGTCAGCTGACCCACTGCACCCTTCGCCGATGCGTAAGCGGGGACGGTGAGGCCACCCTGGAACGTGAGCAGCGAGCCAAAGTTGATGATCTTGCCGGAGCGTCGGGGCACCATGTGACGACCCGCAGCCTGGCTCAGCAGCCACACAGCCTTGAGGTTGACGTTGAGCACCTCGTCCCAGTCGGACTCGGGGAAGTCGGTCGACGGATGACGACGCTGGATGCCACCGCAGTTGACGACAATGTCGATGGCAGAGGTGGGCGACTGCGCGAGCGCACGGTCGAACAGCGTCTTGACCTGCGAGAGGTCCGAGAGGTCCGCATCGACGGTCGAGTGCTTTTGCGACGAGGACTGGTTGGCCACCGCAGTCAGGGGCTGAAGGGCAGGGTGAGAGTCCGAGGAGGAGGTGCCAGGGCGAACAGCAAGGATGACGGAAGCACCAGCTTCAACGAGCGCAACGGCACACGCTTGGCCGATACCGCGCGTGCCACCGGTGAGCAGCGCAGTCTTGCCAGAGAGGTTGAAGAGACCCAACGATGATGACGAGGGCGTCTTTTCGCAGGCTGCGTCCGTGGCCGACATGGTGAGAGTGTTGCGGTATGAGTTTGATGTGAAGGTTGACCTGAAGGGGCTTGCGGAGGAAGGTGGCTGTCGACAAGCAGGAAGAAGGTTTCGGTGATATGGCGACTAGGTTGAGGTTGTAAAGGTTGCAAGAAGAAGGCTCACCTTGGTCTTTATAAGTTCCCGTCTCTCCCGAAGATCTTCAATGCTACGGACAAGTCGCCGTTTCGGCGGCAGGACGGGCGATTGGAGAATGTCATGCCTGCGGGGGCAAAGGCAGCAAACGCCCGCGGGGGCATCTCGAGTCTGTGCATTCCACCGACGGCTGCTCCGGTCCGCGACTCCGGTGGGTCAAATTCAAAATTCATGGGCGATGTTCTAGACGGCGTAACAAATTCGTCGAAAATTCGAGAGAGAGGCACCATCCTCTGGCTTCGCACGACTTGCCTGCGACGGCATCGCCACGGTCGTTTTGCGACAATGCAAGGTGGCATGCTGCGGTGCTCCACAAGCGTGTCGATGTTGTAGAATGTGTCTTGCCACCGCGCTGGGCTTGAACCTCGGACGACGACGCGCCATGATCCGATCGGCAGGCAATGACATTGAAGGCAAAGGCGATGGGAACAGGGCAGTAGAGAATGGCGGCAGCCGGCAAAGCGACAACGTCCCGTGGGAACTCGGCTCAGAGGGCAGACTCGTCTCGTTTAATGGCGATTCTCCTTGCTCACGGTCATGTCCATCACGCCTATCAAGTTTTCCTTGGGTCGACAGCCAAAAGACAGCCAAGCCGGTCTGATCTGGGGCAGAAACAGCGCATCTTCCTTCCTTTGTTCTCGGCTCATCCATTCTGTCTCCCACCCCACAGGAATCAGCTGCTTCACTGCTGCAGCTCCTTCGTTCCCTCATGCCGATACGCGGCTCATCAGTCTTTTGCTCCGCTGAGGTGGTGCTTTCATTGCCCTTCCCACGGCCGTCTGCTTCCTGTACTCCCTGAATGGTTGATGAAGTCGATTGAAAGTCCATGTGCGATGAAAAACGAGACCGATGCAACGATGAGAAGGATGAGAATGCTGGGAGAAGATGATGGGTGTTATATATATGCAGATGTAGAGAATGCAGTCCAAGGAGTTATGCTAGTCCGCAACAATCCGTCTAGATGCGTCGAGGCTGGTCCTTCAGCTCGTACGTCTCACTGAGACCCACTCCTCGGCGAGACATTGCGTAAGGGGGAGCAGGGCCAGAAGACGAAACGGGCATGCCGCCAGGGCTACGGCTTCGACCTCGCAGACGACCCTGCTCGAGCGCGTTGGCTGGCGACATGGGTCGCGACGGCGGAGCAGTACCAGGAGCGATCGAGCCGTCGTTGCCAGCCTCGTCAAAGACATCATGACCACCGAAAGTGGCGCCCGTGTCCATGAACTTGTATGCACGATCGCCTTCGCCCAGCGTGCTCTGCACACCCACTTCGGCGCTCGTGAACGTGTTGACCGAGTCCGGTGCTGGGTATGGAACCATGGTGACATGGTTGAGCGAGGTCTCCTTGGGATCGCCCTTGGGACCGTAGATCCTGCACTCGGCCAAGAACACCTTGAGCTGGCACAGCCATCGGTTGCGTCGCTGCGCCTTCAGTCCACCCTGCTGCCAATTGGACTTGTATCGGATGCCTGCGGAGAGCAACAGACTGCCTTGCTCCTGGAAGTCGACGACATTGATGTCCAAGCCGGGAAGGAAATCGCGCTTCTCGCCGTCGAGCCAGTGTACCATCTTGGTTCGCAGCGCCTCGATCTGCGCAAAAGAAGTGCCGTAGGCTACTTCGAACTTGAACGACTCTTCGATGGATCCAGATCGGCGCAGATTGACGATCGGCTTGGTAGCAAGCTGGTTGTGGCTGATCATGACATTCTTGCCGTTGGTCGTTTTGAAGACGGTGGTGAGCAGGCGCATCTCCTTGACGATGTACTGATCATCGCCCACGTCGACACGATCCCCTACGTCGTAGGGATGCTTGATGAAGAGGAAGATGATAGCGCCAAGCGTCTCCTGAGCGGTCGAGCCGATGAGCCACGAGAGACCGAGTATAAGCGTGCCGAAGGAGGTGACGAGCGTGCTGAAGGCGATGGAAAGCATGGCTGCAATGATGATGGCTGAGACGAGCACGTAGACGCTCATGAAGATCGAGTCGAGTCGTCCAACAGCCGAGTCGACGTCGCGCATCGAATGCTGCAGCGCGAGTCGTTCGCGATGAATCTCGATGCAGGCCGACTCGAGCTCGTCCTTGTTGATGTCCCCATTGAGGTCACGGTCAAAAATCTCGAATGCGACTTCGGCTGTGACGGCGTCGGGAAAGCAGTGGGCGATATCGTCGACAATGATCTCAGACTTGCCAGGCGGGCAGAAGCTGTACCAGATCCTTCGTGCTAGCGCCTGCGTCTGCTTGCGGGAGTTGAGCGATGCGGCGACCACCGAGCGAGGGTTGCCGGGCTGCGAGACGCCTTGGCCGGCAATCTCGCTTGCAACGGTTCCAAGCACGCTCGTGCTCTGCAAGGCTGCATCACGCACCTTCTCACGGGTCTTGCGAAGACGTTGACGTGCGACGTGAAGACCGGTCGCCTTGCGCTTCGCCTCGTGCTCGGCAGCAATGTAGGTGTCCTTGCGCTGAATGTTCTTCGAGTTCTCGTAGAGCGTAGTAAGAACCTTGATGTTGAACTTGGACGTCGAGATGCGGTCCTCGTAGGAGACGCGGTGGAAGTTGTAGGCGATGCCTTGGATGACGAGCTTTTCGGCGAGCAAGATGGCAGCACTGATGCACACACCAAACCAGAGACGGTAACCGGAGAGCATAAAGTCGCTGGTGGAAGGCCAGGAGCTGTCGTTCTTTTGTGTGACAATCGTGGTGGAACTCGTGCTGGTCGAGTTGGTGGGCGTCAAGGAGGCTTGCTCGATGGCCGACTTGTCAGCACCCTGGAAGTTGCCAATGACGATTCCGAACCAGAGACCGACGAGGAGAATGGTCCACATGAAGAATGCTACGAACTTTTCCGTAGCGACGAGGAACTCGCAGTAGCGTCGCAGTTTTTGATGCACATTTCCGATGGTCCAACGCAGGATTCTGGGGACGAGGATTGCACCGACGCGACAGACCCACCAGCCGATCCAGATCGAGCTGAGCCAGACGGACCACCAAAAGATGCCGACTTCCAGCACAGCAGGCTTCTTGAAGTCATTTGCAGGACGGGCATCGTAGATGAGTAGGGCAACGATACCAGGGATCCAGAAAAGGGCGGTAGGGACAATGATGTAGAACAAGAGTCGAACCGAAGGGTGGACGAGCTTGGGCCCACCGGCGTGGCGACCGTTGAGACCGACAAAGCTGGCATTGGCGGATTCGCTCGAGTAGCCAGCGCCTTTGAGAAGACGCTCCCAGGAGTCGCTGTCGTTGCGCTTTACGGAAGGACGCTTGCCGTAAGCGGCCTCCTTGCCCTTGTGCATGGCGGCTTCGACACGACTGGACAGATCCGAGGCGTGCGAGGGCTGTTGTCGGTGTTGATGGTACTGCTGGGCTACCTGTGCAGGAGGATAAGTGTTGTTCGAGTTGGGCGAGCCGCCATCGTTGGCCCACTGACCTGCACCGCCGTAGCTGGAAGGGTAGGCATAGTCCTTTTCGGACTTGTAGTCAGCCGTGGTGGGGTAGTATGCGCTGGGACCGATGGGCTGACCGGCCAGCGGAGCGTCGTAGGTCCTCATGGGCTGGTTGAGCGTGGCACTGTCTTCAGATGCTCTCACTGCGCGTTCTGAAGCGGAAGTGCCTCCATCGCCAGGCACGCGAGTCCACGACGCCGACATGGTGGTGAGGAGCTGCTGGTTGCGGCAATGGATCTAGTTGCGGAAAGGACGGGAGGGGATCGATGTTGTTTCTGTGATTCGATGTGGTGTTCAGGAGAGTGGATCGGATTTCGCGATGAAGGAGAGTGCGTTGCTGATGCGATTCGAGATGTGGATGGCAGAGATCAGGAAGGGATGTGGAAGGACGTCGGTTTCGTGGTTCAGCTGGAGCGAGCGAGCGAGTGACAAAGGGCAAGTGAGTGAGCACGTCGGACGACCGCTGTCACGAGCCGAAGTGTTGGTCTTTGCTGTCAAGAACCCCTCAGAGCGGCGGCTGAGTTTGGAAGAAGAGAGCCGAGCCAAACGAACACTTTGGAAAATCGCACTTCGGTGACTTGGCGCTGCAGCTTTGCAGGCTGGCACCACAGAAAAAAGGGGTGCGAGAACCAAAATCTGCATGAAGACGTCGTGAGCCGTTGAACTGTGCGTTGATGCAAACTTTCTCAGCAAGAAATTCGAATGTGCCAAATTTAAAGCTCGGACAACGCGCATCACAAGCATAGCACCGCCTTCGAGCAAAATGACATCGAGGGTGCCTCCTTCTCTTCATGATTGTAGTTGACATCGTCATCAGATGGTTCGGACCTTTGTGAGCCTTGTGTCACTCCGAGAGGGGATCAAGCGTGCAAAGCAGATGAGCGCGAGGTCGAAGCAATGACGTTGACAGCGGGCGTGTGTGCATGCGTTTAGCGTGAGAAATTTGGTGTCACTTCAGAGTGAAGCCGAGGTTTCGTCGGATGGCGATAAAGTGGCGCCTTGCCGAGTTGGGTGATCTTCGGCTTCAAACTTCGGCACCAGATGGCGGTGAGCGATCTGCAGATCTCCATTTTTCTTCAGCCCCGTCGTCCGACAAAAACAGAAATCTTACAGCGACACGCGAATTATCCCTCAAGGTGAAACGCCTCCCGCTCGGCTGGTTGAGAGGCACGTCTCGGCATGCACGAGCTTACTTTTGTTGCATCTCGTTCCGCACATCGGCTTTGCGATATCAGACCACGACGGTACCGACCTTCCTTTGACATCGTCGCCCTCATCAGCTGAGCATCGAAGCGGCTCATCATCGACCTCATCTTGAAGCAGCGCACCGAGCGAGATCGTTGTCGTTCCATCCATCTCACTTGGGCCGTTCCTCGTTTGCACTGGCCAACTTCACCAGACGGCACTGTTCGCACGCTTGCATCGACCGGCCCTTTCGATACACGGTCCATTCACGGCGGCGCGCTTAGTCACAGCAGGTCAACACAGCATCGGTCAGATCCCGACAATCATGCCTTTCGTCACATCCGCTCGCGAGCTGCTGAGCGTGCGGCTACCGGGCCCGAGCCTGCACGAAGAGGCATCTGGCAGCATCGTCTCGCTCTCGTGGGCCTTTCTCGTCATTCCATGCCTCTTTCTCGTTGTCGCATTCGGCTGGATCCTCTACAGCTTTAGTCAGCCGTCGGAATTCCCGCAAGCAAACGGCTTCGGCCATGCCGACCACGATGCAGACGATACCGAAGGTGACGACGAAAAGGAACAGCTGCTCGACGGCTTCAGAGAGTCGCAGTCCCACGTTTTATCCAGCGATGCAGCTTCAAGCTCCGGCTGGAAGATCAACGGGAAATTCAGCACCACCTCGAGAGGAGGCTCCGTCTATACTTCCTATTCCAGTCCAAACAGCAGCCCGGCGGCTTCCTCGCCCAAGTCGAAGCGTGTCAGCCTCGCCGCAGATGGCAAACCCAGCAGATCCGTTGGAAGCAAGGCCGCAAAAGTGTTAGCCTACAATCGCGACCGCATGATGCGAGACCTCGAGAACGTCGACCCAGTCGACAGAGAGGAGCTGCAGCGCTCTTCCTCGCGCGCCAGCGAAACACGCAAATCCGATTGATCTCGACCGCCGTCTACCTGCATCTTCGTTCTTCATCGCATCGCATTCCAACATTCGACCTGTATACTAGTCCTCTTCGGCCCTCTGCATTCAACGCTTTTTGCGCACATGGTTCCGTCAGATGAAGTTTCAAAAGGCCGCGAACAAGCTTCATCGTCTGAGTAGGTCGCGCACTCGGCGCAAGAGTCCGCCCGTCATCAAGCTGATCGACTCAATGCATTGATGCGCAGGGAGATTGCGCGCAGGCGCGGACCACTCGTTTGTTGTGGGTCAATGGTCAAACAAGCATCGATCGAAGCTGCTCCGAGATGGCGCACCTTCCTTTTATCAAAGCCTTGACCCACTGTGCCAACCCTTTGCGCTAGGGTAACTTAGCTCCGGAAGATTCCGCACATCGAGTTCCCAGGGACGTACAAAGCTACGTCGCAGGTCAAACGCACTTCTTTCTTCCCCTCACGATCGTCACAGCCTGCTTTGCTTGTCGCAGAACGCTGTATCGTGCCACGAGGCAGCTTCGTCAAAATGGATCTACTCGGCTACATCAAACCAGCGGTCGACTACTTCTCCGCCCTTGTCGACACGGATCTTGCGGCGAAAGACGAAGAATCCTCTGCGCAGCAGGACGTGACGCGCACTACCGTGCAGTACGCACTCGAGACCGACGAAGTGCTTCAGAAGAGCTCCGATGATGTCGCAGCTCTCACGACGACCTCCGAGGATGCCAAGGAAGTTGCCGCAAGGGGTCAGGAGCCGGCCTACGTAGAGCCTCGAGACGGCCCCGACGCTATCGAGGAGGTCGTAAGTGAAAGTCACGAGACAGAGGCCGTCGAAGGCCAAGACGTCGTCAATTCTCCCTCTGCTGACGACGAGCGTGTTCAAGCCATGCTGCTGCACGCTTCGGCTGTGGCGTCAAGTCTCCAGGGTCCCAAATGCACGGTTGTGCTCGAACCCGTCGAGCTGCTTCGCTGTCAGTTTGACCCTAGGAGCTCATACATGTTTAATCGCAAGCCGATGTCACTTCGCAAGATGACGCACGAGATTGCCATCAGCGCTGCTTCCGGCGAGAAGCTGCGTGCTCATCGCCTCGACACAGACGACCGAACCTACATCACAAGCCTGTTCACCAAGCATCTACTCACCGCGGCGCCGCCTGTGATCAACTTCGATGGTCCCGATCTGCTCGTCACTTGCGCAAACCAAGGTGACCTCGGAGGCCTCTTCCAGAAGATCGAGAAGTATGGCAAGCTTGGGCCTCTCAATGCTCAGATCAAGACCAAAGGAATGCCCTTCACGCCTATCTTCTGGTCCCTGAAAGGCCTGTCCGTTCGTCAAGACCTACTTCAGCTCGCCAAGGACGTCCAGAGCTACGCTGACCGAAACGTACATGCACTCGGCAAGTGGCGAATCGCATACGCCAGCGTCGAAAGCATTCCCTGTGTCGACAAGTCATATTTCACAGGCGATGTCATCATCGTGACCGACGCAGAGACCTTTCGTAACTCTGGCAACAAGACCCTGCCAATCTTCCAGGGCAACAAGCCTCGTCGTCTTCCCAGCTTGCAGGGTCTGCACAAGTTTGGCACGGCCGTCTGAGTGATCATTGCAATCTCAAGATTTCACTCCCGAAAGGACTGGTTCAGCGTTGCATGTGACGATAGAGTGTTGCTCCGCAGCGCTGTGACTTGAGCAAATGTGTGGGTCCGAATCTAATCCAGAATGCGAGCAGAAGACGTTGAGCCTCTGACTGAAGGCCAAGACCAACATTGTCCGAACGAGATGAAGTGGCTGCGCACGCGCAGCTGATTTCGCCACACTGGGTTGAGAGGGCAAACCAAGACAGTCTTCCTCGTCGGCTCTTCCGGCACCTGTCGGCGTATCCACAGTCTCAAGTTTGGCACTTTGGTGTCGGCAGCTCCGAGCTCTGACCAGCGAGTCGACACACTGCGCTCTTCCGCCCGCCCATATAGTGTCGATGCCTGCGCATTTCCCCTTTGACAAGGATGAAGCTTGATGGCGATCTTTCGACATCGTGGGACGGAGGCCCGAGCGCCCGTCCGACTGCGCTTTGCCGCTCTGCGCTTCATCGAGGACGATCCTTTCGGCCCTTGTTCATCACCGATTCATACATCGCCAAGTCGCAGATATCGCCTTCTTTGAGCACCGCAACAACCTACCTTCCATACCTCGCTCGTCTCTGTAAGTGGCTCTGGTGGAATCAATCGTTTGCTGCGGGAGCTGACGCGCTCTGAACGGCTGCTGCTCTCTCTTAAAGAAGAAGCGAAATGGCGCGAACCAAGACAACTGCACGAAAGAGCACCGGGGGCAAAGCACCGCGCAAGCTGCTGTCCACCCAATCGTCGAGCAAGGTGGCTCCTGCGCCGCCTCGGATCATCCATTTTTGGGAGAGGATCATCTCCAACGACCTCACGCTCAGCGACGAATACATCTTTGACCCCGTCGAGGTCTCGCCTGTGGACATGACACACAGCATCCAAGCGCGCACGACGATCACAGACGTGTCGGTTCCTCACGAACTCAGCGAAACGGAGCAGACTGGGTTCACGTCTTGGCTCTACGGATCGATGGACGTCCAACCCGAGGATCTTCCTCTCGTTACCCACGAAGGCTCGCTCATCAGCATCCGCTGCACCGACAATGCCACTCTTGAGACGAGTCTTGCGTGTCTAGCCAACTTCGACTCGACCGCTCCCTTCTCCATCAGAATCCAGTTGAGAGGCTTTCCCTTCCAGCCGGCGTTTTGGACCTTCCTGGGTCTTTCGCGACACAATGACGAGGCGCAGCTTCTTCCTCGCCTCAATGAATACATCGACGAAAACGAGGATCGACTCGGCAGGGCTCGAGCCGTTTGGGCAAGATTCCGCAAGGAGGAGGGCAGCAGTACGAGGCATCTTTCCGGTGCTCTCATCTTTTTGACCGAAAGGGCGACCATCTGCGATGATTCTCCTCTTCCGCTCTTTGACGGCATCTCGCCGCGCTGGTGCATTGAGCAGCCGTACTTGTGGTAGACAACGCAGCCACTTGTCCCCTTCACACAACGAATCCTCTGTCGCTGCTGTATGATTACAATGATCTTCTATCCCTATCGTTGTCGCACCCCACTGTATTCCAATCGTGCGAGTCAACTGACTACTTCGTCGTCGTGACTTGTGCCCGTAGAAGATACGACGGAAGCAGCATGAGTCGTCTGCATGTGCATTTCATCCTTGACGAAGCGCTCTGTCAATTTCGCGCAAGTCACATGCAGCCAGGCGCCCGTCGAGTCAGTGCATCTCATGTGATGGTTCACGAGATGAAATGTGACTTACGAAGAGAAGCCAGCCGTGTTCTGCTGGCATTCTTTGATGCAGCGACGATTGGACAATTTTCTCGCTGCGCAAAGACTGAGCATCTCTCTGCTAAGCAGCAATTCGCACTTCCTACGATTGCGATAAAAGCCTTTCGACGACCCAAGACGAGCTCGTTCCGAACGACCTTCCCCTCACCGAGACCAACTCATCTCTTCGATTGATCTTCGTTCCAACATGAGCGTCAACAAGGACGACAGCAAGCCTCGCGTTGCGGATGAGAGCCGCTGCATCAAGCTCGGCTGCACTACCAAACACGCTTCCCTTCCTCCTGATCATCAGACCCTCCACACAGACGACGAGAGGCCTCAAGCTGCAAACGAAAGCAGCTGGACCAACGTTGACCGTCCCATCGACCACCCACCTGCCGCAAACGCAGCGACCTCTCCCGCTCATCGTTTTTTGCGCCACTTCTGGGACATTGTCTACAACCCAAGCAAGGCAGACGTCAACATCGATTATCTGCTTGACAAAGCTTCCCCTTGGAACAGCTCGGCCAATACAATGGGCTTCGGACTGCCCGACATGATTGGTTATGAGCGCAAGGAGACGGCCACCGACCTTCAGCCAATCGAAAAGGAGTACATCACGAATGAGATTGTCCGCTACATGCGGGAAAAGGAGCTCGAAGGTTGTCGATCTATTGCTCCATGCATCTCCTTCAAAGGAACGATCGTCGAAGTGTGCTGCAAGAACTATGACGTTGCCGACAAGCTCTGGGAATCGGCTCCCCACATCAACGGTCTGAGAATGTGGGTCGACTCCAAGGCATTCAACAGCAACGACACCGCCGCGTACCGCTTTTACGGCTTACCTCAACACACTATGAAAGCGTTCGAGCAAGAGGTCGAGGAGTATGCAAAGGCAGTTCCGGACCACTTTGACAAGAGAAACATGATCGTCATTGCGCAGTACTACACCTTGCAGGACGACTCGGCTGACGAGAGGATCTTTACTGGAGACGCATGCATCTTCATCGGTCTTCTCGAAAAGCTCAAAAGAGGCAAAAATGACATGCTTCCTCCTTTCCTTTCCGTCAAGCCCGAGATGATCGACTACGACTCCTAAAGATGTGCAGAATCAATGCCTCAAACCAACGAGCGTCCCGGGCTCGATCTAAGCAGAGGCACGCATGGGCTTCGACGTAGCATCTTCTGATCTTGTAAGAGCACAGCAAAGCCAACAAAAGTTTTCCAGCTCGATGACGTCTGGGATGAAGATATGAGGTTAGAGCTTCCTGAAGAAGTGTGAATGGCCCTCGGACCTGATGCCGTCGCGCAAACCCTATCGACCCAGTGCACACATGACCAGCTCTTGACGCCGATATTCGCATTTGGCGACCGCGCCGAGCCGCCACAGAGCAAAGATGAAGCGATGATATCGGCATGATACGAAGCAGCTTGACCGGCAACAGCAGCCCGTGAGCCGGAGGCGTCGCGCGCGCACAGCATCACATAAAGGCAAGGCGGACCCCTTCGACTCGACTTGGCGCTCTTCCAGATCTTGTGCTCATACCGCCGCCACCCTCATCAACATGGTTCCCGCCTTTCGCGGTACGATTCTTACGCTCTGCATCGTCGCTTTCTCTTGGGTGTTCCTCTCGCTTGCCAACGAAGAGGTCGACATTGACAAGCTTCGAGGCGACGATGCCGACATGTACATCCGCTCTGGTCTACCTCTCTGGAAGCACAAACAAGCTGTCGTCGACTTTCCGCACAACGACCTCGCCTTTTACCGACGACGCGACTCGCGCCTAGCGCAGACACTGCATGACGAAGCGCTCTATGGTTCGGGCGTCCGACTCGTGGGCAAGATCAAGCATCGAAGCCCTCTATCGTTGTTCGGCCGCAAGGGCATGACGTCCACCTACTACCTCTCGAGAATCACGCCCGCCAGCGGCGTGAGCGAGGACTTCGGGCTGACGAGGATTGGCCAGGGCGCTCCCAACGGCAAGGACGTCTGGGCTTTCTGGAAGCACAAGGGCGGTCGAATCGAGCTGCTGAAGATGGACACGATCAGTCACACGGATGCAGTCGTCGAGTTCCAGAGGCTGGAAACGTTGATCCCTGTCGACAAGGTGCACAGCATCGTATGATGCAGCTGTGCGAATACCCACAGGCCGAGCTATTGCAGGCGCTACTTCAACACGCACAAAGCTAACGTGAATGATGAAGATGACCTCTTCCGGATCGCCTCCCGCGCCGATTCATGAGCAAGAGTGTAACCACGTGAGTAACACTCGATGCGATGTTGCGTATCCCAAAAGGATGCGAATACTGCTTGGGGTCCGGACCGGCGGCTGAGTTGGACGACGCGGCTGTTTGTTTCAGCAAAGTTGATGATGAGACAGAATGACGTGACGACCGTACGCTTGGGGCAAAGCGAAGCTATATAAGGTGGCAGCAACGCTTGCTTGTATGGAGTCGCTCCATCAACTTCGCTTGCGTGCTGTCAGCCAGCGGGCGGCTTATCCGTCGGAACGCATAAGCCGAAGCAATTCCTCTGGTGGTTTGGCGTCCGAGGGAAGGCCAGCAAGTACTGTACGACGCGGTGAGAGTCAGGCCGGATAATCTACTTGCAGAAAGCTTCGGTTTCCGTCGTCGACGAGCACAGCCCCGAGAGCAAGCAGGCATGGGCGTTCTGGAGGAATAGAGCTGGTGAAGTGTAGCTGTTGGCGGTGGACACGAACGCTTTTACCGGTGCCAGGGTTGTACCCAACTGGACTCGTCAATTCCTGCGGAATGCGATTCGTGGCGTTGTGTGAAGTCTGCTCGGACGTGTCATTTCTCAAATCAGTCTGCCAAGCGGTGGGTGGATTCGGCGACTTGCAGAGATGTTGCCGACACCGGCGTCCTCGGCTTCGGCTCGGTGCCTCGTTCTGGCCCGACTGCGTAAGTTCGGGTCTGTTGTCAGGCACAATTCGCGATACCCACCATACCGCGTGACTCCAAAGCCACGCCGTCGATCCTCGGACTTCCGTTGGCCTCTCCGTGTCCATACCCAGCGCTTGAATTTACCCTGAACCCTCAAGCGAGACCCGACATCTCAATGGCGAGCGCTTCAAGAAGGAGTGCAAGATGTCGGACCCGCACCAAGGACGGACACGCCCACCACAAAGCAGGGTGCACCCAGTCTTGAAACCCCTGATGCTTCCGTCGGTCAGTCCGCCCCACACGTGACCGTATCAAGGCTGCCGTCCCCACCACGAAGCTATCGTGGCAAGCCAAAACTTGTTCAAGCGGCTGCCGATTTGGGGACGCCCGCACTCCCATAGATGGTTTTTGACGGTCCAATTGGCAAGACAAGGGGTGAAGCATACCTCGAACGACTTCAGGCTCCGGGCACGACCATTGCGCAGTCTGATCTTTGAGAAAGCATAAAAAGGCCGCTTTGAGGTTGAGGCAGTTTGTCTTCAGCCTAACAGGCACCGGCCAAGCCTTCCCTCTTTAATTGTCCGAATTAACTACGACAATGAACGGCATCGAGCCCGACAGTGTCGCTCGAGAGCCAATTAGCTCGGGTGACGAATCGAGCGTGAACGGCGGCAATCACCCAAGCCACCACAGATCGCCTCCTGAAGAGGTCACCGAGCCTCGATGCGAAGTTATTCACTTCTGGGACAAGGTCAAATGCTCAGACTTTGACTTCATAGACCTTTACCTGAAAGGAAGCAGCAAGCTATCATCCGAACCGATGGTCCACAAGCTTAGGAACATCGCTCAGGATCAGGAGCAGGTCGATGGCTGGCAAGATCAAGTGATGTCGACGCTGTACAAGATGATGGACGGATTCGAGGTATTTCAGGTCCAGGATCCGCCTGTGATCATGTTTGATGGGCCGACAGTCAACATTCGTTGCCCAAACAAGGATGCGCTGGCTGAGATGCTCGAGCTCCTCAAGCATCCGATTCAATTTCCGGGCTTCGAGGGCATCTTTGACTCAAAAGGGTTGCCCTACCGACCAAGAGTCTGGCGTTTCGACGATCTTATCCCTGGTCCGAGCGACAGTAGACTCAGCTATCTCCTCGGTGCTTACGTTGCGGAGAACAAGGATCGACTCGGAGAGGTTAAAACAGTGTGGGCCAAGTTCTACCGGGTGACTGGCGTCAAAATGCCCAGAATTTTCGTTGGAAAGCTCCGGATCGTGACCGACGAGGCAACTATCAAGAACTACGAGTCCCCTGAAGCTTTTCAGGAAGAATCACCTACGATCGAAGACGAACTGTCTTTTGACTGAGCTGCAGCAAGCTCGCGTCCTCTTATCAGGCGATGTGTGATTGTCTCCATTAGGCTTGATCTTCTTTTCATGTGTTTCTCATGTACATAGTTGCTGGGTTTTTCACCCGACGATCCACAACGTGTTGGGGAGGGTTTTCCCAGCCGTCTCAATGTCCTTTGCCTCGTGTATACAATTGCCTCGTATCCAAGCCAACACGCACCTGCAATGCCATCTGTCAGCTCCTTGATCAAAATTGCTGAGATTCATTTTTGGCGTTAATGAGCACGACGCGTCGCGACGATCAGAAAAGGGCTTCCCTTTCACCTTCCCCTCACCTCGATCCGACTTTCCGTTGCGGTGATTAGAGACCTGACACGCGTGTCGAATCGTTGATCAACTCATGCAGCTCATGCAGGCGTGCATGCGAGCTCGACTTTGGCTGGAGAAAGTGTCAGAAGGCTCATCCGGGGGCGCTTCGTGATCAATCCGCTGACATGTGTCGTTCACCTCGTCACGATCATACCCTCATCAAGCTCAATAGGATGAGCTTCCTGACACGATGTAGCGTGGAGCATCATGAGGCTTCAAAGACATATAAGCAGACCTCGTTTCGGCGATGGTCGACTCGTTCTCCTCATTCATCACATCCCACTCACACACAACACCACCTCTAACACACGAACCACTTAGCACATCACAACAATGCTTGCCCTCATCTCTGCCCCTCGTTTCCCTAGTATCGCTCAGAATGAGCCTCAAGACCTAATGGTCTCGGTTGCACGAGCCATCATCCACGCCATCCCTCTTCACCGTCGTGCCCCCTCCGCCTCACCCTCGGTCGCGTCCACTTCGACGCTCGAGGCCGACGAGCGTACACACCTTCTCACATCCTCGCTCAAGACGGTACGAAACTATGGCTCGACCTTGATCAAGCACAGCCGCAGCGAAAGCAGCAAAGCCGAGCTCAAAGCTACAATCTCTCGACCCGTCGCCCAGGAGCAGGACTGGTGGAGCGAGGTCGAAGAGCAGGCCGCAAGCCAGCAGGTGGAGCGCCAGGAGGCGGGCGAGGAGAGCATTGCCAGCCGCTACTCGACGCACTCGTGGGCAGGCCAAACGATGGACGAGCTGAACCGCGTCGGCGCTTTCGAATTCGACGAGGCCGTCGGCAGGACGAAGCAGCAGAACAGGGACTCGATCCAGTCCTTCACCTCGAGCGAGAGGAGCTACGCCTTCTTCTGATCTCAACCCTTCGCATCTGCATCTCGTCTTCTCACTGTAGCATACCTCTCAATCGTCCATCCTTCTTCAAACCATCCTTGTCTGAGAAAAGTGCGCATTTTGGTATCATGTATCGAGTCGTGCCGAAACTCTAAGACCTGAGCTTCTCCTTCAGCCTCGCGAAGCCGCTCGGCTTGTCCTCGGTATCGGCTTCCTCACCAGCATCAACCTCGTCGTCCTTGCCCTTCTTCGACCCCAGACTCAACTTCTGCTTGAGCCTCTTTGCCAGCGACTCCTTCTCCTTCCCTTGCTCGTCGTCTCCGTTCGCATCGGTTCGGTTCTTCTCCTTCTTCTTCTTATCCTGCTTCTTTGACGACTTAGCCTTGCTCATGACCTTTCCGTACTTTTCCATCCCTGCCAGCATCAGTAGACTCTTGGACAGCGCTACGCGATCCAAATCGACCCCTGAATCCTGCAGCTTCTTGACAAAGTACCGGAAATGCGCCGTTCCAGCCCGGTAATGCCCCGACAGTGGCGACAAGCTCGTCAATGTACCATTGTCCACCTTGAGCAGTCCCGCTGAGAGCACTCTGCCACCATACAAAAAGCTCGAGTGCTGAAAATACCCCGTCTGCTTGAGACCGATGTAGAGTTCGTGGCGCGAGTTGAAGACGTAGATCCAGGTGTTGTTGCCGATGGTTTTGCGGAGAAGCATGTCGGACCAGTTGGAGGGGCTGAGAGCGTCGAGGTGGCGAGATTTGCCGCTTCGTTTGGATTGGTAGTGCTTCGCTTCGTCCTTGCGCTCGTCTTTGGACATCTCTTCGCCATCGGACGAGTCGGAAGAGGAGGAGGAGGAGGTGCCGTCGAGGTAGGAATCGAGCGAACTTTCGGAGACACCACGTTGAAGGGCGCGACGTTCGCGGTCGGCGCGGATTTCTTCTTGCTCTTCCTCGCCAATGTCGACGATGCCGCGACCTTTGCCCATGTCCTTGTGCTTGTTGCGCGCCGTATCGACCGGCTTGCCGTTGCGCCGCCAGATGAGCTTGCCATCTTCAATGTCGACGATGTAGTTGCGCCTCTGTTCGGAGCTGAGGTAGATGACGCACTCGGAATCGAGCCTCTCCCGCGGGCAATCGTCGATGCTGACCTCCTTCCCCTCGCCCTCGTCGAGCCACTTGAAGAAGTTATCCTTCGTGTCCGCCTGCTGCCATGCTTGGTGGTAGTACTTGAGATTGGAACCGTATCGATGCTTTCGATCGACCATCTCCAACCAGTACTGTTCCTCCATCATCTTGCTCAGCTCCTGCGCCTTGCCACCGCGCGTCCACCATTCGATCATCTTCAAGCCCTTCTGGTTGCGATCGGCGATGCTGCGGATGTTGTCCACCTTGCCGCCGTCCTGGGCGCCGGGGACGTCGCCGACCTTGGTGTCGGCGCCGACGATCGAGTGCTCGTCCTCCTCCTTCTTGGGCGATTCGAGCGACGGTCCGCCTTCGACGGGTTCGTCGGTCCGGCCGTTGCCGCCGTCCTTTTCGGAGGATGGATCCATCTTTTCGCCACCGGAGAGCTGACCAGCGAGAAGCTTGCCGCGCTTCCATCGAGAACTGGCATCGTTGCGGTCGTTGGCAGAGTGCTTGTTGGCCTGCTCGAGACGCATGCGATGGACGGCATCGGACCAGCGCGTGTCGGCTGAGATGTTGCAGCCGTCAAGCTGACGGCGTGTGCGATAGCCGCGGTAGTTGCGCTGGATGAGCAGCGCAGCGGCCTTGTCATCGTCATTGTCGTGGTTGTGCTCGTGTTTGGGCTCTTCTTTTGATTCGGATTTCACCACGGACGATTGCTGATGGTCGTGCGCTGATGCTTGTTGCTCATCACCATTGGGTTGCGCCTTGGAGGTATCGTTGTTCTCCTCCATCTTGGTTGAGGGTGTCTCGCGAGCAGGGGTATCTTCACTGGTATGGATCTCTTTGCTCTCTTTCGACTGCTGAGCCTCGACGACGGGAGGGATGGTGCGGACTTGCGTGGCGGTCATCACGACGACAGCATGTGGATGCCACGTAGACGTTGCAGCCGTTGGATGGAGGGAAGTAGAAGGATGAAGTGGGAAGAGATAAGGAAGGTTGACGAGGGCCAAGAGACATATGAGACAAACTGGCCAAGAAAACAGCGAGGCCACGCGGGGTTGGAAAGGGACATGTGAGAAAGGGGAAAACAAGCGTCATTTCAGCTTGACAACCGACCGCCGGTTGAACCCATGAGTGGGGACAGGGCTGTGCACGCCATCGACTTGAAAAACGCAATCTTGCGAGGGAACGGCAATGCCGGCGGTTGGAGTGGCCGCTCGGTTCAGGTTCCGCTCCATTGGGATGAGATCATGTTGCCCCGGTTGTACACCACTGCGATGGAGGTGGGTGACGAGTGACCAGGGTCTAGAGTTGCTCGGTGCGATGAAGTCATCGTATCACACACACAGGACGCGCTGTGGGAGCGTGACCAAAGTGCAACTTTGCGCTTGAGTTCCAAATGTTAGGCCTAAGATGGACCCTGAGCTGGTGCGTCCGATTTCCGATCTGGCCAGAACTCTTTCGAGGTTGGTCGGGTACGCACGCTTTCTTCTCTTGAAGCTCCATCGAAACCCCACCCTGACACACGCGGACGGCGGACAACAGACGAGCGCAACGCCGACGCAATATCGCGGCAAGGATGGCGTCGACAGAGACGGTCAAGGTCAAGGTCGAGTTTGGAGGCGGCACCGAGTTGCTGCTGGCACCACCGCAAGACAAGAGGCACTCTCTCACCCTGCCACGCAAGGATGCGGCGGGCACCGAGACTAATGTCACGTTCTTGATCGAATACATCCGCAAGAACCTCATCACCGAACGAGAGGAGCTCTTTGTCGACGGCGACTCGGTCCGACCAGGCATTCTTGTCCTCATCAACAACAGCGACTGGGAGCTCGAAGGCGAAGGCGACTACGTTTTGCAGGATGGCGACGAGGTTGTCTTCATCAGCACGCTGCACGGTGGGTGACCAGCCCAATCTTGCCACCTTCACAAAGTGGGCACGCTCCTCGGCCTGGCTTCTTCCATCTCCCGCCCTGATCTACTTGTAACATAGACGGTCTCATAAGGTCACTTGACAACACAGCGCTGCATCGGCGCCATGGCAGACACAGCGAGCGACTACGGTCGGTTTGTCCGCGACCGACGCCCTTGGGTCTGGCTCGCGGCAACTCCGACCCGACTTGCTCCGACTCATGTGCATGCTTTCCCAGCCGCCACGACGGCCATGCCGAGATACACGAGTGACCATGCGGTCGACATGTCGCGCCGCATGACTGTAGGCAGCCCTAGCACCTGTCGGCGACTTTTTGACGCCTGCTCTTGAATTTTCAGAAGAAAATCGACAACCTCCAGAACGGCTTCTCCGCGCCCATCTTGTCCGTGCGGCGGCTTCCACGCCGACACACCTCCGCACGCGACCCTGACCTTCGCGCTTTGAGCCGGCTGTTTCTTCTAGAGAGCGCTTCCACTCTGCCTTCCACCTCGTTCTCGCGCCGTTCCTTCTCGCCATCCCCCTCTCACGTCTAGCCCGCTCACACCAAGCCTGTTTCTTGGGCTGGCGATCGGTCGACCTACCCGCGGACATGCCGCCCAAGAGCCACGCCAACGGCGATCAGCTCAAAAAGCGTTCCACCGCTCGGCAAACATCAGCACCACGAGCATCCACAAACGACAAGGGGACAACGCCAAAGTCCGCCAAATCGTCCAAGTCAGAGCCTGCATCACGGTATCGAACCTCGTGGCGTTGGCTGTCGTGGGCATGTTCGGCGGCTCTCTTCCTCCTAGCCGTCCTCACATATAGGAATGGCGGCGAGCTTCCGTTCTATCTTCTCGGCAGATCGAGTTCAGCACGACAACAGCCATGGCCAACTCAGCAGCATCCCTCATCACCTCCCGCATCGGGCAGCAGCAGTAAGCCTGCCGTCCCGAAGGACCTCTGGGGTAAAGCAGAAAAGCCCTACTATCCCTCCAACAAACGAGAGCCTTCTCTTCCCTACTCGCTACCGCCCACACGGCCCCTTCCTGATCAGCCACTACGCAGAGCCGATGCGGACAGACAAGAAGCGGTCCTCGGCGCCTTCAAGCACTCCTGGTCCGCCTACAGACGAGACGCCTGGGGCTACGACGAGTATCATCCCATCAGCAAGCATGGCTCCAACCTCAGCGGCAAGCATGGCCAAGGCATCGGCTACACCATCGTCGACACGCTCGACACGCTCATCCTCATGGGACTCAAAGACGACTACGAGGAAGCTCGCGACTGGGTCCGCGACGAGCTGAGCTGGGACGTGCCAGGACGCATGAACGTCTTCGAGACAACCATTCGGACCCTCGGCGGTCTGCTCTCTGCTGCGGCATTGATTCGCGATCCACCACACCCGGCATTCACGCCCAACGAGGAGGACGCACAGATGTTCATCGACAAAGCCGTCGATCTGGCTGAGCGGCTCAAGCCGGCCTTCGACACGCCTTCCGGTGTGCCGCTCCGCGAAGTCGACCTCGAGACGGGCGAAGCTTTTCCGGATCTGAACAACAACAACTCGTCCAGCCTTGCAGAAGCGACGACGGTGCAGCTCGAGTTCAAATACCTCGCGCATCTTACGGGCGAGCACGAGTACTGGCGCATCGCAGAGCGACCTATGGAAGTCGTGCGCAACGCCACCAAGCGCTTGATCCACTACCAGGGTCTGCTGCCCATATTCCTGAACCCGATGAACGGTCACTTTTACAATGGCGAGGTGCGACTCGGCTCACGTGGCGACTCATACTACGAGTACCTCATCAAGCAGTGGCTCCAGACGGGCCGCTCGGAGGACGTCTACCGCGATATGTACGACAATGCGCTCAGGGGCATCAAGCGGCTGTTGACCAAGCCGTCGATCCACTCGAAGCCGCCGCTGATGTTCACCGTCGAACTGGCGCCGCGCCGCATGCCCGACGGGCGTCCGTACATGCAGCTCGTCCCAAAGCAGGACCATCTGGTGTGCTTCCTCGGCGGGTCGATGATGCTCGGCTCCACCTCCCTTACCGACATCTTTGGTGACACGACAAAGCGACCTCTCCCGCCCATCTCGGACGTGGGCACGGGCGATGAGACGGACCGGGAAGACTGGCGGTTGGGCCACGAGCTCGTTCGCACCTGTATGGACACCTACACGCGCACCGCCACGGGTCTCTCTCCCGAGATCGCCTTCTTCGTCACCCCCACGGACGCCAACATCACCGAGGCGCAGATGCTCGCTGCCAACCGGGCGCCCATCCCGCGCAACGTGGATTGGTACATCAAGAAGCCGCCGCCATCCTACTCGAAAAGGCCCAACCCGCTCATCGACGCGCGCAACATCCTGCGCCCCGAAACCGTCGAGAGCCTCTTCATCGCCTTCTCCCTCACCGGCGACGAGATCTATCGCGAGTGGGGCTGGCAGATCTTCCAAGCCTTCGAGAAACACTGCAAGGTCCCCAGCGGCGGGTATAGTAGTATCGATGATGTGGATTCGAAGCGACCGAAGCAGATGGATAAGATGGAGACGTTCTGGTTATCCGAGACGTTGAAGTATCTGTATCTGCTCTTTGGGGACAGGGATACGCTGCCGTTGAACAAGTGGGTGTTGAACACCGAGGCGCACCCCCTGCCGGTCTTCACACCGCGGTTCGAGACTGGCTTCAGTTGAAAATGGAATAGACTTTTGCGCGGATTGCGTCGATTGGCATCTTGTCGATGGAGCTTGTGTCAATCGCACACCTTTACTGGATGTGCGAACGGGCATGCATGAGTGTCTGCGCTGCGTGGACCCCTGAAAACGTTCCCGCCTAAGCGCCGAATTCCATGCGTGGTGGGGGCGCGAAGCTGTCCAACAAAGGAAAGGGTCCTTCTCGGCTTGGCACGTTCGTTCTCTTGCCGCATTTCGTGCTCGCCATCCACGTTGAGTGGTGCGTTGCGAACAAGGTTCACGATAGGGGTTCGAAGCTTGTTCGCTTATACCAGATCGAGCTTGATGGGCGGCTGCAGATGCGCGAGATAGGCAAGCCGCAGGACGGCGCGAGGAAGCTCGTCAGAGACGGTGCATGAAGGGGGATGGACATGCGGAGTGCATTCCATGTCAAAGAATCAGACTCCGATGACTGCTTGCTGCGCCGTACATAAAAGACGCTCGAGTTGACCGTCTTCTTGGGTGTCCCGCCCCTCCCACCGGATTGGATCCGAACAGCCTGACTGTCGTATCGTCAAGGTGTAACGATGCCAACGACTATCAAGACGCCTTTTCGGCCGCTCAAAGCGGTAGTGTCGAAGTACATCACCCCGCGCAAGGCTCGCGAAGATGCGCAGAAGCAGGTCAAGGGCGATACTGCCGAGCCAAAGGGTGCGCAAGGCGACGTAGACCTCGCGACCGCTCCTCTGGCAAAGCCTCGTTCTCACATCCTCGCCGACGACGGTATACCCGCGGTCCAGGTAGACGAGCAAGGCCGGACACTCGGCCTCGAAGACCCGTCCGACCCGGCACTGATCGACGATACCACGCTCACCGTCCTTCGCATCACCACCTCTGTCCCAACAACCACCGTCACAGACCCCACCCTCATCTCCACCGTCACCACCCTCACGAACGGCTCACAAACATGCATCCCCTACTTCCCCCCTCCTCCCTCTACCAGCACGACCACGATCTCCACGAACCAGTACGGCTTTGTCGATCCGCGCGTCTACTCCGGCACCTCGCTCGACAGTGCTGGTCCACCTGGACTCGGAGAGCCGCTCAACGTCATCCTCTCCTCCCATTCCTCTCCCCTTCTCCTCACGCGGTCCGGTTTCCAGTCCTACCTCCGGTCGCTCGATTTCGACCGCGAATGCCTCGGTCTTCACGGCGGTGGCTATCAAACCGCCCACATCGACCCCCGTGGCGATCTCAATCAGGACTTCATCTTTCGCCAGATCTACACGCCGCTCGATCACGTCTTTGGCACATGCATAGAGTCTCTCGTCGGAGGCAACCACGTTAGGGCCTGGCAACAACAAGGTTCCGGAGCATGGTTCTTGGCTACCAGCAAAGAGGAGAAGCTGAGCAAGCATCATATGATCGTTCCCGACGGGTATGATGTTGGGAGGAACGAGGTGGTGCGCAAGGCCCAGGGGAAGGGGAAGGATGGTAGGACGAGTTTCATGGGGAAACGGTATAGGTCGGAGGTGATGTTCGTAGCGGGACTGATGAAGGGAGGTGCAGAGGGGGTGAACCATGGCATTGCGGTGGACGGGTTGACTGCGGTGCTGACGGTGACGGTGGAAGGGGGAGGATGGTTTGGTGCGAAGACGGGCGCGAATGCTGCAGGTGAAGCGACGGTGGAGCAGCAGAAGGACCCCGCGGCTGCCAGCGCGGTCGCAGCAACAGTGTCTGAGGATGCACCCCCGGTCGACACGGGAGAAGAACACCCTGGGAGACGCCGTGCCTCGCTCGCGAAGCGCTTCAGCCTGTCTCGCGCTCCCTCTCGTCAGGGCCAAGTCGAGCTGGAGAAGAGGTCTTCACAGCAGGTCTGGCAGAAGCTGAGACGGCTGTCGACTCCGAAGCACCAGCTCAGCGCTGCGAGCACCGATGCGGGTCGTACGACGGCCATCAACGAGACTGGAGCGAGATCGAGCTCCGTCGAGTCGGCGTCCACCGTAGCTGCTGCAGGTGAGACACCGAAACTCGCCATGGTCGATGCAACCCGGTCGAGCGGTCTCGTTGTCGCTGCACCTGCTATGGCTGCCTAGCCCCTCGAGTTGACTTCCCCTTTACGACCCACAGAGCCCTTCCATTGCGCTCGAATGACTCCTTTTCATGTCCCGTACGTCATATACCACGCATGTTCGGCAATGTCGTACCCTCATGCCCTTCATGCCCGTGCCAGACCGCGCCCCATCGGATCATCCTCAGCATTATCATTCGTCGCGCATCACTTTGTCAACGCCTCCTTCCCCAGCTCCTTACTCCTCTGCACATCCGCATTGCCCTTCTCCTCCACCTCCCTCTTGACCTTTTCGGTGCAGAACCACAGGTCGCGCAGCTTGGGCGTGCAATTGCGTTCGAGCGCCTCATCGCCTTGTGACGTGAATTGCTCGAGACATCGGTCGTACGCGATGACCTGGGCGACGCAGCGGTTCTTGATCTCGTTGAGCAGAGGTACGGCCGAGGCGGCGCAGCGCGAGAGCTCGGTCTTGTACTGCTCGCACGCCGAGGGGTTCTGCTGGTTGGCGAGGATGCAGCGTTGAAAAGTGTCCAGCTGCTTGCCGCACTTGGCGGCCACTTGGTCTATTGAGGATTCCATGCTTGATGTGTGTTTCAGCGAGGTTGCGGGTTGCAAAGGATGATGTGGGAGGAAGAAAGCGAATGACAAAGAAGAAGTGCTCTTGCTCCACTCCGACCTGCGAAAATCGCCCGATACCTTTTTTGGTGGCCGTCAGCACGCCGATTTCAGCAAGATCTGGCCTCCACACCAACACTTTTGCGCTGCGCACCAACTCAGCCCTTCCTCCCCGACCAACCACCACTTTTTCATCGCGCCTTCTCCTTAGCAACATGGCGAAAAGCAGCCCAGTATGGACCGAGCAGCTGGTCTCGCTGCTTGGTCTGGACAAGGAGACGGTCAAGACACAGATCATCCCCTTCCTCGACTCGTTCGACGATGAATCCTCGCTGCGCACCCACCTGCAGGGTCTCGTCGGCACCGATACGCCGCTAGCCAAGTCGTTCGTCCGCGACTTTGTCCGCTCGCGCTTTCGGCAGCAGGCTAGTGCGAGTGGCTCAACGACACCCACTCTTTCAGCATCAGCTACGCCGAGGTCGGCTAGTCCAGCACTGGGGTCGAGAACACAGAAGAAGCGCGGGAAGAAGACGCTGGCCGAGCGCGCGGGAATTGGGCAGACAATGGCGCCGAGGAAGGTGGAGGGAACGGGAGAAGATGAGCAGGGGCAGATGGCGAGGCTCTCAGAGGCCTTTGGCGGGATGGGGACGGTGTATAGGAAGAAGCAGGGGGAAGACGAGTTTTTTGCGGGAACAGGTAGGGGTAAGAAGGGAAAGCAGCCGGTCAAGGACGCGATGCCGATAGAAAGCGACCCCAAGATTCAGCCCGTTGCAACAGCTGGAGAGGCTGTTCATGACTCCGAAGCTGCAGCTGCCGCTCTCATGGACCTCGACGATCACCCATCATCAGCCTCAGGTTCCCACGCCAAATCGCAGCCATCCCCACCACCAACCGCCGAGATGCTCGCTATCGATGCCGTCGTCGAGGAGCTGACTTCGACGCTCTCTTCCAGCTCAGAAGCTTCTTCATCGACCACGATCAACCGCAAGATGTGCTTCTGCCAAGGCCGTCGGCACGCACTCGCGCCCTATGCACCGCTCTGCTACTCGTGCGGGCTCATCCTCTGCTCTGCGATTCACCCTTCTCCGCTCAGCCCTCTGTCCTCGTGCCCGTCTTGCTCCGCTTCACCGTTACTGGGCGCTGCAGCGCGCTCCGACCTCGTCGCCAAGCTCACCGCCGAGCGCGAGATCCTCTTCGAGCAGCAACTCCTTCAAATCCAAATCCAACGAGAGCAGAAGAAGCTCAACAAGACCTCGGCGCGCACTGCGAGAGAAGAGGAAGCGGCTCTGTTCCCCAAGCTTGGCATGGAAGCCGTTCCCCCCACTTCATCAAATGGAGTCCCGCACGCAGGCCCGGTGATCGGCAAGCATGGCGCACTGCAAAAGGCCAAAGCTATCGCAAGCGATGCCCAGAGAACAGCCAAAGTGTTGAGTCTCGACATGAAGACGCACAAGGTGAAACAGCATACCAAGTTGGTACGGCCGAAAGCAGTGGAGATGGTGAGCGGCGAGGCGGAGAAGGAGGAGCAGGAGAAGCCGGAGGATCGGGATCCTTTCGTTGGGCTAGATGGATCGGCGCTGGTCAAGAACGTTAATGACGACGGTCTGCGGTCAGTCGTCAAGACGAATGCGAGATCCAAAGGGGTAAAAGGCATTCCTGCGCGCAGCTGGACCTTCGCCGGTCAGCAGGTCATCTTGCGACCCACCCAGGCTGTTTCCTAGCTCTCACTCATCGCGGCTTTAGTGTTGATCCCGCCAACTCATACATCCGTCAAATTCGGATTCCGGGCCTGTTCGATGCATCGCCAAAGTGGCTCCGCGGTTGGCAGTCTGAGGAGCTAACCCAGATCCGCCGGCGAACGTCACGTCACTGGCGGCGAACAGATCTGTCAGAACGAGACTCGCTTAAAGATGCCGAAAAAAAGTGCGGAAATCGTGGCCTCGAAAAAATGTGGAGAAGGTCGCAAGTTTTTTAGTCACCGAGAACAGCCAGATCGGTGCGGGGAAAGCTGTCATCCTTCGGGCGGCAGTGTGGGTGCTGACGACATGTCGAGCTCTGTTCGCGGGGCTGCAGTGTGAGTGAGATTGGGGATGTGAAGCGTGAGCTGCCCGGATTGCTGGGAGGGTGACCGGCGGGGTATATAATCCTTGTTGTACTTGATCCGCCATCACGGGGTGACGCTTACCTCCGATCCAATTGACTTGATCCCCATCCCAAACGATCACAATGGACCCGACCAACCTTCCCAAGCGCAGCACGCCGCACTGGGCGCTCTACCAACGAGAATGCTTCGAGCGCGGTACGAAGGACAACCAGCTGCCGCCCTTCAACACGCATCCCGAGGAGCTCGAGCGTCTCGCACGCGAACGGCTCACCGCCGGCGGCTGGTCCTATGCCTCGTGCAACGCCGGTCTGGGCACTACGCACGTTCGCAACCGTACCGCCTTTGATACATACAACATCATCCCACGAATGCTCGTTGACACGACACACCGGGACACCACCACCACCTTGTTCGGCAAAACCCTCGCCGCACCCATCTGCTTCTCGCCCGTAGGGATTAATAAGATCTACCACCCAGAGGGCGAGATCGCCGTAGCCAAGGTGGCAGGTGAACTTGGGCTACCGTATACGCTGTCCACTGCGGGGAGTGTTGCCATCGAAGATGCGGGGGCGGCGAACCGTCAAGGAGCCGAATCGGGATTGAAGGAAGGTAAAGGTGCTCAGCATCCCGACGGTCTACGATGGTTCCAACTCTATCTGCCGCATCAAGATGATCTTGCCGTATCGCTGCTTCAACGCGCCTGGGACAGTGGGTTCGACGTATGCATGTTGACCCTGGACACGTGGCAACTGGGATGGCGCCACCTCGACGTCTCGCTTGGTAACTACGGGTTTTATAAGGGGGTGGGAAACGATATGGGTCTCAGCGACCCAGTGTTCAACAAAATCCTGCAGGAACGGGGGATCGATGCGAAGAAGGATATCAAGGCGGCGGGGAGGACGTGGATCGACCAGATCTGGCACGGTAAAGCCTTCAGCTGGGACAAAATGCCTTGGGTCATCGAAACCTGGAAGCGCATTTCAGGAGGCAAACCGTTTTTGCTCAAGGGGATCTTGTCGGCGGAAGACGCGATCAAGGCGAGGGAGGTCGGGTGCGATGGGATCGTCGTGACTACGCATGCGGGTCGTCAGGTCGATGGGAGTATTTCGAGTTTGGAAGCGCTACCCGAGATCGTCGCTGCTGTGGGCAAGGACATGGAGATCCTGTTCGATTCCGGCGTGAGAGGCGCCAGCGACGCATTCAAGGCCCTAGCGCTGGGAGCCAAGGCGGTGATGGTGGGTAGATTGTGGATCTACGGACTGTCGATTCAGGGCGAGGAGGGGGTGCGGCACGTGATGAGGAGTCTGCTCGCCGAGTTTGATATCTTGATGAACGTAGCTGGGTTCAGGAATGTTGGGGAGATCAACGAGACGGCGATCCGAAAGGCTGGGTGGGTGCTGCCGTCGAGGGACGACGCAAAGCTGTGAGACGGACGATGTGTACTTGATAGCTCCCAGCAATCCATCATGACGAACAGATTGAGCTACGGCATTCGACACCAAGGGAACGGGATACTCACTTCGTGTGGCCTTGCCCGAGTTGTGTGTTCGAGGATGAGCTGGTGCACAACGCACGCGGTTTTGGCTACAAAAGACATTGAAATTGGGGTATACATTCGTGACAGTGTGGACCGTTGCAGACTGCTTCGCAGACACTTTTTGAGGTTGATCGACTAAGACGACGCTTTGGTCGCCGCATCCTTGCCCTTGCCCTTCCCTGCCGCCTTCTGATCCGCCTCGTAGTGCTCATCTTCAAACTCCTCATCCGTAAGCTGTTCCTGAAGCTCAATGCCGGCATGCTTCCCATTGAGACCACGACGCTTCGCAAAGTGCCATCCGTCCGAGTACGGCGGCACTCTTATGGGCAGCAAGATCGTGTACCATCTGTACGGCGATCCAGGCCCGACATTGAAGAAGAGCTCGATGTTGCGACGCCAGCCGACGTCGTAGACATTGATGAACTCCTGTCCGCGCCTGCTGGCCAGCTCGCGGTAGTGCGCGTTGTCTTGCGACTCGACGCTCGTCTCTCCTCTGCTGACCATGATCATCTGCCAGCCGGCCATGACCGCGAGCGCGAAGCCCATGACGAGCGCGAGGATGAACAGCAGCATCACCATCACCCTCGGTGTATACGGGTAGTTCCACTGCACACTCCAGCTGAGCGACCGCCGCGCGACGCCGTAGCCCGAGTAGACGACAATGCCGCAGCCAAAGCTGAGCCAGGCCATGAAAAGCACGAAATAGCGCTCGTTGCCGAGACCGACGCACTGGTTGAGCCAGGGACAGTGGTGGTCGAACTTGAGCGCGCACGACTTGCATGCGCGGCAGTGGTGGGAGCGTTCAGGTTTGGGAGGGGCGACGAGCTTTTCGGACGCGGCATCGCCTAGCCATCGTCGGACCTCGGCTTCGCCTTCATCGACATCCTCGGAGGACAACTTGGAGGTGAAGGTCTGCGAAGGCTTGTTGGTGCGGAGCTGTTTCTCGATCTTGCGCAGCTCGGGTGGAAGCACGCTGAGCGCCTTGACGAGCGGAATCTTGGGACACTTGTGACACATGCCGGCCAAGGGGAAGAGGTCTTCGTCGTCCTCGTCGATCTCGACTTCCGCCAGGGGCTCCGCTGCAGGCGCGGCAGCGGTAGAGTCGCGTTCGATGCTCTCTTGGCTCTGACGGGTACCTCGAGCAAAGTACGAGTTGGTAGACGGCTCGGGATCCAGGCGTGCCGGCGTTGTTGCGAGGCTGGGGGTGACGTCGTGTATGGACAGGGGAAGGTCGCTCCTGGGGTAGTTGCGAGGCGTGCCTGTTTCGCTGCTGGAGGAAGATCGATGCGAAGACGAGAAGGATGCATTGACAGAGGGAGACGGTTTGAGCGCAGCGCTGAGGGAAGCTGACCTTGCGCGGTTGCTGTCGAGCCCGTCCAAGGCCTGATTGAGCTTGTTGAGGTCGGCTACGGACGAGACTCGGACGGGTGCGGCCGCTTCGGGCTGCCCGTGCGCCATGACGTGACTGTCTGCTGAGCTGAGGTGGTGCAGCTTGGGGCCAGAGGCTTTGGCTGCTCTGCTTCTGTACCTCGCCCACCAGATGTGGCTGCCGGGACCGCTTCTTCGCTCGGGCACGGAATCGCCCAGCCCTTCGGAGACGGAACCTGGTGGGACGGTGCAGGCCATGTAGTAGTGCCAGGCGATGCTGTAGACGATGAAGAGGCAGAAGAGGAGCCATGAAAAGAAGCGCAGGGTTGCGATGGGATCCTTGAGGGTGGAGTCGAACAAGGTCGGAACGAGGCCTAAGGAGATGTGTGCTGGCGAATAGGTGTGGAAGAGGTTGGCGAGCTCTGTTGGGACGGGAGCGAGTTCCAAGAACATGGTAGTGAAGAAGGTCCACACTCCTCCACCTACGAGGATGAGGCAGATAGCAACAAAGACGGGGCCGGCACGACCGGTGAGCCAGTCGGCGGCATTCTCGACGCGGCGAAAGGAGGAGTGGACGATCTGAGCGATGGCGCGCATGTTGGCGTGGTGGTTGGATGGCAGGGACCTGTCGCGGAAGAGATCCTGGGCTTTATGTGACTTGCGCGAAGTGAGGGGCTCGGACTTGGATGATGCTGGCGTTGCAGGATCCCTCGTAGCGGTGTTCGATGCAGCTGCGGTACGGGTGACAATCGGGTGACGGAAGGTGATGTGTGCGCAAAGATGCGAGATGGAAGCGGTCAAGAGATCTTACCACGAACGGTGTCCAAAGAGACAGGCGAAAGAGTGTGAAATCGGACTAGCTTGGGGTTGCGGGGAAGCAATGTGGGTCGAGGTGGGGTGTGGGCGAGACAAACGCCAGATGTGGGAGCGTGTGCAGTGGCGATCCGCTAATTGAATCGGCGTCAGACCATGTTGCGTGGGTATACGAGACGAGAGGACGCAGCCAGAGATGAAGGAGAAAGAGCGATGGTGGCGACCGAGACGAGAGCGAAGTAATGAAGAAGGACACGGACGAGCCGAAGGCGGTGTGGATGCTTTTGCTCAAAGATGACTGTGGACCGTGTGACCTTTGTGAGTCAAAGCTGTTTGTCCGCGTGCCTTGGTGAGCTTCTGCACCAGCCAAACGCGGAGTGACCTGTCAGCAGACCCTCCTTTTTTCTCAGGAATTTTCGGATTTTCGGTTCGCTTAGCAGCCTTGCCGCTTTCTCAGGCCACTCGTGACTGACTCTTGTCATGCCAAGCCAGACGAGGCTGCTGACAGCACCCATCGGTGACTTAGCCAGTAGTGGGCAGCCCCCACGCCACTTTTTACCCACGGCATAGCCACGTTTCATTGCGAGCACCGCCGGCGGCAATCCCGTTAAGTTCACCAAAGATGTCGACGAGCTTTGCTTGCCACCTTGCCACGCCACCAGTGCCGGCAGACGCGACGCGCATCTGCGAAATCAATCTGTGTCCACAGAGTCAAGGACCAAGTGCGCACCGCCGATCATGATCCGATCTGCGCCTGCTCTGGACAAAAGAAGGATGCAGCATAATGACAATGACCAAGGTCTTGACAGGCTGACAAGGTGCTAGTCTCGGCAAATGCGGCGTTCCCAGACTAGTCAGAGGCACGCTGCAGCGCTGAGAACCGGCCGACTTGGGCATGCACGCTCTGCGACCGTGAGCGACGGCGTGCTAGCAGACACTACCGAACACCGCACAATGGGCGGAGAAGCCTGCAGAAGCGGGGTCCTCTCTACGTGCGAATGTCGCCGCTGTCATTCTTTGCGAGAAGCGCTTCGCTACGCTTGGATCGCCTCGCCTCGAGACAAGACCCGCTCAATTGTGTGACCGATCTAGGAGCAACACTCGTCTGCACGCCTCTTGCTGTCTGGCTGTCAACACCCTGCCGACGTTCGTCTTGTCTCCACCATCCCCACGCTCGGATCGTCTCGGCTGACTTTCCACTTGTACGCTGCTGATCACGCGCCAGTCGCTAACTCGCTTCCTCTCGACGTTCCTTGCCTAGCACCATACGCCTCTCGCGCCACGCGCCGCGATCAGCTGTCAAGAGCTGCCTTGTGGGCGTTGTACGAGGCGCAGCTTCCGGATCGGATGGTAGAATGTATCCGAGTAGCAGCGTCGCGACAGACGGCTGGATGTGCACCGAGTCACAACGCGACGAGGCCAGCTTTACGTACGTACAACAATGGATCGGTCTCCCCGCTATGGATCCCGTATCGCTTGTCACCGCTCTTTGTCTACGATGTGCTAGTTCACATTCGTCGTTCAACCGTTCCATTCAGACGTCGAAGCGAAGTCCTCGCATCCTCGCTCGGCAGATCATCGGAACAGACCCTTCGCAGCCACGGCGAATCTCTTCTTTGTCGCACAACGAAAAGCACAATGGCACGCACAGAGGTCATAGCGGGGCGTGCAGATGATTCGCTGCCAAGAGCGAATTGTTCATGACGAGCGTCTCGTCGTTCTGTCGCGACAATGCTGAAGACAGCGGACTGCATTAGGCGAGCTCAATCCATAGAATCCGTCGGAACGAATCCCTGCTGCCTGCGAGCAACGGTACATTCGTCAGGCTCTCTACGGGAAGAAGAGATGGCTCACGGCTCCGCTCCCTCGACACTGCTTTGCTGCGCGCTTCAAGCGCTCAGAAACGACACTTAATGCAAACATATATGAACAAGCGGACCTTCTGAGCTGCGACAGTTGCTCCGCTCCTCACAGCGTCCGTCTTGCTTCCCCGTACCTGCCTTTTTTGCTTTGCCCCCGCCTTTCTCTCTCTCCCCGTGCAAGCCAAACATGGTTCACGTACCGTATCTGTTTCGCACCATCACCGTCGACCAGCTCGTCTATCCGATCCACTACGAGACCAATGCGCAGCTGCTCTAGTACGCCAATGTCGTCGTCCGGCCTCCTTCCAACAAAGCCGTCGAGGTCTACATGCTCCTCGACATCATACAGAGCGTCATCACGTTTCTCATCTGCGCCTCGGTGATGCTCAAAAAGGGTCGCGTCAGAGACACGCACATCATCACCCTCCGCAGGACTCCGTACGGAACCTTCATTGTCCCCAACGCCATCTGGTGGATGTTGACGCTCATCTCGGTGTACCTGCTCGGCTGGGCCGTCTTTTGCAGCTGGATGCTCTTCATCGAGATGAACCGCAAGCGCTTTGCCGACTGGCTTTTTTTTCATTCCCTTACCTTGGCTGCCGCTTGCGCTGGGGGCCTTCTACAGCGCTTACAGCTTTGTGCTCACGTGCTCACCCCGCTCGCCCATCTCGAACCTCACCATCGCCAAGCAGAACGGCGAGGCATCGACAAGGAGCCTCGGTTGGATGCACCTGCCTCTGCCGCACTCGGCGTGGGTGATGAACACCTTCATGATCGGCGTCGGCGTCGTCATGGTGGTCTACAACGTCATCATCACGGTCCTCAACGGTCGGCAGAGGCAGCTGACCCGCGCGCCGGGGCACAACATCTTCGACGCGGTTCTGATCCAGCATCATACCCAGGAGTGGCTTGCTAGCGCTCCAACACCGGAGTCGCTCGACTTTGTCAAAGTGGCCTGGTGCGACATGGCCAACATCTATCGACTCTGCTGCGCGGCACTGGCGTCGTACATCGTGTTGATCGTGCTGGTCATCGCCATGTTGGTGCTGTACGCGATTCCCAATCAGATCTTCCTCATGGACAACCTCGTTGCCATCTACCCAGATCCACACTTTGAGCAGCCTTCCAAGCGGAGTGCGTTCCACCTCGCTCGTGCGCTCTGGCACATCGGCCTACCCAAGCATCTGCACGGCAGCAGCTACGTTGCTTTCAAAAAGACGTGGATGATGGTCATGGTGGGTCATTCTCAGATGTTCCTCATCCTCGCTGCTCTGTTTGCCTTTTCGGTGCCACCGCTGTACCTCTTCGTCGGTCCTTGGAAGAGGGTGTGGGGAGGCACGAGTCCTGCGCCGGACGTGACGTTTATCGTTGCCTTCTGCATCACCACGGCGCTGTTGACGGCGGCGTGGGTGACGGCGGTGGCGGGCGTGCTGACGTTTGACGACGTCTTCCGCGCCGTATCGGGGATTGGTGTGACGCGGATGGACGAAACTCCACCGACGCACAGTCTAGGTCTCATGCGCACCTTTCGACAAGCGCTGTCCCCCGTTCCTGCTTCGCCAAGACCGGCGCGAGCGGCGCAAACCGAGAGCGCGGCGCGACCAACACTCCGCTACTCCACGTCGACTGGCTCGCACAAGAGCGAGAAGCGTTCCATCGCCAACCACCCGCAGCGGGGTAAGGACAACACCATCACCGTCTCGATCGAAACGTGCGTCTGGGTGGATCGCGAGGACGATCTAGAGACGCTGGTCAACACCCACGCATACCCGCCGTCGACCTCGTCGGCGCCATTCAGCTACCTCGGCAGGAGCAGGTCGGAGAACCAGCAGAGCCCGTCGTCCTCTTCGGCACCATTCAGCTTCCTCAGTAGAGCCAGGTCGGCAAGCCTGCAGAGCGACGCACAGGCTTGAGCACCCACTCTGACACTCTGCCACCCACTCCATTAGGTCGCAGGGAAAGCCAAACCCACATCTCACATTCACTCGAGCAGGTCTCGTGCATCATCCGCACGAAGAGCAATGTATCATCGTACGCCACACACATCGTTCCACGCAAAACCACATTAAAGCTGTCTATTGGCGATCTACGCCGTCCCACATCTATGCGTAAAAAGGAATCGTCTACCACAACAAGTCTCGACCAGTGACCTTTGTCACAATGAGCGAATTGGGAACCTGAGCATGTATCAGCTTTAAAATATTCGCCGACAAAGCGACGACGAGCACCACGCAGCCCCACGCGGCCAACGCGATGGCGGCCTTTCTCAGCCTTGACTGGGGCTCGTCCCGGAACAGGCTCGCGTAGAGCACGCCGGGCAGAATAAAACTGATCGTGGTGCTTCCTACCGATCCGACGAAGCCGAGGATGATGGAGAGGTCGTCGACGAGCAGGCTGATGACAAAGGTGGTGCTGAGGATGCCGGCTGTCATGAGACACCATTTGGCGAGTGGGATTTCCTGGTCTGGTTCGGGCGGTGCGTGACCGTTTGCCAGCGGCTCTCGCTCGTCCTCTTCCTCATCCTCGTTGTCGCGATACGGCTCGACGACCTCGCTCGGAGTCGAAATTGCTGAAGCAGCCGCATCGTCCAGCATCTGCTGCCGAGTGCTCGCTTTAGAGAACACCTTGTCGAGACTCGCCCTGCACGGATGCACCTGCAGCGGGTAGCTAAAGATGGTGAGGATGATGATGCTGACGCGACCAAAGCAGACAAAGAGGCTGGTGCTCGGATACATGGCGATGATGTTATCGCCTACATTGCCGCCGAAGCTGAGATAGCCCAGCACGCCCACGATGAGGTACACCACGCCTCCCGTGCCGATGGAAGAGCCGATGGCGGTGTTGACTCGACCCTCTACGTTGTGAAAGAGCTCGTTATAGACGGGGAGCATGTTCTGTGCGCACGTAAAGGCGAACACGAAGACGGGGAAGATGCTGATGGTATGCCACGAGACGTTGATCATCTCGACGTCGCCTTTAGGGGGAAGGGAAGCTCTGGCGTCTGAGCTGAAGCTGTAGTGGAGCACAATGATGACCAGGTAGAACACTGCTAGCAGGCTGAGGTACGAGGTGTGCCGCAAGCTGTCCAGTCGGCGCAAGAAGCACAACGGGATCAGCAGGATGATGAGGGCGAGAATCCAAAAGCTGCGATCGAGAAAGAGCGTCGGAATCTGATGTATGTCTCTGTGGAAAGCTCTAAAGAAGCTGATGATGACCTGAGGCATGAGCTGGCCGCAGATGATGAGGTACGAGATGCTGACGCCGTAGCACTTGAGCGCGATGGCGAGGTCGAAGTACCACGCTCCCGCCGGCAGCGCTTGGCTGGCAATGGTGAAGAAGCTGTTCTTTCTCCCGCCCACCCGCGCCGCGCATCTTGTGAGCAGATAGAGCCCAAGAGCGGCGCTCAGACCGCAAAAGAGGATGAGAAAGGCACCGAGCAGCAGACCAGTGTACTTGAATGCGCCGGGGGTGGCCAGCATGCCCGTGCCGATGATGGTGTTGGTGAGGTTGCTGATGCTCGAGATCAGACTGGCTCTCCCTTCGGGCGGTATTGATGCGGTCGAGACGATGCGTGATCTTCTCTGACGTTGATCGGAGGAGTGCTGACGGAGATGGGAGGAAGGCGGTGGATGCCGCGCTCCATCGTCGGCAAATGTAAGATGAACCATGGCTGCCAGACGCCGGATCGTCGGAGAAGCGGCGGGGTCAGCCAGCTGGAAATGGCCCAGCCGAGCTATAGGAGTCCTAGACTGAGTGACGGCACCTGCATACGAAACCGAGCGTTGCGGTGGTGCCTCGAGTGATGGGGGTTGATGGATGGTGGTGGTGATGTGAACAGCGGTGTTTTGTGGCCAAACTTGGTTCCTTTCGGCGAATTTGAGCCGGCTTTCGCAGTCTTCGAAGGCCTAACAAGCTAGATAATTTTGGAGGTGGAGGATATGCAGGTCGAATGCACGACTGAGCCGCATGTCAAGCTTCCTCATCAGTTCTACATCCTTCTCGACATCGTCTGCCACTTCTGTGTTACTGGCGTTAGAGGTGCCCTGCATTGCTCCGTAGACATGCATGGCGATACATGGCCCTCGAGGCATACTCTGGCCTTCTCTTGGATACCCAGCGCATAGCGCACGAACACTCAGCGTCGCCCTCAATGCAGCCAGCGAGCGTCAAACAAGAGGATGGTGGGGAGGGCCGGCGTCCGGCTCGCAAGCGCAAGGTGCAGTGGGCCGATGAAGATGACGATGAGAAACCTCTGACGACGGTCGCTCCACCCGACTTGGAACAAGGTCCGGACGACGATGATCTACGCAGCTCCCGCGTTGACGAGCACGGCATGCTGGTCTCTACGCATTCCGAAGCCAAGGGCGAAACAGGGGAATCACATCCAACAGACGGCACAGCTGAAGCTAGCAAAGGTCCTCAAAAGCAGTATCTTGCAGCTGAAATATACAACCCGATCGAGTACGGCGACTTTCGCTCCTACATGAAACACAAGCGTGCTAAGCTCAAGGTGCAGGAAGCCTCGCTCCTGCAAGAGGAAGAAGCGCTCTTACGCGTCCAAGATACCCATTCAAACATCAAGAATCCGGACGGACTTGCAGTAGAGATCGAAGAGAGTGGAGGAAAGCGCTCGGACGCCCTCAAGGGCTGTTGCATCTACATCAATGGCCAGACTCACCCTCCGTACAGCGAGCTACGACGTTTGCTCGTGTTGCACGGCGGCGACCTCATGGCCTATCTCGATCAAAAGACGCCAGTCACGCATATCGTCGCCTCCAACCTCACACCAAAGAAGCGTATCGAATTCAAGGACTACAAGGTGGTCTTACCCGGTTGGATCTTGGAGAGCATCGAGCTGGGGAGAAAGGCGGATTGGCGCAAGTGGCGCTGCGATGCCATCACGGGGTCGAACGGACACACCTCCATCAGCATGGTCGGCAAGCCTGGCGAATCCGCATCGGACAATGCGCAAGGACTCGGTGACTGGCGCAACCTCGATCGTTCGGCAAAGCTGCCAAGACAGCTTCCCCGGATTGGAGACGAGGACGAGTCTCCTTGGGGCAAGCCCACAAACCAGACCAATCTCTTGGATCGCTTCACTCGCAAAGACAAAGTACCCATCGAGAGAAGCAATGCGACTGGTCCGCCGCCGTCAGAAGCATCAAAGAGCGTACCTCGTCCCTTCCTCGAGCCGACACAGGCAGAGCCGGCCAAGAAGCCCGCAAGCTCCAAGGGAGTCCGCTTCGGCGAGGAGCACGTCATCAAACCGCTTTCCCCAATACCGATGTCTGAACCATCGACTCCTCCCGTATGGGAGAAACAAAGGTCGTCCGAGCCCGAAAAGACCGCCGCCGGGACGAATCCACCTGATGCTGCTGCCAGCAGTGCGACAGAGGAAGCTCCGGCACTCGACGAAACTACCGTGACGCCAACCAAACCCAAGGACAAGATCGACTACAGCATCGGAACGGACCCTGCTTCCAAAAAGGCGGCCAACGCCATTAGCAGAGGACACTACGCATCGCGACCATCCAACACTCACGCTGCGCGCCTGCTCGCAAGTCCTAGCTGGAGAGAGAGGAACACTGCCACCAGCGAAGGCTTCCTTGCCGGCTACTTTGCCAAGTCGCGTCTCCATCATCTCAGCACCTGGAAGACCAGCCTGCAAGACATGGTCAGCTCCGCCCTTCGCGAAGCAGGGCGACCGCTAGGCAGCTCTGACTTGCCCAAGGGTGTTCAGCGTGTCATCATGCATATCGACTTTGACAGCTTTTTCGTCGCCGTTGGCCTGAGGAAGCGGCCAGATCTGCAGGACAAACCTGTGGTCGTATGCCACGGCACCGGCTTCGGGCTCCCCGCTGCCAAGGAGGGGGACGAAAAGCGACCTGCAGACAATCAGTCTTCGAGCACATCCGAGATCGCTTCCTGCAGCTACAAAGCGCGTGAATTTGGTGTCCGCAACGGCATGAGCCTCGGTCAGGCCAAGCGGCTTTGTCCTCAGGTCGAGACGATCCCCTACGATTTTGAGGCATACGACTCGATCAGCCTGACGTTCTACACCTTTCTGCTCGAACACTCGGATGCGCTTCAGGCCGTATCGGTAGACGAGGCGCTCGTTGATGTCAGCTTGCTTCTGCAGAGTATGCGCGACGGCGACACCACGGCCGGCTCGCTGTACGAAAAGTACCGCGACCACCTCGGCTCTCAGGGTCAGGTCTGGACAGCGGAGAAGCAGCTAGCAGAGGCATTTCGAGACGAGATTCGGGAGCGCTGTGGGTGCGAAGCCAGTATTGGCATCGGCTCTAACATTCTCGTCGCTCGACTCGCCACTCGCAAAGCCAAACCTGGCGGGTCCTTTCATCTTACGGATGACGTCAAGCAGCCCTTCCTGGACGAGCTCGACGTCGATGATCTGCACGGCATCGGCTGGAGCCTGCGCGACCGCATGCGCGAGCTCTTCGAGACGGTCAATATTGGCGAAATCCTGGCCAAGACGAGCGAGCGCAAGCTCGTCGCCGAGTTCGGGCCCAAGAAAGGCAAGATGATCTGGGACAAGATGCACGGTGTCGATGCCGACCGGCTCGAGGGCAACAAGCTTCGGCAATCGGTCGGCTCGCACGTCAATTATGGCATCCGCTTTTTGACCGAGCAGGAAGCCGAGAATTTTGTGGCGGGCATGTGCCAGGAAGTGGCGCAGCGGGCAAGGGCTGTCAAGCTGCGTGGGAGGCAGGTCTCAGTGCAAGTGATGGTACGTGCGAAGGAAGCCCCCTTCGAAGCGCCCAAATTCCTCGGCCATGGCGTTTGCGATACACACCACCGGAGCGTCCAGGTGAGCGGACCTGGAGGCGTTGCCATTGACGATGAGGTGCGCATCAGGGCAGCGGCTTGGCCGCTCATCCGAGACCTCAGAGCGGATCCGAAGGAGCTGCGCGGGATCGCCATCAGTCTCAACAAGCTCGAACCTGCAGAGGGCAATGCACTGTCTCCTGCGAAGCCCAAGGGCGGTCAGTCGGTGCTCCAGTTTGGATCTGCTACGCGGCCAGCAAAGACGCCTTCCATGCCGGTCGCACCAACCTACCCAGCCGACGGCGGCAAAGAAGATGAAACAAGCGACGTCGAACAAGCCGACGAGCCTGGAGTCCACCTTCCAGCATCGTTCGAAAAGGGTCCAGAAGCAGCAACGCCGCGACGTCCCGGTGCATATGACAGACTTGGGGCGACTGTGGCTCCATCGACTGTTACTAATGGGTTTTCGAAGCTGCCGCCAGCAACGCAATTGATGCTGCCCTCCAAGTCGCAAATCGATCCGGACGTCTTTGACGCCCTTCCAACGCAGTACCGTCGTCAAATCGAGGCCAAGTTCGGATCCACATTCGACCTCGACCCGACCGATCATCCTGATCTTGGCAGGAATGCAGCAGATCGAACGCCGATGGCGACTCCTCTGCCATCTCAAGGGCAGAGCGGATCTCAAAGCAGGCCGAGGGTGCTTCCGCGCTCGACACCGACCACACCACAAAAAGCCAAGGCGGCACCCTCTGCCGCGATGGCCGAAGCGCTTATGCTGCCATCTGCCTCTCAGATCGATCCTGCCGTCCTCGCCGAACTCCCGGACTCTGTTCGAAAGGAGATTGAGCGTCAGGTTGGCTTCATCTCTCACGAAGCGTCGTCTGGACCGTCTTCCGTCGAGAGCACTCCCACTTCAGCAGCTCGCAAGAAGAACGCCACCACATCTACCCTCGCCAGCTTCCTTCGACATGACACCAAGCTATCTGATCGGCGGAACGCGCTCTTTCGATCCGTCTCTGAATCGCCCACCAAGAAGCGGGTCGTACACAGGCTGCTGCAACAAGCAGGAAACTATGTCGCACCCGACCAGCCCATCGTCGATCGCGATGCAGTGCTAGCCATGGATCCAAGCAAGATCTCGGACGACGCGCTGATCGCTCTCGACATCGACGCCGAAGTGTTTCGTGCCCTGCCGGTCGAGCTGCAACGAGAGATGTTCCGGCATCACTCGGAGCAGAAGAAGTCGGAAAAGGCGCGGTTCAAAGCGGGCAAGAGCAACACATTTGAAGAACTGACGCTGGCCGAGCAGCGGAGGCGGGCTACGCTGCGAGCGGCGCAGAACGAGATCGCCGCGCAAAGGCAGGTCGAGGAGCGGATGCGGGCGCTGCACGGCGGGCCCGCAGTCAAGAAAGGATCAGTCCTTGTTGGAGAAGGTGCAGGACTGGACGAAGAGGAAGCACGACGCAATCCTCCGCTCTACCTCGTCGCTCGTCCAAGATGGCGCACCCCCCGAAGCGAGTCTCGCCTCTTTGGTACCGCCGATCATGCAAAGGAGGTCGCAGATACGCCATCCATCCGCGGACTGAGCAGCTACGCCGATGTCGAAAAGCTCATCCGTCAGTGGGTGACTGCGTTTGCCAAGAAGGGCCCAAGGGCGGGCGACGTCGATCGCATCGGCGCCTATCTCGCTGACGTGATCCGTGCTGCGCCCGGGAGAAGGGTCGAAGACGTGCAGAACGCGACGTCGCTCATGGGGCACATCGAGTCGTGTTTGGACGATGTCCAGGGGGGTGGCACAATCGCGGAGGAAGAGTGGGGCGCTGCCAAAGACAAGATCGAGCGAGCTATACAGGCGCAGGCCCGAAAGACCTTTCTTGGAGCCGAGGTGGCCAGGTGATCACGCATAGATTCTGCACAGTTATGTACACAGTATCATTCCCAACTTTGAATGCACGTTTGGATCTACAGAATGACCAGCGGGTGCTCAATGGCGCCTGGGTGCCAACCAAATGACCAACAGGAACAACACAAACAGGATGGGCGTCACGCAACCGAAGGCGATCTGCATCATCCACGCGTCCTGTTCATCGGCCTGGGTGAGCATCGCGATCTCTGCGAGGCCGGGCAGTCTTGCCAGCAGACCGAGCTGGGAGAGGATCAACCAGGTCCACACGCTCCACTCTCCGTTGCGTCCGATGGACTCTGCCTCGCGCCGGGTGATGGGTCCACAGAGGAGCTTCTGTTGGGCGGGGATGGGCAAGATGGCGTGGAGCGAGAGGAGGAGCAGGTACTGCGGGAGGAAGGTGTAGATGTCGATGATGGGGGCTAGGATGGCGGCGTGGACTCGGAGGGCGAGGAGGTACGACCCTTGCCACGGTTCTTGATCCGCCAACCGCTTGACGGTGTAGATCAGGCTCGAGGTGGGTAGGAAGAACGAGATGAGGACGGCCGAGGCGATGAGCAGCACAAGGAACGGCGTCGCCGGCAACTCGCGTGATTTCTTGTCGACGACTTTGTCTGCCTCTTCGCTGGACGTGATCAACGAGTCCTGCTGCATGAAGAGCAATTTGTCTCGTCGACGGATGACAGTCCATGCGACAGCAAGTGGCGCGAGGATCGATACCCATTCGAGCAACCACCCGGGCAAGCTGGCGGGCAGCGAACTGCGTAGGAATGCGCACAGAGACTGCACCACCAACACCGGCGGAACGATGTACACACTCACCGTCGCCTCTCGCCGCACCGTCAGCGCCAGAGGCACCACGCATAGCGCCAGCAGCACCTGCGAGACAGGGGTGGTGTACTGAGCAAGGATGGGAAACGTCAATCCGCCCATGATAGAAATGTTAGGGATGTAGGATGTGAGGGCGGACGCGGGGACGGCCGAGGGGTGTCATCTTTATATGGGCTATTCGACTGGATAAGCGTCGATTGGATGTGGAAACCCAACCGATCCGCCGGGCTGCAGCTCAAGCCGCCATGCTCAGGAACTCGACCGCAGGCTCAGGAACGCCCCCCGCTCGACGCATCGGAGCTGCACTGCAGAGACCGTCCACCCCGCCTGAGAGAGATTTCCGCGGAGTCGCGGGGGGGCTCGCTTGCTCTTCACACTAAAATAGCATCCGAGCTCGCACAGGCGAGATAACGCGTTCGGCGAGATGTCTTCCGAACCATGGACCAGCGGGCTACCTGAGATCGTTTGCCATCGCCATTCTTCAAGCGCTATCTCGCAACGTCATCTCGAGTCATGCACCTGCTTTTCTCATCGCAGGCTTTTCCCGGGGGACGCAATCTCTCTCCCTCATGACAACACAGTATTTGCACACGCCAAGGTCTGAAAAATTAGCATTGCTAAGCACAGGCTAGATGCGAGCGCCCTCGTTAGCCTCTGCAGCGTCCCTACTTCTCCTCGTCCCTCGGCAGCTGGATCTTCCCGCGCCCGCAGTAGCGGTAGAACAGCAGGAAGGCCGCAAAGCACACAACCTGCATGCCTGCGCCCGTCGCCTTGTACAGCAGGATATCGTCTAGTTCCCCGGACCTCTTGGCCTGGCGCACTACACCCGCGATGAGCGCGGGCAGGCTGAGTGCGGCGCCTAGCTGGGTGCACCATGCGAAAGCCCAGATGGCCGTAGGTGAGCGCAGCCTGCTGCTCCACACCTCTTGGGTGATCCCATGAGCGGTCAACGTGGCCTCGGGAGGCGGGAGGAGGTGTACCTGCGCCCGTCGGAGCGCCAACATGCGGCTCAGGAGGAGCTGTACGGCGCTCAGCTCGAGCATGGCCACCACAAAGTGGAGCTGGATGAACGCATCGGCCCAAAAAGGCGCAATGGAGTTGCCATACCAACGAGACATACCGCGCGAAAGTAGCGAGCGGTCTCCGATGTAAAGCGCCGGGATGAGCGTCCATACGACGGTGCGGCGGAAGAGGACGACGTTGAAGCCAATGATGTGCTCGTGCTTCATCTTGGTGAAGGAAGGCTGCGCAAGGACGGCCGTCATCGTCTCGATCTGCGTCTCGTCGCATGCCGTCTCTTGGACGCGGCTCGTGGTAGCGCGGAGGCTCGTCGACTGCTGGACGATGTGCACGTTGAGCGTCGCCATCAGCAGAGCAAACATGTCGAGCTTGTAACCAAGGTGGTTGAGCGAAAAGAGGGTATCGAAGACGACCCGATAGCGAAAGGCGTAGACGAGGCAGAGGAGGACAAGCGTCTCGGTGGGGATGTAGAGCGAGACGCGGCGGTTGAGCAAGATACCGACATTGAGGCAGGCGATCGAGAGGGTCAAGAGCGGACCCGAGAGGATGGTGCATAGCGCCAGGGCGCTGGACAGAGCTGCGTCCATGACTGTTACTGTTCAGAGATGGTGGTGGTCAGAAGGCTGGACATGTGGAAGATGGGAGGGCTGTGCAGATGGTCAGGTCGAGTGGATTTTGGGCGCGCAGAGGAGGCTGTTCAATTCCGCCGGGAAGCAAGCACGCTGATGATGTCGACGCATGAATCGTTGACGTGCCGCGCGATAGAGGCTAGTTCCCAAGCGAGTTGTAGCACTCGCCATACGCAGTCTTGAGCCGCTGCGTCGCTGTTCCGTCGGAAAGACAGCCTGGATGACACGAGTGGGTCAACGGTGTATCATCTGACCCAAGACCAGGCATTATCGCCTTTCAGGGGTCAAGAAAGGCGTGTGCTGCTGATTCGAAACATGTGCCTGGCGGTTCGGCAAAGTGAAGATCGTAGAACCGCCTGCATCGATTCACCTGCTTAGCCGCGGGATCAAGCTTCCCAGAGAAATGCGCTGGTTTAACACCTTCAAGCAAAATTCAGGTGGAGGTTTCGAGCTGAGTTGCTGAGTCGTGCGGCGTTTTGACCCCCACGCTGATCCTTCGAAACACCATCCTTTCTTGCCATCGATACTACCACAGCCCTATTCACAGCATGTCGCCATCATCATCACATGCTCTACCACCTGAGCTACACGTGCTCCTCAGGCGGGGTCAGCATGAGTCACTGCCTCATCTGCGGCCTCAAAAGCCATACTCACCCGACCTGAGGCCAGCCATCTCTTCGCTCGACGCACCCATCCCTGTGCGCGGCATTCTCCACCTGCTCAACGACGACATCGATGCGGCACATACACTTGTCCAGGACGATGACAGCAATCGCGACTCGAACCTCCTCCATTCCATCCTGCACCGCCGCGAGGGCGACTTCTGGAACTCGAAATGGTGGCTCAACCAGTTTTCCCATCCGTTCCTCGGCCAGCTGTACGCCGAGAAGAAGCTCGACGGCAAAGTTGGCGCAAAGCAGTTTGTCGACATGGTAGAGAGAGTCACTTCCAAGGGCGCCACGACAGCGTGTGCGGCTCAAAGGGATGTCAAGGAGGCAAAGGAGTGGCAGTGGAAAGAGCACAAGGCGTTGGCCGAGTACTTGTTCAGCGAGTATCGTGTTGCAACGACATGAAATGCATCCATATAGCGCACAGGATTTAGCCGATCGACTCGAGGATGTCTGTGATGTCGCTGCTGCCAGCGTCAGAGACACCTAGCCGAGTCAGGGCGTCGTTGTTGTGGAACTTGGACAGATGTCGCGATCCAGAATCGCAGAGCACCGTCACGACGACCGGAGGCGGATCGCTACCACGTTGACGCTTCAACTTGAGCGCTGTACGGACCGCAGCGACGCAGTTGACTGCCGACGAAGAGCCGAGGAAAAGACCGTCATTGAGAATCAAGAACCGCCCCATCCTCGCAGCTTCGTCGTCGCTGACCTGCTCAGCATCGTCAATGCACTGCAGTCCCATTTGCAGGTTCCTCGTGATCCGATTGATGCCGATGCCTTCCACGACCGAATCCACCTGATGTCGTCTTCGCTTGCCCTCGGCCTCGGTCGAGCTGTACATCACGCCGTACTTGACCTTGTTGTACAGTCCACTGCCTTGCGGGTCTGCCAGCACGACTTTGACCTCGGATGCCGAGCCTGCTCTGCGAATGAACCCACCACCCTCTTTCGACTCGTCCGGGTCGCACGAGACACGTTTGAGGTAGGCTGCGCAGCCTGACAGCGTCCCACCTGTGCCGGCACCTGCGACGAATGCATCGATCAGCCCTCCGGTCTGACGCCAGATCTCGGGCCCTGTACCGTTGTAATGCGCCCAAAAGTTGGACGGGTTCTCGAATTGATCTGCAAAGAAGCCGCGTGCTTGGGTTTCGTTGACCACCTCGTCTGCGCCTTGACGCGAGGACGATCGTTTGGAGGAGACCACGAGGTCGTCGCGATGCACGTATCCCTCGCCCTGGCCGCCGTCTGAGCCTGCGTACCCTGAGGTGCTGAAATCGGTAGGGTGTGGTCCGACAAGTTCGACGTCGCCGAATGCTTCTGCGCGCGAGCGTGCTTCGTTGACGAAGTGGCGTGGGTCGACGATGCCGCGTGGGCGAACGGACTGGATCTCTGCGCCGAGCTTTTCGAGCAGCTCCACCTTCTCCCGCGCCACGTCGTCGGGAATGACGATGGAGCAGCGATACCCTTTTGCTCTTGCCAGCGTCGCGAGCGAGATGCCAGTGCTCCCCACCGTCCCTTCGAAGATACAGCTGCCCGTGTTTGGGTACAGCAACCCTTCCTCTTCTGCGTCTTTCAAGATCTGGAGCGCCACTCGGTCCTTGGGCGAACCCGCCGGGTTCAAGAATTCGGCTTTGCCCAAGATCTCGCAGCCCGTCGCATCGGAAAGACTGTTGATCCGCATCAGCGGCGTGTTGCCGATCAACCCCTCGATGCCGCGCACCACCTGCCCAGAGCGGATCTGGATCGGATCGCGCCCCCGGAGCTCCCGCCGCCGTCGCTCTTCTTCGTCCTCATCGTCGAGACCGTACGAGCGCAGCTTTCGGCGTCGACGTCGACGTTCGCGTCGCTCGGCAAGGAAGAAGACCGAAGTGATGGAGCCAAGACCCAGAACGAGTCCGGTGAAGACGCCGATGAGGAACGTGGACTTGCGGTGCGAGCGCGAATAGCGCGCGATGATGGACCAGCCTGGGATTTGGGCAAGCTTGGAGGAGGAAGCGGAAGAGATGGCGGAGGAGGTCGCCCTCGCGCCGGCGCCCGACATCGTGTTGCGTTCCGAGGTGAGTGGTAACGGTGGTCGCAGGTAGCTGAGTGATGCCGTTGAAGATTCAAGGTGGAGACTGAACGTCGAAAGGACCCTGATTTTGGATGGAAGGACAGGCTGCGATCTGACAGCACTGACCCCAAAGCAGGGTTTAACAGATGTAGAAATTGCGTCCATAGCATTGGCACACTTCTCACGCATCTGTTCCACAAGGTCGCTGTCGGAGCTCATTGTTCCGTCTGGAATGCTTAGCCGATCCCTTGACCCTCGCCTTCGCATTTGTATTCGTATTGCCGATCCAGGCGAGCGTCGTCCCTCACAAAGGCGCAGGAGGAGCAGACAGGGCTTCAAACATTGTGATTGCCGTCGCACCTGTTGCGCTACTGAGATCGTGACCGTGAAGAGTGAGCCGAGCATGATGCAAAGCCGGTCCAAGATTGTGATATCCGTGCACGCACAATTCTGCTTTCCCCTCGCTCTTGGCCTCTCCGTCCCACCATCATCGACGTCCCTTTCCCTCCTCCTATATCTCTGACCCTCGTATTGTCGCTCGGTACCGTGGCTCAAGATGGCGTCTCTCGATGAGAAGCCCCTGACATCGACGCCGCTGATGCTCGACAACGACTACATCGACGAAAAAGCAGCCTCGTCCACCGAGCCTCAGCGACGAGGTGGAAGCGAGATCACCGTCTTTTGGCCTCCTGGAGGCAAAGCATACAGCCTACGTGGCTGGAAACTCGGTCTCGTCTTTTGGACCATCGTCGCCTACTTCTTCTTCCCGTTTGACAAGCTGTCCCTCAACAGTCTCCATGCCTTCCGTCACCACCGACCGTGCCACCATGCGAGCAAGGGTCTGCACGGCTACTCGCAGCACCTACGTGCATCTGGCTTCCTGTCAAGTCACGGTGACAGCTCTTCCGCCTCAGCAGTGAAGGACACGCCGGAGGCACGATGGAAGCAGTGGTTCGCCAAGCTCGAGACCGACTTCCTCGCCGTGCCCACCGCCTCGGGCGCGCGCGACGCCCTCAAACGCTACACTAATGTGAGCCACGTCGCTGGCACCGAGGGCGACTACAATTCTGCGCTCCAGATCCTCTCCGAATGGGGCAACCTCGTCGGTGCTCCTCTCACCGAGAACCTCAAGGACCTCGTGTTCGACGCTGGATCCGCAGAGGGCCAAGCGTACCTGCACGGCACCGGCGACAAGTCGGGCGTCCGCGCCTGGACCGACACGTACGCCGTCTGGCTCAATTACCCGCTCAACTCTTCGCTGACGCTCTCCAAGCCGGACTCCACAGATGCGCCCTATTGGAAAGCCAAGCTGGAGGAAGACGTGCTCGAGGCGGACCCGACAAGCGGCCGCGGCGTGCCGCTCTTCCACGGCTACTCGGCATCCGGCAGCGTCTCCGGCCAAGTCGTGTTCGCCGGCATGGGTCGCAAGCAGGACTTTGCCGACCTCGCCGCCAAGGGTGTCGATGTCAAGGGCAAGATCGTGCTCGTCGACTACGGGTCCAACTTCCGCGGGCTGAAGGTGCGGGCTGCCCAAGAGGCCGGTGCGGTAGGTGTGATCATCTACACCGACACCATCGAGGATGGCGAGATCACCGAGGCGAACGGGCACAAGGCGTACCCGGATGGTCCTGCGAGGAACCCTTCTGCGGTGCAGCGTGGAAGTGTGCAAGGTCTGTCGTTTTACCCTGGTGACCCATCGACGCCGGGCAAGCCGTCGTACCGGAATGCGACCCGGCTCGAGCCAGAGGATGCTGACTCGCTACCCAAGATCCCCTCCCTCCCACTGTCTTACGCTGAGGCGAAAGTGCTGCTCGAGGCGATGAAGGGCAAAGGTCTGCGCGCGGAAGACGTCAACAACCGCATGGCGGGCGCCATCGATGGCGTCGAATACTGGACCGGTCCCTCGGACGACATTGTCCACCTCGAAAACTTTGTCGACCTGAAGGTGCGTGATATTTGGAACACCTACGCTGTGCTTCCGGGCCACATCACGGACGAGGTGGTGATCCTGGGCAACCATCGGGATGCATGGACGTTTGGTGCGGCGGATCCCAACTCGGGCACCGCCTCGTTCCACGAAGCCATCAAAGGTCTTTCCACCCTCTACCGCGCGGGATGGAAACCCATGCGCACCATCGTCTTTGCCAGCTGGGACGCTGAAGAGTACGGTCTAGTCGGCTCTACCGAGTTCGGCGAAGACTACGCCCAGTGGATCCGCGACCACGTCGTCGCATACCACAACGTCGATGTTTCCGTTGCTGGTTCGGTGCTTCAATCCTCCTCCTCGCCCTCGCTGTCGCGCTTCGTCCAGGATGCCGCGGCAAAAGTCACTGCTCCGAACTCCACTGCGAAGATCACCCTCGATGCGTTCCACCCCCTCGGTAGCGGCTCCGACTACACCGTCTTCCTCCAACACCTCGGCATCGCCTCCACCGACCTCGGATTCAAACGCGCCCCCACCGATCCGATTTACATGTACCACTCCAACTACGATTCCTTCCACTGGATGGACACGTTTGGCGATCCTGGATTTGCACGCCATGAAGCGGCAGCGAAAATCGTCGGTTTGATGGCCATTGAGAGCTCGACACAGCTCTTTGCGCCGATCGACGTGCAGGACTATGCTCACGAGCTGCAGCGCTATCTGGGCAAGGTCGAGCGCATCGCGGAGAACAACTTGGGTGTTCAATTGGGTGCCAAGAGGCCAGGGTGGCTCAAGGAGCTGCAGAGGTCGACGCACAAACTCGGCGTTGCCGCTAACCGATTCGAGCAGCGCAAGGTGCACTTGGGGAAGGAAATGGCGAAGCTCGCACAGAAGCACCAAAAGCACGGCAAACACGGAAAGCACGGCAAGGAGATCTGGAAGGCGCTGCGCGAGGTTCGAGCGACGAACAAGAAGCTGCAGACGTTCGAGCAGGGGTTGATTTCGGAGGAAGGGCTGAAGGGACGAGAGTGGTACAAGCACCTGGGAACGGCGCCGGGGAGGTGGTTGGGGTACGGAGCGACGACGATGCCCGGTGTCACGGAGGCGATTACGCTGGATAAGGGTGAGGGGCTGGAGAGCGAGGCGAGGCGGTTGAGCAAGCATATCAATGGACTTGCGAGACATTTGGAGAAGAAGCACTGAGGCGGGCTGCGTAGGATTTCACTGCGATAGAGGTGGTATAAGTCTGCTTCGCAAACCGTCTCTTGCTGAACGATTTGCAATGAAGATCGAAATTGCATGGACCATGGTGCGTGTCTAGTATCCTCGTGAGATGAGAAAGCCCTTGGTCACCTCGTACGTCACGAAGAGTACCGCGTTGACCGGCAGCGCTCTCAGCACTGTCGGTCCCACCCCTACAAAGAACGCCCGCACCCCACCCGCTCGATACGTCTCCCTCGCTGTCAACCAGAACAAGCTGCGTCTCCCTCCATCATCCAACCGCGTGCTTGCTTGGATCTTGGTCTTGATCACATCGGCCCAGAAGGTGCTGAGCCAAGCGACGACGCCGGCGACTGCGCCGCTCGCTGCCATGTCCAAATTGCTCAGCGGTCGCCCCGTCCACGCCTTGATGGACGCATTGAGCAGTTCGTAGCTCGCAAAGTAGGGTCCGTAGCCGAGATCGCGCACGGCAGTAGTGCACCATCCTCTGTACAGGCCTCGCGTGATGCCTTCTGTTCGTACTACCTGCTGAAAGACTTGGAAGGTGCTTGGCTTTTTCGAGGAGGTATTCATCTGCTCCCGGATCTTGATCAGGTCGATCGGGGATGTGATGAGGGACGAACCGAGACCACTGATCATACCTGCTACGAAGACTTGCGCGATATGGTGGTCTGAGAGAAGGTCGTGAGATTGCTGATACCGGAGGCCGAGGTTGTAGAGACCAAAGATGGACGCGTTCATGATGGCCACGCCTAGCATCGGCGATGTGACACCTTTGTAGAGGCCCCATAGACGTTCTTCTTTGATGATGATGCGAAAGGCGTCCGTGGCCGATCGGTAGACTGGCAGTGACACGCGTATCGATGCGCTCCCGCCGCCGCTGGGTATTGATGCATGGGGCAGTGTGAGCGTTGCAGAATGCGAAGATGTAGCAGCTTGCCGTGAGAGGGCGGTGGAGGAGTAGTCAACCCTTGCCGATGGTGAAGATGTGAGCTTCGATGAGCTTGTCGAGACACGAGCAGTGTCTATTGAGGGATCGTGAGAAGACAGAGCGGAGGACGAGGCGGTAGAACCTTGCGCTTGGAGTCGAGTCTTGACCGTGTCGAATGGATGTCCTGCCAGTAAGGAAGCGATACCGCCTGCGGTACCTGCAATGAAGTCGACCATCGCCGACGGTCCTGCCGCCGACGTCGTCGCTGTTACCGCCTCCTCCGCTAGCATGTCCTTGCTCCTCGGGACCGTGTCTATGTTCTTGAGGTAGTTGTGTAGTGGTACCAAGAGGAAAGCGAGACCCTGATGAGCGGCGGTGCTTTTGAAACAACCCCGCATGAAGTGTGGAGAGGCTTCTCAATCGGGTCTAGCTTCATATCGGCGGAAACTCGATCTCGATTCGCCTCGGCCTAAAATTGTGCGCGATGCTGCTCCGGATGGCGTGCGTTTTGGAGAGCTGTCAAAGACTGCCCTTTTCAACCTTCTCGAAGCACGCCATCTCACGCCGCCAGAAGAAGCTAGTGCGGGTTGCCTGTGTTTGCCCCACGGTATCGATACAGTGGTACCGCACTAGCCGACCGCTGTCACAGTCATGCCGCCGATAATGGCGCCATCGTCAAAGGGTGCTCGTGGGCTGACTCGCTCGCAGACCCTTCAGGGTGCAGCCAGTCGAGCAGCAAGGGGAGTCTAGCACAGAAAGAAGCTTCGCTCTCTGAGAAGATGTGAGGAGGGGACGGTCGTGCTCTTCTCCGTGCATGGCCGCTCGTAGAGCGTGAAACATCCGTGCGCTCCGAGGAGACCTTTCTTCTCGTTTGCTCAAAGCTTCGTCTTCGCCAAACATACCATCTTCCTTCTGACCACGATCATCATTGAAGCACGAGCACTGCCAAGCCTCTCCCCGCCAGCGATCTCAAGATGTCTGCTCCTACCTCGGCCGTCGGCCAGCTGAGCCTCAACGGCACCAACGATGCCAACGGCGCCACCCCTCAAAAGCGTATGATCCTGTACGCCTTCATGATGGGCTGTTCCGGCCATCAATCGCCCGGCCTATGGACGCACCCCGCCGACCGTTCGCGTCACCACAACAAGCTCTCCTACTGGACGGACCACGCCAAGCTGCTCGAATCCGCTCACTTTGACGGTCTCTTCCTCGCCGATGTGCTTGGCGGCTACGACGTGTACGGGGGCAATCTCGATGCGGCTCTGTCCTCCGGGGCCCAGTTCCCCGTCATCGACCCGCTTCTGCTCATCTCCGCGATGGCTGCAGCCACGACCAACCTCTCGTTCGGTATCACAGCCACGACGTCCTACGTGCACCCGTACGAGCTCGCCCGTCGCTTCTCGACGCTCGACCACCTGACTAACGGTCGAGTCGGATGGAACGTTGTCACTGGCTACCTCGATTCCGCCGCCCGCCAGTTCGGCGCCAAAAACCAGGACCTGCATAGCAAACGCTACGAGGTGGCGGACGAATACATGGACGTGGTATACAAGCTGTGGGAGTCCTCGTGGGCCGACGACGCTGTCGTCCAGGACCCCACTAAGCCCATCTACACGCGACCTGAGCGGGTGCGTCAGATCAACCACAAGGGCAAGTACTACGAATCCGTCCCTGGACCTCACATCTGCGAGCCGTCGCCGCAGCGATCTCCGGTGATCTACCAGGCCGGCTCCTCGGGTCCGGGAATGGCATTTGCGGCTAAGCATGCGGAAGTGATCTTTATCGCAGCGCACAAGCCGGAGGTGGCGAAGAAGCGAGTGGATGCTGCCCGTTCGGGCGCGAAAGAGGCTGGTCGAGACCCGACTACGCTCAAAGTCCTCGCCTTGCTCTGCCCCATCATCGGTCGAACGGACGAAGAAGCCGCGCAGAAGTACAAGGACCACCTTGCGCACGGATCCGACGACGGCGCTCTCGCTCTCTTCGGCGGCTGGACGGGTATCGACCTCTCCACGTACGACGAGGATGAGGAGCTCCGAGCTACAGAGAGCAACGCGATCAAGTCGGCCGTGGAAAACTTCGCAAGTCAGGACCCTACCGTGCCCAAGTGGAACAAGAAAGCCGTCGCAGAAAAGATCAAACTCGGCGGTCTGGGTCCTACCATCGTCGGTGGCCCAGAGAGCATCGCCGACCAGCTCCAGGACTGGGTCGATCTCGCCGGCGTCGACGGATTCAATTTGGCCTACACCCTCGCGCCGGGAACCTTTGAGGACTTTGTCGAGTTGGTCGTGCCCGTGCTGAAGAAGAGAGGTGTCGTTTGGGCTGATTACCCCCAAGTGGAACAGCCGAAGACGGAGAACGTGACGGACGGCCCGAAGGAGGGGTACGGTGTCGGAGAGAAGGTGGGTATTACCAGTAGGGAGAAGCTCTACGGCGTGGGACAGAAGACGTTCAGAAGCGATCACTATGCGAGCAAGTTCACGTGGAAGGCTGGTCAGGAGGCGCCTGCTCTTGACTAATTCCGAGTGGTATATGCCGTCGATACGCTCAATGCAATCTGTTTTCTCGAATGGCAAAATGAGGTTTGCTCCTTGCTCAAAGGTGGTTGGAAGAATGAATGCAGATTGAAAGGGTTGCAGGGTGAAACATCAGTGTGTTGCTGGAAGGGGGAGCGTGTCGGGCTGCCAGAATCGGATGCACTCTAGGACGAGGTCTGAGGCCTGATTTGGCTCCTTCCTGCCCGACACCTTCCCTTCCTCGGGTCGACTGGTCCCGCTGGTCTCCACTTGAGCAGCGCTTGGTATTCCTGCCTGCGGCTGAGCCTTTGCGTCAAGCTGAAGTGACCTTGCCTTGGGCGTATACGGAAAACGCTCAGAAGAAGATGACGAGCCTGCGTCGTCGCTCGAAGCTCGATCGTAGCTGGGCCGGGATAGACCAGAAGGCCTCGGAAGCGGCTCCAGAAAGCTCTGACGATAGAGAGGCTTGACGGGCGACGTCGACTCGCGGTGAGGGTTCAGCTCGAGACCGGATGCGATCGGGCCAAAGAGGGTCTCAAGATCCGATTTCGCGCTCGAGTTGCGCCGTGACCCGACGGAACGAGCCTGTGGCGTGACCGCGGAGGTCGGCGAGATGCTGTGCCCCGGGTGGCGTGAGGTTGATCTGTTGCTGAATATCGGGTTGCTGTTGATGATGTGCGGATTGCTGCGTGTTGCGTCGTCCTGCGATGCACTGTTGACATTCCTGCTGCTGCCGATGTTGATGCTACTTCCGTTTGCGATGCTGTTGATGCTATTACTGTTGCTGTTGCTGTTGCTGTTGCGTTGGTGGGAACTGGGACTATGAATGTTGGAGGGATTACACGTGCGGCTGACTGGATCACTCGAGATCCGATTCGAGGCCTGAAAGTCCGTGGGCGAGGGTGGTGGCGAAGGCATGGAAGAAATCTGTGTGCTGCCGAGGCCAGCAGATGAGATGCTACCCTGAAGCGCTTCTTCGCATGCGTACGAAGCACGTCTTGAGCTGCAGGCGCCCAAGTCGATGGCCGACCTGACGCGCTGCAGAAACGGCAAAGCTTTAGCTGCGAGCTTGCAACGCTTTGCGAGGCTTTGGAACGAGCAAATGTTCTTGTCGAGATCGTTGCGGACCTGTGAATGCATTTGCAGCGCTGAATTGCTCTGCTGCCTTGCTGAAGCGTCCCGCGAGCACATCGGCTGGGCATGCTTTGGCGGACCCGGGAGGCGGAGAAGCGCTGTAGCCTGGACGATGGCGGCTGCGAGCGCATTGTTGGTGAACTGCCACCAGGCCAAGGCTTGCTCGGGCGCACAGGCTGTGGCGCTTGCGAACGTCTCTGTCTGCCAAGTGGCTGAGCGCAGGACCGCTGAAAGAGAGAAGACGGCGGATGTCGATGGCTGTTCCAGTGAGCCTGTTTCAGATGCTTCAAAGTCTGCATCGCTGCCCTCTGTATCACAGTCCGATCCCGATGCATCCGTTCCTGTTGATTCTGCTTCCGTGCCTTGCTGTCCGCGCCTCGTGCACAGAATACGAGATCGATAGGCAAGCGCAGACAGGAACCACGGCCGATGCAGAGCCATGAGCATGCGATGGACCATGGAGCAAGCCATGTGCCGCTGGCAGATGATCTGTGCGAGCTCATCCTCGTCGACCTTGCCGGCCATCTCGATGGGCAGCGGTTTGTGCAGAAGGAGGAACGGCGGCAGACTGGCGTGATATCGACGAATCCGCTCATCGAGCTTGACCACTTGACAGTGCTCTGGGAGCGTGACTTCGCTTTGGCTCCTGCCATGCTCTGCTACCGTCGGGCTCGAGGTGCGTGCAGGAAGACCGCCTGGCATGCATCTATGCGCTTCGAGATGATCTGGCGACCTAGACTGACTGGTGAGAGTGGAGACTTGATGCATGAGATCGGCCAGACCGAGCTTCCAATTGTGAAAGATGTTGGGGCTGTAGCAGCTGCCGAACGCATCGAGGCTAGAATAGAGCGGATTGCCGTACGCGGTCCAGATGGCTTGGATGCTGGGTAGGTCGGGGAAATCGGCTAGGGAGGGGGCGGACTTTGGCGAGGAGGGCGGCTGTGTAGTGGAAGATGGCGGTGCAAAGGTGAGGATCTGGGAGCGGAGATGGAAGATGAGGTCGCTAAGGAGCTTGTTGCAGTGGAGACGATCTTGAACCACAGTGTCAGCTGCCTTGGACGATGTTGCAGGGCACTTGGCATGTCGTTGACTTGCAATTGATGGACTAGCCGTCGGCGATGCGGAGCGTGAGCCAGAAGTTGGCGCACAAGACGGCACAAGGATGGTCTTGGCAAGAATGAGCGCTAGTCCGGTGAGCCCTTGTGAGCGGTGGAAGAGTTGCTCGTCGTTGGAGCAGAGCAGATAAGTAGACATGAGGTAGAGAGCTGAGCAGGCCTCGGGCGTTGGATTGTGGATGAGGTCGGCGTTGGAGCGGGAGCCGGCAAGGCAGGCAGAAGCGACACCGAACCAGATCCTGCCGCGCGTAGACGAAGAGCGGGCGATACTGCTAGGTGAAGAGGCCGACGATGCAGACGAAGGGAAGCACGCTGAGAAGAAGTCGCCAAGAGCAAGAGCCGCCAAGAGGCAGGCGAGGCGGTGCGGATGGATCGAGTCGGCACCGTGACGTTCGGCCTCTTCGAGCGTTTCGAGGAGGGTTGTGCGGTCTACAGGGGTTTGCATCCAACCAACGCCTTGGTGATAGGCGTGTAGGAGTTCGAGACCATCGCGAAAGGGCAGAAGGGACTGGAGATGCGGGATGCCGAGCGCGTATCGTGGGAAGGGACGGGGACTGAATGGAGCCGCTTCGATGTACGACGATTTCGCGGAATCATAAGAAGCGGATGCGACGCCGTTGGAGCGCGTGGTGCTGTTGGAACGTGTAGCTGAGCATGGTGGTGGAAGGTGTATGCTTGAGGGACTGCTCGGTAGCGAGCATGCGGATGCTGTCTTTGCAAGCTTGATGGGGGACGGTGATGAAGAGGATGGATCGGATAGTGTGCGCTTCCGACCCATGCAGTGGTCCAAGGCGGCCATGGTGGCAGTCGCAATGTGGTTGGGAATGGCCTATGGGGAGAACATCGAGATGAGATGCACAAGTGCGTTTGTCGGTATGGACACGTTCGAGGGCGAGGTTGAAGGCAAGAGTCGCTGAGAGTTGCAGGTTAGTGAGGAATGTGACAGGAGCGGCGAGGCCGACTGAAGAGCGTGTGAGTGTGACGGAGAGAGTCGATTGCCAAGTCACAGTATCGGAGGCGGTCCGAGAAGGCGTGCACTTGTGAATGGGATGGTGGTGGGAGGATGCGAGATGCAGCGGATCTGTTCCGATCGAGCCGCTGCGATGGTCACAATCAGCTTTCAAGTACGGTCGCTGATCGTCGTGATTTGTCACTGGCGACTCGAAGGCGCTTGGCTCAGACTGACGCACAAGATAAGGTTGCAGACAGTTCAAGGACCATCCGTGATCACCGGTCAAGAAGCGCGAGGCAGAAGCGGTCCAATTTAGCCGGACCAATTGATCCAAGAAGCAGGGACGGTGGTTGCCTTCTGTTTTTCCCTTTCAGACAGGCAGCGCCATCGCATCACATGCGCAGCGGCAGTTGAAAAAAGGTGCTCGATGCTGCCGATCGACGACAGAGAGGACAAGGCGTGCGCAATCGAAAGCAAGCATGCCGGACAAAGCGTTCAAAGCATCCCGACGGCGAAATAGCGACCCAAGATTTGCCCGACGGAATTTGGCACCCAGCCAGCCAGCCAGCCAGCCAGCTTCAATCGCAGAAATCGCCTTGTTGGCCGTGTCCATCAGCATCGGATCTAGGCCGGTCTTTGCCGAGAGATACCCACTCCTCTTCCGTCTTTGCCTCCGCTCCCTCTTCCGTCGGTCAATCCGGACAAATGACGGCATGTGGCGTTGCTGGATTGCAAGCGGCGCAGTGCTGTCTGCAGTCAGAACTCGTAAACACCGAGCTGTCGGAGCACTTTGGTCTCGTATTGCCGCGTTGCCGTGGAATCGTTTGGATTCGGCAATGCAAAAATGCACCACAACGCTTGAATTAAGCGGACCGCAGCTCGGGTTGGACGTCGGATTTGCAACTGACTGAGAGCTCGCCGGCTGCTCTCTTGCGGCAGCTGCTGAGGAGGCCTGCGCAATGCCTCGATGCTGCCGTTACTTTCGCTTGTGCCTGCTGCGGGTCGAGCAGCCTCCGGACTGAAGTAGAGCGTAAATGCGCCCCTGTCATGCAGAGCCAAAGGGGCCAACGCGTGCATCAAATCCGAAGATCCGGCTTTGTCTATTCCGTCTGCTGCTGCTGTACTGTTTTCAATTTGAGCCTGCGCCTCTGGGCTTGGCGTTCCACGGTAGTTTGACGGCCAGACAGCGTTCCATCGATACGGGCCGAGAAGTAGCCCTCGATGCACTCAAATCACTAAGAATGGAAGGGCCTCAGTTGCTCTGATGCGATGGAGGCCCACCCGCGGGGGACCGGCAAAGAGGTTCCGCTGCAACACGGATCCCACGGATGACTTTCGCGGCTCCTGGAATTAGCAAAGACACAAGATCAAAGAGATGCATTGGCCCGAAGAACAGCGCAAGGGGAATCGCAAGCCTCATCCGTGGCGCTGCGGCTGATCCGCGGCGCGCGAGCGGCAAACTCATCCCGGAAACCACGGACCGAAATCCAGCTGGATTGTGAGACCTGTACACTAACACGTAAAGAATATCATGAATGATGAAGTCGAATCTCACCTCGAATCGGCGATATCGGCTTGGCGGAGCTTGAAACGGAAGTGCAAGCACGACGACGTCAGCGCTGCGCCTCCCAATTTCGGCTTTGCACCTCAAACCACGCTTCAGGCTTTTGCTCTTGCACGACCACGACAGCTCTGACGTTCCTGAACTGCCGCAAATAGCACTCTCTCAAGCCTCGACGGAGTTGCAATCGCTCTCCCATGATGGACCTTGTGCTCAACCTAAAAGTCCAACAAGACTCGCAGGCTGACGGACTGCTGCTTCAATCTCTTCATGCAAAGGATCACTCACCTCTGCGCACCTTGTCTTGCTCCCACACTTGACGCATCGATCAGCTGATGGGCCAAGATCTGCTGTGCATCATGAAGCAGTGATTCTGCCCTTGAGCACGATCCGCCTCTTGTTGACCGGTTGCGCCAGGTGGTTGGCGATGCGGTACACCATCATCGTCACCGGGCCCAGGAACACCCCGAGATCCGCACTCGACTGACTCGGCTCCATCCTCGCTTGCCCACGTTGGTCTTTACGCAAACAGGTTGGTATAGTAACATATGGCGAAGATCAAGGATCTTGTCGCTGTATTGTGCTGTTGTACCGCTATTCGACCGAAGATCCGCCATGCGCTCATCGCTTCCCGCATCCGCGCTTGCCATTCGCAAGACTGCAGAGTTGCTGCTGCACCACTTTCCCCGCCATACGCGGCCCTTCGTTCGGCTTCTGCTTTTCATGCAACCGCCATGCGACCAGATGCTGCACGATGCCGGGCTCCGAACTCAATGGTCGAATCATGTTGCACTGACCAGCTGCACACAAGTTTTCTCGCTGAGATGGTGCTTAAGCCGTTCAAGAGGCCGGATCGGCATCATCTCAATTCACCGCTTTGCAACCCTAAAAACTTTTTATCGGAGAAATAAGAGAAAAGAAACTTGGCGCTACGAGACAGCTGTGTAGCGTCCCAAGCGCTTCAAAATTCATTTTAGAAAATGGCCTCTCTGAGACACAACGCAGCTGAGCCCTAACTCTCCCCCCGCAAAGTGACGTTGTGGATCAGCGTTTGTCACCGGCCTCTGTGGGCTTGGCGTAGCCTTGCTGCGCTCTTTTCATTGAGTTGGCCTGCATCCACGCCCACACACCGAGCCAAGGACGAGCTTCAATAGAGTGAGAGTGGGATTCCAGCTCCCTAGCTAGACAAAGGAGAGCTCAAATTGCGGAGAGAGTGGGGGGAACAAGTTCCATATAAGGACCACTCCCAGACTCGACGTCGTCGTAGTTCCTAACCTCCATCTCACTGTCGTCTTCTTCATTGCAAGCACGACCGTTTCAGTTCACCCCTTCATCAAGATGCGTCTGCCGGCTCTCACATCGCTGGTTGCGCTCCTGCCAGCCTTGGCAGCGGTCGCAGCCCAGGATGCCACCCCTTCTAGCAGCGCCACGTCCGCCGCGAGCTCGACCACCTCGATGGTGAGCAGCGTCGCCTCCAGTGCAAGCAGTGCAGCTTCTTCTGCTTCTTCTTCCATCACCAGCGCTTCCGGCTCTGCTTCATCTAGCTCGGCCGCTTCCAGCTCGTCGGTCAACCCCTTGACGGAAAAGCCAGCCGCGGCTGTGCCCTCGGCCACAGGCAGCCCCTCGGCTGTCATCCCCAGCGGTGAATTGCCACCCTCGCAGGAGCTCTGCACTTCGCCCATCTACTGTCCCGGTCCTCTGCTGCAAGCCGTACAGCTTGCCGGTATCTTTGAGGACAGCAAGACCTTTGTCGACAAGGCCACCTCGAGACCCGAATCCGAAGTCGTCAACAACTTCAACCAGCTCGGCGGTGGCAACACTAGCAACATCACCTACGAAGAGATCGTCCAATTCGTCGACGACAACTTCGTCGCGGAAGGTGTCGAGCTCGTACCCGCCGATCTCGGCGACGAGTTTGTCGAGGACCCCGAATTCCTGCAAGGCGTCGAGGACGAAGTGGTCCGCGACTGGCTCAAGCAGGTCCACAGCTACTGGGAGCTGCTCGCCCGCACCACCAACTCTTCCAGCCCCAGCGGTGTCCAGTGCGACGGATGCGTCTCTTCGTTCATTCCTTTCAACGAGAGCCGTGTCTTTGTCGTTCCTGGTGGTCGTTTCCGCGAGCTCTACTACTGGGACACCTTCTTTGTCATTGAAGGCTTGATCACCTCGCAGCTGCAGTCGGTCGTCAAAGCCATCCTCGAAAACTTTGGCGATCTCATCGACAGGCTCGGCTTCATCCCCAACGGCAACCGTATCTACTACGAGAACCGTTCGCAGCCTCCTTTCTTTACGCTGATGATCGACAAGTACATTGAGGCCTACAACGACACTTCGGTGCTGGAGCGATTCCTTCCCTTGCTCGAGCGCGAGATGTCTTACTGGAAGACCAACCGCACCATCGAGTTCACTTCGCCCTTTACCAACAACACCCACAACATCACCCACTACAAGGTCGACACCTCGGCTCCTCGCCCTGAAAGCTACCGCGAGGACTACGAGACGGTCGAGGAGGCAGCCCAGTCCGGTCTCGAGCTCAACGAGACCTCCAAGGCCCAGCTCTACTCGGATATTGCCTCCGGTGCAGAGAGCGGCAGTGACTACTCGGCTGCTCGCTGGTCCACGCGCCCCACCATCAACTTGACCGATACCATCCCCGCTCAGCGCTTCCTCAACACGGCTGCTCAGCTGCCCGTCGACCTCAACTCGATCCTCTTTGCTTGCGAGCAGAAGCTCTCGGCTTTCTACAAGGTCTCGGGCAACGGAACGCAGGCCAACGCTACGCGTGCCAACTACTGGGCACAGCAGGCTCAGGCTCGCAAGGAGGCCATCCTCGATGTCTTCTGGGACCCCAGCAAGAAGTTCTTCTACGACTTCAACACCACTCTGGGTGACCGTGCTCCGTTCTTCACTCCCGCTGGCTTCTTCCCGCTGTGGGCTCAGATCCTGCCGCAGGAGTTCATCAACGAGACAATCAGCATCGACCAGCGCAGGGAGAACCTGCAGGCTGTCTTCTCGGGTCTGCGATACATCATCGACCGCTTCAACGGTACCCTTCCTGCTTCGCTGATCACCACTGGCCAGCAGTGGGACTTTGCCAACGCCTGGCCACCTCACACGTACATCGCTCTGGAGGCGCTTCGCAACCTTCCCGACATGCTCGCCTCCGGCGCCCAGCTCTCCGCTGAGAACGGCACCTTTGCCCTCATCCCCATGGTCAACGGCACGAACCAGCTTGGCCAGACGCAGGACACCCTGCCCGTTCAGGGCCTGGAGAACGAGCCCGGAAGCATGATCAACGAGACCTCTGCCGGCGCCACGGACCCCAGCGATCCATCTGTCGAGCTCACTCCCGCTCTCAACACGGGCAACAACACGAGTGGCGAAAGCTGGCGCGACGAGCTGGTCCGCGAGCTGGCAAACCGCTACGTCGCCTCCGCGCTCTGCTCATGGCGCGCCACGGGCGGTAAGCTCAACACCACAGACGCCGCCTTCCAGCCCGTCCCCGACGCAACCCTCACTGCCAACGGCCTCAATGCTTCCACCGCCATCGGCAACATGTTTGAGAAGTTCAATGCGAGCGACATCAACGCCGCCGGGTCGGGCGGTGAGTATACCGTCCAAACGGGCTTCGGTTGGACCAATGGCGTCGCTATCTGGCTTGGAGGACAGCTGGGAGCCAACCTGACGAGGCCTGAATGTCCCCCGGTGGTGGTTCAGGAAACGAGCACCGCTGAGGAGTAGACGAGCTTCGCTGAGAAGTAGATGTAGCCTCAGGAAGCCCATAGATAGAGTCAAATGATAGAATGGCATCTTGCGCTTCTAGTGCCGGTATACTCTGGTGTGTGCGTGAAAGGAAACGAGATGAGAATGCCGAGAACGACGAGGAGGGGGGGGGGGGGGACCTTTTTGGTCGCCTTTTCGTGGTGTGAATATACCGAGCGCTTTTTTAACAGCGGATTATCTTGCTTCCGCAAAAAGGGTGTCTCACGGGCCACTTCCTCGCGAGCTTAATTTCGCAACTCAGCTTCCGACCACCAGCTCTCCTTCCTCTTTCGCTTCTTCTCCGCCGAATGGCAATCTCGACCCGCCTCCGACTGCAGCACTGTCAATCACTACCGCACTGTGGTCGTTACGAGGACTTGGCTCTCAGGTCGCATCGAGGAGCAATCGAGCAGTTGTCGGCGTCCGCCTCGCTGTTGGAACCGTCGCGATGAAGCGAACGCTCGCGCAGCAAACCGATGCGGGGGCGGCGAAGAAGCAGCGCGATGAGTCAGACGACGACGAGCCAGTACTTCCCACCAGACCTTCGAGCTCGACCGGTCCGCCGCCACAAGCATCGTCTTCAAGCAGCATGGAACAGGCGATCAAGAAGCCAACCGCGACCCTTGCCTCGATCTTTCAGCCACGGACCGCCAGCTCCAGTGCATCGGCGAATGGAGCCTCTTCCTCTAGCGCTAAGCTCAAATGGCTGGACTCGATCGGGGCCAACAAGACCTGTCTACACGGTGTGTACGGGGATCCGCAGCCAAGTTCAAAAGTCGCCTTCTACGATCTCGACGGCACCATTGTCCGGCCGAAGAACGGGAAGACATTTCCAAGCAAGACGGACGAGTACGACTTTGACTTCCTGTTCTCGTCTCCACCCCGGGCAGGTAGCCTGTCGGTCATACAGCGCATACGGAATCAGCACGCAGAAGGATTTACCGTCGTCGTCATCACCAATCAGAAGCAAACCGCCTACTCGGCCAAGTCGGGCCTCGCGACATGGAAGAAGAAGATGGGGCATATCGCCGCTGCAATCGACGTGCCGATGCGCGTGCTGGCCGCACTAGGCGACGATGAATATCGCAAACCGCGGTTGGGGATGTGGACGGAGTTCGTGGCGAGATGGAATGGCGGCGTGGAGGTGGATCTGAAGGAGAGCTTCTTCGTGGGCGACGCGGCGGGGCGCAAGAAATATCGAGACCATCAGGACACGGACTTGAAATGGGCGCTCAATGCAGGTCTAGGCTTCTACACGCCGGAGGAGTATTTCTTGGCGAAAGACAAGGAGTATGAAATCCCAATGCGTCCCTGGTCGCCGTCGTCTGTCATCCCTGGTCCGTCGCTGAAAGGCCTCGTTGCCGAGCCGGAGGACGATGTGGTCACCGTCGAACTTTCCTCGATAGACGATCCAAACGTGGCACGAACGATACTCGGCGACCAAAGTGCGCCCGAGATCGTCCTCTTCGTCGGCGCCCCGGCGTCGGGCAAGACGTTTCTTTTCAACCGCATCTTCGAGCCCGCCGGACACGTTCACGTCAATCAAGACACTCTCCGCTCTCGTGACAAGTGCCTGCGCGCCGTGCGCGACACGCTATCCTCCGACCTCTCGTGCGTGGTCGACAACACAAATCGCGACCGTGCAACAAGGAAACACTACATCGACCTCGCGCGGACTCTCGGCGTGCGCATACGATGCATCTACTTTGACGTTCCGAAGCATGTTTGCGTACACAACAATCACTTTCGCGCACACCACGGACCGACAAGCGGAAAAGAGAAGAAGCGGTCCTTGCTGCCATTTACAGCGATAGAGAGCTGGTTTAAGGATCGACAGCCGCCGAGGCGGGAGGAGGGGTTCGATGCGGAGGTGGTCAGGGTGAGGTGGGGTTGGAGTGGCGATGAGGAGGTGAAGAGACGGTGGGGGATGTATTATCATTGAGAGTGGTGTAATTTTACATGGTCTGAGCGCTTGACAAAGGTATCAATGTTGGCTGTTCGACCTCAGTGCCGAGGAACTGGTTGGTGTTGAGCCGACGGACTTGAAACGGACTCGTGGTGCTTCATCGGGCCGTCTGGCACCGGTGGCAGTCTATGTGCCCCGACGCCATAACACAGATGGGTTGGAAAAGATCGATGTCTGACTATCGACAATGAGCCACCTGTCGCTGCGGCCGTGCCAGCCTATCAGCACGGCATTGAGAATCACGACATCGAGTTGCACCACTTCGGGCGGTCGGTCCAATGCCAGGTCGGGAAAGAGTGTGCTGAGTGGCACGTTGTCGGGTACAGACATCAAGAGCGGAATACCGGGAGCTTTGCCCTCTCCGGACTCGGGCACAGCATACAGCATCAACTTCCAGATCTTGCCGTTGGTGATCGCTCCAAGGTCTGAAGCCGGAAAAAAGCTGAAGTAGCCGCGCACATTGACTCGAAAATCCGAGCCGTGGCTACGCAAGAGGTCGACCACTCTGGTGAACTTCAGTGGACAACTGGGTGCCTGGTACCGGCGAGATTCCAGAGCAATATGTTTGTGAGCGGCGCTGAGTTGAAGCATGACGGCGGGAGGACTTGCGAATCCGCCGACGGCGTACGGCGCAACAGGAAGTGCGTCAGGCTGTATCGATCCATCCTCGTCTGCAGGTGCGGTCTCTGCAGACACACTATTGAGCGTCGGAGTAGCCGTCGACGTCGTGACGTGAATCGAATGAGCGGGCCGGGCGGCTTGAGCTGGATTGAACAGCCCATCAGTGGTCCTCGAACGAACGTTGCGCACTGGTGCTGCGGCGGCAGGAAAAGAGTCACCTTCTTCGGCAGCTTCGCGCTTTGTAACAGCCTGGTCTGTGCTTGTGTCGATCCTGCCGCCTCGATTGCTAACAGACACAGGGCTGCTTTCTTGAAATCTGTCGAGCGGCATGCTGCTTGATGTCGTAGGTCTGACCGACGCGCCCGCCTCGCCACTTTCGCCATCCTCGTAATCGACCAACAGCCGTCCATCGTGACCGAGGTCGGCTTTGAGGGCTGCACGAGCGTGTTGAAGGATTCTGAGAACTTGTTCACGTTCTGCCGGGCTGCAGTCGATCGATAAGATGACGCGGGACGTCCGATCATCTGGCCCTTTACTCGGTGGCGAAGGAGGAGTCATGTTCGAGATGCCTCGCTGGGTAAAGTGCGCGCTGTTGATGTCAAAAAGCTGAGGCCTGCCTCGCACAGATCGCGATGGATGGCGTTATTTTCTCGTCGAGGTCGAGGTGAGGGTGGGAAAGGAAGGAGCTGAGCAAATCATCATTCTGTTGTGCAGAATTGCACTCGTGAGCGGCGTACATCAGAGAATAATCAACACGTTCAAGGGGCGATATGAAATGTGGGTATCGACCTTCGACTCTTGTCCTTTTGCACAAGTCATACATTCCGGCTGCCATCAATTCAGACGACACAGTCTATCCACAAGTATCAGCGCTCAAATGTGTATGCTGCAGCGATGAGCGCACGGAGAGATGGCGAATGATATACTGTTTTTGACAAGAGGCGCTTTCTACATGGTTTTCTGACAGGTGATGAGGTGGATGACGTACTGCCATTAGGAGAATGTGACCTGAAACAATGAACATCTATGGCGAGAAGGCTTGGGAGGATTGAGACACGCTGGAACGATGAGGAAGGACGTTGGCCTGATACCGAGGGGAAGACGATGTCTAGCTGGCTCTTGATGGCCTGACAAAGCTAAGCAGGACAGCTAGGACAGCAATGGCAGGTGTAGCTGCTGTAGTCACCCACCGCTACGAATGTAGATGTCTGGCCGTCGGCGACCAGCCATCTTTTACCGGACTCGGAGATCTTGAGTTCGACATTCAGGATTGACATATAGTACTTGTGGCCCACCAGCAGGCGGTGGAATGCAGTATCAAATGGTAGTTCCACAGGTGCAGAAACCATGAGACGGATATGGGAAGCACCATCCTTCTTGAGCAGGGAGTCGCTCACCAGTAGATATTCGCCCTTCTCTTGCTCCCGCTCTGGCCAACGGCTCCCGAAGCCGATGACGTTGACGCGCACATCAGACGTCTGACACTTCAAAAGGTCAACTAGCTGCACAAATGGCATCTTGACCTGTGGCATCTCGTAACGGCAAATTCCTACCCCAACATGCAACCAGCACTTGCCGATTGTCATGGAATGAGCGGGCAGGCCTGCGAAGTCACTGTGGGCATATGGCGCAAGCGGACCGTTCATTGGCAGCACTGAAAGTGCAATGACAGGAGCGGCAGTACCGACAGCTGCGGAAGTCTGAGCGGCGTTGGCAGTCGCGCTGGTGGTGGATGCAGCATCGATGGACATGGCTTGGACGTCAGCTTGATGAGTCGTGGTTGGAGCATCATCAGCTGCCCGCCGTAGCCAATGTTGGCAAGAATGGCTTCGCGAGCTCGACAAAGATGCTCGAGCACCTGTCCGTGATGCGCAGGGTCGCAGCGGATGGCGAAGCTCACGACAGAGGCGGGCTGCCCACTTCTCTGGGCTGTTGCCGGTGGCAAAGACATGTTGATGTTGTCGCTGAGCGGGGTGAGGTCTTATGTTGCTGATGTTTGGTGACGAGACCGTCTTGCCAGAAAATGGATCCAATGTATCCGATGAATGGCGATGTATCAAGCGCACGGCGATGGGACTATGGTGATGGTGTGGCGGAAAGCACCTAGAACCAGCCTCTTTTCTACGAATTTGATTCAGCTCAGGAGGCATCGGTGTGCTCAAGGCACAATGCAGCGCCAAATGAAGTGGGCGACACGAAGTGTGGGAGTCGAGCCATTCTTGCCCTTTCGCACGGCTTGCACTCTTTCGCGCAGCAATACTCTTCACATATCGATGAGTCCAGACACCAGCTCGCTTTGACAAGTACAAGCGCTCAAGTTGGGTAGATGCAGCGATAGACACAAGCGGAATCGACGAATCAGTAACATTGTTGATGAGTGCGGATTTTACATGGTTTAGGAGTAGTAGGGCTCGTATAGGGCTTTGTGATGGTGAGAATGACGGGTGACAAAGACAGAGGACTTGATTTTGATGATGTCGGACGGCCCATGTTGAGCTCACGCTTCGGGTTGCGAAGGAGCTAAGAACGACCGCAGTCGCAGCCATCTTGAAAACGAAAAATGGACGTCTCCTCATCGGCTTTGAGGTGGATTTCTCCACTGTGCGGCGAGGTCATGAGTTTGACGTTGAGTATGGCCACAAGCGACCTACGATCCATAGGCAGACCGGGGAAGGATTCGTCGGAAAGGCAAGGATACGAGGGCGCAGGTAGGCGAAGCTCAATGTCGATGTCAACTTTTTCGCCGTCGGGCAGAGAGGTCACGTTGATGTCCCAGGTCCTGATGGAATGGCGCAGAATCAGGTGCGGAACATGAGCGATGTAGCCGAGCACATTGATGCGGACCTCGGCCCACTCGTCTCGCACAAGGTCAGACAGCTTGACAAATTGCGTAGGGACCCGTGGCATATGACGGAAGAGGCTTCCCCAACCGACGTGCTTCCAGAACGGGCCAATGTCCTTCAGTCGGGCAGGCAGGCCTGCAAAGTCGCCTTGAGCGTACGTCGCAAAGGGATCGGTGGTCAAAGCATCGGTGCTTGCGGCCAAGGTCAGATTGTTCCGAGACGTGGTCATGGTGTTGGGTCCGGGAAGGGCGTGAAATTGTGCTGTCGATGGTTGAGGTTGGCTCAAAAGGAGAAGCTGTTGACGAATGGCGATAATTATCGTAGAGTCGAACGCACCGTGGTGGAAGTGAGGTGAGGGCGCAGATGAAAGCAACTCAGCCTCAGACTCCTCTTTGCGCAGCTTCGTCATGGAACGTCAACTTCGAAGAAACATCGACTTGCGCAGAGCGCGAGCTGCAGACGGTTATATTAAGCGAGGAAGTCGACCATCGACTCTCTCGGCCATTCGCACGGCTCAGACTCTTTTGCTCGCACAAGTGATGGCACAGATCCTTCCATTCGTTTCCAAGTCGTCTACAAGCACAGTCGCTCAAACCTGAGCAATCGCCTGCCCATCGGCTCGAGGATCGCTTCCCGCAGCCCAGACGAGCTTCCCACTTGCATTGGCAACCTTCTGAATCACCTGCCCCCTTCCGAACTGGAACCGTCCCCAGCCACTGACCACCTTGACCTGGTGTCCCATCGCCCTCAGCTTCTCCACCACGCCCTCGTCCACGCCCTCTTCGAAGTACACCTCGCTCGTCGCGCCTTCCGGCCCGGCCATGCCCGCTCCGATACAGAACCTCGGCGCATCGAGCGCGTCCTGAACACTGAATCCATGATGCAAAATATTCATCAGCACCTGCACCTGCCCCTGAGGCTGCATGAAGCCGCCCATGACGCCGAAGCTGAGGAAGAGTTCGTCGCCTCTCGTCGCCATCGCCGGGATAATCGTATGATACGGCCTCTTGCGCGGTGCAACGTTGTTCGGATGACCATCTTGCAACGTGAACCCCGCACCGCGGTTCTGCAACGTGAACCCACACCCAGCGGGGACAGCTCCCGTGCCAAAACCCGCATAGTTCGAATTGATGAATGAACAAGCATTGCCGTACTGGTCCGTGACGGAGAAGTAGACGGTATCGCACGTGTTGGCCGGCGAACCTTTTTCGAGGTCGACAGATGCGCGGGTGGGATCGAACAGTTTGGCTCGAGATGCGAGGTAGGATGGGTTCAGGAGGAGAGCGGCTACGTCGTGTTCCGAGTGTGCGGGATCGGAGACGTGATAGCGCGTATCGGCGAATGCTAGGCGCAACGCCTCAATGAGCGCATGGAGATACTCGGTCGAGTTGTGCTGGACCTGCGCCAGATCGCCCACTTTGCCCTGGTTCTGCATCTCGTCCAGAATGCCGAGAGCAACGAGCGTGGTGAGACCCTGACCGTTGGGCGGGCACTCGTACATCGTCACGCCCTCCTTTCCGGCCAGATCGCCGGCGCTGGCCGGGTGGTTGTAGGTGTACTGAATGGGCGTCACCTCTTCCGTTCCGCGGCCGAGGTGATCCTTCAGATCGTCGAGCTCGAGCACACCCCCTTGGGACTGAACGAGATCGACGATGGCCTGAGCGATTCGACCCGTGTAAAAGCCCTCCTTGCCCTTGGTGGCGAGCTCGCGGAAGGTGCGTGCGAGCGTCGGCATGCGCATCAGCTCGCCCGTCCTCGGCGCTCTTCCCTCGAACAGCATCTCGTCCGCATTCGGCGAAGCTGCTTTGATGAGTTTCTCGCTGCGACTCCACAGGTAGGCTGTGCTTTCGTGAACCGGATAGCCCGATTCAGCGAGACGAATGGCGGGGGCGAGGATGTCCGACATGCCGAGCTTGCCAGAGCCGAGGTTTTCCACTGTGTCGACCCACGTCGCGGCCGCACCGGGCACGGTGACGGCGTGGATGCTGTTCATGGGGATCTCGATGCCGTCGACGCCCTTGGAGCGGAGCACGTCGAGTGTCATTGCTTGAGGAGCACGACCAGAGCCGTTGAAGGCGCGAACGGTGCGTTTTTCGGCATCGTAGAAGAGGCAGAAGGCGTCCCCGCCGATACCGGTGTTGCAAGGCTCAGTGACGTTGAGTGCCGCAGCTACTGCTACGGCTGCATCGGCTGCGTTGCCGCCCGCGTTGAGAATCTCGATTCCAGCGGAGGAGGCGAGAGGCTGGGAAGAGGCGACGACACCTTTCGTGGATAGGACGGTGGAGCGGCGCGAGGAGAAGCGCATGTACTGGTTGTTGTGGTGCGGGTCGGTGACGGACCAGTCGAAGGGCGTGCGTGCGGTCGTCATCTTGGATGTATTCGAGGCTTCCCGGTGATTAAGAACGTCGGTGGTAGGATGGGCAGGATGGTAGAGGAGTGCAAGAACGGAGGACACTCTAAATAGTGTTTCCACTTGGAAGGAAGGAATCCTGGTACAACGCGGAAATAGATGAGCCGAGAGGGCAGCTGGACAAAAAGGATCTTCGAGACGAACGGCGTCCTACTGTAGTGCGGTGAGCTGTGGGGTAGAAGGGAAGCAAACGTTCGGATGCGGGGCAAGTTTGTGAAAGGGCGAACAAGAAGGTGCATGGTCCGAGCTTGGTCCAAAAGCCACAAGCCACAGCGAGTTAGCGCTTCGGCGTTCAAGCCGGCTCAAAACCAGCGGCGGCAGCAGCAGCCAGTCAAGCAGTACGCCCGCAAATTCCAAAGCCGCTTGCTTTCTCAAAGATGCTGCTGCCGGCAATGCAAATTCAATACATACTCGCCGCCTCTTCACACTGACACAGCTGCAACATCGCCGTCGACTTCAGTGCATCTACGACAAGCCCGCAGCAAACGCGAAAGGTGGTTGTTTATTGGTATCATCCAAGATCGTATCATGAACATTGAGAGTGCGAGCGCCTCATCTGCTTCCAGTGGATCCATTGCTAGTTGCCATCGCAGCAGCTTGGGCCATGGCATGACTCTGAGGTACCGCCATGCTGACGCCGGTCACTGGGATAGGTACGGCAGAGGCACTGCCGGACGGCAGCGGCTCTTCCAAGCTTGCCACGTACTGATCCAGACTGTTGATGAACGACGCCGTGAAAGGGCTCAAGGGAGCCACAGGGTATCCGTAACTAGCGTCTTGTCTGCCAATCGCCGCTTCCGCCCGAGCAATGTCATTGAAGCTCGCGTCTGGACCGAAGAAGCTGGCACAGATGAGCGGGCAGTCGGGATTAGAGCCATTGGTATCGCCGTTGGTGGTGGTGTTGCCGGCGAGACCAGGGATGCCTGAGGCAGCGACCGCGTCGCCCTGACCAGGCTGTTTGCCAGGGAAGTAGCTACTGCTACCGTTGTGTGCGCCATTCGAGCCAAAGGAATGGCTCGTTCCTGATGCAGATCTGGCTTTGCCAGCACCGCCAGCAAAGCTAGGCGAAACGCCGGGCGACGTGCCCATGCGCAACGACGCCGTCTGCCACGGCTGCTTCTGCCAGAGCGCCTCAATGTCGTCAAATGAGTTGGCATTGGCGGGAGCCATCGACCCGTCAAAGGGCAGCTTGGGACGCATCAGCTCGGATGCAGAGGCCGAGTGCGAGAGACTGTGCGAGCTCGTGCTGCTCGAGCCGGGCGAGTTGTAGGCAGGCGAGGTGCGATGCGCATGGGTCATGGCAGGTGTCGATCCACTTGAGTAGGCGGACGAGGTCGAATGATGGCTCGGGTTGCAGATGAGCGCGCTGTCCGCTGAGCGGCTACTCAGCGGTCCGCCGCCTCGTGTCGGTCCAGGTCCGTGGCTGGGGCCCATCAATGCATCGTCCGCCTTGCGTTTGTTGCGGTTCGACTCAGGAGGCTGAATCGCCCTAGCACCATCCATCGCCAGCTTGGACTTGCTCGACAGAGCTTGCAGCAGCAGTCGTACAAACTTGAGATCGTCGGTGATCTGCGCTCGCAGCTCGGAGCTGTCCCAGTCGCACGACTCTTGCGGGTGCGTATCGAGCATCGAGACAAAGTGGATCAGCACGAGCGAGGCGATGATCGACATTTGGGCAAAGAACCACAGCCGCGAGACCGACTTGTGCTGCGTGCGCATGCCCTCGCCGATCATGGCTCTCTGCTCGTCGATGGTCGCATTCTCGCGTGGCGTGAACCACTTGAAAGCATTGCGGAAGACCTTGATGATAAGCATCGACGCCGCAAAGCTAATGTCGCGCGACTCTTTGTACTTTGGGTTGCTCCACGATTGAACGTAGAAGCGCTTGTGTAAGGTGAGCAGTTGCATCTGCACCGCCAAGGCCATAGCGGATCGTTGCCACGTCTCTTGGTTGTCGGAATCCTGCAAGTCGATGAGCGAATCGTCAAAACGCAGATGCTCGGGGATGCTGGCTTCGATGGCGACGACTTCTTGGTGCAGTTGCTTTGTGAATTCGTACGCCTCGTCTTCGCTCATGCGGATGCGATGACTCGCTCGACGCGCGACGTCGCTGAGCTTGAGCTTGTACTGGAGATGGGTCGAGACCAATTCGCTGTTGTGCGCATCGGGTCCAAAGAGCGAAGGCATGCTCGTGTTGGCAGGGTCGATGATGTAGCTGCGCTTGACGTTGCCCGCCGAGAACCAATCGCTGATGCAGAGTGTCGCAAAGAGACCGATGCGATCCTTGCGCTCGTCCAATGGGAGTGTTTCGGAAGGCTCCACGTCAAGCTGAAGGGCGTAGGCCATGAAGCAGATGTTGGCCATCATGGCTGCCCCGACGGCGGGACCTTTCAGTGCGCTCATGCAGGAGCTCAGCAAAACCATGGTACGGACATTGTCGACGTGGAGCTCCTCGTAGATATCGAGCACGGTGAGAGCATGTTGAGCGGCGTCGAGGAATATGGTGAAGGCCTGCTTACCATACTTTTCGGGCAGATCTTCGGCCTCCTTGGGCTCGCCAAAGACGAGCGCCGCTCCGCAGAGCGCGTGGATGGTGGAGACGAGGCGGAGCGAATCACGCATCTCTGCGTACGGCATAGCGTCGGGGCGGCCATCCCAGTAGAGCCGGACCTCCTCAACAGCGCGCTGCCTCTTTCGGAAGGCCTCTTCAGGAATGAGGTAGGCCATCCAGGAGAGCTCGCGGAAGTAGAAGTCGGTGAGACCTTGGATGATGGTCTTGTCGGGAAGCAGGTTGAGCAGCTCGTAGAAGGTGGTGCGTGTGATCTCTTCGGACGAGACCTGGTTCATCTGGGAGAAGCCGAAGCCGAACCCCCACGAGACGGAGCCGGACGAGTAGTAGGGACGCGGCGTTTCGTTCTTGGGAGGGGAGGTGGTAGCGAGAGCGGCGGCTTTGCTGGCCTCGACGGCGCCCAGCTCTGCGAGGGTAGAGAGCTTGGAGGTGGAGGCGGCGTTGGCCGAGTTGACGCTGACGGAGGAGAGCTTCCGTTGTGCTACACCATTGGCCGTCGACGGAGAGGATTTGGCGCCTGGAAGATCGACACCAAGAGAGCCAGCAATGGCGCCCATCATAGCTTCGAGACGGTCGAGACGATCGTTGATCTGCGATGAGTCGCCGGTATCTCTGCCGGTGTTTTGTGGACGGACGCCTTCGGCCCACTCGCACTTGCTCGACTCGCCGCGGTCGCGGCATGCACCGCAAGGCCAGCCGCGATCACACTTGAGCTTGCGTCTACGACATGCTTCGCAAGAGACGGCTTTCTTGGTCGACTTTTTCTTGGCTGCGTCGGTAGATGCGGCTTCGGCGCCATTGGAGGAAGCAGCGATGTCGTCTGGGTTGGATGTCATGCTTGCGGATCGCCGATCGTGGGCGTTGGCGGGGACGTTGGTCGCAAGAGGAGGAGGAGGCTGTGGACGGGACGAGTTGGTAGGAATCGTGACACGGCCGCCGTGGATCAGATGGGAGGGCGTGACGAAAGGTTTGTAAGGAGAGGTGGGTCGGCCTGCGGGTTGGTTGGAGGACGACTCGTACCGTGATGAAGAAGAGGTGGGCGGAAGTAGAGGAGGTGGTAGTGCTGATCCGCGTGGAAGCGAGCTGGAGCCCAAGGCGGTGTGCAGAGGGGGTAGAGTGAGGTCCGAGGCGGAAGAAGAAGATGGTGGTCTGCGAGATCGATCGCTGTAGTAGGTTGCGGCCGAAGTGGGAGATGGTGCGGCCGACGAAGTGGAAGACGAAGATCTGTTTCCGTGATGAGCAGGAATGCTGGTCGAAGAAGAGGCTGGCGGATGCCCTGCGGGGGGACGCTTTGCCATGGCAGCAAGAGGAGAAGGACGAGGCGACGAGGTGGGACGGACAAGTCAGAATGGACGACTGAGCCTTTCTGACTCGATGCGCCGCGGCGTGCGGGGGAGCGGACGAGCAAGCGAGCTGGTGCTGCAGAGGAACGACCGACGTATCGGATAGAGGACGGAGTGGACAGAGCAAGAGGCAAGGAAGAAAGAGGGGAACGGAGAGGACTAGTTTCCGATGGAAGCGTAGCTGATCAGCGGATGAGGAAGAGCAGTGCTTCGGATAAGGTGAGGATGAGCAGCGCTTGCGAGTCGCATTTGCATGAGTTCGAAAAGCGGGATCAGAGAGGGTGAGAGGTATGACCGGCGACGAAGAAGGCAAAGGACGACAAGGTCGGAGATGTCGAAGCATGAACATGCATGTATCTGCTCGGTCCGCTTTGAGGTCACTAGCTGAGCACTGCCCAGACCAACGACAACGTGCGTTTCCGACGTGGCTTTCCCTTCGTCTCGCACTCCCGAAAGCCTTGTTTGCGGCTCGACACGACTCAAGCACATGCACGGTGCGACGTCAGTCATCCTCTTCACTTTCAACATCACTTCAATGAGACGGCAAGCAATCTGGACAGCACGGAGATTAGACGTCAAGCGAAGTGCCAATTGAAAGATGACGGCGTGGGGTGAGAGAAGAGAGAACAGACAGAGATACGAGAGCGAGAGCGAGACGGTGTGCGTGCCTGGGCACGAGCAAGGGGAAAAAACAGAGTTGGCTCGTGTTCATCTTGGCTTCTCCTCCGAGGACTTGACGGACATGAGCCAGGCACCCTTTCCAATCTCGCACAACGGTCGTGTGGCTTGCAGCTGCACCACCAGCTCGACAGCGCGACAGACGAGCGAGCGCATCGACTCAGCCTTTTTTCGCCCGGAGATGGGCGTGCCGTGTTGTTCAAATTTCAATCGTGCGAGACGTGCTCTGCCCCTTCGCGCGTGATGTTAGCCCGTGCATGACTGACAAGCATACTCCAAAATTAAATTTAATTGACAGCCTAACAGCTTTCGAAAAATCGCCGCCGGGTCTGGCTAGATCCGACGAATCCGGCAAGGGGCCATGACGCTGACCGATCCGACTTCTTGCAGGCGACCCACCCGGTGAAGCAAAGAGCCGGTCCCCAACCTGTTCGCTTTACCTCATCCTCGTTTGCGGGGTTCAGTTGCGCGCGCAAACTCGCACTCTGATGGCAGTGTTACACCCTTTCCCATCTGCAGGCGGTGGCGATGGATTGTACCCTTCCTACGCTCTGGCACGTCTGAACGCAACATGGCTCATTGACACCAGAAGTGGTTGGGACCATCTATGAGTTGCGTGCAAGCGTCGAGTGGCTGAGGAAATATTCTCCGGTCTCGCTTCTTGCTTTGTTGCTTGCAGGTGTGGAGAGACGAGTCGATCTCCCGCCAACTGAGGCTTGAGGAAAAATGGAAGCAAACACTCGGCCCAGGCACACACGCACGCACAACGCAACACCTCTGCCACCGGCTAACTTTTTCCTTTCAGGCCGACACTGACTCTCGAACCAGGATCGAATTTCAGTAGCAGCGTGACGCTCGCTCGGCTCTCTCGATTTCGGAGAGTGAGGAAATTGGATTGGGTCTCCGGCTGTGACCATCGAATCCTCTTCCGTCTTACCGGTCCCCATTCTCGACAGCCACCGGCACACTCCCCGCACACATACACACAGGGCCGGCTCAGCTTCGATATATACCAATTGCTTCCGTCTTACCCCACTCCTTCTTCTTCTTCCCCACACCTACCCTCCCTAGCCTCCTTCTTACACCGCGCCACCAATCACAAACCCATACACGACATGGCGCCACCCCGTTACATCGAGCTCCCCGAGGGCCTCAAGCCTGCCGGCGTCTCCGGCAGCGAGCTCCTCGCCTACGAACGATCCAAGGCTTCGTTCGACTCCAAGGCCATGGCCGAGTACATCCATGGCAAGGAGTTCCTCGAGCTCCAGGAGCGCATCCTCAACATCCTCACCAGCGATCCCGTGTTTGACAAGACCTCCGACTACTACTATGGCCGAGCAGACAAGTTCCGTCGTGCCATGCTCAAGGACAAGCGTCTGGCTCAGCTCGCCGCCGAGCACGGTTGGGGCCAGTACGAGGCTAACGTCGCCGAGAAGCTCGCCGATCTGCCCGGTCCCATGGGTCTGCACAAGAGCATGTTCTTGACTACCCTCTACAACCAGGGTTCCGACGAGCAGCGCAAAGTCTTCTACGAGCCTGCTTCCAAATACGAGATCATCGGCTGCTACGCTCAGACCGAGCTCGGACACGGCTCCAACGTCCAGGGCATCGAGACTACTGCTACTTGGATCGCCGAGTCGCAGGAGTGGGAGATTCACAGCCCTACGCTGACCGCCAGCAAGTGGTGGATTGGTGGTCTCGGTAGGACCGCGGACCACGCTGTCGTCATGGCCCAGCTCATCATCAACAACAAGTCGTACGGTCCTCATCCCTTCGTCGTTGCCATCCGCGATGTCAAGACCCGAGAGATGCTTCCCGGTCGCACCATCGGCGACATCGGACCCAAGGCCGGTTACAACACCACCGACAACGGTTTCATGCTGTTCGAGCATGTCCGTATCCCTCACTTCAACCTCCTCGCTCGTTTCTCCAAGGTCGAGCCCGAGACGGGCAAGTACCTTCCTCCTCCCAACGCCAAGCTCGCCTACGGTACGCTCACCTGGGTGCGCGCCAACATTGTGCGTGATGCCTCGACGGTGCTGATGCGCGCTGTCACTGTCGCCATCCGATACTGCGCGGTGCGAAGGCAGTTTGCCGACCGCGACGCACCCAAGTTTGGCCAGGACGGCAAGCCGCTCGAGACGCAGGTGTTGGACTACACCATGGTCCAGATCCGACTCTTCCCCATCCTGGCACAGGCGTTCGCCTTCCACTACACGTCGCGCTTCATGTTCGATCTCTACGAGCAGAACCAGGCCAACATCGAGTCGGGTGATCTTTCGCTGCTCGCCGACACGCACGCATCCTCTTCGGGCCTCAAGTCGCTCACCACGCTCTACGCCAGCGATGCCATCGAGGTGTGCCGCAAGGCGTGCGGTGGTCACGGCTACAGCATGGCCTCGGGTCTTCCGGATCAGTACGCCAACTACCTGCCCAACGCGACGTGGGAGGGTGATTCGTACATGCTTTCGCAGCAGTGCACGCGCTACCTGTTCAAGACGATGCGTGCCATCAAGGGCAAGGGCAAGGTGGACAAGAACATCACTACGGACTACATGATCCGCTATCTCGAGAACAAGGGTGAGACGGCCAACATCCAGTTCTCGGGTGATCTCTACGATCCGTTGTTCTTCATGCGTGCGTTTGGTCACCGAGCTGCGTACCTGACGGAGCAGACGCTCGCGCTTCGCGATGATGCCAAGCGATCGTGGAACTCGCTGCTGGTCGAACTGTACCGTTGCTCCAAGGCGCACTCGCAGTACCTCCTCGTTCGCAACTTCGGTATGGCTATCCTCAAGGATGACAAGCTCAACTCGCAGCCTGCGCTGCGACAGATCGTGCAGCGCATCTTCCTGCTGTGGGCATGCCACACGATGGAAGAGGAGTCGGCCGATTTCCTCGCTTCGGGTTACATCACGGGCAAGCAGTTCCACCTGCTCGGCAGCAAGGTGCAGGAGATCATGGCCGAATTGCGACCCAACGCCGTGGCGCTCGTCGACTCGTTCGCCGTGCCCGATTACCTGTTGAACTCGGCTCTGGGTCGCTCGGATGGCAAGGTTTACGAGGCCCTGTTCGACTTTGCCCTGCGCGAACCCCTCAACTCGGCCAAATGGAACGTCGACATTCACGACATGGAGACCACCGACTTTGATTCGGACCTCCCCCGCGCTAAGCTCTAGATCGTGTTTCGAATGTAGAAGGGTTCAGATCAAAAGTATGATATAGAAAGCCATCGTTTGCCTCATCGACTCAGCGTGACAGTGTGACTTGAGTGACGACGGCGGATCATCCGATGAGAGCGTAGGTATACTATCGGGGCCGATGGAAGCAGGATGGGGACCCACGGGTCATGAGCTCGGCACTGCCGATCGGAAGAATGGCAAGCGATGGTCGCTCGTGGTGCCAAGCTCTGGTGTGAGCAGGCGACAGGCGGTTGGTTGTCAGATCGGTGCTTGTCCGGCTTGCTTGGCGCAGTACTTTAAGGGTTCGGAAATGCCCGTCGTGGCGCCCATCTGCAAGGCCACGACGGCGAAACCGACAAGAGGGGATCGCCCAAGGTGACCGGCTCGATTTCGAATGCCTGTCTTGGGTGCTTTCTTGGCAGCAGCAAACGGGTTGAACTGCAGTCGGCTGTGCCGCGTTCTTGGTCGGGGCTTGGCGCGTTCCGCGTCCATTTTGCTGCTGCAGGCCAAGAGTTCTCGAATTTGTCTCGCAGTCACGCCTACGCCCCATCACCCCTTTCGTGGGAAGAAGGGAGCTCTGAATCGATATGGTTGGCGTTGCTAGCAGGCTCAACATGTCGTCTAGAATGCAAGGCGTTGCCAAAACGGCATCACAGCAGAACGTGCTCTCGCATAGGGAAAATGACACTGGTACCATGAGCGGGAGAAGCGAAGCGGGAACCGTATGTAGCGGGAGTAGAAACCGATCCTTTTCCGGGCTGAAGGCTGTCTCAATCATGCCCCTGATTCGATGGATCGAAGTCTGGTAATCGATGCTCCGTCTTGGCGCGGTATCTCACATGCTGTTCTTCTTGGCTGTTCGCTGTCAAGATGAGAACAGGCTGCAAGGAGAAGCACTCGCGATCGACGACGGGCATTTGACATCAAATGGGCGGAAAGCCAAGCTGAGGCTCTGCAGGGAGATGCGCTGCCTCTGACTCGGGCATCACGTCTGTTAGCAGGTCTCAGAGAAGCACCGATTTTTAGAGTCGAGCTGCAGCTCGGATGCATCTCCGGAGCCAAGCACTCTTCGTGCAGGTGTCCTTTTTTTCGCCGGCATGCATTGCACCTCGTTTCGCCTTCTTCTCGATAGGAGACAATTCTGTTGCGCGCGATGGAAGGGAAGTCAAGAACAAAGTCTGCTCTGAGTGAAGGTATGCTGGCCTAAAGTATGGCTTCCATCGCGATCAGGTCGGCGTGCTTCCGCTGCGTCATGAGCTGAGCTTGGATTTGGTGATTTCATGGATGCAAAGCCAGCTTAAACGTGTGGTCTGGCGCCTCTGGTCACCGAGCCGTCACGTTTTATGCATGACGCAGCGGCCTAAAAGGCAATTTTTAGATTTGGAACAAAGGAAGAGCCTCGGGGAAAGCGGTGTGCTGGCCTGCGCTTTTTGCTTGTTCGCCTCGAGCCGAGACCAAGCCTTTTTGCGGAGTTGGAGGTGCAGCAGCAGCAGCAGCTGGCGCAGGAATCTTATGAGCAACTACTGCTGGTTCCGCTTCTTCTCCGATAGCAGAATGACGAAAGGGTCCATACAATCGTGTCGGCCTCGCCGTTGAATGGTGATAAGATCGCAACGTGCTAACTTCGCAGGGCAGCAGTCAGACAGTCTGAATGACCCTTCTGGATGGGACCTTTGCGCTGACTGTTCTGCTCGCACTCGGAAGCTGACTGCTTCTTTGGACCCCATCCTTCCGTCCCTGAGCTGGTCACCATCCAGTCCTGCCTTCCTTCTCATCTTTCTTCCTTCCCTAGACCTTCCAGCTCTCACATTCCGACCTCATCAGCTCATCCTTCCTATCCTCTTCTGGTCTTCTCCTCGAATGTCGGCTGTGTGAACGTACACCACCTCCTACAACATCCGCCGGGCTCTTCACGCGCTCCACCTCCCTTCGGCACGAATACAGCCCACTATGGTGCTCTCACTAGTCATTGACGACACCTCATTGGTGCTCCTGCTTGCCTTGGTAGCAGTGCTCGCTCTCTCAATCTACGTCTCACGCTCCTACCAGCCGCTCATCCACCCACTCATCCTCACACGTCAGGCCGATGTATCGCAAACGCGTCAGCCCAAAGAGTCGGCCATCTACCGCAACGCCAACTCGCCCTCGGGCTTCGACCTCGCCTTGAGGCCACGCAAGGAGGTCAACGACATCGCCGACCTCATCAAGCACGGCGCTGACGGCTCGGAGCGCACCGCCAAACGATCCGTCTACGGCAAGACAAAGTCCAACGAGGATGTCGCCGGCGACGCTACCGCCTTTGCGACAGGCTTCATCAAGCTCTCCTCTGCTCCCGTGCCCCAGACTGTATTTGCTGTCGTGTCGGAGACAGACTCCTACGAAAGTCTCGTCGCTTTGCTCGCCAACTCACATACCTCGGTCAGCTCGCGCTTCCACACTGTCGTCGTCTCGCCGGAAGAGCTCCACAATCAGAATGCCAGCACCCTGCCCAGCGCGTTGTCGGATACAGGCGCTCGTACCGCCATTGGCGCTTACACTACTGCCAAGAGCATCGACGCTCTCTTGAGACTTGGCTTCTTCGACTCTTCGGCGCTCGTCATCGTCCCCGCTTCCGATGTCGATCAGGTTCAGAAGCGGGCCGATGCGCACTTTGGCGGCTCGCATCACCTTCGCATCTACACCTTCGACAGGGTTGTCGAAGCGGGCAGCCGTGGCTCTCTTCTCGGTCCTGATGCTGCCGACCGCGACGTGATCCACCAGACTCAGTCGTATTACTGGCAAGCACCTTCGTCGCAGTGGATCGCCGTCCAGCACGCCAATCTTGTCGCGGGCGTCACTTCGCAGCTGGCCAGCTTCCCCGCCGACAAGATCCCCAGCACCGTCGACCACTTCTTCGTTGACGCCGGCTCTTCTCCCCATATGTCAGCATCGTCGCTCTCGGCCACGCGGTCGCCTTTTGGTTTCGCGCTTGCATTGACAGCGCTCTACACCGGAGCTGCCATCACAGCCGACCTTTTGACGTCAAACTACGACGACTCAAGCCCAACTTTCTCGACAGCTTTCTCACAGGCAAAGCCTACTTTGGTCTACGCATCCGCAGAGGGCGCTTCTTCGCTTGCTTGCACACTTGCTTCCAGCAGCCGCCGATCACCACTCGCCTCATGGGCAAGCAAGAACAAGCTCTTCACCCTCCGCAACGGTACCTTCTCACGCAAGAGCCTCGCTGATCGCCTCGTCTTCAACCAGGTTCGCGACAACATCGGCGCCAGTCGCGTCAGGAACGTCCTCGTTGCTAGCCGAGGCGACACCGTTCCTCAAGCATTGCTCGACGCGCTTCGCACGCACCTTAGCTGCGCTGTACTCAACGCATACCTGCCCAAATTGAAGGCTGCCGCTGTCACTGCGACAGTCAGCGCTACACACGCATTCGACCTCCAAGCCTTCGCCGAGCACGAGACAGGCAGCATGCAGGTGCCAGCGCACGTCGGTCCTCCTGCCGTCTCTGCCGAGATCAAGCTGGTACAGTCCACTGCTGCTACGGATGCTGGATTGACGATCGCAGGCGAGAGGCAGCCGGGCCAAGCAGGCGATCCCATGGGCGAAATTCTCATCCGCGGCAACCTCGTCGCACGCAGTGTTGAGAGCAAGGACGACTGGGTGGCAACGGGCGACCTCGGCGCTTTCCGTTCAAACGGCACCCTGGTGGTGCTTCGCGATGCGGACGAGGCCGAAGTGGCTGCTGTTCCCACCCTCAACGCTCGCAAGCCGGTCCTCCGACAGCGCCGAACCCGCGCCGCCAACGCAGCAAAGACAGCGCTTACCACCGCACTCTTCCTGGCTGCCACCGTGACGCCCACCGTCTCCGCCGGCCACTTCTCCAAACGCAGCAACTCGATCAACAACACCATGAGCGACATGGCCAAGATGGGCATGCTAGTCGGTCAACGTGCTTCCTGGGAGCAGGGTGTCTCACAAGCCGCTCTGCTCGAGCTCGACTTCCCCGGCTGGTCCGTCTTTTCGTCCTCCTCCGGTGGTCCACCTTTCAAGCCGGGTAGCGAGCGATCCGCTGGCAACCCGCCGAACGAAGTCATCGCCATGGCCTACGCCTCCGTTTCGCGGTCGGACAGTCTCGGTCGGCTGGCGTTCCGCATTACGGGCGACGAAGAGCAGGGTTCCGGAAGCTCCCTCGACGGTGCATCCCCTGGAACGGAGGTCCTGCTCGCTGCATGGCTCGACGGCGAGATCGACCGTAACACAGGCAGTATGAGCAGCGGCTTCTACGGTAGTGCAGCCCAGCGCACGCTCAACATGGTGCTCCGCCGCACGCCTAGGGCTAGGTCGGGAGCGATCAGCCATAGGTACTCCGAAGTGAGCCTGTGGAGCGATGCGATCTACATGATGCCCCCCTTCCTGGCGTGGTACGGCATGATCACGAGGAACAACACGCTGCTGCAGGCGTCGTACGACCAGATCCGGCTGTATCGCAACGAGATGCGGCTCACCACGGGCAGGTCGACGGGTCTGTGGGGTCACATTCTCAGTCCGGATGACGACGATTGGACGGACGGCGGGGCGTGGGCGACGGGTAACGGTTGGGTGTTGGGTGGCATGGCGAGGACGCTGGCGACGATCGAGCAGAGTCAGGCGAGTGGGTCCATGACGTCCCAGAAGACCGATCTGATCAACTGGATGCAGGAGATCCTCGATGCCTCTTGGCCGCTTCTCGACGAACGAGCGCTGCTCTTCCACAACTACATGAACGACACCTCCACCTTCTACGACTCTGCCGGAACGGCATTGATCGCCTACGCGACGTACAGGCTCGCCTCGATGTCGCCGAGCAACAACCGTTGGATCGAACAGGCAGATATCGTGTACCGTTCGTTGGCGACGTCGCTCAACTCGATCGGCCAATTCAGGGAGACCTACCCCGTGGTCGACGTGCTCGCCTTCAACCGTCAGGGCGAGACGTCGTCCGAGTCGCTCGCGTTCATGATGCTGATGAACGCCGCCAAGCGCGATTATCAGAACAGGGACGTGGTGCGCATCACCGCTCCGGGCATTCCGACCAATGCGGCGTCCACCGCGTCGAGATCGACTGTGGTGATTCTTGCCGCGGCCGCGGCGTCGCTCCTCTTCATCCTGCTTTAGAGCTTTTTTTGCATTTCATAGACTTTCACTTAGATGTCGCGGACGGAAGGGAGAAGGTTACGAGTCAAGTCTCGTTTGATGATGGACTGACTCATCCTTTTCACCTCGGCACTCGCGGCATCGTTAGACATCACGCATGTGCATACTTTTTCTTGGCATCTTTCATTCACAACGGAGCACAGCTTCATCAGACATATCCTCGTCGACAGGCGTGAGCAGAAAGCAGGTTGATGTGAAAGCGTCTAGCGGATGCAAGTAGAAGACGGACGTTGAGATGCATATTGCTCAGGCCGACGGGGGAGCCTTGCAAGCGTGTCTAGACTTGAAGCTGGCGACTTCCTTCGCGATCCATCCGCTGGTGCGAGTTCCTGTGCCTTTATACTCCTTGCCCACTCTGACACCGTCGTGCATCGTGTGACACTCTCCATCGGCATCCTGGTCTGCCTTGCTCCACACCCAGCTCGTGCATTCTCCACTCTCGAGACATTGCTTCTTGCACCCCTCCGCCCCGTTTGCTCGACTCGCCTGCTTGACGTGATGATCGGATCCGCTGAACGCCTCCCACTTGTCCAGTGTCGGGTTCAAATCCACACCGCTTGCGTTGCGGGCGTTCTCTATTACGTCCAGCGCCAGTTTGAGCTCCGGAGGAGTGACGTAGTCGAAGAAACTGCTGTACAGCACTGTCCCATTCGATCTGGTCCGAATCTCCCGTTCGACTCCTGACAACCAATTCACCTCCTCCGAAGTGACGTGGTGAAAGCTCAGCACCGGTGTACACCAGTTCCCCTCCTCGAACAGCACCTCCCTCGGTCGCTCGCCGTTGAACCTCGCCCCTGCGTCGCCGAGCCTCTTGATTGGCACTGTGGCACTTTTTCGTAGCGCAATACTCAACTCTGCGTCCCCACAGCAAGAGTTCACCACGTCATCCTCGAATCGCTGTGCGAAATGTGGATCCTTTCCGTAGGTCGCTCGCATCAACGCGCCAGAGATGACATAGGGACAGCCACCGTTAGCGAACACCTCCTGGTTGGCGACGAGGATCGATGCGCAACCGAAGATCTGTTCCTTTGTCGGATCCTGCGTGGAGAGGAAACGGAAGAGCGAAGGCCAAAGGACGTACGTATCCGCTTCGTAGCCGATGTACCAATCCGCGCTTGGGTGACGCGCAAAAGCATCCGCCCACATGGGGAGAATTTGAACCGATCCAGCTGCCAACCGTGCTCGAAGCTCTCTGCTCTATGTTCTCCGATCAGACGGTGAAGTTCCGTGTAGAGCGAGGAAAACTTTTCGTTGGCCTGGAGGTGGGAAGAGACGTTGGCAAGAGCGTTGCGGATGGTGAACGGACCGAGTTGCGCCGGGGCATCGGAGTACACGAGGAAGGTGGGCTTCTTCCACCCACCCGACTGCCAGAGATGGAGCGAGAATTGCGCCTGCAACAGCTGAGTCGGTAGCCGGTCGAAGAGTACCGAAGCACCTGTTTTGAGTAGGATAACAGAGTTGGAGCTGACAGAATGCTCCTTTGCCGCCCAGTGGATTGGGTCTATCGCGCTGATCGCGTTGGCCGAGACAGGCGTACTGATCCGTTGGAAGGTGTGCGCGAGCGCATCTTCGAGTCGATGGATGTGGTCTTGTAAGGTCTGGAGAGATTCACCTTCCTTTCCGTGGATGGTCAGGGCGAAGATGCCGGCGCACATCGCGAGAAGTGCCACCAGGAGGACGAAGCGTTTGCAAAGGCACGACCGCCATGACCTCTGCGGCAGGGCTGAGGCGGAAGCAGCCGTCGGCAGAAGCGCCGAATGCGCATTGTCCTCTTCTCCGTCGTCATCGTATGCAAAGACTACGCGTGACGATTTTGCTTCGTCCGCTCCGACTTGTGTTGAGGTCGACATGCTGTTGATCGATGACATGTGGCGAACACAACGTGCAATGGTGCGAAGAAGGGGAAGAAGACCAGAGAAGGACGAGAAAGAGTTAGACGCTTTCAGTTTGCGCTGAGGCAAGCTTCACAGCCACGCATTGTGAAATGAAGCGCCAGCGAGGGTTCGAGCTGGATGCAATGCGATGCAAGCTCGGTGGGGACGCATGAGCAGCGAAATAAGGTCGACGACGTCCGACACAATGTGTGCGCTACAGGAGCTGTTGATGTAGGTTCCGTCGCCACCGGCTGGCGCCGGCGAGCAGTGGAAGCCTCCCGGACCTCTCTTGTCGAGCTACATGGCTGTACCAGCGAGAGTCAGAGCGTGTGTGAAGCTCGTGCTCGTGCAGTGTGTGCCAGTATTGCACAAGAGGCTGAGCCAGTGTCAAAAGTGAGAGAAGGCCTTGGTTCGGCAGCTCAAACGTGATTCCATGTGACCGCGTGTGCAGCTCGTCGTGACGACGGCACCGGCGCGTTCCAACTCGTACCAGCCTCCAGGTGCGAGTATGAGAAGGCGTCGAGACATTCTATTTGAGGCTGTGGATTCCATACGATGGTCTACGCCTCGGCGAGCGCGCAAACTAGGAAGGTTTCGGCGCAGCGTCGACATGGCCTGTTTGCAGAGAAGGCCTATTCGCTCAAACAGACCCGGTCTGCGATGGTTCAGGGTGTCGAGAGGGTCAAATTAGCTCTCAAGCTGACTAAGCATCCGTTCTGAGCGGTGAGAGTGCGTCTTGCAAGCCGACCCGATCAACTTGAGAGGGTCGGTTCGAGGCCTTCAACAGACCCTAGCGACTGGATAGGGTCGGTTTGCTCCTGTGTTTGGAAAGGTTTGAGAGCCAGTAACCGCGTCAGATGAGTCTATCTGAATAGACCCTATCGACGCTGCACCGAAACCTCCCTGTGCGCACTATTTGAGGGGCATCGGAGCTTGAAACTCTACCACCACCCCCAGGACGGACCGAAACAGCTTTCTACCTCCTGTACGGGGGGTACAAATTTGGGCTCTAGCCCCTCTTACCGCCCGCGACCCATCCTCATCCCACCCCCCCGACGAAGCACAGACCCCCAGAGAGTTGCAAAGAAAGCCTTGCCACGGGTTTCGACGCGCGTTTCTGAGACCAACGCGTTATCGGACACGCCTCGCTCCCCACCACCACCACCGCGCGCCCTGTGCACTGTCCGGCCCCTGTTCTTCTGCAACGCCCACCTTCACGGCCCCTTCTTGCTCTTCAACCTCTCGATCTCGTTGCCATCTCCTTTGTCGACTCTCAAGCGGCTGCTTAGATTTTCAGCATCTTTGCGAGTGGCATGTCGTCCTCTTCGTCACGCGTCCAGCCGAACGCAGACATCTCGGCTTCGGCCGTAGACGTCTCGGCTTCGACTCCGGGCGCAGACCCAGGACCAGCCGCTCCAGCTTCGGCTTCAGCTTCACGCGCGAGCGGTGCATCGAAGCGTGCATCGGCAGCTGGCAAGCCCGCTGCGTCCAAGAAAGCGCGCACCTCGACCGGTTCGCGACGCCCCACCACCGACTCGAACCGCAACCTGACATTCGACAGCAAAAACACCCTCCCCTACAGAGTGCTCGATTCGACCAACACCGAGCTGCTGTGCATCTGCATCCACTGGATCCCCGACCGTCGCAAGGATGCAAAGATCATGCACACCGTCTGGACCAAAGTCCTTCCGGGTATGCTGAGGATCAAGGGCTTCGCAGGTGTGATTGTTGGTGACGCGGATAAGGACGATAATCCGAACAATGGCTTTGACGGCGGCCCATACTATAGGCTCTACTTCAACGGCAGTGACAGAGTGGCTTTGGAATGGGAGGTCCAACAGGCGATCGATAAGTTCGATGGATTTGCTGAGGATCTGATGGTCTTCATTCCCAAGAGCCAAATTTATTAGTACGATGGTGAAAAGTTCAGATTGGCTGGTGAGAGAGACGGAGGAGCAGCGGAGTCTCCGGCCTGACTCCTACTGGACACACCGTACGCCCTTTCCCTATCGCGATCCACTCTCAGACGCCCCCCTTCGCACAATCACAGCGATTGCACTCAATCACAGCTGTCAATCCACATTCCAAGCCCAAACACCGTAGACTCGTGAATCATAAGATCTGGCATTGGCATAAAGGTTACAAGTTAAGGTATCGTTGCGTGTGTTGAAGGAAGGCGGCGGAGAACCCCTCAGGCTTTGATGACGCGATCCTCGACCTCCCTGTCGAGTCCGCGCTCCTTGACCCACGCTGCCGACTTCCACGGCTTGATGTGCTGCGAGTAAAGCAGCTCGACATCTTCGAGCGAAATGCCCTTGGTCTCGGGAACCATAAAGTAGACGTAGAACCAGGCAAAGATGAGCACGCTACCAAAGATGAGCATGATAAACGGACCGTACTGGGCGGCGATCTGGTTGGAGAAGTAGGAGAGGAGGAAGTTCCAGATCCAGTTGGAGGCGCTACCGAGCGAGATGGCCTTGGCTCGCGTGGGGCTGTTGAACGACTCGGAGAGGTACAGCCACGGACCAGGGCCCCAGCAGCACGAGTAGAAGAGCAGGTGGATGATGGCAAACGAGATAAAGACGGCACCAGCCTGATGTTGAGACGCGGTGATCATGTCGGCGGGGGTGTCCTTGGGGGCGGTCTTGTAGTGGCCGACGAAGGCGACGATGAAAGCGCAAGCAGCTTCGCATGCGGCACCGATGAGCAAAAGCGGACGACGACCGAGCTTTTCGATCGCAATCAGCGCGGGTACTGTGGCGATCAACGAAGCAGATCCAAGAATGAACTGGATCTGGAACGGGTTGAGCGGCAGGGCGAGCGTCGAACTGAGCAGAGGCAAGTAGTAGTAGTAGAAGTTCTGACCGTTGAGCTGCTGCAGCGTCTGGAGCATCATACCGTTGATGGTTCGCTTCCACATCTGATTCTTGGTCGAGAAGCAGACGAGGTAGGAGCCGAGGTAGCTGTGACCGGCAAAGATGGAGTTCTCCTCGTCGATACCCTGCTTCATTTCGAGCAGCTCGGCCTCCATCCACTTGTCGCCGCGCAGCTCGCCGTTGATGTCCTGCATGTGGACATCTCGCATGTCGGCCATGATGGCGCGAGCGCGGGTCACCTCGCCGTTCTTGAGACAGTATCGGGGCGACTCAGGGAGCAGTAGCAGGAGAGCAAGCATGCCAACACCCCATGCCAGCTGAAGACCGACGGGGATCTTCCACGATGCGTCCGAGACCTTGAAGTTCTGGGTAGCCCACGAGATGCCGTAGGAGAGGAAGATACCGAAGATGATGAGGAGCTGGTAGCAGGTGACCATGGCACCACGGATGTGCTTGGGAGCGGTCTCGCCGAGGTAGAGCGGGCAGAGACCGGAGAGAGCGCCGACACCGAGACCGGCAATGGCACGACCGACGGCGAACTGGTGCCACGAGTTGATGGTGGCGGTCTGAATGACGGCGCCGACGGTGTAGGCAGCGGCCCAGGTGATCATCGAAGGCTTACGACCGAAGAAGTCAGAGACCGGCGCCTGAAGGAGAGCGCCGACAAAGGTACCGATGGAGAGGGACGAGTTGATGAGGGAAATGCGACCCTCAGGGATGTTGTAGCCTTCTGCGGTGGCATCGCCAAAGGCGCGCTTGAAGGGGTCCATGATGAAGCAACCGCTGATGACTCCGATGTCATAGCCGAACAAGAAGCCGCCGATGCAGATGGCAAGGGCGAGGATCATGGCACGACGGGTCATCCTGGAGGGCCTGGGGGCGTCGAAGCCCTGCACCAAGTTGAGGTCGACATCGCCGGCGTGGACGACCTTGAGTTCCTTCTTTTCGTTCTTGTACATGTCCTCGTGGGACGAGCTGGAGGGTGAGCTCTGCATAATGGACGATGGCACTCGAGTGCAATGCAGTGATGAACTTACGTAGGGATGGTCGTGATGTGTAGGCTGGTGTCAGCGAGGATGTAGAGTAGTTGTCGAGACAGCTCTGTGCGGATGTCAGGGCTGGAAGAAGGGTGCTGGAAAGAGAAGGGGCTTTCTTGAGAACAGGAAGGAGATGTGGAGAGAAGTTTTGAGGGTTAGACGCTTGATATATAGTTGTTGTGAAGGGAGAAGTCCGGGGGTGGAAAGTGCAGTAGGAGTGTCGTCAGTTAGAGACAAAGTGTGGGGACGAGTGGGGTCAAGACAGACACTGCATGAGACTCAGCATTGTCTGCCACAGATGAAACACGCCTCAGAACGAGAAAGCCGGTTGGCAGGCACTGGAGCGGCCAGCCCGAGTGATGAGAGCAAGGGAGGGAGATCTCCGAAAGGAGGCGTGCGAAGAGGATGAGCAACCACGCTTCGGAATGGCCGTTGACGAATGACAGGTGTATTTGCTCCGTATTCTGCGGGCGGATCTGAGCGTGCCGCCGAACAAAAGAAAAGAAGCGGCAAAGCCTATGATCCCCCAATCGGTCAACTCAAATCATCATGGAAAGGCGCCTGCAGCTTCCCCGCACAACCCAGAGTCTGTACGGCTGACAGCAAAAGACCAGTCTCGGGAATCTCTGAGGGTAACTCGAGCATAGAGACCGGCGATGAGCGCGCGGCAGCACAACTCGCATGGCTCAGAGCTAAGCGACCTTCGGCTAGACACAATTTCCTTACAGCTGCAGGACTCAAAGCGGCGAGCAGAGCGAGGCTGCAGTCAATAGCATGCACCGATGATGCTCCTTGTCCAGAGATCACCGTGGGGCTCCGTCTTGCATGTTGCAGCTCAGGTGTTTGTGCGGTCAGGTCTTGCACAGCAAGTCTTCAAGTGCCTACAAAGCGATGCGGAGATCTCTCTTCACGACCGGCGTCGGCGCAAGCACAGTCGCTCGCTCAGTTATCATTTCGTCGCAGTCCGGCCGCCACACGCCATCGTCGTCCCACCCGACGCCGACCTGGTTCATCTTCACCTGTGCTCCTCGCTGTGGCTTGCAAGGAACGGCGACCGAGGCGAGCTCGCTTGCCCTGACTTGGGGCCCAAAGCTGGCCCCTGTGCAGAACCCTTGAACCATTCTTAGCGTCGTTTTGATCGCCCCATGTGAGCAGCAGTCGCGTTCCTATTCAGTCGGGCTAGCGCGTCCCAGAGGCAGACGACAGGGGCAGGTATGGTGAGATCGCGCTTTGTGATCCTGGTCATGGGGTCATCCTGCATCTGACTCTCCAAGGCGGAGTTGCAATCGGCGGCAATGACAAGCTCTGCTTCCATTCGGGTCATTTTTGCATAGAACGCGCCCATAATTCTCCTTGCTCCGCTTTCATGGCCGACAAAGCCTTGTTTTCCGTATCCCTTTGTCTGAGGCTTTTCTGCCTTTCATTTACCTCTCTGTGATCACGTTTCGACGCCATGCTGGCTGGAGTGGGTCCATCCGACGGATGCGCCGAGTCAACCCACATGAGCAAAAACAGGCTCTGCGCGCCACCAACTGCCGGTCCAGCCGGAATGCTTCCAACTCTGACGGGATTCTCTTTGGCTTTTTTGGCTCACCGGCAATCTCTGCTCCATTGTTTCGGCCTCGGCAAGCGTTTCCTCACTCCGCTCGGCCGCTGCATTACCCTCCGCTTTTCAATGCATTGAACCGCTGGCTTCTCTCCCATTGTCTCAGCCTTTGCGCTACAGTCTTCAAGCATGAGCAAACGCCCGCCGATCATCCACCTCGGCCATCTGTTCGATTGACCAAGCGTTAAATAGCCATTCCATGCTTTGCTCTCGCCTGACCCCGCTGTTTGCCGTGTCTGCGCGAACGCTTTGACTCGGAAATCTTCGAGGGGCGGGATCGGAGATCTGCGGTAGGATCAGGCAGTGCTTGCCGCCACGTCGAAGTAGGCTCTTGTCTCCCGCTTGTCTGCTCGTCTTGCCTCCCGTTGCTGTCAGAGAACAAACACGCTGATGTGTCGGCGGGTAACCCAGCTTCAGATTGTGCTCGCGACTTCTCACCATCGCATGCTTCGAGGTGACAACAACACAAGCTGTGCACATTCAAGCAGGATCACGATCGTGATCGCGAGATGCGCGCTGCTGCTGGGGGCCGCCGGTCCGTAGCTCTACCACTCTGAATCGTTGAACAGCCCCACTCGAGCCAAGGCCATCTCGCTCCCAGCGCCTCCAAGTACTACGCTATCATCATTGAGTTCAACTACCTACAACGACGGAGAAACTCATACACGGCGGAAGATGAACAGATCCGTGCGGTAGGGGTACTCCCAAATGCCCTGCTCCTTGTCGATCCACCTCCTGCCTAGCTGTGCGTCCGAGGTGGTGTTGAGGTAGTCTTCGATCTGCTTGACCAGTTCGTCCTGCTTGTCCTTGGGCAGGACGCTGATGTACGATTTGGAGAGCACCCTATCCACCACGCCCTGTAAAGTCGTTGGGATGGTGCGGTGGTATTGCCTTGGTTCGTCGGCCTGGAAGTAGCTCGCCAGGGTGGGTGCCTTGTACATGGCGTGCCAGTACATATGGCGGTACTGCGGTGTGTTGTCTTCGTACTGCTCGTACAGGTCTCGAATCTGGCCAACCCACGGCGCTGCTTCCCGGTCTTCGAGGTTCCAGATGAGATTCAGCGTTCCTTCCTTTCGGAGAGCATGAGCGACCTGTTGCAGTGCAGCATCCCAGTCCTGACACCAGTGCCACGCCTGGGCCACCACAACAGCATCGCTGCCCGATCCAGCATCGAACGATTCAAATGCGCCGTCTTCGATGGTGATGCTGGTCGAGGGGGAGAGCAGGCCCTTGTCCTGCATCTGCTGCTTGAGCGATCCGGCGCCGGACGCGATGGCCGAGTCGAAGTGCGAGCGCATCCCTGCGGACGGTTCGATGGCGGCAAGCGAAGCGATGCCCGGTGGAGGGGTGCCGTCCGACGACGTCGCGGTGGCAGTCGCGAGCAGCATCCGCGTGGCGATCCCTGTTCCCGCACCCAGCTCCACGATGCGCAGCGGCGAAGGCGAGCCGGTGTTCGTCGCTTCCGCAATGATCGTCGAGATGGCCGCAGGAGGGTAGGACGGTCGCGCACGATCGTAGAGACCAGAATCGCCGGAAGAGTCGAACCCGTTGCGGGCGATCTTGTGCATAGAGGAGCCTTGCTCTGGTGCGATGCTCGACATGGTAGCGCGTTGTCCGGTGATGCTGCTAGGGGTGCGAGGGGAGACTCGAAGGAGAGACGACGTGGGCCTGGAAGAGGCGATGGAAGAGAGAGACTTGAGAGTGTATCTTGCTGTTGCTGTCGTCGTCATGGGTTGTCGTGTCGACCTCTGGATCGTGCTCGGATGGACGTGTCCTTATGAGAGCGGCTCCTGATGGGCAGCGGAGAAGACGGCCGATGTCGCTGTACCACCAATCCGAGGGACGGTACCAGAACGTTGCTGAACAGAGTGCAGGCGATAGCGGAAGATGCAATGTTGAGGTGAATGGCGTTGCAAGTGACCGACAGGGTCGAGCGGAGTTGTGTTCAAGGTGTTGGCCCCAACACCACGGAAGCCAAAGCCGACGGCAAGGCGAGCTTTGTCCACGCTGTCGACTTTGGCCAGCTCGAACTCAAGGTGGGGGACGCGCAAAATCCGCCCAGCGCCTGGCACGGACAAGTCGGAAATCCACCAGCCCATTTTTCGGCATTGTTAGACCGTGACATTTACGACTTAACGGCCACCAAAATTTCTCAAGGGTTCAGGAGCGCAATGACGTACCGACAGGAGCGCATAAAGACGTCAAGGAGGGGCGTGGCTGCGTCACAGCTGCGCTAGCATTCTCCGCATCAGACAAGCCTCCTTTCGAGCACTGCCAAGCCGTCACATGGCTGTGTCACAATAGGAAACCCAGCCTGTCAACGCTACGTAGAACGTGTTCAGCCGATGGTTGGCTTGACGTCGACTGAATGCTATTTTTTCACACGGGACTGTGTGACAACCGCAAGTCGAGTCTGGTCGTTGTGGCATACTCTGATACTTAAAAGACGTCTTCCATCCGTTCCTTTCCTTCCAGCATCTTTTCCACCCATATCGATACGTCAAACAAGCACACATACTTCCCAAAGAAGCTCTTTCCGACAAGCAACTCAATCTCGCAGCAAACAACCGCAGTTCCCGCTCACAATGCCTTCCGTCCACGTCAACCACCGCATGCACCAGTACACGCTCATTCCACGAGTGCTGTACCTCAGGAGATGGGGCATGAAGCGCTGGAGCTTTGCCCTCGGCCGCAGCGGTCGCATCAGCGTCGACCCTTAAACAGGGCAATCACCGCATCAAACAAACCGTCCGATGAGACGAGAATCTCATCGCGGACGCAACCGCAACAAAAGATCGCTACGTTCACGACTTCTCGCGATCTTTCCAGACTTCTCGGATTCTCTCCAAAGCAAGTCTTTATCACAACGGCTCAGCACCCTATGATACCCTAAGCATGTCACCCTCAGTGAATGGCATAACTCCTTCGTCTCTGATGACAGCACGACCGCAGGCTCGATGAGGCTGTTCGTCGAGAAGCATTTCTTTATCTGTGTAAAATGAGCTAAGAAGGTGAATCTCACGCGAGGCTCCAAACGGCCACACCAGTCGCGCCGATCTTTCCGTCCTCCCCACCAACAAGCAGCGTCGCCCCCTGCGGAGCGGCAGGAAGCTCAATCTCATCCGGTCCATAGTTAAATGCCCACAACGCATTCCCGTTCCTTCTGAACCTCAAATCCGTTCCCAGATCCGTCTTGCTTCCACTGGGCGTCTGTCCGAGCACGTTCGTCACGTTCGCCTTACCCGCCAGATCGCCGAGGTACGACACGAGGAACTCGACGGGCGTATACGCCGACACGTAGTGCGTCTGCTTGTCGCCATCCACATTGCCGCAGGTCGCAGCGGTGCCGTTTCGATAGCCATAGTAGGTGGCCGAGTCGTCGAGCGAGATGGAGGACGTCTTGTTGTCGCGCGAGCATTCGATCCACTCGACCCAGCCAGAGACGTTGTACTGTTGACCAGCGTAAGAGATCTGATCGCCAAAGCCGTCTTTGATCGTCTCGACGCGGGTGACTTTCATGGGAAGAACGTCGCGAACGGGACCGTTGCTAGGTGGGAGACCATCGGGGATGGCCAGGGCCGCCACTTTGGATGCTGAACGTGGACCGAAGACTGTGAGACCTTTGAAGTTCGACCATGTGTGAACGAACTCGTCGCTGAGAATAGGCATGCTGGGTACAACCACCATTTTGTATCCCTCCAACGAGGTCGATGGGCCAACGACATCGATGTTGAGACCCAATCGACGCAGTGCAGAGTACCAGTTGAAGACGAGCGGGAAGTACTGCATGCTGGGGTCCTCGAAACCTTCCATATCCGTCGTCCACGTCCCCGACTGCGGTTCGGCCTCCATCAACCACTGCACCGCATAATCGAACACGAGCGCCACCTGCGCCTGCCCCTCTGTCTGTGTCTGCACAGGGGCGTTGTCCGCGACGCACCGCTTGGTGGTGTTTCCCCCGAACAAACTCGCCATCTTGGGCAAGTCTTCCTTCACCACCTGCTGCTGCTCGATATACGCATGATCGGGCACATTGTCGCGACGCAGCATGGCAGCATGCATCTGTTCCTGCGCATACGGCACCTCGCGCCAGCGGAAGATGTTGTTCATGCTTCCGCCATGTGCGAAGGTCTCGTGCTGCCAGAGACGGACCATTCCTAGTTTAGGCGACGGGTTGTACGGTGCCCAATTCACCGGTCCAGGTTGCTGTTCCATGATCCCGAATGGACCCGCGGTCTTGTTGTACGCTGCACCGGCGACACCTCGGTAGAGATCGTGATGAAGCGCCTGGAAATCAGGGGTGCCCGTTCGACCGTACTTGATCTTGTCCGAATCCGAGATCCACGCAAACTGCTCGGTGTTGCCCAACGGGTATGAGTCCCATGTGGCAAGATCCAGTCCGGTCTCACGAGCCAATTTGAAGTGATCAAAGTCGAGAAAGGCGCCCATGAAGTTGGTCGTGATCGCCTTGTCCGAGTGACTGCGGATGATGTCCACCTGGTCTTTGGCATATTCGATCGTCATATCGGACGAAAAGTGGTAGAAGTCGAGACGACCGGCAGGGCTGCTCTCGGTCACTTCGAGCATGGGTACGTCGATCTGGTCGAACGACTGGTAGGTCGAAGACCAGAAGACTCGACCTTCCGCCTGGTTGTATTGTGTGATGTTGTTGTTGTACTTATCGGCGAGCCACTGCTGGTAGCGAGTGCGGGCGTTGTTGTCGTAGGTTCGGACGGTGCTGTGGCAGCCGAGCTCGTTGTCGATCTGCCAAGCTGCGACCGCCTCGTGGCGGCCGTATCGCTGCGCCATGGCGGTGACGAAGCGCTTGGACAGCATGCGGTAGTCCGGGGAGGAGGTCGAGTAGTGGCGTCGAGAGCCGAACTTACGCTGACGACCCTGAGCGTCTGCGCCGAGGATGTCGTAGTTCTTCACCGCCCAGATGGGAGGTGTGGCGGTAGGAGTGCCGAGGATCACCTTGACACCCTGCTTGTAGAGCGCATCGATGGACTGGTCGAGAGTTGACCAGTCGTAGGTGCCGTCCGTCGGCTCAAGGATGGCCCAGTCGAACTCGCTAATTCGTGCATACGACAGGGTGGCGTTGGCCATCCTGGCAGCGTCGTCCGCCCAGAGGAACTCGGGCCATTGCGCGGGATAGTAGTCGACCGCAAAGTGCAGTCCCTTTGGCCAACGCGACGAGTCTGGCTTGCGGGTCGGCGAGAAGGGGTATGGCGAGCTGCGGTCGACGTCAGGCGGAATGTAGTCGCGGGTGAACAGCGAGGAAGACTCGAGGTCAAAGTCGCGCGAGCTCGGAAAAGCGAACGACACTGTTGGCAGCAGAGCTACCAGGGAGGCAAGCTTTGTCCATTTACCAGCCAACATTCTTGCGTTCTTGTCGAGGCGAGAGAGGTCGTTTGGAAGGAGTTGAGGGGATGAAACTGTATGCGAGGAAGCCCATCTTCTGACTTATATAGGTCGAGCATTCCCACTCTTCTGCTGTGACTTGCCAACGTCGCAGCGAGCAGCTGTCCACGCAGCACCTCAGCGTGGACAACGCGAGAGTATATTGCCGAAGCGGCTAATGCTTGACGAGTCGTCGGAGCGGGGGAAGATCTCCGCTTCTGACCCCGCATTCGAGGGGTCAATGCGAAGGAGAGGCCGCAGATATCGGCATTCGACCCAGCGGAAGAGAATTGACCGTTCGAAGCTGTCAGAAGCGAGACCTCGACTGCCAGGCTCGCAGCAGTGTGGGTCGCAACCACACGAAGACGGTTCGACCTTCAGAAGCGAGCAAGAGATTTCCGAAGAGCGAGAGAGAGCCGCGGCGAATTTCTCGTCTATCGAACACTGCCAGATGATGAGCAGGTGCATGTTCGCAAATCTCTTTACTTGCTTAGAACACCGTTGACCGTTCTTGCTGGGCCTTCGGTGTTCTTTCGGTAGCACACGCTGATCTCGAAGCGCTACGTCTACTCGACTTGACCGATGTGTTCGCGGGGCACCGCATCGCTGCTTTGCCCGGGCTCGGAGTGCTCAGATGTCTTTTGGCCGCCGATGGGCTCTCGAGCCGTACTCTCGCGCGAGTTCGTGATCCCATACAGGGCTCTCCACGTGATCGTCTTCCGTGCCGCTTAAGACGATGTCATAGAGTGCTTCAGGCTGAGCGTTTGATATGCGCGACCAGATATAAGAACAAGCCTCGCAGGTGGTTTCTGACTGCAAGTCTCAGCAACCAGGGAGACACACGAATGCACTCAATCTACTGTACGTCAGTGCGCCTTTTCGATGGAGATGCAGCGCAACAAGCATTGACGTGGGGCAGCACGATCGGCAGGCGCTGCGATGTACTCGGCTCAAATTCGCTCTGACGTCCCCCTAAGAGCATCGTCGGCCATACTCGAGCCCTCGTTGCTGGCTCGAAGGATGCTCGAAAGCCATCAGAACGATGGTGGTCTCGTAACGAATTCTCGGACCCTAATTTCTTGACCCGATTTATCCAGCTTGGCCAAGAAGATGGCGTCTGTCGAGTGACGACATGCAGGCGCACAGGGAAAAAGGCTTGGACCCTGGCGCACCTGCAGCTGCAGTTAATCTTACTCACCCTCCGTTGACGACCATCGCGCCGACTGCTTCCATCTCTCTTACCATCGCGGCGCAAGGACTGTCACTACGCCCGCAAGATCCCTCTACATAGACGCATAGAAGGCCGACACAACGACATAGGCTCGAGGCTGACGAGCAGCAAACGAATGATCTGGCAACGACCATAAACAGGACGCTTGTACACGATTAGTGTCGACCTAGCGGCATCCCTTCCAACCCAACGCTCTCGCTCGATCACCATGGGTCTCGAACTCGAGGTGACGTCGCTCAACCTCCTCTGCACCGCCTTCGGCCTCTTCTTCATCCCCTATGGCACCTTTTCGTACCTCATCAAGGAGCGGCTCTTCCTGGGCGAGGCGCCACTGGCCGTGCTCATCGGCATCGGTCTCGGTCCGTATGGCTTGAGCGGTATCTTCAACTGGACGTCACCCGAGATGGAGATCGACGAGATCTCGCTCGGTCTCTGTCGAGTGGTCATCGGTATTCAGCTGACGCTGGTGGGTGTGCAGCTTCCGTACAAGTACCCGTGGATCGAATTGCGGAGTCTCGCGGTGCTGCTCTTGCCAGTCATGACGACCATGTGGCTCTCGACGACGCTGTGCATCTGGCTTGTCGTGCCGTCGCTGCCTTTGCTTGCTGGTCTGGCGATTGCGACATCGGCGACCCCCACAGATCCCGTGCTGTCCAATGCCATCGTCAAGGGCGCTTTTGCGGACCAGTACATCTCGCCGCGCATTCGCAACCTCCTCTCGGCAGAGAGCGGCGCGAACGATGGCTTTGGCTACCCGTTCCTCTTCCTCGCCGTCCACCTGATCAAACGCGGTACCACCAGCGAAGCACTCACCCAGTGGCTCCTCGGCACGTGTCTCTACACCGTCGGTGGCTCCGTCATTTACGGCATCGTGGTCGGCTACCTCTGTCGCAAGCTCATCGAGTTTTCCACCGATCGCAACCTCATCGATAAAGAGAGCTTCTTGCTGTTCGGCGCGGCGATGGGCGTCTTCATCATCGGATCCGGTGGTGTTTTCCAGATCGACGATCTGCTGGCAGCTTTCGTGGCGGGTAACGCGCTTTCCTGGACCGACTTCTACCGCGAACAGTGCGAAGAGTCCGAGGTGGACAACTGCCTGGATCTGCTGCTCAACCTCATCTTCTTCAGCTTTCTGGGTGCGACCATCCCATGGGACGCATTTAACGATCCAGACAACGGAATTACGCCCGGGAAGCTGGTATTGATGTGCATCCTGGTGCTGCTGTTCAGGAGGCTGCCCGCGATGCTGGCGTTCTACCGCTACGTGCCGACGCTACACGATGTGTCGGAGGCGTGCTTCATCGGGTACTTTGCTCCCATTGGCGCGGGGGCGCTCTTCTACCTGGGAGTCATCATGGACGAATTCGAGCCCTCGGATCCGTCCCCCACGGCCCAGCGCATCCGAGTGCTTGCCAAGCCCATCACATACGCTCTCATCCTCTCATCCATCATCGGACACTCGCTCGCCATCCCCTTCGTCAAGATCGCATTCCAATACTTTGGCGTCGAGTCGATCAAGCTCGCGGGCGAGTCGGAAGCGGACGAGGACGACTACAAGGAGCAAGACGATGGCAGCGATGCCGAAGGCGATGGGGACGATGACGAGTCTCGCCCCAATGGCCGAGAGGAAGTACTGGCGGAAAGCGACTATGAGCAAGGCGAGCATCCGCGGCATTCGCGACGCAGCTCTCGCGCCGAGACCAGCTCGCAGGCTGAATCGTACCGCCATTCGAGCGTTCATGCACCCGAAAGCCGACGTCGTTCCGGCCATCGAGAGGAGCCCGACGTGAGCGGCGCGTATCACTGCGACGGCTCGTGGGATGACAGCGCTTCATGGCGCGTATCGAGCGGTCACAAGCTAGGCCCGCACCATCAGTTGAGGAGGAACGAACAGACGGGCCAGCTGGAGCTCGATCCGCTCATGTATACGTTGGAGCACGGTGCCCCGGTGCGTGTTCGCAGAGGCGGCGGCGCGGGGAGGAGTCTGAGCCGCACAAGGCCAAGGAGGAGCTCGACGGCTGGCGCAGAGGATACGCAGGCCTTGTTGGAGGAAGGTCGTCGTGGTCTCAACGGGCAGAGTGCTTCGTATGGGAGCACGAGCACGAACCCTCGTTAGACGACTTTGTCGCTCAGATGTCGGCTGAACAGAACATTTGTCAATCACAGCTCGCGTCCGGGGTGTTGTTTGTCGTGGCTGATTCGGGTTGGGATTGCCGACTAGAGTGGCAGGAGATGGCACCCGAGCATGCCTCGTCCGCCCCAGCCTGCTCTGGGTATCAATGTCAGGTTGACGGTCTCACCGCTCCTCGTCACCGTGATACAAATGCTCGTTCCATCGACCACGACCCCAGGTGCAGCAAGCGCCGCCAACCCTTTCTCGTTCTCGGCGGTCACCGAGCCGAACCTGACCACCAAATCACCCGCTACCAAACCCGCCGTCTGTGCTGGACTGTTTTCCGCGACCGAGTTGACCTTTGCAAACGGCCTCGACTCCTCAGTCCGCCCCGCTTGCCCCCTTGGCGCCCCATTCGATGGCACAGCATCTCCGTTGATCGCGAGCTCGAGCAGCCTCGCCACGCGATCCCTGACCGCCTTGGAGTCATTGCGCAGCACATTGATGCGCTGCCTCGCCGATCGTATCGCCATCAGATCCTTGTTGGCCAGCGGAAAGCCTTGTGCATCAATCAGAGGGGTCTGCATGTTGACGCCGTTCGAGATGAGCACGGACATGTGTCGCGAGATGTCCGCGTCGAGCTGCTTTTGCAGGTCGAGCAGCGCCATGGCTTCTGTGCGTGCGGGCGCTGGTGATGTGGGGAGAGGCGCAGCAAGCGCAGAGCTCACGTCGACGTCTGCGACCGAGGAGGTGCTGTGAATGTCCATGTCGAGGTCGGCAGACATGGCGGTAGTGTGCGTGGGGTGGCTTTGGACGAGAATGAGTGCGGAGAGAAGGAGATGACCTCGAGGTTGAGGTGGAAGAAGCAAATGCTCAGCCCGGAGCGTCGTGGACCCTGAGGTCGAGCTCAGCCGAAAAATTGCTCGAACTGCAAAGACCCTCGCTCTAACAAACTGCTAAAAATCAGACGCAGCGAAGTCGTCCGTCAAGACACTCCGTGCTGAGAAGACGCTCATGGAGTTCATTGCTGCCGAACAGAGGGCGTACTGTACAGGCCTGAGCTGAGCCCCACAAGCGTGCTGAGAAACATGCGTTCGAGTCCGGAAGACGGAGGGCTTGGCATGACCTGGTCCATCGAAAGTTGTCAGTGTGCATGACACTTTTTTGTTTGTGCGAGCGCAAATCAACGATCCGCCGAAAGTGACGAATTCGAGTTCGACGTGCATATCCGCAAACCCTCGGGCCGGAGAGTTTCTCGGATTTGGGCGATACGCTGCCTGCTTTAGGCACCGCTTTGTAAAAAAGAGCCGGTGTCCCTCCACTCGAACTCGTGCGACCTCTTCTTTTGGTTGGTACAAAAGTGTTTACGGCTGCTTCATCCTTCATCGCCTCCTTCACCCCCTTCTGGCTCTACCCATAGACGTACTCTGCTCCTCGGACACCTTCGGCGGCGTACACATCATGTCGGGCTTCCTCTCGTCCACAGCGACGCTGCTGGGGCGGACGATCCTGTCGCCCGTCGCGCCGCACTCGCTGTTCGCCGTCAACGTCGAGTACTACAAGCCCGCCTCCTCTTCACCCACGACCTCGTCCTCTCGCACCTCGCCATCGATCGAAACCCTCCTTTCGGCAACGGAGACACTCGATCCGGCCAAGAACCCAACGTTCAAACCTACACCCTGGCTCTCCACTGGTCACCTGCAAACCATCTACTCGGCCGTGGGCAACTTCGCCCACATCGACGCGGTCGAGTTCAAACGTCGTGTCTTCGTCGTTCCCGACGGCGGTACTATCGGTCTTGACATCTCCCCGCCCACCCTCGCGGCTAGTGAAGAGGACCTCAAAGCGCAGGGTCATGAGGCAGGGGATGGTCTTCCGACCGTCGTCTGCCTGCACGGTCTCACGGGTGGAAGCCACGAGAGTTACGTCCGCAACTGTTTCGCCCATCTCACTGCCCCTGTCTCTGCCGGTGGGCTAGGATACCGTGCGATCGTGGTCAACTTCCGCGGTTGCGCCAGTGTACCCGTCACCTCTCCACAGCTGTATTCCGCGCTCAAGCTCGCCGATATCCGTTCTGCCCTGCTGCTCATCACCAAGCTCTACCCGAACTCTCCTCTGGTAGGGATCGGTTTTTCGCTCGGTGCCAACATCCTTGGTCGCTACCTAGGCGAGGAGGGCGATTCCACCCCTCTCCTTGGCGGCGTCATCGTCGGTACGCCGTTCGATCTCAAATCCGGCGCGGACGAGTTGGACTATGGAGGCTTCCTCTCCCATAAATACTCCACAGCCATGGGATCCAATCTTCAACGCATGGCTCGAGCACACAAGAACACCCTCGCTCTCCATCCCTCCTTTCGCTCCTTGCTCGATGACCTCTACGATCCCGCACCGCAACCGCGCGCCGAAGTGGAACTGTACAAGGCGCAAGCGAGGAACTACGGTCCTCGCAAGGGGGAGCGGACGGTGATCAAGAATTTCACCCTCAAACACGCCGATCAGGTCATGACGCGGTTTGTGGGCGGATTGCCGAAACCATATGGCGAGTTTCCGTTCGACAGCGCCGACGATTATTATCGATATGGTGGATGTGCGAATGTGATCGAGGGGGTGAGGAGGCCCATGTTGTGTTTGAGTGCGCAGGACGATCCGATTGTGCCGAGTAAGATGTGGGATCGCATTCGCGCGGCGATTGGTCGCAACCCGGATGGATCCAGGAAGCAAGAGGAGGGGGAGTACAACGAGAACGTCGTGTTGGCATGGACCAAGGCAGGCGGGCATCTGGGTTGGTTCGAGGGAGTGCGACCGAGGAGGTGGTTGCATCGGCCAACGAGCGAGTTCATCAAGGCGGTGTTCGAGCAGACGTCGAGCGAGGAGAAGGCGCGCGTGGCGGGTAGGAGTCGATGGGTCGCCGACCAGGTCGATGTCAGGGAAGTGGACGTGGAGCTGACACCTGCGGAAGCATTGCCGGAGTACACGCTGCCAGGAGAGAACGGCAGGTCGAGTCGATACAGCGATTCGCCCAAGAAGCACGAGAAGAAGCAGTTGGACGGAAAGGATTCGCCAGGCAGAGTGGCGGAGCTGGATCGCGAGCTGCAATCCGACGCACCAGGCGCGGAAGACAGCCTACTCAACCCTTCGGATACGGGCTTCGCTGCCAACGCCCCACCGAGTTCGACCGGCGAAGTCAACGATGGCGAGCACAAGACGCTGCGATTGCCATGGTTGCTCACACATGTTCTGAAGGAGGCACCCCTCATCCACCCAAGACACGCAAGCTACGCACCGTACAACGAGCCAACATCGACCAACGAAGAGGAACGAAAGAAGCTCGGCTGGGAGAAGATCACGCTCAAGATGTATACCGACAAGGAAAGGCCGGAGGTCGGGTTCTGCGAGCTGGGCCCAGAGACGAGGGTCGCAGGTGCAGGCGAGACGTTCCGAGGTGGCATCGATACGCCCGGCGGAAGCATGGCGCCGAGCGCAGACAACAAGGGCAAGAAGAACGTCATCGCCGGATTGTAGATCAAGATAGAGATCGTAATGGACATAGACGTTGCGTATAGATGCGACATACAAATGCGGTCGGTATGATTGTGTGTCGTCGTGGTATCGTTGGGTATTATGTGTGAATCTGAACGGCGTTTGTCTCGTCGAAGTCAGCGCATGGGTCGCTCGCAGCGCGTCTCGTCGTGTCTGTGAGGTGTCAATGCGGTAGAGTTGGGGATCAAGGAAGTGAGCAAGTGCCTTTGGACAAAGATCGGAGACGAATTCTGAACACCCACGTGTCTCTGCATCTCCTCGAGCAGTACCTATGACCGCAGCGCATGCAAGCTAGATCGCCATGGTATCCGCATATGCTGCAGTACTTTCTTCCTGGCACGGTCGATGGTCCTGACCTTGCACTTCTCCAGTTCGCCTTCCCCTTGCCTGGTCGCAATGGCAGCCTTCCCTGGTCCGCCAGCTCCTCTACGATGGAATGGAGGTTGCGCCGCCCGCCGACGAGGATGCGTTTAATTTCAGCCTGATTTCGCCGCCTTTGTGCTTGGCTCACGCCAGACGCGGTGCCTGCTGTGATTGGCTCAGCGTCTCCAGTCGTTGCTGCGATTGCTCCATCGCTGGTTCCCGAGGCGGTTGCGTCGAGGGAAGGCGTTGCTGCCGATGTCGAAGCTGTGGGTGCATCGCGATAGTTGATTCGCTCGAGCTCGTCTAAGCGGCGACGAGCGCGACGTCGACGCGCATCCAGCTCCTTGGCTTGGCGCTCGCGCTCTTGCTCCTCGTTGAGCGCCTTGTTCTGCTGTCCTGTGATGGTTTGCGGTCGATTGGTGATGGGCCGAGATGCGACGGAGCGGCGTTTGCGAAGAGAGACCGAGGTCGACATCTTGACCAAAAGCGTGCAAGTGCTGCGACGTCTGTCAGTGAGAGCCGAGCGCCGAGATGATGTGGAAGAAAGGTGTGAAACAGGTTCGAAAGGGTCTAGAAGGTGAGCGGCAAACTCACTTTCCGACATCCGACACGCGGTCGAGAAATGTAACATTTTTCGCAAAAATCCTCAACAGCATCACTTGCTTACAAGTTGAGGTCACTCATACAGACGCCGACAGTCTCATGCATGCATGTTTGTGTCCATGGGATTGTGCATTTTTGATCAATCCACATCAGAAGAAAGCCTGTTGGCGTTCCGTGCCCGCCGCGCCAACGACGCCGAACCAGGCGAGACCCGCCACAGCACCGGCAACAATCGTGACGGCGGGCGGGCTCTTGAACCACTGAGTAGCAACGAATGCCGAGCTGGCCACCACGCACCAGAAAGGATCGGAGGTGAGCGGTCCGCTCTGACTTGTCGATTCCACCACAACGCCTCGAGCAGGTGTGTAAATGTAGCCGACGAGGAAGAGTTGCCACACGGCGGTGTACACCAAACCAGTCGCCGAGGCATTGAGCCCGCGCAGCACCGATTTGGCCACCTCGTGCTTACGCCACGTGTTGTAGATGGGCAGTAGCGACAGCTTGAGCAGCAGACCAGGGGAGAAAATGCCGAGCCAGCCAAGGAATGCCCCCAAGGCCGGGTTTTGCGGGACAGCAAGAACGCCGAGGTAGGCAGCAAAATTGAAGTTGGGACCCGGGAAAGCTTGGAGGATGGCAAAGCCGAGGAGAAAGTCACGCGATTCGACCCAGCCGTTTTCGACGGTGTACCCGCGAAGGAGCGGGATGACCACGGGACCACCACCAAAGATGATGACGCCAGCAATGACCATGTTGGTGAAGAAGTCGAGCATGCGTGGTGGTGAGGCGAGCTGCGAGCGGGTGACCACGACGGCGATGACGAAGACAAGGAAGCCAACGCCGAGGGCGACGGCAATGGTGCGGTTGAGCACCATGATGGGCGTGCGATGGTCGGTTGTTGCTGCAGTGGGATCGTTTGCATTTTGAGGTGTTGCCGTATTGCGATCGACAGTCTGTGCGGTCCTTTGTCGAATGCTTACCGGTATCGAGCTCGAGCCCGCCTGGAATGGGAGCTCTTGGACAGCAGAGCCTGACTGCTTCTTGTCTGCGGCGTCGAGAGATGCTCTGCCAGCCGTCGTCACAGGCTCAAGCTCGATGTCCTGCGTCGACTCGTTCTGTGCAGTATCATCGCCGCGACTGACAGCCTGTGATCTACGTCTGCTGATCTCCAGCTTCGTAGATACGAAGCTTGCTATGCGACGGCGAAAGTCATAGATCAGGGTGATGAGACCGCCTCCGAACACGAGCACTGGATACATCCACGGTGCGTGGTAGCAGATACCGAACGAAGCCGAGGCGAGCACCAGCAGCCTCGTGACCGGATCTGTGATGGACGACATGCTGAGCTGATATGCAGCCAGCGCGATCAGTCCGACAGCCGCGGCATTGAGACCTGTCAGCAGAGCCAGCACGATGGGTGGCAGCCTGTCGGGGAAGGACCTCACACCGGCTCCCAACGCTGCCATGCCTGCCGCACCCGGCAGTGACCAGAAGAGGAAAGCGATGAGACCTGCGAGGGTACCATTGCGTGCGACAGCGATCGAGAAGGCGAGCTGGGTCGAGCCGGGTCCGGGGAGTGCATTGCCGAGCGAGAAGAGGTCAGCGAAGGTGGTCTCGTCGAGCCATTTCAGATGATCGACGAATCGCTTGCGGAGGATGACGACGTGAACGCCTGGGCCACCGAAAGCGGTGAAGCCAAGATCGCAGTAGTGACGGATGGTCTCGACGAGGCGCACGCTGAGCTTGAGGTTGCGACGGTCCTGGTATTCTGGATCGAGCAGAGCGCCAGCCGAGGCGGTGAGGGATGCACTATCCTCGTTGATATGCGGTGCGGATTGAGGAGCCGCGTCGATGTTGGAGTGACGGGAGCGAGACCGTGTGAGCACCTGTGTAGTCGACATGGTGAGCTCGGCGGTATGTGGCTTCCAGCCGGCGCTAGTGATGTCGAGGATGGAAGGCTACCTGGTTTATTGTCCATGCAGAGACCCTTGAACGCCCTCGAAGAAGCGTCGGAAGATGATATGCACGTGGACGCCCCATGGCAAAATCAATGGTTTCGGCCTAAGTGTTAGGCCGAGATACCTCTGGCCAATGGACTCGAATTTCCACGGCCACGGCGAATGACGCAGATGGCTGACTGAAGTGGCATTCCGTCTTAACCGTGCTGCAATGATATCAAGCGAGGTCCGCTCCTTTTGCAAAGCGATGCCGACCACCTATCAGCAAGAAGGTCTGGCCTGCACACAAAGCTATTTCTGAGTGTACCTCAAGGAACACAAGCTTGTACGCACAGCCAGCACGAGTCGATCCTACGACCAACAATCGCTGTCACCGGCCAATTTCGAGGACATTTGGTTTTTTTGAGAAGAAAAGGAAAAAAGGTGGGGGCGAGGCAGCCAACCAGGACGGGGCGAATGGAATTTCTCCAGATTTTCCTGCTGCATCGCTGTGCCTTTTTTTCCCGCCTGTGTGCATCCGTGCGACGGCAACTACAATCGATTCTCAAGCTGGCTGCTCACGGTTGTCACTATCCGAGACTCGCCTAGGAAAGTGCGATTTTAAGGGTTCGGCCTCCTCTCTTTCCCCCCACGCACGGCTCTCGGCTTTGTCGTCATCGACCTTTCGACCTTCGAGTCCCACCAACTATCCTCCTTATCATACATCACGAGGACCAATATGCCCTCGTCCTGACAAATTCCTCCAACATACATTCTAAAGCCACAGGCTGCACCGCACATCATGTCTGTTGCACCACAATCCATTCCATCACAGGGTCAGCACACCATGAGCGGCGGCAAAGCGCTCTCCGACTCGCCCACCAAGCAAGACTCGGTCTTCCTATCCACCGCATCACCCGAATCCGAAGCCTTGTCAACAGACGACATCACCTCGGACTCGTCCACCAGCGCACGCATCCGATCCGACAGCTCTCAGCCCAAGCTGAAGAGCATTCTTGACAACCCAAACGATGTACTTCCCCGCAAGCCTTCACGATCGGGCAGCGAATCTGGCTTCAAAGCTGCTCTCAAGGCGACCTTTCTCCCACCACCTACGCCTGGTCGTCAGATCAAGGTCAAAGACGGCAAGAAGCTAGGCAAGACGTTCAAGCGCTCCGAACCACGCGATCACGATTTTGAAGGCGGCGAAGTGCTCGACTACGATCCACGCGGAAAGCATGCTACGGCCGGCGATGGCATCGTGCCCACCTCCAACCTCATGGGTCCCCCTGACAGTGCGAGCGAGTCCGGCTACGGCAGCGATAAGGAGAGCAGTCTCGGTACGCCCAGCGAGGCCGGGGAATCGGATCTCTCTCGCTCCTTTACATCCGAATCCAGCTCAGCGTGGGAGAGAGGGCGAGGTGCTTCTTCGATACCCAACAGAACCAGAGGCGATTCGGTCGCATCCACCACCTCGAGCAGCAGCAGCGCAGCGATCAAGTTCGCTCCGCTCCCCGTGTCCGGGCGGCTGAAGCGTGCGAATTCCATCACCATCGGTGTTGCTGCTCGATCGCACCTGTTGCAGTCGCAAGGAACAGCGGCACCGCCAAGACAGTCCTTCACGCCGCAGCATGTGCACGGCTCCCAAAGCTGGTACAACCCCAATGCGCATCCGAAGCACGACGACGTGGTGGACGTGGGCGAGGTGCTCGGGAAAGGCGCTTCCAAGGCGTGGAAGTTCATTCGTGGCGGTAACACGAGCGATGACGCCAGCGCCGGTGCCAAATCCAAGCCGACTGTCGATAGCGCAGACCAGAAAGCGGCAGAGAGAGCAGCCGCATTCGACCGACCCCACAAGGCCTTTCCGAAAGAAGGTGCGCCCGTGGCAGACCCCGAAACGGGAGAACTCAAGATGGCCAACGAATCGTCATCACACAGCACCAAGGTGTCGACGGGTCAAGTCTCGGATACAGCCAAGAAGCTGCCACAAGGTGGTGGCGATCAGACACCACGTCGAGCGGCCAGCCCCAGCGCGCCGATGCGAAGTTTGTCCATCTCGGAAGATCCGGATGCCGAAGAAGCGGCTGCTGCACTCGAAGCTGCCCATGCGCAGAACGCTACAAAGCAGGCTCATCTTCCGAATGGACACCATCCACACGAGCTGGAAGACGGCCCGCAGCACGACACGTTCCACCTCGCCGATGAGCATCATTTGGACTCGGGCGCAGCCACACCGAGGAGCGGCATGCAGAGACGATTGTCGACGGGCGCCTTCCTGCGCGGACTGTCCGTTCGAGGAATGCAAGAAGACAGGAGGAGAGACTTTTTGGGTCTAGACGGAGAGGAAGGCGACGAGAGGAGGGATATCGCGGTCAGAACACCAGCGGGGAGAGAGGAGGAGCTCGGACTGGAAGGATTCGGTCATTCGAGGCAACAATCGTGACAACGGTGACATGATTCCATACAAATACATTTGGAAGCGTTAGCTATCTTGCGAGGCGAAGGGTCATTGCAGTCGAGGCCGCTTGAGCACGGCGTTTGGATCGATGGTGTCGATGGATGCTGGAGCCTCTGTTGAGCTCGACGATGGTTCCTGCTGGCTCTGTTGCGCTGCGGACGTGAGCTTGATGTCGACAGTCAGGAGGTCTCTGCAAGATCCCTTACTGGGTCCGTCGAGCATCTTGACGGCATTCTTTCTCGTGCTGACCGAATCGAAGCCGCACTTGATAAACAGCTTTCTTGCCCCAACGTTCTCGGGAAAGAAGCTCGCTTGTACGGTCGAAAACCTTCTGTCCGTCTCGAGAGATGTCAAGAGAGCGTTGACTAGATACATGCCGACGCCTCTTCCCCTCTCCGCTTCCGCCACCATCACCTGCAGCTCTGCGCATCTGGACCGTCTCTCATCTTCGGCTGCTACTTCGATCGAGTCGTCGTCGTCGTAAAACATGCTGATTTGGGGATGGGGGTCGGAGCAGGCGATCCAGCCGAGGGTGCGGTTGTCCTTTGGGTCGACGGCGATGTAGCGATGGCGTTTGATCATGAGCGTGTCGAACTGCTTCCATGAAGGAACGCGGGTGGTGGAAATGGCTGCATCACCCGTAGCGAGACCACTGGCGTAGATGCGCGCCCAAGCTGCTTTGCGAAGCTCTGTGAGGGTAAGCAAGTTGGCGATCGACGAAGGAACGCCCTTCCAACTGCCACCAGCCAACATGCTGCTCTTGGCCTTGTGAAGATCAGCAGCGACAGCATCTCTGTGTTTGCCAACCAAGACGAAGAACTCGCGAAGGTCTTTCAGAAATGCTTCTTTTTCGACGGCTCCCGTGCTGCTCGAGGCGCTCAATGGGAGAGGCGATGGGGTGGCGAGCAAGTCGACATTCGGGCTGGAGCTGGAGCTGGAGCGGCGGCGAAAGTCCGAGTCGGGCATCAAATGATTGACGGCAAAGATGCCATTTTCAAGAGCCTCGAGCGTCTCGTCGTACTGCTTGAGGTCAGCGACGAGCTCATATTGCTTCCGTTTGCGATCCATGTGGCCGCAACATTCAAGGAGTAGGAGTGCAAAGGTGTGGTGTTGGACGATGACCGGTGGAAGGTGTTGGTCTCGAGCTTTTTCAGTGGAATCTTTGATTAAGAAAATGAATTTAATTTCTTGATTTTTGTGAGACTCATGTGACCTGTGCCGGTTGTGGGTCGCCGTGGCAGCATTACACAGCGTCGTACCAAAGCAAAGACGCTTGAACGACCCTTTCCCCACCTTCGCTTGCTGGTCTTCAGCTCGGCTGCTCGTCATTGCGTCGCGCTGCAGTCTGTGAGATTCAGCTGACTCCCTTCGGACATGGCCCGCCTACCGCCGAAATCGCCTTCGCTCTCACTCTCAACCGCAGGCATCTCAACTCACTCCACTTTGCTTCGGTGCGGCATTTGCCTTGATTCGGCATCTCGTCCTCCATCCATCTCGGCCATCTAGTGACGACCCAAGGGCCAGCCAGATCACACAGCTCCCTTTCCTTCCACCACTTCTCTCAACCACGCCGATGATCTAGAGCATCGCTATTCCCTCTTCATCCGCCTGCACCACAACCGCCCAACAATAGACATAGACACCCCCACCATGCGTCGAGCTGCAGACTCGCTCTCTCCAGCACCCACCGCGGTCAACGACGCCTCGCCCGATCGACTGCCACGGTCTCGCTCCCGAGGCCGCGCCAACTTTGTCGGATCTTCATCGGAACAGCTGCCCCGACAGAACAATCGCTCTTCCTCGCGCGCGAGCTTCCTCGGTCGTCCTCGTCAGCGTGTTTACCAGATCTATAACGAAAACGAGCCCGCAGGAGTCGCACAAGAACGATGGAGGAGCGAGTCAAGAACCGTCCGAGGAAGTCTGGATGACGAGGACGGATTCGTCTTTTCCGACGAGGACGACGTGGATGCCGACAAGCGTAAGGCGAGAGCAGAGTCCAAATCCCGCAAGCTGACCTCGACCGCAGAGGAGGACTCGGCATCTCGCTCCGCAGGTACCACCATCATCAACAGCACTGCTCCCGCAGCTGCACCTCCCATCGACCCAGCTCAGCTGCCCACAGCTCAACAGGTGCCCTCCTCGACCGCTGGCAGCGCCGCCAGTAAGGAAAAGGACGTCGAGTCGCAGTCCGCGCCGAAACGTGTGCCGCTTCTCTCGCGCATCCCGTACCCCATCGCGCACCTCCTCGGCTATCGACGCAAAAGTACCGAGAACCGCGCCCTGATTCGTCCCGTCGAAGCGCTCCCTCGCAAAATCGAAACCCTCCTCTGGGCATGGATTGGTGCCTGCCTCGGTCTCAGCTTTGTCATGATCACCTTTTCCCGCTGGAACCAATTCGCCTCGTCCTCCAACGACCCGATCACGCCCTGGACGGCGCCGATCGTCATCGGTTCCTTTGGCGCTTCATCCGTCATCCTCTACGGCACCCCTGCCTCGCCCTTGGGTCAACCGAAGGCGTTCATGGGCGGTCAATTCCTCTCCGCCCTCACCGCCGTATGCATCACCAAACTCTTCGCGTTGAACGGCAACTACAATCCGGACCTGATCGATTCGAGTCACAGCCTGGTGTGGATCGCAGGCGGGGTGGCGACGGGTACAGCGCTGTGCGTGATGATTTTGACGGATACCGTTCATCCACCGGGAGGAGCGACCGCGTTGTTGGCTGCGACCAGTCCTCCGGTGATCAAGTTGGGTTGGCATTACTTGCCTGTGGTGCTGCTAAGCGGGGTGATCATGGAAGCGTGGGCGATGCTCTGGATGAATTTGGGCAGGGCCAGGTACCCACACTACTGGTTGTGGCCAGATGGGCATAAGTTCGATCAGAGAGATTTTAGGGTCAAGTTTCCCGGTTTCGAAAGAACCATTCGCAACCCCGCGAAGATGACCACCAAGTCGACGTAGATACACACACAGACATTGCATCAATAAGATATCATTCGCACTAGACGGAAAGCGGCACGAGCTCGACAAACAGATTGTGCGCCTCGAGGAACCACGCGCTCCTACCCTGGAATGAGGGCTGCCTGGTCCCCTTTTGCGACACCACCTGCGGGATGACAGCCGGCTTCTTGATGTCGTATCGGAGCAGTATCTCGGGAATGACCTTGGAGAGCTCCATCAGACTGATGTTCTTACCGATGCACGCGCGGGATCCGCCGCCGAAAGTCATGTTGTAGCGCTCGAGAGATTTGCGGCCCTCCTCGCCGCCCTCGAGCCAGCGTTCGGGACGGTACGACTCTGCGTCAGGGCCAAAAGCCGACGTGTTGCGGTGCAGAACGTAGGGGCTGATCCCCACCGTCGTTCCTCCGGGAATCAGGTGCGGATTGGAGCCGATGATGGCGCCTTCAGCGGGCACATAGCGGGGGAGATCCATCGAGATCGGCGGTGACAGTCGAAGCGCCTCCTTGATGCATGCTTGCAGATACTCGAGCTGCGCGCCCTTCGCGTACTTGACCGGGGACGAAAGGTTTCCAGCATCAACTGCCGCGTTGATCTCCTCGCGCAATTTTGCGTAGCACGTGGGGTTGTCGAGCAGGTAGCCGAAAAAGATTGTCAGGCTCGTCGCCGTCGTATCCGACCCGGCAGACATGACCGACGAAGCGGAGAAGAGCACCTGTTTCATCGAGTATTTCTCCTTCGTATCGGGGTCTCGGGCGTCCATGAACTTGGTGAGCATGTCGGGTCTTGACGCCACACCACCATTGTCCTCCACCTCGGCATACCTTGTTTGGATCCTTGACGTTGTCATATCTCCAATAACACTTCCTCCCGGCTGCCCGGTCACGCGGGGGAAGAGCCACAGCACCCAACTCGACACCCACGGCAAGCATCCCGCTACCGCTCCCCACTGGGACAGGTTCAACACTCCCGTCAGGAACCGCTCATCATCTTTGCCTCGATGCAACAGGTTGAATCCCTGCCCGAACGCCAGTTCACCCACCACATCCATGGCGAAAAAGTGAAACCAAGGATCGAGCTGCACCGCTTTCGTCCCTCCCGCTTCGATGGATTGCGTCTCGACCAGCTCCTCGAGTCGTTTCAGCAGCAACTCGGATACGTCCTCCACGTACTCTTCGAGCTTCACCAGGCTGTTCATGCTGTAGGCACTGGCGACGGCTCGACGACGCTTCGAGTGTGCCGCTGGATCCCGCTCGCTGAAGATCGACGGGTGCGATTTGAACACCTGGAAGGAACGGTAGAAGGAGGATTTGCGGAAGCGCGACGAGGTACCGTCCGAGAGGCTGTAGATCGAGTTCATGGCGGCAGGGTCGGAGAAGGAGAGGTGAGTGGGTCCGATTCGGACGATGGGACCGTGATGCTTGTGAAGGGCGTAGAGGGCGGGTGCGTAGTCGCCTTGGAGGGCGTGATAGAAGCGCCAGAAGGGGATGCCCAGACGCGCAGAGAGTGGACCTGGGTAGCGAGAGAGGGGCGAGAGAGCGAGGTTGTAGAGCATCCACCCTGAGGTGAGGATGATCGTGCCGATGTAGAGCTGCAGGAGGAAGGGCAGGCCGGAGAGAGGGGTGAAGACGGTCGCGGCGATGGTGCCCACCACGGAGCTTTCGTTTGTCATGATGAAGATGTGACTCGGCAGACACTGTTATGGATCACTCTGTTTGATGGGAGGGGGGTGAGATGAAGGATGAGCCTGAAGGGGCGTGGTTGGAACAGGACCGTTGAGGACAAGCTCTATATACTACTCGACATTGTCAGCGACCCGACGGTGTGGGGAAAGCGTTGCCCCACACCGCGCAAAACCCAGATCCTACAGTAGACGGTTGCCTCGGACTGCTCACAAGCTCACATACGCGGATAAGACGACTATCTGCAACGGAGCAACACTGCCGACAAGCGAACACAGTGTCGTTTGACAGCAGAGTTCGGGGCTCGACCTACTCTCAGCTGAGATACCAAGCTAACTCAGCGGCGGCAGCGTCATGCAGGACTGAGCGAGTGTGGGGTGCATGCGGGTACAGATGTCAACCAACGCCGTTGCCGACATTTCCAGCTCGTGGCGTCCCGAGCTCTGCTTCCTCTCGCCCGAAACTCATTCAACCTGGTAAGAGCTCTTTCCGTGCTTGCCGAAAGCAGGGGCAATTTTTCGCGCGTGAGATTTCGGGGCTCGGGGCTGGGGCCACGGTCTAACATATTGCAATCTCCACACGTTACCATGTTGACGAGTGACTCTGCTCCTTCATCAATGGGAAGTTGTTGTTCGTGACAGTCGGCAAGGGGGTAAGTTGGCGCACACCATTGCACAGATGTATTCAGCTCGTGGGAGCGAGTGTTGGACCCGCCTTCATCGACCACAACACTTTTACAGCAAGGTCAAAAGAGCGTGGGATTGGCTTCTTTTCGCTCATCGTCGAAATGAGCTTTCATCATGCGGGCATCGCCTAGCCAACTGGGAATCCTTACCTATCTGCTCAAGCCGTTGTGATTCACAGAGTAAGGCGGGTTCAGCCAGCATCGCTTGACCGTTGGGGGACAGCGGTTCCTGGTGGGCCTCCTTCGTTCTTGAGCGCGAAACTTTCGCCGCATTGCCACACATGCGACTCGTTGCCGCCAACGGGGCTGGTGGGCTATGGAGAAAGGAGTTGGCCTTGAGATTTTGACTCAAGCTTGAAATTTGTGCTCGAAAGACCACGCTCTCACAGGTATAAGAGCAAGCGCTGGTATGATTTGACTTGTCTCAATATCATCCAGCACCTGCATCGGCCATTCGCGATGAACGTCTCCTTCCTTCTCCTCCTTGCCGCTCTGGTTGGCATCAATCTCGTCCGTGCAGCTCCCGGTCTGCCTGTCGGCGGCATTGATGACGCAGAGAGCGTGCTTCGCGCAGTCACGGCTGCTTCTGAACGCGATCGCGACTTCATGTCCGACCTAGCTGCCAGGCTCGCTCGCGTCCATGTGCGCACCGAGACACCTCCCCCGCACCGGGCCGACTTCGGTTTGCCTCCTCCTCGAGACGGGGTGACTGCTCCACCTAGCTCGCCTCGTCGTCCTGCGCCCGATGTTTTGGCAGAAAGGAAGCGCATTCGTGAGCACACCGGGGCCGAGAGCTCGGCTCCTCCTCCTCAACGACGACCTTGAGCGATCGTTCGCTGAAAGGAACACTTACGACGCTCGGTTGCGCACATCGCGCTTGATACTCACTGCTTGCATTTGTGGCTATTCGTCTTGCTTTGCCGCACAAGCACCGAATCTGCCTTTCTAAACGCACTCAACTTTGATGTTCCCGAGTTTCATCCGACTATTGCGTGCAGTGAGGCAGCTCTGGGCATGGCGAGAAAAAGAGTGTGAGAGTTGAAAAATTCTGATTCGCGAAAAAAAAAGTGACCAGCCTGGGGCTCGAACCCAGAATCTCCTGATTGATACAAGACGCCCTCGAGGGACGCAATCGTAGTCAGACGCCTTACCATTGGGCCAACCGGCCAATTGATGAAGCACCACCTCTCCAATAGCATTTATGACTGACAGCATGTGTCGACAACTCATACCTCATCGGTTTCACTCATCGTCTTCACTCATCGTCTTCACTCATCGTCTTCACTCTCCTCTCTCAGTCTAGATCTGACGAGTCAGCAGTGGGATCAATATTCATTGCGGATGCCAGAAGCACACCCGAAGCTGCTCGGTCAAGGCGAGCGTTTCTCCCCCGGACGCCAAGGGCACGGGCAAGGCTGTTCCTCCCTGATGCCCAACCCTACACTACCCCTTGGTTCCTTTGCCGTCCCTGCATCGAGCAGCGCCAGCGCCTCCTGAACGGCCTCTCTATCGATCAGAATCCTGCTTCGCTTGCTCTCCCTCGCATCGTCATCGTCATCTTCGATCTTGACACTGGTGCTGGCGTACACGATGGTGTCGGAGGTGGTGTGGAGGAGGCTGGGTTTGGCGGTGGCGCGATCGTTGCTCGTCGCGAGCATCGAGGTGGTGGAGCTCTCGATCTCGACCGATGCCTCGCGGGGCCGCTTTTGCGAGAGGAGGGGTGAGTTGCCACTTCGCTTGCTGACGACTTCGGCGAGAAGGTCGAGCCCGCCCTGCCACTGGGAGAAGCGGGGGTGGGAGCGGATCTGACGCCACGCGGAGGGGATGGTTTCACCGCGCGATGTGTGGGAGGTTGAGGCAAGTTGACCTGTTGTGCCAGCCCGTGCCATGATCGGTCGTGCTGGAGACGAGCTCAATGGGATGGCGAGGATCGAAGACGAGGTGGAAGGAGCGGTGGTGGCGGTCGTGACGGCTTCGCAGAAGGCTGCAAGACCAGGGTCGGTCGAGCAGGCACCACAGGTGCTCGGATCGCCCGTGCAGACTGGTTCCGCCGGTGCTTCAATTACACTCCAGAGCTTCTTGCTGGTCTTGGGCTTCGTCGATCCTCTGAGCGAAAGAGGCACGGCAGCGGTGCTTACGCTTGGAGGAGACGCCTGCTGAGCGACCGTGTACCAAAGCTTGTTGCCGCTGGCAGGTGCTCGCTTGCGTTGATCGAGCGCGACATCTTTTGCATGGGTGAGAGAGCCAATGCTCATCCTTCTCGACGTCTCTGATGCGCTCGAAGTTGTGGTACGCTTCGGAAGCGGGACTGCAGAGGGCACGTCGCTGGCAACGGCGATGTGGGACGGCTGTTCTGGCTTGGAGAGATCGAGGAAGTCGTCTGCGCACACACACGGAGAGGCCTCGGTGCAAAAGCCACATCCGCCGTCCAGATGACCAGCATGTGAGAGAAGAGATGGCGAGAGAAGCGAGGCCGCCTTGTCCGCGCTCTCTGCTGCAGTAGCAGGGCCGGTCGCAGGTGGAGTGGTCGGCTTCGTGGTTTCGAAAGACCAGAGAGGCGGTTTGGGACCCTTGCGGGGAGCGATCAGGCTGGACGACACAGCTGGCGTCTGAGCGTCGTCGACCTCCATCGATACGCTCGTCGCCGTGGACGGACTCGCGGCATCCACCGGGAAGACAACAGCTGGAACAGATGCGGGTTTGCGTCGGAGAGGCACTGCTGCGGCAGGCTGATCCTCAACCGACGAGCGAGCCGAAGTCTCACTCTGCTGAGTCGAGACATCCGCGAATCGCACGCTACCAGCGCTCCTCTCGCGATCCCGCTCGCTCTTAGTCCCCGGCGCAACGAGCACGCCTCTTTTGGGCACCGCTGCTGCCCTTTCGTGTGCGGGCGCTTTGCATCCAGGGCCGGACTTGACACTCGGCGTCACTCCCGGCAGTCTTCCGCCATTCGCCTTTGCTTGCAGCAGATACTTTTCGATCTTGACGAACTTGTCCTTCCAGCCTGCCGCTTCTTTGCGCAAGGCCTCGTTCTCGGCGCGCAGCTTCTGAGCGACTTTCTGGATCTCGACGCTGCGATCGATCTCAGCTGCCTCGTATGCGGCAACTTTGGCCTCCAATTCGGAGAGGTAGGATTGTTTGCGTTCTCGGAATGCACGCTGAGAGGCGCGGTTCTGCGCTTTGCGTTTGGTGAGCGGCTCGGTCTCGGATGGCTTGCGACCGGGTTTGGCGCGAGCTGGAAGGACCCATTCCTTGGATGGCTGGACGAGAGGGCCGCCGCTGGCATCCTTCTTGGGGACTGAGGGCGTGACAGACGCGGACGATGCGAGAGCTGCTGAAGGAACGGAGGATGAGGCAGATTTGACAGCTACGAGAGGCTGGACAGGGGCTGGGGCGAGTGTCGAAGAAGGCGCTGGCGCTAACCGCGATGATGAAGCCTTGACAGGAGCAGGCTTGAGTGACGAGGGCGCAATCGAGGCCGAGGGGGAGGCAATGGGTCTCTGCGAAAAGCTCCTGTGTGCGGCGAGCGAAGCATTCGACGGACCCGGTGAGGGCATCATCGATGCCATGGCTGGCGAGGACATGGCTGCAAGAGCTATCTTCTCAGCCTAGATGAGCACGTAGACAGCGGGCATCGAACGTGGATATCAACGCCTGGTCGTCACGACTCGTGAAGTAAGTGAACTGATCTCGGTTTCGGCCTCCAGGAGGAGGTGAGAGGTGCGCTGTGTTGATGGTCGAGCAAGGGCGAGGATGATGGTGAGAAGGTCAAAGTGAGTGATTGCGATGGTCGGGGCGAAAATTGGGGTCTCTGACTGAGCCATTCGGCTGAGCCCAAAGCGCGATTCTGGTGACTGGTCTAGTGCCTGCAAAATCGAGAAGGCAAAGAATCTTTTGTTATCAGATTAGACGTTCAGCGCGGCTGCTGCTTTCGAATCAGCTTTCCTTCCTCTGTCCCACAGACTGGCGGAGCGCTGCGTTCGATCTCGAATGAAACCGAGTCAACCATTCGGGCCCGCGTCCGCTTATCTGATTGGCTCTGCGTTCCTCTCTCTGCTTCGCCAAGCAGTCAATTCGACTCTGTGTCCTCTCACCCCACTTTTCATGACCCACCTTTCGTCGAGCTTTACGCCACCTCAATGCTGGCTGCATGCCAAGGAACTGTGCGAGCCGCCGTCTGACCTGCCTTTCAGCAAGCGTGCTCCTGAATCGACGTCCGCGTTGAAGAGCTTGCAGTTGTGAGAGCTCATTTGCCGCAGCCGTGCAGCCCACTTCGCCTTCGCCCAGAAAGGCTCCGATGACGAGTCATAGTTCGATCCAAGCCTTGGCTGGTGTTGGCTGGTCCAGCAATGCGATCGCTCGAGCCTGATGATGGATTGCACACCTCGCGGCTTGGTCGCGTCGGGCTGCGACGGTCGTCCTCGTTATTTGTCTGTATTTGTTTGGTACTATTGTCTCACATTGTGGAAAGAATTTCGCTTGCAACCCACCACACCGCTTCAGATCACATCTACTATGCTCGCTCTTGTTCCTCACTTACAAGACATGAGACCCAGCTCGCTCCATGGTCCTACAACCTCAGACTCGTCTCATAGCCGGAGCCGGCGGCTAGCGTCGTCGTCGTCCGGCACCGGCTCCAAAAAGCCATCCGGTAACCGGTGGTGACCTTCCGCGGTGGCCACTTCTTCGGTTTTTTACCCTTCAAAGTCCGAAGTCGCAATTTTCCAAAATGTTATATCGCGCTGACACGACTCCACCCGAGCTCTCGGAACAACTCGGTGAGCCTTGTAGACAAGTTTCGGAATTGGCCGACACGGGAGATCATCACGTTGTGTCGCCCTTTGAATTGTACGGTCCGCCCCGAGGGACGAACTTCTTGGCGATACATCTTCTTTCTGCTCATTTGTGGAAGAGAGGATGTCGATATTCAACAAGGGGTGAGTGGATTGCTTTGATTAGATGATGCGAAGGTGAGCTAGGCTAGTAGAAGCGAGGGTAGCCGCCGTATTGAGCTAAGATGGGTTGCTATTTTCGACGTGCCGGTTAATCAACCGAAGCTTGCCGGGAGCCACCAGCTGAGCGAACCGGCGCTTTGAGGTTGCTTGCTACACACTTCGCTTTTGTACGAGCATCAGTCTCGCTCACACAATCTCGCATCACCGTGAAGATTGAATACAAATCTCAGATCGAGCAAGAGAGCTCCATGGAGGAGTCATCCGCAATGACACCAGTCACACGGGAAGGAACGTGTCACAGGGATCGACAAGAGAAATTTAATTCCGCTGCGCCGTGTCCACGGAGTCATACGCGTCGGCAACATCTGATGAATGGCGTGCGTGCGTGCAGCTGCGAATTTCGCCGTTTGGAAATTTTTCCGGGCTGGTTCTTTGAGCCAGGGTTCGCTGGCTGTCAAAGCAAGATGAACCGGGAACATGAAGGTGAAAAAACCGGAAAAGTGCCCATTTGCCGCTATCTCCTCAGCCACTGCTATAAGCGAGCAACAGGATCGTCACGTAACCATTGCGCCGCTTTCACCATTCACATTCCAAGTGACTCACGACTCAGCTTGTCGAGCGTATACCATCATCCACCAAGACCTTATACCCGACGAAAACGGACATCGCTCTTTGACGTCTCCCTACGACCATATTCTGCGCCAGCCATCACCGAGCACTTAGACCTAGTCACCACCCTCCACCGTTCATAACTTTGTACGAGCCTAGACGAGATATAAACGACACGAACATCCGGCCTCATCATCCTTCTCAGATAATCACCGCGAGCACACACATACACCACCCTCTCTCCGGCCATCATGCCCTACCAATACCTCACATTCAGCGATCTCTACGAGGAGCAGGTGCGATCCTCGGCACCCTCCTCACCCGTCATGTCCGCATCCTCGCTATCACCCGTCTTCCTCCTCCCCTCCACATCACAGCGCTCATCCGCATCGCGGTCGCCATCACATCGTTGCACCACTCGCGACGTGCACGGTCACTCCACCCTCCAAACCCACACGCAAGACTCGGACGACGTGCCTTCCCCCTCCACCTCTCCATCAAGCTCCTCGGCCCTCCACCTCGACCTGCTGCGACTCTTCCGTCGTCGATCCTCCATCAAGTCGTGGTCCAAGAAGCATTCTGCGTCCAACTCGGTCGTGTCGACACCCACATCGTCGCGTCGATCCTCCTTCACCTCCGGATTCGCCCTCGTCTCCGCGGCCAGCAGCGCAAATACCAGCCCCGCCATCAGCAGACAGCCAACAAGACGCTTGAGCGAGTACGAAGAGATGCTCCAAAAGACGGTGCGCGCCGAAGAGGAAGATGAGAGGCAGAGGCAGTCCGAGTTGCGGGCGTACTTCGAGAAGGCTGGCGAGAGCGGGTTGGGGTTGAAGAGGTTTTAAGGCGATGAACGAAGATGATACCCCCTTTTGTATTTGTATGGCATTTATACACCACTTTTAATCGTATCGCCTTCCGCACGGTCGGATTGGCACGTCTACTCAAACATGCGTGACAGTCTGCACTGATTGAAATTGCCTTTGGGATGTTGGTTAGACCTCCTCTCGTCCGCCTTTGAACTCCTCCCTCCCCAGTGCGGCACTCAGCGCCTTGAACGCAACCCCGAAATCCTTGCCCCCGTACTCCTCGTTTCCACCCAACGCCTCATAGATGCTACTCGTCAGCTGGCCGAGCGGTGTCGGCACACCCTCCAACTTGGCCGTGTTCATCGCCAACTTCAGATCCTTCGCCATCAATCTTGCTGCAAATCCACCTTCGTAATCTCTATCCGCGGGTGGACTGTATTTCGTCCCCTCCAGCGCGCCTGGACAGGGGTTGTTGACTTCCGAAGACCAGCATTTGCCCGTGCTCGTGTTGATGATGCCCGCGAGCACCTTGGGCGGCAACCCATGTGCCGTGCCGAGCAGCATGGCTTCTGTAACGCCGAGCATCGAAATGCCCAACAGCAGGTTGTTGGCAATCTTGGCGATCAAACCGTTACCGTTCTTGCCGCAGTGGATCGCTCTCGATCCCATCATCGCCAGGTAGGGCTCGGCAGTGGCGAACGAGGTAGACGAGTTCGAACCGACCATAAACGAGAGCGTACCTGCGTTGGCACCCACCACACCGCCGGATACGGGCGCGTCAATCATGTCAAACGCCGAGTGCGCGTTGGCCGATTTGATCGTGGTCGCCGTTTCGACGGCTACTTTCGGATCGAGCGTCGTGCAGTCGATGCAAAGGGTCTTGGCTTGGATGTCGTCAGCCGAGGCGGAGCAATAGGACTCAAGACCGTCCAGAATGCCGTTTTCTTCCGTGTAGACGCTCTTGACCTGCGGAGACGAGGGGAGCATCGTAACGATGGTACCCGACAGCTTGGCGATGCCAGCGGGCGACGAGGCAGCAAGGATGTTGCGATTCGGATAGAGCGACGTGTTGGCGGTGAGGAAGCGCGTGATGGACTGCTCGAATGTGTCGTGCACGACGAAAGTGACTGCCGGGTCCGGGTTGGCGGCAAGGGTTTTCGAGAGGAGGTTGTTGGCCATCTCCTTGCCCATGGCGCCAAGACCGATGAAGCCGATCGTCTTGCTTCGGTCGTGGGGAGCGAGACGGCGCAGAGAGTGCTGCAGCATGCAGCGTGTTGATGGCAGCATTGCTGTTCGAATGATGCTGCGACGGCAAACAGGAGATTGAAGGACGTGGTCGAGAGGAGAGACAGTGTGTTGGAAAACGCTCAGACCCTCAAGTTTGAAATGCGGGGGAGATCGCAACAACGCGCCGTGCGTCTTCTAAAGCCGACATCGCACTCTGTAGCCGGTCAGAATTTCCCCACTCGGCTTCACTGCCGCTCGGATTTGGCGGTGGCCGTCCCCGTCAGCACGCACTCGCATGCAAAGCCCACATACTTCTGTTCGCCAATTCAGTATACATGTATCGCAGAAGCTCTATCATTGAATCATGCTCTTGTCTAGTCTATGACCTTCTCTTACTCAACATCCCCAAGCCGCTGCTTCTTCTTACTCCCCGTGCTCCGAATCGACACGCCGGCCGCATACCTCTCCTGGGCCCGCAACCTCTGCCGATCCTTCTCGCTCATCCCTCTCTGCTCGTTGACCTTCTGTCGTAACCTCAGCTCCTCTTCACGCTGCACATCCGCTCCCAGCACGTACTGCCTGAAGCCCGTTCTGAGGTTGAGGAAGCCCTTGCGGAACCAGCCCATGTTCATCAGCTCCTGCTGATCTTGCAGGCGCAGTTCTTCGCGGAGGCGCTCTTCGCGTTGACGCCGAGCGCGGGCGGCGACGGTGAGGAACTCGTCCGTGATGAATGCTTCCGAGGTGTTATTCAGCGCATAGGTCGGGATTGCTGAGGGCTTGTCGCCACGCGCAAATTCAGGGAAGAGCGCCGCGAAGGGCACGGACGACGGGTCGACAGAGGCGGACCTGATGCCGAAGCCTTCGGCTGCGAGATTGGTTGGTGAGCCAGCGTCGTTGGGCTTGCTGAGGAAAGAGGGCAGTGAAAAGGCTTTGCTGGCGGAAGCTGTCTCGGCGGCCGTCGCTTCGGCGGCAGCTGCTGCTGCTGCCGCTGCACGTTTCGCCTGAAGTCGGGCAAGCGCTTCACTACGTTGCACCATGAACCGGTAGGCTTGATCTTGGAACGGCCTGAACAGGTGACAGAGCCAGTTGTGCACCACGTTAAAGTCGTTACCGTTGCTGAGGAAGACAGCGGCAGCATAGGCTTCGAACATGTCTGCATCGCGTTTGATGAGCAGAGGCAGCCGGGCTTTGTCTTCTTCTTTCTGCGTAGCCTCTTGCTCTTTCCTGATCTGCCGCTTCGATCGTGGCTTGTCCTCTTGGTCTTGGCCTTCTTCGAGGTCCGTTGCGGCTGCCTTGCGGAGTTCATCTCGGAGTTCGTCCCGCCTTGCGGCCAGTCCACACTCCTGGAACAGCAACGCCAGGAAGTTATTCTGCGTCGGATAATTCGAAAGCCTCGTCAGCGACCCCTCGTTGACGTCTGGGAACGACTGATATGCCAACAGACGGGAGGACATGTTGACGATCGAGTCTCCCAGCTGTTCCAGTCGTTCGTGGTCTTCGAGATCGTAATCATCCACCAAGTCGTCAAATGCAATCCGCTCTTCCTTTGTTCGTTCGAGCTCTGTCTCGTCGGCTTCGTCGACCTCAAGTGACCTGAAAGGCGGCTTGTACGCTCTGCCCGTGATCTCCTTGGTCAGACCGAGCGAGAGCACTTCGAGCCAACTGTCCTTGACCTGCGGGATCTCTCGTCCCCATGCTTCCGGATCTGGACCAAGGTTGAGCCACACAGCGTCTCTGCCTTCGACATCTTTCGGTGGTACACCCTCGGGATAGGGGTAGAAGAACGATTCGTCCTCGTCGACGATGCCTCGTTCACGTGCTTCCTGGATAGCCTGGAAGATGACGCGTGCTTGCGACTCCATTCGCTCCGACTTGTTCATGTATCTTGGGTTGCCTCTTCTATCTGATGGACCGCTTGTGTCGGTGCTGCTTTGGGTAGCGTCTGTGGATGAGGCGGTGTCGGTGATAGGAGCGGCGCCTGGCAAATCGCTTTCTTGCAGCTGCTCGGTAGTTGGCGAGGTACCGAATCCAGAGAGTAGAGACGAGACATGACTTCGGAATAGAGACCCACTCCACCCAATTGTCGGATCTGTCTCGCCTTGAGCTTTGGCTTTCGACCTCCAAGCGTCAACTTCTCTGCTTTGCGCTGTTGAGCTTGAGGATGAGCCGTCTACCACGGCTACGACATGCCTCACTCGAATGATTGGCGATGCTTCGGAATCTCCTCCGTCGTCTCGGCTGGCGGCATGTTGAGAGCCTGTATCCGCGTTGCGGACTTCGGCTTTTGCCTTGGCTTTGGCTTCTTTGGCTATGCGTTCATCGTCCTGCCTCTGCCGCGCCTTGAGGGCCTTGCGTGCTCGCTTGCCGAGCTTCTGTGGCTCTGCCGAGGATGACGAGGGCTGATCGGAGGCTTTCGAGTCCTGTGGAACGACTTCTTGTACTTGCGCTGCACTGTGACTGGACGAGGCGATGCATCGAGTCGGCGTCCGAAGTCGGGCTATTGGTGGGAGGGGCAGGAGAGTACGTCTGGACGCTCGCAGCGCCGAAACGGCGTGTGGTAGCAACATCGATCGGTAACGACGGCGTCGTCGTAGCGCCTGAGAGATGCTAGGAGTGCATGATATGCTGCGAGCTGGTCTATCTGACAACGATTGGGGGCCTTGATGGTGAGAGGCAAGACACCTGGAAGGATGAACGTGCGCAGAACTTCGGTGACTAAGAAGTTCCCGGCTTTGAAAGCAGCGAGGGCCTCCACCCTGCGCATGCGCAAAATCAAGATCTGGTCCAAAATCGGGGACCTGATATGAAATGCCCCACCTCATCACAACGGATAGCGACAACACACACTCCCACTCACTTTCCCACTGCAGGCGAATGAAGTCGACGTGTGATTGAAAGCGACGGTCAGCTCAGAGACGGAGACCAGCGATGCTACTCAAGCATTGTCTTTGACCACCATCACAACTCACAGTCCTTTCTCGTCCCTACACATCCAAGCGCCATGTTGACCAACAAGACTTGCATTCTATTCCTACTGCTATCGGCTGCGGTCTTCGTCGCCGACTGTCATGCTCTGACGAGCAAGCGATCCGTACCGTTGAACAGCAGAGCAGCCAAGAAGCGGAACATCGGCGGTCAACTCAAAGACTGGTACCTATCCGGTATGACGAAAAACTACATGTGCACCGACACGGGCCGCCTGGTCCCCGTGGACCCAGAGACGGGCCACATGCTGCTGAAGGGACTTCGAAAGCGCAGCAACTGGTTCGACGATCTGTTGGGACATTCGCACGCCACCGAAAAGGGTCTTTGCCGCAATCGTAAGTTCGAGCTTGGCAGAGCGTTCGTGGTTTGTTCTGGACGTTGCTAACCAACATTTGCGGTTCGATGTTGTGGACGACAGCTACGTGGGTGCTGCCTCCTGGCTGGACGCAGCCGATTCCGGTGAAACAATTCAACGCTCAGTACCCTTGGGACACGGTGGATGATCGTGGGCAAATCCGTCTGAAGGACGACTTTAGATCTTGGCTGGAAGAGCGAGCCGCAGCTGGGGCTGCGATGGGTTCCAGTCAAGCGCAGGGAGGAGCAGGGGGCGCGGCCCCGAACGGAGGCTCCGGCAGCTTGCCTGCGTCAGAGATGAAGGTTGCTTCAGGTACGGGTACTGGCTCGGGCTTTGGAGAGACCACCTTCGGTAATGGTGTCGCTGCTGGCGCAGCTGCGCACGTCTGAGCGCTGCACTCTGCCGACACCAGCATGACCGAGTCCAGGCGGTCGGCTTGCAGAGAACACGACCTTTTTCCGTCTTCGTTCGCAATAAAGCCTTCATTTGCCTATCGCCTTCATTGCAACAGGATTAGCGTGCACGGTTACGCCGGTCATCCTGATCTCGCTAGTTGGTCTGTTCTTCGCATCCACCGGTACAGCTTCCATTGCATCCAGCGTACCTCCATCTTCGGCACCATCGATGACTCTGCCGATAATGGTGTACTTGCCGTCGAGATGAGCCTGCTTGGCGTATGTGATGAAGAACTGCGACTTGTTGGTGTCGGGTCCCGCATTGGCACAGGCAACGATGCCTCGGCGGTCGAATTTGAGTGTCGAGCGAATCTCGTCTGCGAAAGGCTTGCCCCAGATGGACTGGCCTCCTTTGCCTGTGCCACTCGGATCACCCGTCTGGATCATGAAACTCTTGATGTTGCGGTGCCACTTGACGTCGTCGTAGGTGCCGGCGGCGCAGTGGCCGAGGAAGTTTTCGGCTGCACGAGGCGTTGTGTCGCAGAAGACCTCGACCTTCACGTCACCGAGCGTGGTGTGCAGAGTGACCGACATGGTTGTGCGGTATTGGAGCACGAGCAGCTATTGCAGCCTGACTGTGTCCAAGCAGCAACGAAGACTGATGCCGATGGTGAGAAGAGATGGACCGAGTCGAGAAGGATGAGAAGAAAGCGAGAAGATCTCTTTGGAAAGGGTCTGTCCGACTTCCGCGGCTTTCTGGACGGCTTGTACGCTCCACCTCGAATTTGAGCAACGCTGTGCGCCAAGACTCGATAACGCACAGACACAGCCCACCAAAGCCTTCCGCACTTTGACCTCTGTCAACCATCATCGTTTCCCTATTTGCCTCTGGCGGGCCTCCGAGCGGACATCAGCAGTCAAGGTGCTGGTCGGCTGAAGTCAAGCTCGACATGTCGTCGCGCACCAACGATGCCGACATTGATCCGGTACCAGACGATGCTCCACCCCCGTACGAGCCAATAGGTTCCCCTACTAATGAGGCAAGTTCGACGACGAGTGCAGCACCTAGCAGCAATGCCACACACAGTACGGCAGCCGGACCTCCTGCAGCTACCACCGCATCACGCAACCCGTTCTTGGCGCCAGAAGAGCAGAGCAGCGGAACGGGCGCGGCAAGTGTCACCGCCGCTTCCGCGACTACAGCATCCACGAACCCCTTCGAGACCGGTGTCACGCCTCAGCAAACTGGTACAACCATCGCACCTACTTCAAGCACAACACCGGCCCTTCCACCCCGAACGTACGCCGCACCACCAAGTCCTGCGCTATCACAACCGGCGGCAATTCGACCGAGCCTTGACTCACACCACTCGCGAACCTCCTCGAGCACCCACGCAGCCCCACCGGCAGTCACTTCGCCGTCTGTGTATGCTCCGCCCTCGGCACCACCGCCCTCGTCATCATCTTCATCATCTCGACCGAGCTTGAGGCCCACCGACTCGTACCGACCTACGACGGTCCCTACGCCTGGCCAGCCCTTGCTACGGAAGGGCAAGATCCTGGTCTACCCTCGCGACTGGCGCGGCTGTCCCAAATGCAACGACACGGGCTTCAAGCATGGTGACCCCAACAACCCGCACAAGAGCTGTTGGGACAAGTACGGCAAGACGTACTCGGCGGCCATGAGCTATTCGACCGGGTTGAACGGGGCGACGAGTCACTTTCAGAAGCCGTTGCCGGTGCTAGGTGGACCACCTATGGGAGCGGGGTTGGGTGGAAGGCCGAGTCACGGACACATGCTGGGTGGGTATCCTGGTGCTGGTGGTGGAGGGTTCGGCGGTCCGCTGAGCCCTGTTCAGCCGGGGTATGGAGGCTATGGCCCGCCTGTTCACGCACCACCACCGCATCCTCCGCAGCAGCAGCAGCCGACCAGGCCGCCACGTACACCGCCCTCTGTGGATGCAGAGACGGAAGGAGCACGCATGTCAGACGTCCCACCCAACTACCAGGACGCCAGCAACGTCACAGAAGACCAGCGTCTACCATCGCAGTACGTTGCACCACCAATGCCGCCACCCGGCCACGGACCACCACCACCGACTCATCCTCCTCCTCAGCATCCCCCCTTCTCGCCCGGTCCCTCACCCTACGGTCCAGGACCAGGCTACCACCAACCCCCACCACCAGGCGGCTTCGTCGGCGGCTTCGGTCCCAACCCCGGCGGTCCCAATCCCTACGTCACGGTGCAGCCAGCCCACCAAGGGTGGTATGGCGCTCGACCACCCGGAGCACTAGTGGTCCTACCCGGTGACCCACGAATAGGTGGCAGACTCTGCTTCGAATGCAACGGACGAGGCATCATCGAGAGCTTCTGGCTCGGCGACGAGACGTGCTATCGATGCAGAGGTTCCGGTCGAGTGTTCTGACCGCAGCAAAATATACCCAAGATCACAACTACAAGTCTAGACGGAATGAGATTGAGCAATACGAAACTTGACAGAGAGAGAGAGGTATGCAGATGCGAATGGGACGGAGAAAGAGTGTATGCATGCGTAGTGTGATGTGAAAAGAGGGTCGGATCTACCGAGCCTTAAGAAGAGAGCGATGAGCCCCTGTTGGGAGTGCTTATGGCTGCTGACTGCTGCTGCCTGGTGTGAGCGGGAAGCCGTAGTCGTTGGCCCCACCTCTCGGCGCCGACTCGTAAGCAGGTGATGGCGCGACATCGGGTGAGGTAGCTGCAATGCCAAACCTGCCCAGTGATTCGACCGAGCTGAGGAACTTGAGCTGTTCCGACGTGAGACCGCGTTTCGGGTAGGAGTACTGCGAGCGTACCAGTGTCCAGCTAAGTGGTTCGGAGATGTTGCGGCCTGTGAGCGTGGGTCGAGCAGCGTTGGTCTGCGCTCGGTTGCGGCGCAGGAACAGGCTCGACGAGAGGGCGGGAGTCGGGGGCGATGAAGAGACGACGGTGGGCGAAAGAGGCGTGGAGAGGTGCCGAGACATGGTGATCCCGTTGTTGAAGAGGGGCTGATCGGTCGATGCGAGATTGCTGGTTGTGCGTGTGCGGATGTGTACCTGCGGGCGTTGCGAAGCGGAGATTGGCTGAGCAGCCGAGGCTGATGCTGGTGCTTGAGGGGAGATGGAAAGAGGATCCGAAATCTCGTATCGAGGAGAAGGGCCTGCTGCGATTGGCTGGAAGGCAGACACGGAAGAAGCCTCGGGCGGCGTCGGTGGCCACCTGCTTGACCAAACAGGGCGGCCAGCGCTCTGGTGATATTGCTCCTCGTCGTCGTCGTCGTCGTCGTCCGTGGGAACATCTCGGAACTCCGAGTCTTCGGACGAAAGCATTTGTCCGTCCGTACTGATGTGCACTGTGTCAGCACCAGCGGTTGCAGCCTGTTGACCCCGTTGCAAAGCAGCGAGCGCCTCGGCTTCTTCCTGCGCTTTGAAGAGCACCATCTCGTCGTCTCCGACCTGATCCGTGTACGCAGGGCAAGGCCAAAAGGACGGACGATCATCGTTGTCGTCCCATGCAGGGCTACGCCTGGCTCGCAGCTCGTTGCGGTAGGCTAGCCCCGGTGGCTCGAGGTAGTAAGTACGGATGGGAAGTGCGAAGAAGTTGACAAAGCTTTTCCATTTGCGCTTGAGTGGATGTCGATGTGTATCGCTTTCAGGCTGTTGCGGCAGACGAAGCTGAGGACGAGAAGGCGGCCGAGTGGCGCCTCTGGTACTTGCGGGCTCCTCGCGCGCGATGGCAGGCGTCGACGAGGACGGAGCAAGCGTTGCACCCAGTGCTGGAAGAGATGCCGAGGCGACAGCAGTCATTGTGGAAGCCCTATTGGGTGGAATGACTTCAGAAAAGGCCGTGTTGCGGTTGAGTCCACAGTGCTTTCAGAGCATGAGGAAATGGGCTCTCACTAAGAGCGAAGATGCTTTGCTTTTGAAGAGTGATTTTTGCTGGTACGTAGTCGGAAGACGGTGTCAGGGGTATTTAAATCGGAAGAGTGGAAGCTGAGATGTGAAGCAGCGAGGTGGACGACGGAAGTGAACGGATGGCGAAAGACGTCGTCGAGATGATGGGAAGTAATGGTACCTTGAAGAAGCCCTTGTCCAGGGTCCACTACTTTGGCTCACCACGGCGGGACAGGATTCGGTGCGCTTCGCCACTCGCTTGTTCCTGGAAATCCCAGAGCACGCGATAAGGTTTTTAGGAGCATAGACCACACTTGTCGATGATTGACTTGCTCTCCCTTATCCTCTCGCCCTTGAGCTTGCCTTGAGGGGCTCAAGCCAAGCTCAGCTTTTCTCGAAGATTCACATCATGCTCGCAAATCAGCTTAGAGGAACGCCGTTGAGCGTAAGAGATTAAGAGCTTCGCTTTTTTAGTCTCAGCTCGGCCGGCTGTGATTGGCCCGTGTTGGTGGTTGTGCGAGGGCAGTGCGGGGAACTTCAGCCCGCTTGCTCTCTGAGTGGCTGCAGGCGAGTCTCTGTCGCGCAACCAAATTCAAATTCCGGGAAATTTTAAGCTACAGGGACCGGCGAGGCGTGGACGACCCTTTCTTCTAGATCGAGTCGATCGAACGTCGACAAGCCCCGATTTGGCCATCTCCCGATCTGACAAAATCAAAAACGTGCTGCCAGAATTTCGGGTTTTGACGTGAAGCGCCGCATGAGAACGCTGATTCGTATCCAAACCTTCTTTTTGACAGTTCATGCTTTGACATCATGGCGGCCACTCTCAGTCTGGCTTGTTGCCCCGTTCGGTCAACCCTCTTCAAGCGGATGTCCGGGACATTGATGTCCACGTTGAGCGAAAACTAGGGCCGGAACCACCGTCCGAAAGAAAGTTCACGCCTGGGCCTTCTTGAATCTCAATCTCGTCGCTCTTGAGAAACCGTGGGTGGGCTGTCAATTTAAGCGAGAAAACGTGTTCAGTGACCCTGCTCGACGTTGCAGATTTGTTCGGTCGTGAAAGTAACGTTCAGGAGAGGCTCTCACTTGCCCCTGAGTCGGCCAGTAGTTTCCGTGTTTGTATGGTGGCAACGTTCCTGAGACCTTTCTTGACCGTATCGCTTCCCTAGCCGACGAGATGCCGCCAACGTGCTTCGTATTGCCTCTCCTACGGCAAACCCTCAAACCTTCGCTTAAGTGAGCTCTGCAACGGCGTACGTGCTTTCACTCCGACAATTGCCCCGACGCCTTCGCTCCTGCTACATGTTCTGGGCTCCTGAAGGGCTGAAGAATTGTTCATGCGAGCATCTATGCGAGCGGTCGTGTCCAGATCTCGTTCGGACTTCCAACCGCGGCATCGCTTAACGAGATGGCCTGATGTGTTGCGGACCGGCGTAAACTCTTGCCGCCGCATGAGGTCTCCGCCTGTCCGACGTTTCCCAGCCGCCCCCGGCAGACCAGTCAGAATGCCCCTGAGACGGTCACATTGCAGTCGTCCTCCTCGGTCCTTCGCTCGAAGTCTGTCTGATGTGTGGCGCCGAGGAGCTTTGCTCACCCTTGCCATCCGAGCCTCAGAGCTATATAAACGAAGATAGCTCGTGCTCGTCATTCCCGTCAGGTCCAGCATTCCTCACACAACCTCACTCAAAATGAAGAGTCTCACCGTCGCAAGCGTGCTGGCGCTCATCGCCGCCGCCACTTCCACTTCGGCGTACGAATACCCTCCCATCCCCGCCGACAAGACCACCCCCACCCAGACTCGTCTCTCCTACAAGTCGCTCAACGCCGTCTCCGTCGCCTGGAACACCTATCAAAAGATCGACAAGCCATGCGTCGCCTACGGTACGGACCCTAAGAAGCTCACCAAGCGTGCCTGCTCTTCCTCCTCCACCACCTACCCGACCTCGCGAACCTGGTTCCAGAATGTCGTCCTCCCCAACCTCAACCCCAAGACCACCTACTACTACAAGATTGACTCGACCAACTCGACCACTCTCTCGTTCAAGAGTGCCGCCAAGCCCGGCGACACGTCGCAGCTTGTCGTCAACGCTGTCATCGATATGGGTGTCTATGGTCTCGACGGCTACACGACCACGACGAAGCGTGACATCCCTAACATCCCTCCCAGTCTTACGCACTCTACCATCGACCAGCTCGTGCAGAGCAAGGATCAGTACGACTTTGTCGTGCACCCAGGCGACTTTGCGTACGCCGACGACTGGTACCTCCGTCCCCAGAACCTGCTCGATGGCAAGAACGCATATGCTGCCATCACTGAGCTTTTCTTCAACCAGCTGAGCTATGTCTCGTCTGTAAAGCCGTACATGGCTTCGCCCGGCAATCACGAGGCGGCCTGCTACGAGATTGGCTATCGAGACGGCACCTGCCCCGAAGGCCAGTACAACTTCACCGACTACTCGCAGCGCTTTGGCCCCAACATGCCGACGACGTTTGCTTCGCAGTCTCGCAACAACGCCGCCAAGGCCAACGCAACCAAGGCGCAGTCGCTTGCCCTGCCGCCGTTCTGGTACAGCTACGACGTCGGCATGGTGCACTTCATCTCGCTCGACACTGAGACTGATTTCCCTTCGGCTCCCGATACGGCCAACCTGGGCGCGGGTCCATACGGCCGCATGAACCAGCAGTTGGACTTCATCAAGACCGATCTTGCTTCCGTCGACCGCACCGTGACTCCCTGGGTGATTGCTTTGGGTCACCGACCGTGGTACAGCACTGGAGAGTCGGACAACGTCTGCTCCGAATGCCAGACTGCCTTTGAAGACATCTTCTACCAGTACGGTGTGGATCTCTTTGTTGCCGGTCACGTGCACAACCTCCAACGTCAGAAGCCGACCTACCGTAACAACATCGACAGTGCCGGTCTGAACAACCCCAAGGCGCCCTGGCACATCATCGCCGGTGCAGCCGGCAACATCGAGGGTCTCTCCCTCGCAGGACAGCGCCCCGCCTACAACGACTTTGTCGACGACCTTCACAACGGTTATGCCAGGTTGACGTTCAAGGACAAGAACAACCTCAAGGTCGATATGATCCACTCAACCAACGGCGAGGTGCTCGACTCGGCCACGCTGTACAAGAAGCACGACGTGCAGTTTGTTCAGCAACAGGTGCCCGCCAAGAAGAGGTCCCTCTTCGCTAGGATGCTCGGCGGCTCCGTCAAGCGCGACGTTTAGAGCCATCGACTGACGCTCCTGACATGGATATAGATCGATTGGTTATGATTCGGAATGATTTCTGCCTCACTTTCGTACGCTGTCAGGTACTATGCTTATATGAAATGATGCAATGACGGTACAAATACAGATGGGTGCGTGGCTTGAAGAGGCGGTCTATACATCGTCGATGATGGACCCGCCGCGATGCAAATTGTCGAGCTGCGTGATGGAAGCAGACGTGAGATGAATGTGCGCTTCGATCTGGGCGAGCTTGTCGATCGCTCGATCTCGTTTCGCCTCGAGCAGGGTGAGCTTCTTGTTGATAAAGGCTCTCGCCTCCCTGTTTGTGAGTTGTGCGTAGAAGTTGGCGAGACCTAGCGAGATGATCGGTTTCTCGTCTTGCAGCCTGTGCGGTCGATCGAAGGCAACGTTCGTCAGCGCGAGTGTCCCGCATCTAAACCTTTCGCTGACTAGTGGCAGTATGGACTTACAGTTGAGTCGGAACGGCTACTCCACCACCCACATCCGCCAACAGCGTCGCTCCCTTGTCCACTACGCTCTCGTTCTTCATCCGCCCTTCATCGGTGTCTAGGGACCGTAGCGTCTCGCGCAGCTTCCTGTACTCGTCGATCTGCGCGACCAGACTCTGGTGGTCACGATTTGCCCGTTCCAGGTCCGGCAGCAGACGGGTGGTAAGGAACTGACGCGACTTGACGAGCGCGTCTGCCGTTTGGGCTTTGGTCGCCTCGTCCAGCTCGGAGGGTTGCTGGAAGCGGTCCATCGTTCGAGTCGTTGCTTGACACAAGAAGTGAGGATGAGGATGAGAAGATGGAAGGCTAGTGAATTTCTGGACCCTCTTTTTGGTCGCGCTTTTTTGAGCGGTGACTTGTTCGGCTGACGGAATTGTGATTCAGACGTGTGGAGCATGAAAGACCCTTGTCGAAAGGTGTTGCCGGTTCACTTGCCACCACATCAGCCATCACCTCAAACGCACGGTCAACGGCAAAGCAGGACCGCTTCAAGACGTTCGCCAGGACGGCGCACTAATAAGGAGGGCTGTCACCATGCCGCCACTCGGCCATCCCATGCGGGCGAGAGCCATCGGGTTGTACAAGGAGGCAAGTATCCCATCGAGACCGCTGTGCCTCTCACCACCGCACGCTTGCTGCCCTTCTCTATCCGCCCATTAAAACGCCACAGCCACATGACATCACTTTGAGCTAACCCGCATGACTCTGCACTCGCTTCTTGCCTTCACAGCTCCATCGTCTTGGACGAGACTACCCGGATCCGAAGTACAACTTCCTCGGCAAGTTGCGAGGGATGTTTGCGCGAAACGCTCACCTCACAGACGAAAAGGAGATCAAGGCGAAACTGGATCTGGCTGAGTTTGTCAAGAAGGGTAAGTGTCGCGGCCACGGCTCAGTACATCGATACAAGTGATGGTGACTGATGAGCATTGCTTCCTTGCGTGGTTCGTATCGCCTGCCGCAAAAGAAACGGAAACGCTGTATTCACTCAAGAAGTACAGGACAATGCGCCGGCGTTACGTTCAGGAATAGCTCGGCTTCTCTGCTTCAACCAATTGTACTTGTACGGCATCTCTCAACTATCTCATCATGCATCTGTCATTGCTGGGTCGTGGAAAGGCGTATCTCCACACTCTCGCGCCACAGACAGGAACAGGTCTCCAAAGTCACTCTTTCCATTGCAAACCAACGGAAGACATCTCACAGACGAGGCTGGAACTGGATGCTCTGGCCACCGTCAACAACAATACCGGTACCGGTGCAGTGAGCGCCGGCGCGCGAGGCAAAGAACATGGCGACACCGCCGATGTCCTCTGGCGTACCGACACGGCCCGTAGGTTGGATGCCCTCGAGCAGATCGCGGTTCTCCTCGAGACCATAGGCGGTCATGCGCGAAGGGAAGACACCGGGGCAAATGGCGTTGACCATGATAAACTTTTCGGCGAGCGAGTTGGCGAGCACCTTGGTGAGGTGCAGCGAAGCCGCCTTGGATGGTTGGTCTGTCGATCGAAATCAGATATGCAATCATGTTCGTTAGTATGTGTGTATGCGACTCAAAACGCAGGAGGTTAAGACTTACAAGAGTAGGTGCCGTTACCGGGGGCAGAGAGACCGCCCTCAGCGAGAGGAACGATGGCGGCGGTGGAAGCAATGTTGAGCACGGTACCGTGGTCCGTGTTGCTCTTTCCCTTCTCCAAGATGGGCAGCAGCGCAACAGTGAGGTAGAACTGGCTCTTGACGTTCAAGTCAAACACCTTGTCCCAACCCTTCTGCTCGGGGAAGTCGACCATGGGAGCGCCCCAGGTGAGACCCGAGTTGTTGACCAGGATATCCAACCTGGACTCGGCCTTCTTGACCTGCTCAGCGAGAGCGTCACATCCAGCCTTGCTGCCGACATCAGCCTGGAGCGCAACGCAGAGCTTCTTCTTGCCCTCGGGATCGCTCGGGGCGAGCTTGCTCAGCTGCGCCGCAACCTTTTCGAGGTCGGCGAGCTTTCGACTGGCGATGTAGACCTTGGCACCGTTGCGAATGTAGGTGGCGGCGATCATCTTGCCAATGCCGGTACCACCACCGGTGACGAGGGCGATCTTGCCGTCAAGCGAGAAGAGTCGCTGGGCGCCCAGCTCGGGCATGACTTCGGGAGCTGCGTCCTTGGGCATTTTGATCGTCAATGGGGATGTCAGAGGTCTAGCGGTGAGGGAGAGAGGTGAGAGATAGATGAAGAGGAAGGACGAGAAGCAAGGGTGCAAGAAGAACGGGACAACACAAGGCAGTGTGGCACAGAGCACGAGACAAGCGAAAAGTTGCCGCTTGGCCACACCCCGCAATGGACAGATTCGGCCTGCTTGGGCAAGTGAGTAGCCGGCAAGCGCGCACTTGACCGGACTCGCCGGTAAGACGAATTTCGAGTGTAAGATTGTGAGATCGGCATCTACTAGTCCGTCAAGTCCAAAATCGCCCGGAGACTGCACGAGCCAAGTTCAACTCCACACAGGCGGCTGTGCCTGAATCACGGCTCACGAAGGAGCTCGCTGGCCACAAAGAGCAGCTGCAGGAGCTTGACCAAACGAATCGAATGCTGCAGTCTCCTCAAGCACCAGCATCAACGTCCGTCATCGACGTGAAGCATCCGCATACACCCTCATCCTCATCTCCATCTCCGCCCGCCAACATGTCCAACATCCCCATCTCAGACGACTTGGCCAAGGCATTCAAAGAGGCCGACGCTTCGACACGAGCCATTCTCGTCCAGAATGACGGCGGCTTCCTCAAGCTCGTCCAGTCCGCACCGCCTTCCGGCCCAGATGTGAGCGACAAGGAAGATTTTGCGCCCGTCCTCGCCAAGCTCTTTGCCAATGACCCGCAGCGCAGTGGCTATGCGTTGTACCGCCTCGACAGTCAATCCGCCTCGGGTGAATGGGAGTGGCTCTGCTGCTCGTACCAGCCGGACGGAGCCAAGATCAAGGAGAAGATGCAGTATGCCATCACCCGCTCTTCCCTCATGGCGGGCTTGACGGAGCGCAGATTCTTGGAAACCATCTTTGGTGCTTCGCCTTCGGATTTCTTGTGGCCTACCAAGCTGCGCAACAGTCGAAAGCATGATTACCAGAACCCACAGCTCAAGACCGCGGGCGTCGCTGCATCCGAGGCAGCCGGAACCGGCTCAGGTGGGGCGAGAAGGAACTTTGGCTCGGCTGGCAGGACCAACAATCTCCGATCGACCGAGGATGAGCCATCCAATCTGGAAGCTACCTCTGCGGTGTCTGGCGTCAGCAGCGCGGGCGGATCGGCAGGTGCCTCGCCCGCCGTCGAACGTCCTCAGCCGGTGCCGGAAGCCGAGCTGCCCAAGGTCACGCAGGCGCCTACACCGAAACGATACAACTCGCACGAGTTCACCTCGGCGTTCAAGAGCCCCACACCGCCGGTCGCGGATCAGGAACCTGCGGAGCCAGCAGTTCCTGTGACTGCCACCGAGTCGACACCATCCGCTACCAGGGACGACAATGCCAAGCAATTCGCTGCCGAGGAGAAGGCGCCAGAAGAGCCCAGCACGCCAAAAGTCGCTGCAGGCCAGACAGACAGCCTGTCGCAGCCCACAGTACCATCTGGATCGACTCTGACTGCAGCTGCCAACGTCGCATCTGCAATTGATGCCGACGAGCCCGAGTGCAAGGTCACGGAAGCGGAGCAGGACTTTGCTCAGAGCAAAGCGCCCCAGGAGCCTTCCTCACCATCGACCGAGAGCAAAGCGCCCTTGTCACAGCCCACGTTGCCGACATCGCTTGACCAGGCGAGTCTCAAGGAGGAAGCACCCGAAAGGCCGCAGGAAAAGAGCTCCATCTCGATCGGATCCGGTTCGGGTCCCTCGGCGACCGGCCTCACTCAGCGGGAGGAGGAGCTCGCCTCGTTGCGAAAGCTGCAGGCGACCGAGCGAGCGGGGACCAACGGCAGCAGCGCAGGCAGCGGTGCTGGTGGCCCCGCTGTGGGATTTAAGTGGGATGATGGCGTGCAAGATGCCATCAAGGCGCTTGCTTCCACTGCCTCTGGCACTTCCGAGTGGAACCTGGTCGTCCTGTCCATCGACCTGCGCAGCGAGACGGTTGAGCTGGAATCGCCGCCTCGCTTCGTGCCGCCTGCCGATCTGCCCTCTGCGCTCAGCGCCAACGACCCACGCATCGCCTTCTACCGTCTGGATAAGGCTTCGATGCAGACGTCGGGCGAGAGCGTCGTTGCGATGCTCTACTGCTGCCCCGCATCGAGCGGCGTCAAGGCGCGCATGATCTACTCGAGCAACGTGCTCATCATTCTCAACCACGTCAAGGGCTTTTCGGGCATGCGCGTGGTTAAGAAGCTCGAGGCGTCCGACAGGGAGGACTTTACCCATGCATATGTTACGGGCGAGATCGAGGAGGTGTTGGCGCAGGAGAGGCACAAGTTTGCCGGCACGGGTTTTGATGGAGATGCGCCCCAGACGCTGAGCAAGACCGAGGGGACAGGGTTCTCGAGACCTCGCAAGGCGGGTTCCACTCGACACTGAGTGTCATGCAGGGGCGGGGGAAGGGTGCACTGCAGCGGTGATTGGCAGCGACTCTGCAATGCTATCTCGCAGACCTTTGTCATGAGCAAAAGGAACATTCATCATTCCCATTGTTTGACCAGTGCGAATTCGGGATCGTTGGTGAATGGAATTCGCTTAACCGGCCCCGCTGTTCCGAGTCTAAGGGTCCCTCTCTCTCCGCTGTGTCAAGCATTTTTGACAGAAGCTGCAGCTGCAGATCCTACGCACGCGCCTTTCTCATTTTTCGACTCTCTGAATTTCGAGCAGGAGCTGCATGCACACACATGTCTTGGCTTGACTTTGATCCACAAACACGGCACACACGTTGGGTCGACAAGAGCACCAGAGTTACCTTCACAACTATCACCATCCATCATCTCGTTCTTTCGTCATCCGTCAGGCTGCCCATTTCTAGCACCTCCGTGTCCATAGAGCCCCAGAAGCAGCCGTCTTACGGCTAGCCGCTCTACAGCGTCATGGCGCACCATCGCCACCGCACGATGCGACTGCGCAAGCATCGGCGCGCTACCGTCTCCGCCCCAAGTGCTCCCGCCACTCGCCCCCGACAGACCTCCGCCGCATCCTCATCCTCCGATTCATCCAAAGACCAAGCCGATATCGAACTCACCGCCGTCCCCGAGGCGCGACTGGAAGAGCGAAGACGAGCCGCAGACGACGCCGCGAAGCTCGCCAAAGCAGAGGCGTTTCTCAACTCCGAGGTGCGGCACGCTCCCATCGACGCTGCCTCGCTGCGACCGGCAGATCCAGTACCCACGATTCCGACCATGCCGGGCAGCGTGACGAGCGAGCGGGGATCGTATCTGACCCGCCTCTCGGCACAGGCCGAGGCAAGTAGTGCCAAGAAGAAGGGCAAAGAGGACGACGACGACGATTCGATGCTAGACGCGCATAGACATCATAAAGGCCGACCATGTGCACATGGAGTGGTCAGGAGAGTCGCAGAGAGACACCATCGCAAGGTGGAGAAGCGCGAGAAGCAGAGGCGAATGGAGAGGATGAGGAGGATCGCCGCGCTCGACCCGCTCAAGGAGGCGGAGAGGGAGAGGGGCACGGCCAAGGAGACCACGTTCATGGCGCTCATCCGAAAGTACGGCGGGATGGTGCCAGGACAGGGTGGACCCGAAGACACACCTGAGAGATTGGAAGAATCCACCGACTCCTCGCCAAGCACGGAGACGTCGTCGATGGACGAAGAGAGCGCCTACCTCGTCGACACGCTCGACGTGGTCGATCCGGGTGTGTCTGCAGCCGGGCATCTGAGCAACATCGGCAACTCGCTCATCTTCCCCAACATTCCAGGATTGTACGATCGGAGGCCAGTCATCGATCTGCCTTCCCAGGAAGTCGATGCAGGCGCCACATCCACCGAGACGACGCTGCAACTCGAATCTGGCCGCGTCCCCACCCGCACACAGCAAGACCAGGACGACCTGCACCTCGACGCCTACGTCCACGAGCTGCTCACCAAGAAGCAAAAGTTTGCTCGCGCGATGCAGGGCGTCTGGGCGTTCCTCAAGACGCCTGTCGGTGTGATTGCTGGCATCTACGGCTTCCTCGTCGTGATTGGTGGTGCAGCGCTGGTGCTGTTCCTGATCGGCGCCGTCGACGGGGGCAAGAACAAGGACTTCTGGATCGAAGTGTTCAGTCAATTCGAAAACGGGTTGTTCACCATCCCGGGTGTGGGGTTGATCCCGTGGCGTCTGCGGGATACGTGGAGGATGGGATGGATTGCGTACTATCAACATCTCACGTGGCGGTTGCGCAAGAAGCAAGGTCTGCCCAAGTTGGCCGATAAGAACGACGTTCCTTCGGTCGTTGCTAAGGCACACCGCAAACGGAATACTTCCGACGACGATTCCTCCGATGAGGAGGAGGAACCGAAAGTCGTTCTCACATCAGACGCAGTGCTCTCGCCTCAACAAGCAACACACCTGCACACGCTCCAAACCGCCTTTGCCGAATCCCAATCCTGGTATCGTCCCCACGAAACCTTCACCCACCACGCCTTCAGCATCACCGCCGCGCTCAGCATCACGCTGTTCAACGACCTCAATTCGCTCTTCCAGTGCCTGTTGTGCGGCTACATGTGGGGCTACGCAACGCACTATCGCGATCGACCCGCTTGGAGCACGGGCACGTTCATGCCGTGTTCGTTTTTAGCGGGTATCGCTGCGGGAGTGACGATCTGGAAGGGGGGCGAGAGGAGTAAGAAGAAGCGCGAGGTGGAGGAGAGGTTGTTGGAGGCGTTTGCGAGGGATGTGGATGAGCGCGTGGAGCGGGCCAGGAGGGAGACGCAGCAGGGACCAGCAGCGGGGACGTCGGGACAGGTGGAAAGTGCGGAAAAGGGGGATGGGATCGACTTGGACCGCCTTGCGAGCGAGATTACGGAGAAGCAACCTGATACCACTCCTTCCTAGTAACTTTGCTATATGGACCTGCGTTTGCACTCTTCACGAAATTGTCAATGGAACAGCATTAACACTCGTTCGTACATCGCACTGATTGAAGACTTGATGTATCGCACATGGGCTCGGTGACATCGCATGGGCAAGGATCGTCCTCCTCCGCTGCAGCAAGAATTTGGCTGCATGCGGCAAGGAAGATCTGCTTCGCTGCAGCGCAGAGCGGAGAACGAAATTTTTCGCGGTTCCTCACATGAACCTGCGGGGCGATTTTCTCCAAATTCGAGAATTTGGAGCAAAAAGAGATGTTGAAGCGTGCTGCCTGTGTGTCGCCGTTTGAATCTTATGAATTGAAATTCCCTTTTGGTTTATCTTTGTTTGGATGTGGGCGGCTCATCACCTCGTTCGACGACTGATGGAGCTTGTTCGTTGTGCTAGTCTGTGGAAGTATCAGAGAGCGAAGAGGGAGGACTGGAATGCGTAAGAGGCGCAAGGGAGGGGAGAGGACCGGTGGAAAGCGTTATCTCCATGCAAAGGAAAGCCGATGATGCAACCGAAGCCTCGCGAGCGCCAGGCAAACAAAGCCCCTCACGTCTCGGTTAAGTTTTCATTTTGACAGGTGCGAGGTGCGAGGTTCGAGCCCCTGTCTCCACCACGCGACAAACTTGCCAATGTCATGCAGGCCCCCTCCTCCTCCGCTTCAGACCGGAAGCGAGGGGGATTCTTCTTGTCCTTCCCATGTCAGCTTCACCATCCACGACCACCACCTCCCACCACACTCGACGTCCACGCTTCTCGACCCTCCATAGATACCCACGACCTCTTCTTACGACCCCTTAACGACCCCCCTTGACGAAGACGCAAAAGCATTCCATCATGACCGCGTAGACATACACACCAGCCTTCACGGACCAGTCCTCGACCCTCCCTACCACCCACACACACACCTTGTTTCCACCGCTCTACAATCCGTCAGGATGGGCAACATCTCCTCCCGTGAGGCCGAAAACCTCGTCGACAGCCACATCCTCCGTCTCGCCCGTTTCATCGACTCGGTCCTCCGTTCCTTCCATCGCAAATTGTCGAACGTCTCGAGCTTCTTTTTCAGCCGCGTGTTTGGATATGATGTGGTCCTCGTCGATGACAGCTTTTCGGGTGGACTGATGCGGAAGGACTCGCTCGTGTGCGGGCCGGGCAATGTGTGTATTGTGCCGGCGAACCGGTTGGGGCCGAGACAGGAGGAGAAAAGGAGACGAAGTGAGAGGAGGAGGAGAGCCGAGGCGGCCGCGATGGGAGAGGCGAGGTTGAAGAGCGAAGGATGGACGCTGGTGAGTAGCGCGCCGAACAGTCCGACGACGGAGACGAGGGAGAAGAGTATAAGGGAGACGTTGGGAGAGGTGGCGAGGGCCCCGCCTGCAAGGCCTGTGGGGGAGAGGGAGACTGTGGCCGAAAGGGAGAAGGGCAAGCTGTGGGTCATGGGCAATGTCGCTGCGTCGAAAAAGGAGTCGACAGCGATAAAGGATGGGGTTCCGGCGTCATCGTCAGGCATCGACCAGCAGGTTTGGCAGCGCATGCACGCACAGCGCTCCAACATCAGACCCGATTCGACCGTCATCAAGCGCCGCATCCAGCCACGGCAGAGTAGCAAGTCTGCACACAGCCTACTGGCCTCCCCTGTTGCATCTCCAATTTCTCCAACGCCACAGATCGAAGCCGTGTCGGAGAAGGACGAGCTGGAGCTGCATCCTGGCGCGAAAGTGCCCGAAGCAGCACGGGTGTTGCCACCGGGAGCGCTCTCCCTCGGCCCATCACCGTGGGAGCCATGCTTCTCCAACCCTTTTACTGTCGAGCACGAGCCACTGCCCACGATCAAGCTCCCCACTTCGCACCCATCAAAGCCGAAACTCTCGATCGATACGCACTTGCCTGCCACGCCGGCATTCGTCGTCTCCCCCGTCAGCATGGATAGCGAGGACCCGCTGACACCAGCACCTGGACGTCGACCATCCGCCTCCGCCGCGCCTAGGGTGGGACTGGCACGCCGCTCCTTCGACGCCTCCTCTTTGCGAAGCGTCGACTCGCACCACTCTCCCGCGACTGCGATCGACGTCAAGTTCCTCGCGACCGCCGCGGTGCACGAGGCCAAGGGAAGACGCGTGTGGAAGGGCGAAGTGAACAAGGCGGCGATGCAACACTGTTTGTCCCAACAGCACGACGGGCGGCGATTCAGCTTGGCCTCGCCGACCAGCGGAAATGCGCTCGCGAGGGTCAAGAGCCAGGATGGTAAAGGGAGGCGAGGCAGCAGCCCGAATCTGGCCCCGATGGATGGAAGACGATTTAGCGTTGCGGATAAGGGGCTTGTGAGGGTCAAGAGTGGGGAGGGAAAGGGGAGGAGAGGAAGCAGCCCAGCGTTGAATATGGGCGTTGCTGGTGGGACCGGGTTGCGCGTCGAGAGACCGCTCCACGGCGTCGCTAAGTGATGCCACGAGCCGCTCCCAGCCTCGTCTCATCGAGCTATGTCGTCCAATCAAATCTTGTCAGTCACACACGTCTTCGCAATGCATCACACCGCAAGTCTCGTCACGCATCGAATGCAGTTCCAAAAGATTGAATGAAATTGTTCTGAGAGCAACAAGGTTCGGAGAGGGCCTGGGTCTCATCGTTCGCTATCTACACATCCGGCCCCTTCATCCGCCCCTCGACATCTCCGATCATGCAAGAACCGCTGCCAGCGCAGAAACGGCGACAGCCAGGGCGACAGCGCCGACACCTGCACTGCCGAACGACCTAGCCGCGGGACTCGACGACGTGTTGCTGCTGGTGCCGACACTCTTCGAGTTGGTCCCCGAGTTCAAGCCGTTAGCCAAACTGGCAAAGCCCACGGCAGCATTGCCGTTGTTGCCGTTGGTCGTAAAGACCGAGTAGACGTTCTTGAGGAATGCATCGCCAACGATCCACTGCAGGTCGGTCTGGACGGTCGAGCCGAGGCCGAAGAAGGCGCCTAGACACTGGGAACCGCTGTTGTCGAGGGTGCCCGCGATGAAGTCTGAATCAGGGATGGTGTACTGCATGCCGTTGAAGGTGAGCGTTGCGTCCACCGAGGAGGAGCACGGGAAGGAGTAGTAGCCGTTGCCCTGGGAGCGAGAGTTGGGGATCTGGGAGTAGAGCGATTGGACCACCGAGTCGGGACCACCGACGAGCGTTGTACCCGTGTCAATGGCGGCGCGGGTGAGGCTACCGAGGTTGACATTGCTGCCCTTGGTCCCGATGGCGCCAAGACGCACCATCCAGTAGAGCTCCTCAATGAGCGAGTTGTAGCTAATGTCACCCTGGTAGAGGCTGCTGTTGGTGCCGCCGAGGGTGAAAATACCACCGGCCTGGGTCTGGTCCGCCGAGGTCAGACTCGCTCGCTCGAGGTAGAACGAGAAGGTGTTCTGGTTGCTAGCGACCCACAGCGGTGGTTCGCCGGACGAGGCGAGTCGCTGGAAACCCATCCCCATAATGCCCTCCATCGCCGCACTCGTCAGCCCTTGGGAGACTTGGTCGGCAACGGCAAAGTGAAGGTTGTTCACCGTCGTACCTGCCAGACTGAACGTATCCGTTGCCAGGTAGCCCGAAACGGAGCCGGATCCATACTGGATGTTGAATGCCGACGAGTCGTTCTGGAACGAGCTACTCGAGGAGGGAGTGTAGTACTGGTCTGAGATCCACAAATCGGCCGACCCGGTATCCAGGACGACGTAGTACTCTTTCGACGGCGTTCCGCCAGAGATGGGAGCGACCCAGGACGAGTCGTATTGGACGTTGGTGAGGGATGCTGCGCCGGCTCGACGTTGCGGTTGCGAGGTAGAGGGGAGATTGTACTTGGACTGCAGCATGGCTTTCTGCTCAAAGGCCCAGTTGAGCAGGTCGTCGCCGGAGCGCTTGACGAGGTTGCGTTTGGTGATGGGAATGTGGACGGGCGACGAGATGGATGGAGCGGGAACGGCCATCACAGCCGAAGCCGCGAGCAGGCCCGACGAGACGAGTGTGGTGGCTCCAGCGAGCTTCATCTTGGGCGGCCAGAAGTGGAGTGGGCTGGACGTAGGTACGATGGATGGAGCGTCTCGAGCAGCTCGGCCGTGGGCTTGCTTTCGTTGCTAGGTTGTTGGATGTGGGTGCGATGGTGGACGTTTGCCAAGGAAGAGCGTCGCCTACTTATGGAAACCCGATGGACAGTCTCGTCGAGACGGTGAAACGAAGAAACGAGAGTCCGCCCATCGGTTGGACGCTCCGGACTCTGAGGTCAGCTAAGCGGCATGAGCGGTGCAAGTGCTTGTTGTACCTGTACTGCGTAGCATCTCGGAGCGGAGGGGTCCAACCGCGGCGTCAGCGCTCAGGGCGTCTGACAGGGACCCTGACATCCATTGTTTCGCCTAGGGCGAGTGGGCGATGCGAAAGGCAAGCTCCGCTCCAGGGCGGTACAAAGTCGAAGGACCGCAAACGGCATCTGCAAGGCACACAGCACAATCCTCGATCCAATGGCCGGCACATTTCTTACTGCGCTGAGCAGCGCTGTGCTGAGACAAGTTTGTGTAACAGGGCAGTGCTCTTCCGGAATTCACGCCAAAAATAAATGACGTACGCGGCCGATCCCCAGTGTGAAATTGGCACAACCGCATGGTCGTAGGCGGCGACAAGAAGAGGGATAGGAGTTGGAAAAAGAAGTGGGAAAATTCTCATTGCAAATTGGGATTCTTGATGACCGGTCGGACGGCCAAATGGCGGTCAGGACGGGTTCGTTCGACCCACGCTTCCATCGACACCCCCTTCGACCCAGTCAGCAGGGTGACTCCTCGTCATAGCGGCAAGCAGCGACGTAGCGTTGCTCGACTTGTACGCTGTCGGCATCAAGCTTGGGCGAGACAATGCCTTTTGACACGGTCCAGCAAGCCAGATGACGAACTAGTCATGCAAGTTTTAGCGGAGCCGTGTAACCCAACCTGCGGGCCGCATTGTGTCGCTTCACGGCTGTCCTGTCAGCGCTCGAGCCTGCCTGCCGGCCGGTCGGTCAATTGACCTTCTCGACTCTGAAACTGATTGCTGACCAGAGCTGAACAAAAGAGTGGTCATGCAGTCCTAAATGAAAGTCTGTAACCTTACCGCCCTTCCACCCGGCAATTCATTCCACGAGGCTGTGAGAAGAGCCAGACCATGTGGCGATTTCGTGTGACGATGTCGCGCAGCACAGCCTTCGATGAAATCCATCCGGCTGGCAAGGCTTAGAGCTCGATCGGGTTACCAGATCGGGTCATGCTGCGTGAGCCTCCTTTCCGCCCTTACATGCAGCATCGTCAACAGGCACATGGTGAACCACGCTTTCGGACCGCAAGGTCAGCAAGGTCTAGCCATGCGAGTGTCACGCATGCGAGCGTTCTGGACTGCACCTCGCAATTGCATCACGCCGTTTGCACTGGTACTGACCACAAATGGGCGAAGGGTTCGATGAAGGGCGACAAGTGTCGACAAATTGTTCCTGTAACTATTATCGTGTTCTATATTGCTCCTCATCAACTGGCCGAGTGACACCCCATCACCCGCTCTAGATGGCGATCTTCCGGATGAGGAACACGTACACGTGGTAGCCGATCTCGATCTTCCTCATCCCGGCGTTGCGCTTGGCCTCCAACACACCTTGCCTCTTGACCTTGTCCTCCTCCCACTCTCCCACCTTTGCGTCCGCATCTAGCATCCTGACATCTTCCATGACGAGACAGCTCCCTACACGCTTCTTTCTGCATGTCGTCTCGAACACGCCCAGCGCCCTCGACAGCGTTTTGTGTTCCGCGGTGACCGCAACGATGTATCCGCCAGTTCGCAGGACGGGGAACCACGACTCGATAAACAGGTGGTAGAGCTTCGAGAGGGACTGTGCGGACTTCTCGCGCTTGCCCCAGGGCAGATCGGTCAAGATGGCGTCGATGGAGCTGGTACCGCCGACAAAGTGCGAAAGCGAAGCTTTGTCTGTGCCGTCGACCCCGCGAAGGGTGACTTTGACGGGTCCGGTGCAGGGAGAGAAACCAGCGAGATCCGAGATCTGCTGTGCGCGGGCCACAGTCTCTTCGTCGATGTCGCCGCCGAGTACCTCGCCGGTCAGACCACGCGCTTCGAGCATCGCCGCCGTCTCGAAGACTAGCGAGCCGTGCCCACAGCACGGTTCGAGGATGCGCAGCGGCCCCAGCGTCTCGCCCTCTTGGACGTCGGTGCTGGTCTTTCGCTTGGTAGGAAGCGGAAGAGCTAGAGCAAGAGAGGCAGCACGATACTCGGCCATTGTGGTGCCTCCGACCAGCAACGCGTTCCTACCAGCTGGTCGCCGAGGGTTCGGTCCCACAGGCGAAGGCAGTTTGACCATGAATGCGATCTGACCTTCGCTTTTAAGTGCTGGGTCGTCGTCCTCGGCGAGTTCCTTCTCGAACTCATCTCCGATCCCGAAGCCAGGGAAGAACTTCAGTGTGATATCCAGCATGGGCTGCTCCAGGTCGACTTTCCAGTTGGTGGTGTCGGAAGGTGGGGTGTTGAGGCCGTTGAGCCAATCCCACGCCAGCTCGCCGACGTAGCGCTCCATTGTCTGCGAATTGAGGCTCGGCAGATTGTATGTTGCTCGATCAACGGTTGCGCGGTAGGTGCGTGAGGCGGCGATAAGGGGTCGGGAGGTTGTGGCTTCGGTGATGCGCGTCCAGCTCGCGAGCGCGGCGTCGAGCTGCGGAAGGGACGACTCCCAAACCGTATCAATGAGCTTGAGGAGCTTCACTTCCGAAGGGAAAGGTGCGCCTTCGTCCATTTCGGCTTCGCTGGCTGGTGAGCTAATGCCCATCTCGTTGACCGCTGCAGTGACACTAATTGCTTGTGAATCAGCACCCTGTTGTTCTGTCAGAGACAATGTATCAGGGACCGTGGTGGACAGCACGTCGGTGGCGTCGCCATCTTGACGCAGGATCGATGGCTTCTCGATCAGCCCCGGCGTCGTCGGCTGTGTCCCGAGCTTCTTGCCCTCCTTCTTTGCCAATACTTTTCGCAGCTCCTTCGCCTTCCATCTGGCTCGCTTACTCGCGCCGCCGATGAACTTTTCGTGCTTGAGCTCCTTAGCTAGATCGCGCGGAAACTCGTGTATCGCTGTCAGCAGGTAGGCGGTCTTGGCGATGCCGAGCTTGGCGTCAAAGTACGCTTCCAGGCCGTGTCTTGCGAGCTGGTCGTCGAGTACGCGGACATGGCCGGAGTGGATGCTCGAAGACGTAGCTTGGCGAGGGGTGAGCGCAGCGTCTGTCTGAGAGGCACGCGCGAGCGTCTGCTGAAGGATCTCGCGTTGTGCAAAGTCTTCGAATCCGCCAAACACCTGGAAGACGACTGGCACGTTGATGCTCGCTGTCGCAGCTGAAGTCGAGCTCGTCCTTGAAGTCGATACGATGTCGTTCGGCGGAAAGTCTACCAACTGCCGCAGTTGGGTGAGCTCGACGCCTTGGTCCTGCTTTGCGTACTTCTGCGGATCCGCCAACCTCGACGCCTTCTCCTCGATCTCGCTCGTGATCAATGTCGAGATTGCACCGCCGCTCAGCTCAGCTCCGGTTGTGTGTGCGACAGCCAGACCTTGCGGCAAGGTTGCTTCTGCTGCACCTTCGCGAGTGCCCGAGCCGTGAGGTGAGATGGACTTCCAGTCCTCCCGCGCCCACCAGGGCAGGGCATCTTCGAAAGACCACTCGTCCGTCCAGTATTTGATCGCATGCAGGTAGATGTAGAGCTCCTCCGGCCTAGGATCTGGCAGCAACGGGATCTTGCACTCGGGGCAGAAGTCGGACGATTGCTCCCTGACCCGCTTCTGCCACGCTGTCTCAATGTCGGCGGGTCGATTGAGACCTTTTGCCGGAACCTCGCCTTTGTCGTCCTCCAGCTTTTGTAGCGCACGCTTCAGCAGCTCGTCTGAAGGTCGACTGGATCGACCATTGGGACCGGGCACGTGTACGTTCTCTAGCCCCTCTTGGGCGATCATGTCTTTGAACAGCACCTCGTCCTTCCACCGCGCCCAGTCTTCTTGTCCATCCTGGTCACCCTTGATCGCATTCACAATCATTTCAACCTCCTTCTGCCCAATCTCGCCGCCCACCTTCTTCCATTGGTCGGGTATCACCTCGGCAAAAGAGGACTGATCGACCTTGCTCCACACGTCATGACCGTAGATGGGATCGTTGCAGATGGGATGGCCAAGATACTGAACGTGAACTCGGATCTGATGTGTGCGACCGGTAATGGGCCGGCAAAAGACGACGGATGAGTCCGTGTCGGCGTCGTACGAGAGGCGGACGAAGATGGTCTCGCAGTACTTGCCTTTGGGATGGACGATGTTGACGCCGCTCTGACGGTCGATAGTGAGGATAGGCTCTTTGCAGACGATTTCGCCCTCCGGAAACTGGCCCCGTACACGACAAACATAGGCCTTACTGACCTGGCCAGCAGCGAACTGAGCACCGAGTCGCGACGCAGTCTCCTTCTTTGTCGAGCAAACCATGATGCCACTCGTAAGCCGATCGAGCCTGTTGGTGGTGTAGACCATCTCGATGCCGTGCTCGGTGTTGAGCAGGCCCGTCAGCGTATGCCGCAGATACCGCCCCGCAGCATGGACAGGTATCGAGCCGGGCTTGACAATGACCAGGATGCCCTCGTCGTCGTCCCTGTGGATGATCTTGATGGGCTCGTCGGTCACCGGCGGCTCGTGGCGGTGGACGCTGTTGCAGATCTTGTCGCCATCGCCAACGATTTGCTGAATGTCGGCTTTCTGACCGTTAATGGTGCAGATGCCCTTGTGGATCGCCCAGACGTAGTACTCCTTGGTGCGATCGCGAAACTCGGTGGTCATGATCTCGATGAGCTCGCGCCCGAACCAGCGCAGCTTGGCATACGTCTGGAACTCGTACCAGTACGGCTTAGTTTTGCGAAGTCCATCTTGAAGGGTGGTGACGCTGGAGGAGGCCTCCGCGTTGCCCTGATGCCCACCCATGCTGTTGCTGAGTCGTGTGAGGGTGGAAGGTGTTGGTCCAGAGTCTTCATGAGTTTCTTCTCAGATTCTCAAAAATTTCTGGCTCGAGCTCGACAGCTTGCCTCCGACTTCCGACAGTGATTCTTCGAGTCGACTCGACCTCGTTGACTTGACCTCATCGGCGAGCAGCTGTACCAAGCGTCAGCACAGTCATTGTGTTTCGAACAGAGATGCAGGGAACAGGTTGAGACTAGAAATACAGCAGATAGACGAACGAAAGATGCAATGCTAAAGAGGGGACAGCGTGAGATGCAAGGGAAGCGGAAGGAAGAGGTATAGATGCAGCGAGCGCGTTGAGCGGTCACAAGGACGGTAGCGTACAGAAAGTGCTAGGCTCAGTCGTTCTTCTTGACCGACATGCCAGCTTCGGCAGCGGCTTTCTCGGCCATCTCCCTCTGCTGATTTGGAGGGTGAGACTGGGCCTTATCCGAGTACGCCTCCTGGGTGGCCGTCATGAGCTCGTGAATCTGGTAAATCTGCTCGTCCGACATCTTTTCCAGCAGCTGTGCATCTAGACGTTCGCCTCTGAATCCGCCAGGTTGGCCCTGCTGCACCTCGAGCTGATCGAGATACATCTTCCACGAACTGAGGAAGCCGATGATCTGAAGCGGGTTGTCAATGCCCTTGTGTCTGCGAAACTCGTCCTTGACGTAGTTGTCGCCGACTGCGCGCATGTCTGCATCAAGCTTCCTGTGGGCACGGATGATGCGCCTGTACAGCTTGACAGGCGGGAGAATGGTCGCGGCGGTGCGTTTTACGGCGTTGATCTCGGATCCAGGTGGGATGGGCTGATTGGACGCTGACGCCAGCTGACGCAGCGATGCACGGAAGAGTGTGCTCTGCGTAGGTCGGAACATTGTGAATGTGCAAAAGGGTGTATGACTCTGCAAGCATCGACAGGGTGCGAACGAGCATAGAATAGTCAGCGACTGAGGCAAGAACAGACGGCTCCCTCTGCGTCCTCGCTTTGCTGCCACTGCTGCCATGGGAGATCCCTCAAAGGAGGGAGACGGCTCAGATTGAAGAGTTGCGGCATCGACCAAAGCGGACGACAAGCACGAGGCCTGCCATCGGAGCCAAGGGCTCGGCGAAGAGGTGCCAGATATGTTGAGCGCTTTTTAAAACCTAGCGCGATCGCTCATTGCCGGATGTATGAAGGAGCAGCGGCGGCGGCAACAGGAGGACAGAGGTGAGCCTGGTCGAAAGAAGGCGGCGTATACGTACTGTCTGAGACGTGCAGGTGGGTATTCACATGGTGGTGGTGGAGTAAAGAGAGGAAGGACAAGCAGATGAAAGCAGACTCAAGCTTACGAGATCTTCTGCGGCAGACGACTTTTTTCTCCATTTTCGCTGCTGTCCGCTTTCTTCCTAATCACCCGATTCGTAAGATCTGCCCGATCTCATCATCCAGTAGCTGTCGCCACATTGTCCTCATTCTCATCGTAATCTCCATGTTGAGGAACCTCACGTCCTTGCAACACTGCACGCATTGAGTGGCTGACGGCAAAGACCAAGATATTTGCGCTTGCGACCGTCGGTGAAAAATGCATTGCTATGCTCTAGGGGAAAGATGCATCGCTCGATTCCACCTTCTTGCCCTTCTTGGAGTAGCACTTGTCCCACTCGTCGGCGTGGTCCACCCACTTGAGTGGTTGGAGGAATGTGGAAAGCGGGCAAAGCTGATCCCCTTTCAGCACGAAGCCATCATCTGAACTCGGACACCAGCTGCCCTCCGATGTGCTTGCCGGCTGGCCGTTGACCAAGATGCGAACGTACTCATCCTTGCCACACTCGAGCTTCTCTACCGTCAATCTGCCCGAGAAGGGCGTCGTCGTGGAGGTGACCCAAGTGTGCTTTTCATCCCACAAGTTCAGCGCGGAGATGATAGGTGCGAGCTGATTGTCGTGTGTAAAGTCCGCAAAAGCTCGTGGTCCCTTCGCCGAGGGCACCGGGAAAGTCCGCTGATCCCCATCAAGGGTGGTGTTGATGGAAGTGGGCGGGATCATGACAGGCGAGCGATCCTCCATCCGAGCGAGCAGCTCTCGTAGCCAAGGCGTCGCCAGCGCCCTGTGCAACGGATTATGTGCTGCAAATCCGTAGTCCTTCTCCATGTCCGTGGTGATCTCGTAGATGCTGGCGTATTCCTCCGGCTTGAAGAGACTGCAGAAGGGGCTCACAGCGTCTTCGTTCCGCTTCGAATCTCCATACAGAAGGCCGTACGGATCGAGCCTTGCCACCGTGTCAAAGGCACAGAGGCTGAAAAGCTGCAGCACCTGGCGCGGTTCCAGGTGAATCCTCTCTCCACGTCGGTCTTTGCTTCCACCCTTGCGAACGCCGAGTTGGCTCGCCAGTCGATCGCGAATGGCTGTCGTGGCGTTGGCGGCGAATGCAGCCGTCTTGATAGAGGCAGGGCTGCGAGCGTTGTCGCGATAGTCTCGCTCAAATGCGGAGCAGGTGTAGACGTCAAGCGTGTTGTTGCTGGCGACCTGGCCGAGCTTGTCCGATTTGCGTGCTTCTGGGATGATGACATCGGGTTTGGGGAGGTGATCGATGCGTCGATGCGGCTTGCCCCCTTTGAGGTCGTCGAGTACGGCTGGACGTCCCTTCTGCGGCCACGGCGCGGACTCGGGCGAGGCATGACGAAAGGGTTTGTGTGGGGAATGAGCAAAGCCTTGGAGCCAGAAGCGGGAGGTGGTGATTACACGATCTGCTCCCGAAGCTCGAACGAAGGGTCTCTCTCGATGCTCGTGATGAAGATCAGACGGATCTGACCTCGTTATGAAGCGCAATGCCTGACAGACTCCATGTCTGATGCCAGAAAGCACTTGCAGTGTCGACCACGCGCTGGATTCAGCGGGTGTCTGGGGCGCGGCGCAGATCGAATCAAGCCATGGATTCGAGTGAGCGCCGCTGCGATCCGATTCAACATCGTAGTCCACGTTGACGTCGACCTGCTGCGCTTCGAACAGGTGTGCGTACTGCTCATAGAAGCGCCACCCTGACGAGTAGGCTTCATATTGGCCGTACGGTGTCAGCTCGGAATTGCCGAGACGGTTGCGCATGCCTCCATCCTCGCTCTTCTTGGACTGCACCCAGCGACGTAGCCACTTGAGGTGTGGATCGAGTCCTTCAGTAGCCTTGACGCCTTTGCCCGTGTCCGGCACTCGCTCTAGGTGCTTGGCAATCTGACGAAGCGTCTTGCGCAGCTCTCTATAAGCACCAGCGGTGGGATATCGAGAGCCGTGTCGTTCGAGCTGGCTGACAAACGTGACCGCGCATTGATCAGGGGGATCGGCGTAGTCCGACGATGTATCCGCGGGGAACCAAGGAGAATACTGGCCGAGATGATGGAAGATGTCCGATGGTAAGAGGTGCGGGCTGGGAAGATGCGGTGTCGGCACAACGGATGCGCCGACGGAGGCAAGGCCGTGTGTGATGGCGGGCATCGCTCCCCACTGACTTGCGGAGAGACGTCTTTTCACTAGCGGAAGTCTGTGATGAGGTGATGAGGAAGAGGCGCAAGTCGTGACACAGACCACCCATGCGGTGTTATATAGGATCACGAACGGCCCAGCCAGCCACGGAGCAAGGTCGATTTGACATGCCGAAGACAGTCTCGGTTGCAGACTCAGTCAGCTTCGTGCCAAGGCAACGGCACAGCCGAGCCAGAGCGACAAGGTTGACGATCCAACGAGAAGAACAGCTGGAAGGAACGTGTCCAGAAGCAAGAGCTTCTCCGCGTTGCGAACGTGTCCGACAATGCGAAACAAAGCTCTTCCTCGAGGCTCAGCGGCAGATGATAATGGAAAAAGTGCATCATCAGAGAGGACCCTTTCGGTCATGCTCTTCGGAGGGAAGGGAAGAAAGCGAATCGCCCGATTGTGGAGAACAAGATCAAGGCAGATCTCGCTCGGCCCCCGCTCGGAGCCATGCGCTGATGGCAGAGCGGAGAGAGAGAGAGAAACCGAAAAATCTCCTTGTTGGAAGCGCAGCAGCCAACCACCTTGACGTACCTTGTGCTGCTGGTCGCTGCGCTCACTGCGCTGCTCGATGTCGTTGCCTGCTTGCGCGGAGAGTTCTTCCGTCTCAAATTGCAATTTCGACCCTTCTTTTGGTCAACGACGCTCGGCCCATGCTGGCTTGCTTTTTTGTTCTTTGATGCAAGGGCGTGACTGGCTGCGCCGTTGTCGATTTTGCCAAGCTTGGGGATTCTCTGATTTGGGCCAGGTGAGCGTGACCTCGGCTCGACTTCGATGCTCCTCTGGCCTGCAGAGGCGAGCGCACGGCCATCATCACCTTGGAATCTTCCCGACGAACGAGTCGTCTGACAACACCACCTTCCCCACCATCTCCTTCGGCTTCATCCGTCGTCGCAGCTCATTCGATCGCTTCATCCTTCCGCCTGGAATCAGCTTCATCCTTCATCGTCACAAGCCACTCACTATCTCATCGCAAAACCTTAATACCGTAAACTCAAATCCAATTCCGCACCTTCCGATCCCACGATGCCGGCTGTACCGCCTGTATCACGGCAGCAAGCCGTTCAAGCCATCGAGGAGCAATTCACCCTGGACAAGCCCCTGCTCGAATCCCTTAGCGCACGCTTCCAGGAACTCTACGACTATGGCCTCGCCAACCACGGCGCAGAAATGCAGATGATCCCCTCCTTCGTCACAGGTGTGCCCACCGGAACAGAAAAGGGAACCTATCTCGCCCTTGATCTCGGCGGCACCAATCTGCGTGTCTGCGAAGTGGCTCTCGACGGCAATGGAACCTTCACCATCAAGCAGGAAAAGTACAAGGTGTCGGATCAGCTCAAGACGGGACCCGTCAACGACCTCTTCAACTACATGGCTACCAGCATCGACAACTTTCTCACAGACTTTGGCACCACTTCCACCGAAGACGTTCTCCACCTCGGTTTCACCTTCAGCTTCCCCGTGGAGCAATCTGCCATCGACCGCGGCCACCTGATCCATTGGACCAAGGGCTTCAACTGTCCCGATGCTCCTGGCAAAGACGTCGTTCAGCTGCTGCAGGACGCGCTCGATCGCAAGCACATCAAGGTCAAATGCAGTGCTCTGGTCAATGACACGGTTGGTGCCCTTCTCGCCCACGCCTACGCCGCCAAGGGTGCGCTGATCAGTGCGATCTTTGGCACGGGCACCAACGGCGCTTACCTCGAAGACATTCGCAAGATTAAGAAGCTCAAGACCGCTGAGGGCTCCATCAGCCACATGGTGGTGAACACGGAATGGGGTGGATTCGACGACGAACGCAAAGCCCTGCCCGTGACGATCTTCGACAACAAGGTGGACCGCGAATCCATCCGACCGCGGAACCACATTTTCGAAAAAATGATCAGTGGCATGTACCTGGGCGAGGTGGCTCGATGTGTGCTGCTGCACCTGATCGACCAGCTGGTGCTCTTCCAAGGCTTCTCGAGCAAGCTGCTCAACACACAGTACGGATTCGATACGGCGTACATGTCGGCGATCGAGGCGGACAAGGAGGATGCGACGTCGACATCGAGTCCCACGCGAACCGTGCTCGTGGCGACTATGGGCATCAAGGAGGAGCACATCTCGGCAGAGGACATTGAGACGGTGCGAACGGTGTGCAGGATCGTCGGCACGCGCGCGGCGAGATTGAGCGCAGTCGCCATCGCAGCGACCATGGTGCAGACCGGCAACGTGCAGAGCACCGGACCCAACGACGACGGCGTCAAGGTCGGCATGGACGGCAGTGTCATCGAGTACTACCCGCACTTTGAGGAGAGGATGCGAGGGGCACTGCGCGAATTGATCGGCGAGGAGGGCGAGAAGCGCGTCAAGATCGGTCTGGCCAAGGACGGAAGCGGTGTAGGAGCAGCACTGGGTGCGTTGCAAGCGGCAAAGCAGCTTGCCAGCGGTCATCGTGTCGAGGTGTGATACACAGGCGATAGGGAATCACAAAGCAAAGCATTACTACGCTTTGATTTCGGGTTCGCGTGATTAGAGAGACATAGACACGGGCAGCAAGGAGCACAGTGAGGGCCGATCGGAGAGTGTGACACGGCGGCGAGGCAGGTATAAGTCGAACAGCAACACCCCGCTTCTGAGTAAGATCATCGGCCCCAGCTCTTCTCGATCTCGATAAAGCTGTAGAGCGAGCCCTTGATGACCGATTCCTTCCAGTCGCGGAACTGGATCCCCAGATCCTTCTCTGCCCTGCTGGTGTCCATCTTGGACAGCGAGGAAGGACGGGTCTTCTTGCCGTGTTCGCCCTTGGGAATGTGATCCTTGAGCTCCTGTGGGTACTCCGGGTTGTCGTGGATCTCATCTGCCACTTCTTGCCATGAGACGCTGCCGCCGTAGGCGAGGTACCTCGTGTTGTGCGCCGCTGGGTTGTCGAGCGCCGCCACATGGATTCGTCCCACATCTCGGACATCGCAGAAGGACCAGAAGCTTTCCTGTGGCACCTTGCCATCCCCCTTGGGTCCACCGGCCTTGTACAGCTTCCACGGTTCGGCGGATGAGGTGTTGATGGCGTCCTCCGACTTGACCTCGTGGATGATGGGTCCGTAGATGTTGGGTGGGTTGACCGTGGCAGCATCGAAGGAGGGCTTGTGCTTCTCAAGGAAGTCCCACACTGACTTCTCCGCAAGGGTTTTGGAGATGAGGTAGGCGAGGGGCGAGTAGAACATGCCCATAAAGGCGTACTGGATGGGTTGCCAGTCCTTGTCCGTGTACGTGTAGTCGCGCCTCTCGATGCCACGCAGCGGGTTGAGGATCGCTGCAAAGGACGAGGTGACCACGATGCGTTTGAGCTGCGGCGTCTGTCCAGCAGATTTGGCCTTGTTCTCGGCTTTGAGCGCCGCTTCGAGGACATTGCGCGTCATGTGGACGGCAGGGTCGATGATGTCCCGCTTGTTGTTCTTAGCTGAGAGCACGTAGGGCGAGGCGACGTGGACAATGTAGTCCTTGCCCTCGACGGCGTCATCGAGACATCCTGAAGCCAGCAGGTCCTTGACTTCAGTAACCTCGACACGGCTACCGTAGTCGTCGGCGAACTGCTTTGACAGCCACGGCTCGGTCTTGGCCTTGGATCGGATCACGCAGGTGACGTGGTAGTTACGGTCCGACTTGAGCAGCTGATCGAGAACGTGCGAGCCAACGAAGCCCGACACGCCGGTGAGCAGCACCTTAGGTCCTTGTTGAGTTGCGGTTGGGGCAGACATGATAGCGAGCTGGTCTGATCAGCGATGTTGGTGGTGGTCAACGGTCAAGAGGCTCTTTCAATCGACCCAGCAAAGCGGAACGTTGCTCTCCGACATCGTCACAGCACCTTGGCAACTGGGGCGCAGCCTTCATTGTCCCAAGGCTGATCGGAGTTGCATTGATGTGCCAGCTTGAAAGCTTTCTTAGTCCCGATTCGACTCCTTTTCACGTTTGCAAAGAGTAGCGTTAGACCCTGGCAGTGAAGCGAGGCTGCCCCAACAGGGTGTGGTGCAAATCCTTTCCACTCTTTCATGCTACGTCATTGTTCTTTTGACGTCTCGGCGTTTGGCTGGTCGGATCTTGACGAGGAAAATCACACCAAAAGCGTGTCAGATCGCGTGGCACGCCTGGTGGTGAGCGGACCTGGAGCCTTTTGCTTGCCAAGCTTCACCTTCGTTATCGCCAGGCTACGTTGCGGGAGCCGCCTTAATAAGCTCCCGCTTGTACGCTCGGACATGCTGTGAGCAAATAACCGCCTTGATGCCACTGAAGAACGAGGAAGAGGTCTGATTGACACTGTCGCCGCCGGGTAAGATCGGAAAACATTCCAGACCATGTTCCCGGCAAGATGCCAGGCTCTAGCAGGAGGTGGACCAAGGTCAGAGTCTCGCGAGCTCGAGCTGGACGACTGGGACTTCAATCTCTGAGCTTCGCAGCATCCGAAAGAGCAACGGAATCAACCTGAGCGAGGTTTGAAGCCACCACAACGCTACATGGGAGCTGCATCCATTTCCCACGGTCACGATGCTATCACTAGGTGCCGCTACGAGGTCAGGCTCGATCACTTGGAGCTGCCGTGGATGGCGATCGGACCAACAAAGCTGCTCATTCATCAGCTTCGGAAGCTATCGAGTCGCTGTAGTAAGATTCGTCAAAGCTCGTTGAGACCCCCCGAACCAGGATCGACGCGATCAAGGCCCAAGGCTACGCAAGGTGGCAGCAGGTCCGCGGAGTGATCCGATAGCAACTGGCGTTGCATCTCGATATCGTGCAATGTTGACGGTAAGTTCATCTTGCGCCTGAGCATCCGAGTTCGCTCCGTGGGAACAGCTGCCATCGTCGATCACAAGGCCGTTTCTGCGCCTGCTCCAACTGGGACCAGAAGACCTGAAAGATAGGTTACCGCCATTCAAAGCGCGAGTCGCTCTCGAGAGCCGCGTATCGTAGTTTAACACAGCCTTCATGAGAAGGTGTGTGTTGGACCACGTGCGTACGAGTGCCCGCGGATGCTAACCTCGTAACCTCGACCGCGTGGGAGGCGCATATTCAGCAGGCGCGAAACGCGCTCGGACGAGCGTTAGACGCCGAATATGGACCGGACCTTGAACCAGGATCGACGAAATGACCAGACGTCGTGGCAAGACGCCTCGTTCATCGACCGCCAAGACGGCCCGAACCTACCCGCGGCGTAGCGTACCTCATCTCATGACGGATCGAGAAGAGACACGCCCGCGAGCGACGCGATCATGTGGGCTTTGCTTGCGGTCTCTGAGCCGTCATCATCGAGGACGCAGCTGTCACCTTTATTTCTCGGCAAATTCGATCCGGCCAAATCAGATAGAACTTCGCTACCAGAAGGCGCTCTGTTTGCTGATGCATCCTTCCGCCAGAGTTTCCGGCGTTTAGGCGGAGGAAGCAATCCAGGCCTGTTCAGTCCATTGTGCTTACGATTACGCTCTATGATAGCTTGACCAGAAACACAGCATTCGAGCGCCGTAGCTTCCGAACGACCACTGATGGCCTTCCAGAGTGTGATAAAGGGCGTACCGCTGGGATGCACGAGAGAGTCGGACAAGGGTTCGTCGCTTGTCTTGAGCTTGGTTGATCGACGCTCGTGTCCTGCGAATCGCTCGGAGCTTACGTCGCAATGACACCGGTGTGCGTCAATGAAGCAGCCTCTTCGACCGCTCCCGGACTCGTGCCCGATACCGTTTGGGCCCTGCGTGTCTATTCCACCGTCCTTTGCAGAAGGAACGCTCGGCCGCCGGCTGCGGAGGCCTCCTCTTACTGACAGCAGACGAAGATTGAGAATCGGCGGGTCACTCAGCTATATAGACCTGGGTCCAGGACGATGTACGCCCTTCCGTCCATAGGACAATGATCTCTACAGCCCTCTGCCGGTCTTTCCTCACACCATCATCCCTGCGCCCCTTCCCGTCACACTTGAGCAATTTCCTCGCAACGCTCACCTGACGACCATGGACACCTACGACTGCACAGGCGTCGATCCGATGCCCGACTCGCTGTGCAGCATTGAGAACTCCTCCTATGGCTTCCGGCCTGCTCTCTGGACGGGCATCCTCTTCTCCACCCTCTTCGGCCTTGTCATGCTCATCCACGCCTTTCTCCTCCTCTTTCACCGTGCCTTTCCGCGCTTCATGTTCATTGCGATCGTCGCTGCTGCCGGCGAGCTCGCCGGATGGATCGCACGGACCTTCGGTCACACCAACCCGTTCAACCGCAACGCCTACATCGCCCAAATCGTCTGCCTCATCCTCAGTCCCGCCTTCATCAGCGCTGTCAATTACGTCGCTTTCCAAAACGTCATGGATGTATTTGGATCCAGGTGGTCAAGGATCCCGAGGAAGTGGTACGTGATTGGATTCTGCTTTGGCGATCTGTGCTCGCTGGTCGTGCAGGCGGTCGGGGGAGCTATGTCAGCGGAAGCGACGACCGAGGACCAGGTGGAAACCGGCAAGAATATCATGATCGCCGGTGTCAGCGTGCAAGTTGCGGTCACGGCGCCGTTCATGCTGCTGTATCTGGATTACAACATCCGAAGGCTCAGGGAGTGGGCGAGGCTGGCGAAGGACGAACGACCCCATCGCAGGGTGGAGATCTTCAACAAAGTGATTGGCGTCAGCACGCTGCTCATCCTCGTCAGGTGCATCTACAGGATCGTCGAGATGGCCGATGGCTGGGTAGGCTACTTGGCGACGACCGAGGTGTACTTCGACGTCCTTGACGGGCTTATGATCCTACTAGCCATCGGCGTATTCATCCCTTTCCACCCGGGATGGTTCCTACCCCGAAACAAGGAGAAGGGAGTCGTGTACAACGCTGCCGAGTCGGAAGAGCTCGAGAAGCCGCGATTGCAAACGAGCGCATCGGAAGATTCTTCGGCCGATTCAGTGGCCACTCCAACACCATTCTCGCCTTCCAGCTCTCATAGCGGACACAGTCCTGCTTGAAGATGCGATCACAAAGATCAAAGCTGTACATACATCGAATTGTCCGCATCGCTTGTCCATCACGTCTCTCGCACTCACGCACACGCATACACTCTGCAAAGTCTTCTTCTCATTCTGTCATATATAATCCATGCTCTCTTCGCAGTCCTGTCGCTTTACCTGTTCTGAATGTTCAAGCCGCTGATGTACGTCTTACATTGGCATCTCGAAGCTGTCCCCTCCATGCTAGCTCAGCACGTGCTTGGGTTGACTTAAGCGGGAGGTGTCAGAAGAAATGTGATACAGAAGAAAGCCAAGCCGGAAGAATTCACCGAGGAAAAGCCGACGGCTAAAAAAAGGCTCGAGTCTGCCTGAGAAGACCCTGAAATGGAAGCTTCCGACGAGCTTTCACTTCTTTTCCCACACCCTCACCTTCGGGAGCGCCGTCGACCCACAGTACAACCCATTGACCATCGGTATCTCCGCTTTGCGGTGTCGACCATCTACGATGCGGCTCGAGTGACGCACCTCGACTTATCTCAAGCGTCCCGCGGCTGAGTCACAATGGCGAAGGACAGCCACTCGGTGCTCAAGCAGAACGCTCTGCTCACACAGCTGTTGAATCTCAGCCCTTCGCAAGCCTCGACGCCAACCCCGCTGGTCCACATCTCAGACCAAGTGCCCGCTGGTCGAGGTCTGGTCTTCATCTGCCCTGTCGAGGCGCAGCAGGTGCTGCTCACGCTTCCCGCCGACACACTTATCAACGTCAAGAGCTTCAAGTCTTTCTTCCGCCCAGAGCTGCTTCCCCTGCAAGCAAGTGTGACACGCGGTGGCGAAGGTAGGAGTGACGAGGGTCGACTGTCTTCTGCGCTGCTCTTGACGCTGCTGCTTGCGCGGGCGCATGTGGAGACGGAGTTGGGGCGGGGCAGGTCAAAGGCGACGACGAAGGACGACGTGTTGCGGCTGTTCGTCCAGACGCTGCCGGGTACTTTTGATAGTGTGCCGCTGACCTGGTCGCTCGTCGCCAGTCGACTCAAGGAAGAACGAGAAGGGAAGACATCGTGGAAAGGCGACTTCTTTGCGAGCCTCTTGCAAGCGCTACCACCGCATAGCCGCAATCTCCAACAGAAGGTACGACACCGATTCGAGAGCGATTGGTCCACCTTCCTCTCCCTTCGAGACTCGAATTGCGACGTCCTCACCGAGCCCTCCTTGCTCACCTCCGACCCTGCTCTCGCGCGCGACATCATCCATGCCATCGAAAAGCCCCTCTTCCTCTGGGCGTGGCACTGCGTCAACTCGCGCTGCGTCTTTCTCCCGCTCGGCCTCGCCAGGCACGGCGACAACTTTACCCTTGCACCCATGCTCGACATGGCCAATCACACCAGTGATCCAGCGAGGGAATGCAAAGTGGGCTATCTGCCAGATGGTGGTCTGCAGATGTACGCCCCCGATGTTCCGCAAGGAAGGTCACCTTCGGTGACTAAGGAAGGCGATGAGTGTTTCATCACCTACGGTGCGCATTCGAACGAATCATTGCTATCGGAGTACGGCTTCGTGCTCCCGCGCGATCTCTCGCCGGATCAACAATGGCAAGGAAGCCGGTATGTGGATGTTCTGGTCGACCCAGAGGTGGAAGATCTGCTGAACCGACAGGGTGAGGAGGGGGAGGAAAAGATCGAGCTGCTTCAGAACCGAGGCTATTGGGGAGAGTTCACGCTGCATCCATACCCAGAGCCGCATCCGAGCCATCGGTTGGTTCCTGCTTTGAGGCTGGCTGCGTTGAACCTGCGCGCGACACCGGCGGAGGGAAGCGCGCCCAAGGTGGCCAAGACGAAGGCGAATGCGGGGGTCAAAGCCGGCAGGAAGGTGCACCCGGTCGATGGTCGCGGTGGTGCATCGGACCTGGACAAGTGGGAGGAGACGCTCACTGGCTACCGCGATACTGTCTCGGAGGAGAATGAGCGGAAGGCTCACGAGCTGCTGATCCAGCTCTGCGAGTCGCGACGAAAGAAGAATGGCGGAGCTCGACGGCATCTGGCTGAAGCGCGAGTTACACTCGAATCACATACGGACGAGGCGGATGCGGGAATCAGGACGCGACTGGAACCAGACCTTGACGGATGCAAGCTGAGCCTGGCGTTCGTGGAACAGCTCTTGGACGAGGAAGACGCGGTGCTCCGCCTTGTCGGCCAGAGTGCGCAGGACGGAGTCGAGTGGTGATCCCTCATCGCAAGCATATCATCATCGACACTCACTTACTCACCAACGGACAATCACACTCGACTAAGCATCGTAACAACATCATATCATTCGGTATCTCCCGTGACGATCTCTAGCATAGACAAAAACAGGGGAAGCGATTTAGAAGTTCTTGACGCTGAGGTTGGTCCTCTTCTTCTGGAGGGCGCTGGCGTCGCCGCCTCGGCTGAGGGTCTGGGCGATCTTCTGGTCGAGCATCTCGGCGTGCATGGTCTCGGCGCGCTCGATGGAGCGGACGTGTTCCTCGTGCATGTGGTTGAGGGTGACGGCGGCGGCGGGGCGGCGGGTGTCCGAGAGGAAGAAGGTGTAGATACCGCAGCCGATGAGGGTGGCGGGAATGTTGGTGAGGGCAGCCAGAGCAGAGTAGCCGGAGGGGAAGCATTCCGAGCCCCAGAACATGCCGCAGACGAACCTAGCACCGACGTCACGAGCCGAGTTGGCAGCGACGTTGGACGAGGAGAAGCACCAGACGACGACGGCGAAGCCGAGACCGATGGTGTAGGGGGCAACCTGAGGGCCGGTGAACGGGTTAGCAGCGTCGAGGTTGGCCCACACGATCATGGCCACGAGCACGTCGGCGAAGAACTCGTTGACGAAGATGCTACCGAGCGAGCGACCGGCAGTGGGGAACAGAGCGATAGCGCCGGCAGGACCCTCGGCAGAGAAGATGACAGCCGACTTGCCAGTCGCATGCAACAGCTCGGTGATCTTCATCAGCTCATCGTGCCACGAACCCACGACGATCAACGAGGCCACCATGGCACCGACGATCTGCGCAGTGATGTAGAACGGAGCCAGCTTGACCGGGAAACCCTTGAACACGCACTGAGCGATGGTGAAGGCCGGGTGGAATTGACCACCCGAGGTGGTGGCGCAGACAACAATGGCGAAAGTGATTCCGAAAGCATAGGCGAAACCGATCATGGTGAGATTACCCTGGGGAGAGCCGCCGTAGGTGGTGATGAGGAACCCAGCAGTAGCCATTTCACCTGCGAGACAGTAGAACATGGTACCGAAGAACTCGGCAACGAGGGCGGGGATGAGGCGGGGCATGGCCTGCTCGAAACGAACACGGCCGGACCAGTCGGCCAGACCGGCAGAGTGGGCCACCTGACGGTGAGGGACATCGGAGCGGCCCTCGAGGATCTCGGTGACACCGAGCTCGAGCTCGCCATTCTTGCGGTGGGCGCGCTGGAAGTGGTGCGACGAGGCCGAGCCGTCCTTGTCGCTGTGCTCGAGGTGCTCGGCGGGGATGTAGGTGGGGGTCGTGGTCGACATGGTGGCGGTTGAGGCGAGGGAGGAGGGAGGTTGTGGATGGGGCTGTGGGAAAAAGGTCCTGGGGGAAGAAGAGCGACCCGAGCACGGAGCCTCTTCTTATAGGCATGCGCCACACGACGGTGGCCCCTTCATCAGCAGCGAGTGCCTCGTTGCCCACATGTAGAGAGTTGTACGGAGAGCTTGTCCGTGCCTGCTGTAGGTTCACACGGTAGCGTTGCCCTCTGGCTGTCATCTTCATCTCTGCACTACACGAGAGAGAGAACACAAATGAAGCGCTTGGCGCGGCAACCATTCCGTAGCTTGCTACAACAAGCGCACCTTTCATCAGGCACCCCACCAGTCACAAACGCTGACATGCAACGCAGCGACTGCGGAAAAGAGAGAGGGTGGGTTCAAAGTGCGGGGGGAGCCAAGCAGCTCCGCATCGCATCGGTTGCGGGGTAGCTCGTGCAGCATTGGACCTGCATGGCGAAGTTTGCTGAGCAGCGCGGGGTGCATCAGGAGGTCTCTGATTGGTTTGGTGACAGTATGGGGGCTGGTCAGCGAGCCAGCATACGATTGGGCTGGGGAGCAGAGAGGCTTGGGGCTCGGAGAGAGGACGCATGGCCGCGGAAAACGTTTCGCGAGATGCTGCGTGGCGTACCTGAGCGTTCCTTCCGCAGCAATGACCACGAGTCAGCTTCACAAGTGCTTTGTCCCTACAGCTTCCCCCCTGAGACAGCTACCTGGAGCGAGTGAACAGAATCGCAGCAGTAGACGCGCTTCTCATCAACGATCAGAGTGAGACGAGTCTGCAGCAGCGTGCATGAGGCAAGTATTGTGCAGTCAGCAACTTTGTACGAGTGGTAACTTATTGTCAGTCGTGGCGTTGAGAGCCAGCCGAGTTGGGCAGGTGCTCAACGTCGGTCGGAGCTGTGCCAACCGCGGGCTCGGCAAGAAACCCGTCAAAATTAGGCGAAAAGGTAGAATCCAGAAGTCAGGGGGCAGCAGCAGAGCGAGAGGAAAAGACGGAAACGAAAAGAGAAAAGTAAAAGAAAATCCCCCGCGGAACCCGCCCTCCGGTTATACACTGGCTCGGCCCGCCGCGCAAACAATGGAAGAGCTGCCATCTCTGTGCAACGGTACCAGACCAGTGCCTCGAATTCTCCTTGCCGTCGGCAGGCGGAAAGATCTGAGCAACAACAGAGTGACAGTACCAGCTGAGGTTGAATTTGATCAATGTCACTCTGTCCCCCAACGTAAGCACTCCCCTTGATGCGTGCCTTGCTTTGAAGTGGGTTGGTTTGCATTGTGCGGGGCACGAATGTTGTTCTGCGCGGCCCGTCCATCAAAACCAAACTCAGCCAGATGCGTTCCGACGGTCTGCTTGCCGTTCCGGTAAAGATGGGATCAATGCCGGTGCCTTCGGCAACGAGAGAAGCCGCGTAGAGAAGCCTTTACTCTTCGCTCCAACGCTTCCGTCCGCTGTCCAACAAAGTAACTTCCATGTCGTAGTATCGTAGTGAGGATGGTGCAATGCGCAGCAGAGTGGGGTTCGCAGCGTTGTCTCTCGGTCACGCCAGACGATGCGCCAAGAAGTGCAAGCCTCCATCGATAAGCTGAAGCGAAGAGCTGACTGCAGGGAAGTGATCATGCGTGTGTCACGTCGTGGAGTCATCGCCATGCGACATCTAACCAGGTACGGATGTTGGGGGCCCCAGGCCACGAAGCTGCGCAGAGCGTTGCGAACACGGAGAGTTCCGTTGGCTTTTGTTGCACTTTCCAGCTCTCGCAGAGATGCTGAGATGCGATGCAGAACATGTTGCAGTGCATCGTGCGGCAGAGGCTGCGGTGTGCAGCTCGGATGGTCAAGGCCGGAGGACAACCCGGCAAGCAGAGATTGGGCCGACCGGTAGATCTGGCTTCTGGGCCGGTTCATCGAACGTAGGCGGAGAAGGACGCGCTTTGCACGCAAGCGAAGCCTTTGTTCGCGACTGCACCCAAGCAGGAACATTGTGTCCTTCGCGAGAGCTTGCCAGCTGACCACGCGGTTGGGCAGGACGGCCTATGGATCCAGCTTGGTCGCGCTGGCGGAGTGTCAACTGTCGCGGAGATCGTCTGCCGAGCCTGCGGGCCAACCTTTCTCCGCTCAAGAAAAACATCCCGCGGCTTTGCCCTGAGAGACCCTTGTGTTCCTCGCTGCATCCCACGCTAGGTGCCCCTTCCGTTGGCAACGATACCGTGTCTCGCGTCTGTATCGGTCAATGGTGCCGTCGAGCTGATGTGGAATCTCTCATCTTTGTTCCTGAACAAGACCGTGCAGAAAGCAGGCCTCGCACATATGCGGTCCAAAGCGGCGCTCGGCTAGCGATGTGGGGTCGTTGGACCCTCGCTCAAGTCTCAAACAACGTTTCCAGTGCGGGGTAAGGCTTTGCGAAGAGGACCTCAGAGCAACAACATCGGCCCTGTCCCCCTCCGCACCTCCCTTCCATACCGTCCACAGCAGCTGTCGCGATGCGGTGACGCCGGCTCTACACGGCCATTGACGTCGTGTTGATCGCCTTCACAAATTGTGTTTTTGCTACCTTCTTTTTCGAACTCTTTTTCGCTCTTCTTTCAAGAAAACATCTCTCTCACTCGTCATAGCCAACCAACCAGTCGTTGTTGTGTTCCTTGCGCCTGTGCAGTACAGCTTCAATCAACATGCCTTCTTGCCGTCTTCCTTTGAGCCACCCGTCAACTGTCTGGATTCAAGGGGGCCAATGATGATAGCAAAAAAGAAACCAGTAATTGTCGACGCCCGTCGGATTTGAACCGACGCAGGCAGAGCCTATAAGTTAACTCGTCACAGAAGGACGATCGAAATGTAGTTCGAGACTTACCCCTTAACCACTCGGGCAGAGCGCCTTTCGATGAAGGATGGGCGAGAGTATGCAATTACACACGCTGCTTGCCTAATTTGCCCACTGGCTTCTCCTGGCGAATCTCCCGATATGCATTCTTGCGACGTCATGTCGAACATCTTCTCGCGGCATTGCTGTCCACAGAGCACACGTATAAGCACAGTAAACAGTCGGACGAGCAGTCATCGAGGCGTCTTGCCAAGGCATGGTGCGTCCATTGCTGAGAGTGCGGCAGCCACAGTGTCTACTCCAACCCACGCAGAGCCGCCCGTGTAAGCTCGATGATCTGATCGATCCCTGGCCGTTCCTCAGGCTTGACCTGGATGCAGCACTTGATGATCTCGCGCGTCTTTTCCGAGTACGGATCTTCCGAGCTCGGCGGCGTCTTGTATGACCCGTTCAACACCGCCAATGCGATCGAGCCGCCCTGCTCGATCGTCTGTGTCGTCTCGAACGGCGAATGCAGGTAGGCCAGCGCATACAGCACGCAACCGAGCGACCAGATGTCCACCGCCTCCGTCAGCGTCGCGTCGGTCGGCACATCAAAGAGCTCCGGTGCTCGATACGGCATGGACGAGCGCTCGGCGGCCATGTCTTGGTGCGCCATGGCATCTTTGCGCGTCTTGATGTAGACGCGCGCTTTGATGGTGCTGCCAAAGTCCATGAGGATGGGCGTCTTGCCATCATCCGCCACCATGACGTTGCCAGGCTTGATGTCGCGATGTGCATACGGTAGCAGCTCACCCGCGCCACCTTGCTCCAGTCCTCCGTCCAGCGCTGGTCGTTGCACCGTCTCGCCATCATAGCCCAGATCACGGCCCTTGCCCTTGTTCGGCTTCGGAGGATACGAAGAGTTGTCGTTCTCATCATTTGCTGTTCCGTCGTGCGAGATGAGCGGTGCCTCGTCTCCGTTGCCACCAGCATGTGAGTCCGAGAAGGGGTCTTGAGGCGGCGTCACTTCCATGCGCGGTATCGACGAGGCACCACCGCCGCTGCGTGTTGCGCCTACGTTCGGCAGACGATAGTGGTGCATCTCTCGAACCGCCTTGCACGTCCCCAAGAACAGCTGCAGCATCTCTCGCTCTCCGAACCGCGTCCCTCGTACGACATGCGCGTTGATCGCATCTTGCAGGTTGCCTTTCTCGTAGAACGGCAGGAAGAGGTAGATCACCTTACCTCCATCTCCCCCACGGCCTCCTTCTGGATCATTCGAAGGGAGATTGCCGAAAAGTGTGCCCGAGCCTGCATCGTCTTGCACAACGCAGCTGTCGTAGATCGGAATGATGTGCGGTGAGCGGAAGCGTTTGGTGGCTTCGATCTCCTTCATCGCCTCCTGGAACGAGTCGGCGCCGAACCCGGAGCATCGGATCTTCTTGAGTGCAAACAGTCGACCTGAGTCCTGGTCCTTGACGAGGTAGACGAAGCTGAAGCCACCTTCTCCTAGCAGCTTGACAATCTGGAAGTTGCGACCGTTGAGCTTCAGCACGGATGTCTCGGGCGTGCATGGTAAGCATGACGAGAGAGCAAAGATGGCGTCCTGCGCTCGCTCGAAGAGGCTTCCGAGAATGCCCGCCGAGGAAGACTGTATCGACGGCATGGTGGCTACTGCGTGACGAGTGTGATACCAAAGGCGGCGGTGAGCAGAGACAATCTGTGACGTGGAGGTGTGGGGGAGAGAAGGAGGACCAGCGAGAAGAACAACACCCTGAGCGTTGGTGTTGGTTTGGTATTGAGCCAAGTCGACCGCTTCCCGCTCGGGCAGCTCAATCTACTCAATCGGGCTGCTTGGCAACGTGGCTGTTCAGCGCGAGAGCAATTTCAAATACCAACATCAAGTCCAATCTGACACTGAGCCGGATTTCTTCTAGCACGGACCAGCCGCAGCTCTGCAATGGGCGAAGAAGCAAGGCTTCGTCCTTTCCACTTCGTCGTATGTCCGGACATGGTCGGGATGACTTGTGTCAAAAGACCATCACAGCCATGCATATCCCTTCTTCGCACATTCCAGAGGTGCCCGGCGCCGTGACGATCGAAGCTTGGCCGGCCATTTGAGTTGACAATTCGTTCCGAACAAAGATACCGTGCAGCCGCTTCCGTTCCGAAGAGCACGCTGGCATCGCCACGCCTTGACTCGATGGTATGCACAGGGTCCGAGCGTCCAGTGCAGGTGACCGTCCGTGTACGAGACGCAGCCTCAGTCCTTCCCTTCGCGGTGGCTGCAGGACATTGGCTGGATCGAAACCGAGCGGAGCGGAGGATCGATGTGCATGCCATTCCTTTTCCCGCCCTGCTGGCCTGCTTAAGCGAAGTGTGAGAATTTTAGTGTCGCTTGCCTCTTTTTGCCGATGCTTATTATACGATGGTTTAAAGCAGCGCTTCAGTGTCAGGGCCGCTCCCGTGTGCGAGGCCGAGAACGCCGACGCACGGCAGAAGCATGCTGACTTTGAAAAGCTCTGCATGCAACTTCTCGGATCGGAAGACGGCTGCGAGATTCTCGAGGTCAGGATCTAGCCTCTCGTCGAGAGGGTGCTCGGCTATCTAGACCTCATGCAAGCCTTGAGTTAGCTTCTTGAAGCTCGCTTGCAGGAACATCTTCTTTCCTTCGAACGATACCGATACGGGCTGGCCAGGCGAGCACCGAGCGCATCACGCCTTGCCATCGATCGTTGCCGACCAAATGGGTCCCTTCCTGATGCGACCATCTTCCCAACCACAACCTGCTCGGTGAGCATTGACAGCACCGTTTCGACATCATCACCGTCATGATCGCCTTGGTCGAAGCTGCTACCTGCGCACGATGACGACCGGTGATCGATGGCGGCACCCTTGTGACTGGCCAGCACTCGACGAGCCGCTGCTTGAGTCTACGTGGTGTCACCTGCCGTTCGAGCTCGCGCTCCAGATCGTCGAGACTTGCAGCTGGCACGTTCCCGCTGACACGCTGAGCAGGTGGTGCTTGGTGGGTCGAACATGGTATCGACGTGCGATCGTGCCCCTGTACGCCTGCGTGACACTTTCACCTCGGGACGATGATGTGCTGGGATATTGGCGCATCGAACGGTTCTGCGACACCATCTCCAGCAACAAGCGGCTAGCAAGCTCGGTCAAGGCGCTCGACTTTGCGGTCAGCCGAGAGGAGAATGGCATGGCCAATCAAGACCAGTACCTCACCATCCTGACTCACTGCCGCAACCTCATCTACTTTCGCAATCTACAACGTCTCCGAGATCCAGAGGACACCTACTTGCCCTCTGTGCCACCAGGAGCCTTGGCGCGGCTTCAGTGGCACGACTCGGACTTTCGCGCCTTTGAAGAGCTCGTCGAATCGGTCTTCAAGCCGCTGCATTTTCGCGCCAACCCAGATGCTCGGGGCATCGAGCGTTCCGATCTGATTGCGCTCGATGCGCGGTCGTGCAGCCGCATGCTGTACGACATGAGGCTGATCGCACGGATGCCCAGCGTTGACAAGCTGCCCAAGGGCTTCTTGCGCAGAATGGCGGTCCATCAGCTGCCTCGACAAAAGATCCTATCTGCTCGCTGCAGCAAGCAGTACCAGAACGACCGCATTGGCACCAAGATCGCAGTGGGCGTCCTCAATCTTGTGTCTCGTCTGCTTCCGCAGCTGGAGCTAGTCGAGATCTACGTGGCGGATCGGGACATCTTCACGGGTGCTCCTCGCCACTTCGTGTCCAAGGCAAGCAGCACAGGTCTGCCGTGCCTGTACCCGCAAACGTTCTGGCAAGATACCATCAGTCAAGTCGTCGCGATGGCGCCTCTTCCGTTTGCGGTTGCCGTGTACCACGTCTGTTCGAACGAAGTCGGGGATGCGCCTGGATTCGACATTGGTGGCGAGTACGATATATCAAGCTCGGACCTGGAGGCAACGCAGCTGGGAACCGAATACGCATACACGAACGAAGAGGATAACCTGTTACGTCGCAACACGACGGGCGCTGGCTGGCAAGAGCCCTTCTTGCTGCTACCACACTCGACCAAGATGGTGCCGATCAAGCTCGCCGGTGGGTACCGCAGCTTGCCCTTCTCGACGTACAGCAGGGATGGCAAGCCTGCATGGGATGTTCTGCTCCATCCTCCGCAAGAGATGATGCCAGACCCAGCGACGATGGCCGAGGCGCAGGAGGAGTGGGATGTCGAGTCGATGCTGGGATCGAGTCGACCACGGCTGTCGGCGATGCATCCGCTCCTGCCTCGACGGGGCTCACTGGATTGGCTGCGGCTTGTGAGTCGCAATCTCGAATATGACAGGCATGATATGTTCCTGTAGCACCTCCATCCAATTGTACTTTTATATCATGGTAGCGCTCTAATCGATCAGCTTGTTCCCACGCATCGGAGAAGCCCAGAGCCACGTCACTGGGTAGTGGGAGTTGCCATCCCGGGAGTGCCGCCTGAGGCTTGACCATATGTGAGGGAGAAGCGTGAACAACGAGGTGTCGTGACTGTGTGATCACACCGCAATGTTCGGCAAAGCGTGGGAGAGCTGAGTCTCTCCGGAGATCATGGTGCATCGAGCGCGGAATGCCAATTTGAAATTGTCACACGCCGCTCTGCAAGTTTGCGCTTTGCTTCCTGTCTTCCATCTCTGACGTTTGCCGCGCCTGTCACGCCAAATTCGCAAAGATGGACGGCTGCACGATTCCATGATAGAGTAGCACAGCCGCATCGGAAGGCTAGCGATGATGACCAAGACGCTGCTGGTCGCAGGCAGCAACTCGGGCTACCAACTGGGTCTCGGCCATGACAGAGACGTGGGAACGCTTCAAGAGGCGATCTGCCGCGTCGGACTCGACCCGCAGGATGTGACGAGCTTTCCGCCCGAGGGATACACAATCCTCGACCTTTCATCAGGCGGCAACCATACGCTTGCTCTGCTCGACCGAATCTCAGCTGAGCACGGTAGCTCGAGAACAAGGGTTGGCAAGGAGATCTGGGTAGCTGGAACAGGAGCAGAGGGACAGCTCGAACCTGCTCACGCTGCCCTTTCCCCTTGCAGGCCGGTGCAGGTCTTCACTCGACTCGACCTCGAAGGCTGTCTGCAATGCTGTGACGACTTGCACCGATCAGCCTCGTCCGGAGCATGTTGGCAGCCGAAACGGATCGTGTGCGGTTGGAACTGCAGCTACATTGTTCTGGAAGGTGCGCTAGCCGGCGATGAGGGAGCATCAAGACAGGACGTGCTCATCTCGCTGGGCAAATACCGACACAATACTTTTGGCGAGCTCGGAAACGCGTCTGCATTGGCGTTGAGTGTTGTTGATAGAACGGTGCATCAAGTATCGTTCGCAGAGGCGTTGGTGGAGGCCGGCCTCGACGCTGATGTTGCCTTCAAGATTGTGGACGTAGCAGCAGGTATCAGGCATGCTGTGGCAGCCATCAGCATCGAGCAAGAGGCTAGCGGTCAGAGCCGTATGCTCGTGGTTGGATGGGGCTCGGCACGTCAGGGCCAAGTGGGACGCATCCCGGAAGTTGCATCACACCAGCCAGGGCCGTCGCGACGACCAGGAGGGGGTCCTCCGGCGCCAGTCGTCTCAGTCCCTCAGCTCATCTTTGACTGGCAGGTCAGGGATCCGCGTGTGGCTCGATGCAGGGTGCGCGCAGGGAGGCATCATACGGCGGTGCTGTTCCAAGGCGATGACAAGGTACACCTGCATTGCATCGGCTCCAACCAGCAAGCGCAACTGCTCGACCTTTCCAGGTCGGCGCAAGAGGGGTCATCAACGGACGACATCGCGGACATGACCTGCAATTGGAACAGCACCCTCGCGCTCAGGAACAAGCCAAGCGGAGGTGCCATTCTCGGTTGCGGCAACAATCTCCGAGGCCAGCTAGGCGACGGATCCTTGATACCCACCAACGCTGCCAATCCGATGGCTTCGGTCGATCTCTCCGAGATCTCACAACAGCTGCCGTCCGGCGCAACAGAGCTGAACAAGCTCGTATCGGGCAGCGAGCATTCCTTGCTCCTCGTTTCGCGGCAGTCTGGCGAGACAGCGGATGCAGCTTTCTCGAAGGACAGCACACAAGTGTGGGGATGGGGTTGGAATGAACACGGCAATCTGGCTCAGGGTCCTCATGACGAAGCGGACCGGGGGCGACCAGTGATTTTGCTCGACGGATCGCGGTCCGGTGCCGCGACGCTGCCCAATTTCTACACGCCGCTCGACGTGTGGGCAGGGTGTGGGACGAGCTTCATTCTCGCCGAGAGGCATCCCACATCTTGTCACTAGTCCCAGCGCGAGCAAGCCGATCCATCTGCTCTCGCTCTTGCACAGACGCAGAACGCTCGGTAATGTATACCTCTCTGCACCACGAGACTCGTTCAGCTGCAGTTCTCAGGGTCCAGAGGCGAAGGGAGAGATTCCTTGGTCTTTGGACGGGAATCTCAGGTGGTGACCGGTGACCAGTCTTTGGAAGAACAGCCAAGACAGAAGTGTGCTGTGTTAGGAAGTCGCCGTTGGCCACGAGGCATCGTCTGCCGGTCAACTTTAGATGAGGTGTTGGTCGAGAGGCAAATTTTTCAAGAAGATTCATGCACAACGAATGAGATTTCTTGGATCGATAAGCTTGAGCAAGGCACAATTCTCCGTGGCACTCAGGCTCTTGACAGGCAGATGCGCCGAGCTTGCCGATCGGGCGAACTCCTGGTCTCGACGAGATACACCGAGAAAGACGTCCACGCCTCCCACCGGTACGGAGGAAGAGCGGCGAATGAGGATTGAACGGTTGCAGCCAGCCACGCAGGTCAGCGGCGTGGCAGCTTCCCGATGGCAAGTCACGCGTCTCGCCCAACCCTGCCGCATCTTGAGGATCATCCTGTTGCGGCAGCTCACACTCAGCACGCACCTTGAGGCAGCAATAAGTCATGAAAGGCCTCGATGTTGATAGCACGGGACATGTGGATGAGTGTGGATGACTAGTGTTTGTTCTTGTCGGGCTGCTCCCGAGATCTTCATTCTGCCTGCACGCAGCTCAAAGCTGGAACCCGTGGCACAAACAACGAAATCAGTCAGATTGCCGAATCTGGGTGAGGGTTCGCTCCATCCCTGACTCGCTCGCCTGCACAAAATTTTTGGAAGAGCAAAGCAGCGCAGAAGCTCGTCATCCGCTTTTGAAATCGAAGAAAAAAAGTGACACAGCTCGAGGCGCTGCATGCGCGCCCATTTCAATCGGTGCTATCTCGTCTGGCTTTCAGGAGTGCGGTCCGCGAAAGAAACACCTCGAGAAGGATGCGGTGCGACGACAAGATTTCATGGCTCTCGAGATAGATGAGCTTGGCCAAGTTCATTCTTCGTTCCATCTTCCTCACCAAGTCACCACGACCCGTCAACCACCACCACTCTTTTCCCGGAACCCTTCCTCTCGGTTCGTCCAGCGACAGTCCAACACATAGATCGGCGCCATGATGTCCCCAGCGATTCGTGCCGGCTCGCTTCGTGCCATGGCCTCGTCGTCCATGTCACTGCGAGCCTCCAGACTCGGCATGCCATCCACAAGCGTCGCTGCCGCTGTTGCATCCACAGCACCATCTTCTGCGATTGCCTCGCAAACCCGAAACATCTTCTGGACACGCTCGCGGAAGAATGACAAGACGGAAGCAGTCGTTAAGGCGGCCGCATCCGAAGTACAGGCACAGCTGCCACCCCCAAATACCAACGGCAACGGCAAGAAGAAGGGCGGCTTCTTCCGCAAGCTGCGACGCACCTTCTACGTCATCTCGATTGGCGGTCTCGGAACATACGCATACTTTGTCTACCAAGGCCGACACCCACCGGAGCAGCTCCCCCAGGACCCTACAAAGAAGACCATCGTCGTCCTCGGAAGCGGCTGGGGTTCCACATCACTCCTCAAGAACATTGACACGGAAGAGTACAACGTCGTCGTCATTTCGCCGCACAACTACTTCCTTTTCACGCCTCTGCTGCCCTCCGTCACCGTGGGTACCCTCGACGGTCGCAGTATCGTCCAGCCAACTCGTCACACTACACGCTTCAAGACGCGTGAGGTCAAGGTCTACGAAGCGGATTGCGAATACATCGACCCCGTCAACAAGACTGTCACCTTTGAGGACAGCAGCGAGGTCAAGGGCTCCGTCTCCAAGGTCACCATCCCTTACGACTATCTCGTCTACTCGGTTGGCACTGAAAACCAGACCTTCGGCATCGAGGGTGTCAAGAAGCACGCTTGCTTCCTCAAGGAGCTCAACGATGCTGAGAAGATCCGCGGTCGCCTCATCGACTGCGTCGAGAGCGCTGCCATCAAGGGGCAGTCCGAAGAGGAGATCGACCGTCTCCTCCACATGGTCGTCGTGGGTGGTGGTCCCACCGGTATCGAGTATGCCGCTGAGCTGCGCGACTTTGTCGAGTCGGATCTGATCCGCTGGTACCCCGAGGTGGCCAACAAGCTGCGAGTGACGCTCGTGGAGGCGCTGCCCAACATTCTGCCCATGTTCTCGCAGACGCTCATCAAGTACACCGAATCCACCTTCAAGGAGAACTCGATCGACATTCTCACCAAGCACATGGTCAAGGACGTCGACGACCGCGACGTGCTCGTCAAGACGCCCTCTGGCGAGGACAAGAAGATCCCCTACGGCCTGCTCGTGTGGGCTGCCGGTAACACTGCACGACCCCTGACCCGCCAGCTCATGGCCTCCTTGCCAGAAGCGCAGAAGAACCGCCGTGGTCTTGAGGTGGACGACCACATGCGCCTCAAGGGTGCCGAGGACTCGATCTTCGCCCTTGGTGATGCTACCGCTACCCAATTCGCCCCCACTGCGCAGGCTGCCTCGCAACAGGGTGCCTACCTCGCGCGCGTCTTCAACCAGCTCGCTCGCCTGCACGTTCTCGAGGACAAGCTCGCGACTGCCAAGAAGTCCAACGCCGACGCCGCCGAGCTGAGTGGTCTCGAACGACAGATCGAGAAGGCCGCCAAGATCCGACCTTTCAAGTACTCGCACCAGGGTTCGCTCGCCTACATTGGCTCCGAAAAGGCCATCGCTGACATCCCTCTGCTGGGCAACAACCAGATCGCCTCGGGTGGTGTGGTGACGTTCATGTTCTGGCGATCGGCGTACATGTCGATGCTCTTCTCGCTGCGCAACCGATCGCTGGTGGCCGCCGACTGGTTCAAGGTGTTCCTCTTTGGTCGTGATGTGTCGCGAGAGTAAGGGTCCGATTGGGTCGCTTACCTTGCTCCTCGAACCACCGTCGGACGGTCTGCTCAGCGATATGCGCCAAGACTCTACGACCAACGTCCGATCATGTCTACGGCGTTCTGAAGTTCCGCCTCAGGGGACTGGCTACGCCAATTTGGCATCCTCCCTGCATCCAGTCTGCAGCTTCTCGCCCACTTGCTCTCAATGGTCATCTTTTCCACATTCCTTTGCTCTCGGCATAATCATGTACTCGTACTCTCCGGCCTTTCCTCATCATACAAGAGCCTGCAATCGAGGCGCAGCATTCGCACAAAATCAAAAGCTTCTTCACGATTGTGAAAGCTCAAGTGAGGGTCAAGGCGGACGCGAGCCCCCCGTCATCTTGTTGCGCCGGAATGTGACCGTAGAGAAAAAGGTCAGATGCACGGGAGCTGCGCCGCCTTCCTGGCTCAGGGCGCTGTGTCGGCTGATCCGTCTACGCCAAGTGTGACTTGACAACAAGCCAGCTGAGCGTGGGGAGGAGCTCACACTGCATTAAAGCAGCGGACAATTTCCTGACAGACAGCGCGCGCAATTCTTCGGCAGAGCCGTCTTCGCTGCCGATTGCATTTAGCCACGGTCGCCACGCATCAGAGCTGTGAGGAATCTTGGCCTCAATAGCTACGCCGAGCCCTCGTTACATAGCCGCCATGGAAAAGCTCAGCCCGTCCTCGCGAGTGTACGACGCTGCTGTTTCGACTGCGTCCACTGCTGCGCCGTGCTACCACTCAAAGTATAAGAGGAAGCTGGCCTTCTAAAGGCGTTCTTGCTTTCCTTTACACCAACCTCCATCCCTTTCCCACCGTCAGTATCCACTATGAGCCCTCAACCGACCCCGGCTTTCATCGCAGCCTCCACAAGGTGCGCAGTACAAGACACCGACCCGCTTTCGTCACGTGTCCACGTAACAGAAAGTCTTCATGAGAGCCAATCCGACGATACAACTGCCAGTCCAGGCCGAATTCAGGATGACGGCCAGTCTTGCCAGTCTGACAGAACTCCCACTCAGTTGACCCACTTCGAGGTAGAATGGGGACATCTGTCGCCAGCCATCACAGCACTGCCCAGCTCTCGCAAGATCAAACAGCTCGTCATGCGGAACGCCAACGGCCAAACTTCATTCAGACGATCGCTGCCAGTTGAGACGAACGGTATAGATCGCTGCTATGCCACACGTCCCACCTTCCACCAGGTGATCTCCGACATCGACAAGCAAACCAACGCTCGTCCCGTCTCGCAGCCTTCTGAGGCTTCGAACTCACGCCAAAATCCCCCGAACCCGTTCGCGTTTGCCGAAGCCATGTGGGAAAGTCATTTCGGCGTGCCAAGACGTATGGCGTGGCACACAGCAGCTGCGATTTCTGTCGACGGTGTGAAAAACAGCATGCCTCGCAACTTCCGGCCTTCCGACCCGGAACGATTTGGTCTTACAACGAATTGCGTCGACGTTGGCCCCGATTTCGTCCACTGTGCCCTGGCGGCTACCAAGCGACCTCCCATCCAGATGTTTCCCCCTGTCGGACTTCTCTACACGGTGGTTCAGGGCTCTTTGCTGCTCATCTCGTGGCCCCACACCGAGCACAACTTTGAAGCGTGGCTCAAAGCAATTCGTACGAGGGAGCAGATCGACGAGTGGGACGTGTTGGACGAGCTCGAGAATCCCAGAATCAACATGCTCAGCACCGGAGACAGCGTGTATCTAGCCGCTGGTACGATCGATGTCATGATGGCCCTATCTCATGTTGCATTGACGAGCCGAACCATATTCAATCCAGCGTCGCAAGAGCTCAAGTGCATCAGCCGGACCTGTCATCGCCTCATCGATGCCTTCATCGAACGCCAAAGGATCGCCTTCTCACCATCCGACTTCCGCGAGGCGAAGGGGATGAGCACGAGTTTCGTGTTGTGGACGCACTTTGTCTCGGACTGGTTTTCTGATAAGACAGGGAAGACCCCTCGACACGGAACGAGTCAACAAGATCTGATCGACTTTTGCTACGACATCACTCGGGTGTGGACCAAGGTCGGACTCTACTTCGAGCTCGTCAGGGAGGCCGGCGAACCTTTGCGACCTTTGCCTGCGGAAAGGCTGCGTGTGCAGCCTTTGCGTGCACCAAGACCTGGGGCCCGGGCCCAAGCCAACGTGGCGGATAACCGGCCCGACAACGGCAATGCCTTGGCTGCTTTGTGTCGACTGCTGCAGCCTCGCTTCTCTTTTTGAGAGGTGTGCGTCTGTATCTTGCATTCAGCCTGTCTTCGGTCTCCATTGGCCGGCATCGACCAGCCCTTTGCGATTCGTCTCCGGTCTGCTTGAACACACTCTATCATCGATATTCTACTTTACTTGAATTCAGCTATCCAACTTTTTTGAGAGACCATGCTTGCTCTGTCTGTTTTGCGGTGCCAGTAGGATGCGGCTTGGCCATGGTATAGCGGAACTCTCTGAAGTTTTACTTGTAGTCTCGGTGCTGTTCTGCTAAAGTCGAGCTCAGCGCTTGAGGACGCCAGTGGAAGGTTCGACTGCGATCGGCAGCTGTCGAGCTAACGGGGTCGCGATCGTGAATCAGCGTTGTAGCTGTGGAGAACTTGGGTCAGGGCTTTCCCCGGACCCGATGGGCTGAAGTAGATCTGCTCAAGGGGTGTTCTTGTCCATTCCGACTTCGTCACCTGACTGATGCGGAGGAATCGCCTTGATACCTCCTCCAGTCAGATCGCGGGGCTCACTTGCACGCAGCCAGCCACTCCTCCCTAGTGAAAACAAAGTTGAACTCCTCCAACCCGTCCTTCCTCGCTCTCCCTTCTGGCCTGCCTTTAACCCTCAGTTTCTCGCTGAGCACTTTGACCATGCCCTTGTTCTCCTGCATGGTCCCATACTTGACCTTCTCCAGCCCGAGCTCTTTGAAGGCGAAGTCCATGCTTGCATTGAGCGCTTGAGTGGCAATCCCTCTCCCTGCGAGCTGATGATCGATCATGATCCCGCTCTCGCACTCCTTCTTCTCCCAGTTGATATACCCCAGTGGGCCTTCGCCGATCACTCTCCCTTCGTCGGCGGTGTCGATGATGACGAGGAACAGGCTGTCCTTGTTCCACCCTGCTTGGACGGTCTTGATCCACGCTTCGACCTCGGCCACTGTCTGGTTCTCCTTGCCTTGCAGATGCGGGAGGAAGCGCACGTTGAGAGGGTCCGCGCACCGATCGCGCAAATTGGGCGCATCCGCGAGCTGCACCGGTCGCAGCACCAGCGTCGTCCCCGCAACCGGGAGGGTGAAGGTCGCGTTGTCAAACGTTGGATGTGTGGTAGCTGACATGATTGATGATGAGAGAATCGGACAGGGACGTGCGATTGGGTGGGGACCTTTATACCTTCCCGAAGCGCACGAAGGAGGGTCCAGCCGCACCCGCCGGCGCCCTTCCACACACAACGACGGGCTTTCCGCCGGATCTGCCCATTTCCTCAAAGGTGGGGTGAGGCGTGATGCAACAGAGCTCGGAACGGACCCTTCCGACCAAAAGCTCTAAATTTCGCCCCCCGCAGCAAGACCCCGGGCAGCCTGTCAGATAAGGCTCTAGCCGAAGATATCGAGTCACACACCCACTCACATTCGACACGACCGACCGCGAGCGATTGAGTGGAGACCGTCATGTCCGACCGTCGCTCCAATGATCTGCTGATGTGGCACCGGATGGAGAGGTCGACGTCGAGTCACAGTCAATTTGGAGGTGGACTCACACGAGGTCGATCGATGGAAACGTGAATTGCTAGCTGAGAGAATCCGTACAACGAACGAACACAGCGCGAGGTCAGGGACGCAACAGAAGATGCTGCGAGTGCTTCGACCGATCAGGCCTCCGACTTGATCGTCTGATCCCTGCCCTTCTTGCCCGTGATCTTGGCGCTGACCCTCCTGATCCTGTCCCTGACACCGTCTTTGGCCCACACGGCCGACCTGGCCCCGCCGTACCCCATGGCACCGCGGTGTCTCGAGTGGAGCGCCTCCTTCTTGCTCCTGTCAATTTGCTTCTGCTCCTTCCTGTCCACGACACCGTCGTCATTCGCATGCGAATTTTCCACCGCCCGGTTGGGCATGCCCTCCAGTCGGTTGTAGACATCGAATTCGTGCTTGTCCTTCCTGCCCGTGGTGCGCTCCACCAGGCGCAGGTGATCATCGTCGAGACCTGCATCGATGCGCACCTTGACGCGCAGCTTGCCGACCACCTCAAAATTGTGCGTCTTGCGCGTCTGGTCGTTGATGTAGTTGCGCTTGAGCGTGCCGAGGTTGCTGCCGGCCACGAGGTCGAGTTCGAGTTCGACGACTTCGCCATCGGGGATGTCGCGCAGGGCGGCGACGGCGATGGCGTCCGGCTTGGCGTTGAGCGGGCCCACGCTGAGGCCGCCACCGCCGAGGTCGAACGTCAGCAGCGAGCTGTAGCGGTCGTACACGGGAAGTCGGACCAAGGCTTTGGCGTCTTCCGGCACTTGCTCGCCGGGACGGATCTTCTGCGTGTCGTCTCCGGTGGAGACCTTGATCTTCTTGGACTTGAGCGACTCGTCACCCTCGATCTCGATCTCGGACAGCAGCTCGACGGTGGCGGTGTCCCATCCGAGCAGGTTCTTGGGTAGCTGCGCCTTGATGCTGCGGAACACCAGACTACAGTGCACCTTGCCGAACCCAACACCATCCTGCAGCGAGAACGACTGGGTCACCTGCGAGCTCTCGCTGAACACCTCGGTGAGGTCCATCGAGACGATGCCCATGATGGGATCGTGTTCGCGCAGACGGGCGTCACGCACGGCAAGACGCACTTCGGTGCGCGTCCAGTCGCGGACGAACGTCTCGGTGCCCGCCTCGTAGAACGGCATGTTGGTGTACTGCTTGACGCGCGTCTTGTAGATGATGTCGTCGTTGACGATGAACTCGACATAGCCAGAGGGAAGAGCTTTGCCTTCGCCAGCCTTGGCATCGACGTCCTGACCTGCGGTTCCCTCGCGCTCTTTGCCCATGACCCCCTTTTCGACATCGCGGTTCTCGAGGCCGGCAATGTGGTGGACGATGATGCTGAGGATGCCCGAAGGGTACTCCGGGTCGGGAGGGCAGTGGAGGGCGATCTTCTCGTCCACAGAGTCGATCGCCGACGCCTCGCGCTTCGTCTCCTTTTCGACCTGCGTCATGTCCTCCTCCTTCTTCTTGGGTACGAGCGCCTTGTTGAAGTCGGCCTTTTCGTAGAACGCCACCTTCCACTTGAGCTCACCGGGCATGTCGTCAGCGTCCTCGAAGCCCATCAACTTGTCCTTCCTGTCCTGAGGGTGGTTAGCATCGCGAATGAGCTCCTTGATGGGCTTGTTGACACGACCGACAATGTCGTCGGCGGTACGGGCATCGGAATCCCAAAGCTGAATGGAGAGCGACTCGTTGGCGCGAATGTCGTCCTTGCTGACCAGCAGGAACGCCGTCTCCTGCCACACGGGGTTGAGGTCCTCGAAGATAATACGCGAGCTGTACAACGGACGACCGAACTTGGCAAACGACAGAACGACGTATGGGTCGCTCTTGCCGTTGGCATCCTGAGCAGAGAGACCCTCGCCGTACTCGATGTCGACGACGAGCACGCCGACGGCGTCGGTGTCCTTCTTGATTCCGTCACCGGAGAGCATCTGTGCCATGTTGAGCGTCATGCTCTTGGGTGCGACGTACATGTTGGCGGCAGCAGCGATCGAAGACTGAACAAACCCAGAGATGAGTGGGAGGTCCAGAACGTTGGGAAGGGCCTTGAGCATGGGAATGGCCGAGATCTCGACCTTGGGAACGCCCATGAGCGTAAAGGTCAGGTTGCGGATGTAAGGCGCTTGCTGCACCATCTGGGCGCGCAGGCGAATGGTGCCCGAGATGTGCTCGATCTGGATCCAGATAGGGAGGGGAATCTGGAAGAGGTCGTAGGCGCCGACGAAGAACTCGATCATCAGGTGGATGTTCTTCGCTCGGTCCTTGTTGGACTGACCGGGGCGAGCAGAGTAGCTGAACGAGATCTCGTAGTTGAGGAAGTCGCCGGACTCGTCGTCGTCTGCGACTCCGTCGCCGTCAGCGTCTTCGGTCGCGTCAAGCTCCTTCTTGGCCTGGCTGTCCTTGTCCTTGTTCTTCTCCTTCTCCTTGTCGGCTTCTTTCTTGAGCTCGTCCTTTTTGCCTTGGTCGATCCATTCTTCGCGCGGATACTCCTTGTCGCTCATCATATCCGACAGACCGCGCATGGCGACGAGGCGGAAGGGGTTTTCTCCTATGCCAATGTCGTCGATCTTGACGGCATCAACGAAACCGGGCAGAGACTGCTGCATGATGTCCTCGACCATATCGGCCATGCCGATGAACATGTCCGGGTTGATTTGCTTCCAGATACAGGCAATAGCAGCGTTGAGCCACTCGACACTTTCCGGCATGGGCGGCGTGAGCTTCTCTCCACGCTGTTTGTGCATTTCTGCACGGATGGCGTCGTGCTCCTTCTCGATCTTGCGTGATTGCAGATGGAGACCGGTCCAGCCGCAGAAGCCGACACCCACGAGGATCGAGGTGCGAACGAGGAACTTCCACCAGCCATTTCCAAACGCAAAGAAGAACCAGATGAGGGCGAGCGAGGCGCCGAGGCCGATGGCGAGCTGGTTGAAGGCCGACTGCATGCCCTTGATGATGTCACTGTCGGCAGGCTCGGGGAAGCGATACAGCAGACCGTTGGAGGGCTCGGCGGGGTAGGGTGAGGTGTGAAGCTGCGAGTGCTTCGAGGGGTCCTTGGGGACGTGGGTGGAGAAGCCAGGGCCGTAACGCGAGTCGAGCTTGTCCGGGCTGATCTTGGCGTTCTCAGAAGCGTCGCGAATCTGGACGTCGCCGCCCGTGACGGGGTCAGTGACGACGCGCTCGCCCTTTTCTTCGAACTCGTTGGCCTTGCCTTTTGGCATCTGGGCCTGCTTGATGCGCTCCTTCTCCTCGGCACCGCCGCCGGGAGCTTGGTCGACCGTGTCGGTCTTGGGAGCGGTTGCGCCGGCACCCGAGGCACCCTTTCGCTGCCTGAGACCATCCGAGTTGGTGGGATCCGTGCCGGAAGAGGTGGCCGATGGATAGGCAGGAGTCGCCTCATCGGCGTCGGTGTTGGCGAGCTGGGAGCCGTTGGCCTTGGAAGCATCGCGTCGAAGGTCTTCTTGATGCTGGAGACGTTGCTCCTGCTCATCGCGGTACTGCTGGACGGTGGGGACGGGGTTGCGCTCCGACCAGCCTTCTCCAGGGTGGTGGCTCGACATGGTGGGCCACAGGTTCTTGCCAAATGAGCTTCCTTTCCTTGACGATGGAAGGGGTGGAGAGGGGAGATAGGGGGAGTGGAAGCGACGAGGAGAAGGTCGATGGAGATCAAAAAGAAAGGGAGGAGGAGATGCCAGCTCATGCGATCAAGTCGACGATGGCAGAAGGTGCTGACCCTCGGAAGATAGCCAGGCGAGGAGCTGCCTTCTCGATTCAGACTCAGTCGAAGCAACAGCGGCAGGATGACAGCAGCCCTCAAGCCAGCAAAGTGTCCAGAACACTCAGCAATCGATAGGCGAGACCGAAGCCACCTTGACAGGGTTTGCTCAGCTCGCTCTTTCCCACGCGTTTCGGGAACACTGACAGGCTAACCATGCGTGCGTGCTTGGCCTCTTTGGACTCCCGTCACTGTCATCTTGCACAAAAAAGATTCGCAAAAGGCCGTGCACGATGCGCATGGAGGAAATTGAGAAGCAAGAAGACGCCGGTTGTCAAGCTGCTGGCTGTGGGAAACAAACGTCATTCGGAGTGGGCACCGACATCGCTGGCTTGGCGTCGTCGTGTGCACCGCTTTGCAGCGTGTGCTCTGCATCAATCACACAGCCTTCGTGGCTAAGCGGGCGTGCAGCAAAGTCACAGGGGCGTAGCGAGAGCATGGTCGGGAGCCCCGCGCTGAGCATTTTCATTGCAACGGGCTTTCCGATTTCAACGTCAGCGTGCAGAAGACCGCGCAGAAGATCGTGCATGTGACTGGGGTGGAGGCAAAGGTCAAATTACCCAGTAATTGTTACATCTATCGTTGAATGAATCGATGAAATTATGCTCCCTTTCACACCGACAGGGTCCAGGCAGATCCCCGCATCTGCTGCACCTTGCCGGAAGCGTGCATCGCCGATAAGCCAGTCCATCCTTTTTGCTTCGACACCACATCCATCCGCTGCTCTCTTTCTCCATCCACGTCCAAGCTATCATTCTACGGGCACTCTGCAGATCATGCCGGAAGCGTCCGACGCAGGGCCGAGCTCCGGCGCATCCGCCTCCCAGCGGACGGCCACATCGCCGGCCATGTCACGCAGAAGATCCTCAGGAACGCGCTCTAGCCGGTCGCGACCCGTTCGTTCCCGAGCCACATCGTCGATGAGCCAACGCTCCGAAGGCAGCAACATGAGCAGCGGCATTCAACAGCTCTCGTGGACCACCGGAGACTGCTTCAACTACGTCGATGACGATACTCGCATCAGCGCTTTTCTACACTGTCCCATCTGCTTGGGGCCCTTTCTCGAACCGTACGCTTCCAATGTCTGCGCACACACCTTCTGCAAGCAGTGCATTACCACGGCTATCACCTCGCAAACTGAAGGAGAAGACGGAGCGGATGCCGTTGTAGCTGCTGCAGCCAAGCGCTGTCCGACGTGCAGGACGGCAGTCGACCTTGCGGATTTCCAGCCCACCGCGTTGCTCATCAAGAACATGGTCGATACGCTGCGAGTACGCTGTCCCAACAAGAGCAAGGGCTGCGACTACGAATGCGAGCGGCACCTACTTCGAGGGCATGTCGCGTCCGAATGTGCCTTCGAGTACGTCGATCAGAACCAGACCGAAGGGAAGCGCTGCGGATGCTCGGCCAAAGTCATGCGCAAAGACTGGGCTTCCCACGGCCTCGTCTGTCCCAAGCGCAGAATCGCTTGTCCAACTTGCGATGCGGGCCTCTGCGCTGACGAGCTTGAAGTTCATCAAGAGACCTGCTCACCCGAGCCCGCCGTGTGCGAGCATTGCGACCTCAGCACGATCAAGAGTCGACTAGCGGCCCACATCGCCGACGAATGTCAGGATGCGCCGGTGCTCTGTCCGCATTCGGCGTTTGGATGCGTCTGGAAGGGACCACGTCACCGACTCTCCAGCAATCCCGACACAGCATCCAAAAGCACCGCACAGACGCATCTCGAGAACGAGTGTCGCTTCGAGCCCATCAAAGCGTTTTTCAGTGTCTTCACCCAGCACGTCCACTCGCTCACCGACGAGAATGCCGCTCTCAAAGCCAAGCTCGACGAGATGGAGGCGAGACAGCACGGTTCCGCGCGTCGCATCGACGACTGTATCCACAGTCTCGGCAGCTGGTATCGATCGGCGGGCGAGCTGCGTGCTGCAGGCCTGGATCCGCGGGCACGAGGTTCTCAGGTTGGCGTCGACGGCGAGTGGGACGAGTTCCCCTTGGATGCTCAGAACTGGGAGCGGTCGCTCAGCCAGCAGAGCTTTGGCATGCGGCAGGCGCGCACGCAGAGTGCGTCGGCGATATCGAGCATGGATCTGGCGACGTGGGCGAGGAGGCAGTATACGGATCTCTCGCCTGCCGATCTATCGAGATCGCAGCAGCCGCACAGACCGAGCAGTACCACCCAAGCGGCGATGCCGGAAGAGGCACCGGCGCGATACCTTGCACCACCGACAGCTCGATCCATGCCCAACAGCACATCTGCTCTGGGTGGTTCGCCCTCACCATCGCGGGAACGCGCATCGTACCTCAGCCCCACGGACACAACGCGACGCTCGCTACTCACACCACTCGACTCCTCTGTCGCTACCTCGCTCTCTCCCGTCGGGTACAACTTCCCTCCCATCCCCCCGCCTCACCCGGAAAACGATCCGATGGACAGTCGCAACCTCGACGCGGCGCTCTCCTCCCTCACTGCGTCCGTCGCCGGCTTGAGTTCTGGCCTGTCGAGCCTGGACAAGCGCACGGAGGAGGGACACATTGCAGCTGTGAAAGCGGGATTCGACGCTGGCCGGGTGCAGGAGGAGGTGGCGAGCCTGCGGCACGGACTGCACGCAGTGCGGATGCAGATCCATCAGATTCTTATGCAGCAGCAGCGCCATGCGCTTTTCCCAAGCTCAGGATATGCCGCGGCAGCAGCGGGGCCGGTTGGCACAGCAGCGATGGGTAATGACGGGGCTGGACCAAGCGTCATGCCCAACGGAGGATTGCCGATGCTAAGCCCTCCATTGATGAGACGCTGGGCCGGGTTGGAACATACCAAACTCTAATCCCCTCACTGCAATACACACTCTTTCACACATCACACATTCCCGATGTCTGCAAACGCATGTGAATGTCTTCCATTGCACTTCCTATAAGAACGCCCAAATGGTCCCTGTGACCGCCATGACCCCACTCACACCCAGAATGATCACATCCACCCCAACCCTCCACGCGCGCATCTCCTTGCCGAACAACCTGAGATTGGCCAACAGGGGTCCGAAGACGCACGTCGCAAACGCCAGAAAGGCGCCCAGGAAGGCCATGACCTGTTCGAACCCGGGCAGCACTACGGCGGTGAGGGCGATGAGCAATGTGAGGGCGATCTTGAGGGTGAAGCGGAGGATGGAGCGGGTGCGAGGGGTGAGCCCGGAGGTGCGGGAGGCGGCTCGAAGGCTGATAGAGGAGTTGGCGAGGGGGTTGTCGTCCGCGATCGGCGTGGTGGGTGTGGGGCTGGATGGACTGGCGAACGAGACTCGTTGCGCGGTTGTCGATTCGACCGTCGTCGCGCTCTCCTGATCCGTAGCCTTGCTACTCCCACCATCCCCGTTGGACTCCGTCCCGACGTTGCTCTCTCCATTCGGTGCCTTGACTCCGGACGCAATGGCAGCCGAACTCCTCCTCCGTTTGGACCGAACCCGCAAGGCAATCTGCTCGTCCACCCCGAGCAAAATCTCAAACGTCGTCTGAATCGGTCGCGTCGCAAGCGCAAACTTGCTCAGCGGATTGACCACGATCAACCAGATGGCTACACTGTTAAGCACCCTCGGAAACCCGGGCGTCCTGGCCAGGTCTTTGGTGATCTCGTCGCTAACGCCCATACCGAACATGGCGTAGCCAACCATACCCATGCTGAGGTACAGCACGGTGGCGGCGGCGTAGGCGAGGTTGAGCATCCTCGGGAATTTGGATGGGTCCTTCATGTCGCGCACCAGCGAAGGGATGATCGGATGTGACGAAAAGCCCGACATGATCAGCCCAAAGCTGAGGGGCAATCGCGACCAGCGTGGGCCGAGCGTGGTCGGTGCCGGCTCGAAGAGCGATCCTGGCGCATGGTGCTTGATCAGCCCATCGCTGATGACGACGACCACAAGGGTGAAGGTGGATACGATGCCGATGACCGAGATGGGCGAAAGGAGTTTGAGCGGCAGAAACACGGAGGGTAGCACCACGGCGTAGCCAAGCATCTTGAATGCTGCCGGTGCGACGTTGGGGAAGATGGCGCTCATTGAGTCGCCAAAGAGGATGATAAGCGCGACCGAGACCGCCCACAGCTCGAGGCAGAAGAAGAGGCTGATGAGCACGCGCGCAGACGGGCCGAATGCGTAGCTCCCGATATCGGCGTAGGTGCGGAGAGAGGGCTCCTTGGACATGATCTTGGCGAGAACTTTGCCTGTGTAGTTGGTGAGTAGGCCGCAGACCAGGAAGAGAAGTGTGCCGCCGACCCAACCTGCATAGGAAAATGCGAGGGGAAGAGCGAGGATGCCTACGCCGACAAGGGCGTTGACCGTGTTGAACCACGACTGGAGGAGCGTGCTGTTGCCCAGATCAGGTGGAGGGTAGTTCGAGTCGCCGGAGCGAGTGGAAAGGGCACCTGATTCGGAGGTGCGTCGTATCGTACCGTAGCCGCTCGACTTGCGTCTTGTCGAATTGGCCTGCGTCATGAGCGGTGTCACTTCGGAATCCTTGCTCCCGCTGCCCTCCTCGGCATCATCCGCGAACGGGTCCCTCAACACCTCACTAGCTGTGGAAAGCTGCGAGCGTCGACTCGGATCCGCCTTGCCGGGAACGCGATCCTTCACGCCGCTCAGCCGCTTGGGGCTCCTACTCCGACTCCGACTCCTCTCGTCCTCATCCGCACTCTCGAGCTGCTCCAATCTGCGATCCCTCGCCTTGCTCCGCCTTCTCGTCCTCTGCACCGCGTTCGGCGGCAGCTCGCCCTCCCACTCAAACTCCTCCTCGGGTCCGAACCGCGCATCGCTCGCCATCGACGCCGTGTCGGTACCCGCATCCGAAGCTCGACTCTGCGATGTGCTCGCATAGTCGTCCTCCTCATCGGTAAACTCTTCGTCATCCTCGTAGATGCTATCCGCTTCTTCGAGGTCCTGTCCCGCCCATCGGCGCTCGACGAACGAGGGGGAGGTAGCAATGTTGTTGCCGTAGAAGGCTTGGGAGCGCGAATAGGACCAGACGAGATCGAGACTGGAACGCCAGGCAGCTTGCTGGCCGTCGCCGGATCGACCGCGCGCCGCATCGCGGGGGACGGGGATGCCTTTGTTGGTTCGTGAGGGCATCGTTCCAGGTTATGGGTGTAGAAGCATTCTATGGAAAGGCGTCGGGGTGTATGCTCCTCCTTGACAATCTCACTCTGGGTGAGGTACGAGCCGGTACCGTTAGCTGCGATGATGGTGGGGAACGGCGACGGAGCTGGCAGGCGTGCGGAGTCGAGCGTGTGTCGCCGTGGCTGGAGTTTGTCTATGCTGCGTGTTCGGTTCCTTAGGTCGTGGTGATGATAGTGTGATGTCAAGGACCAATGAAGCGAATGCACAACTGATAGGGCGTTGCCAAGGCTTGACTCTCAGTGCAACCTCGGCAGCGTGATTGTATGTGGGGTCCAGAAACTTGCGGCTGCAGGTGGTGGTGGAGCGGTGCAGACAATGAGGCTGCGGGCGCTGATTGGACCGAAGAGAGCGGCTGCAGGCTGCAGATGCCAAAGATAAAAGCCACGCACGCGGCTGCAGTCGACGATCCAGAAATTTCTGCACGATAAAAAGAAATTAAAAATTCGAAAAGAAAACAAAAACAAAACCGGGCGAGTCTGCGAGCTGCACGCTTAGCCGCCCGTTGCACAGACAAGCGCTCGGTCGACCAAGCTTGGCTCCGCGCATCACATGAACACCTGACTCGGTGGGGTCGAGCGTCTGCTTACACCGATCGAGAAGGGGTCAGAGCATGTCGATGACTGTGTGCTTGAGCTTCGGCGGAAGAAATTTATGTCGGCTGCAGAAAAGACACGCTCAGATCCCTTTGCGAACTTCTTCAAGCGCAGTGCATGCAGACTTCAAGCGCCATGGGCGGTGCGAGCATCACAATGATCGTCCGAATCGTTCTTATTGCTATGCAAATTGTGTATGGGAGTCTAGCGTTGGTGCGACTGCTTAAGCAGTAGCGGCCACCTCGTGCAGGTAGAGACCGAGCAGCTTGGTGCCCTCGATATAGTTGGAGATGTCGAGCTTCTCGTTGATCGAGTGCGCGCCGTCGTCGCTCCTGCCCATCGGCAGCAGCAGCACGTTCTTCTGCAGCAGGTCGGCAAACGTGAGCGTAACAGGAATGGAACCACCCTCACGAGTGAGATCAGGCTTGACGCCGTAGATGGTCTCAGTAGCCTTGATGGCCGCCTCGTAGTTCCAGTGGTTGGGGTCGGCGAGCCACGGCTTGCCACCGTGCTCGGCGGTGAGCGTCATGGTGTTCTTGCTGCCAATCTTGGCAAACTCGTCGTTGATGTACTTCTCCACCAGCTCCTTGACCTTGTCGGGGGTCATGTCGGGCACGAGACGGAGCGAGAACTTGCCGACCACCTTGGCGGGGATGACAGTCTTGGTGCCGGGCTCGGAGAAGGCACCCTCGATACCGTGGAGCGAGAGACAGGGGTATCGCATGCGACCCATGAGCACGGCGGCCTTGTCGTTGCTGACAGTCGTCTTGCTGCCGGTAGCGCCCTCGATGTCGCTGAGAACAAAGTCCATGACATCGTATCGCTTGGCCTCCTCATCGGTCAGAGGGGCAACGAGCTCCTTGATGCCGGGGATCAGGATCTCGCCCTTGGCAGTGACGAGCTTGGACATGATGGTGAAGAGGTCGGTCATGGGCTCGTGCACAACACCGCCAAAGACACCAGAATGGAGGTCGCGAGCGGGGCCCGAGATGGCGAGCTTGAAGTAGGCGATACCTCGAAGACCGTGGGTGAGGCAAGGCTTCTTGGTGCCGAGCCAGTAGTTGTCCGAGATGCAAACAGCGTCGACGCCCTGGAAGAAAGTGTCCTTCTCAGCGGCGATAAGCTCGTCGAGACCGACCGAGCCACTCTCTTCCATACCCTCGAAGCAGAACTTGAGGTTGACGGGCAAGTCGAGGCCGGCCTGCTGGTGAGCCTCGATGGCGTTGAGCCAGCCGAGAATGGGACCCTTGTCGTCGGTAGAGCCGCGACCGTACATGCGACCGGTCTTCTCGTCGGTGATCAGCTTGAAAGGCTCGGTGTCCCAACCGTCGGACTTGAGAGCGGGCTGAACGTCAAAGTGGCCGTAGACGAGGATGGTCTTCTTCTTGGGGTCCTTGCCCAGGTCGCCGAGAATGACGGGTGGCAGGTCGATCTCCTTGCCCTCGAGCGTCTGCTTGCCTAGAGGCTTGAGCTCGGCGGTAGCACCGAGCTTCTTGAGCTCAGCCAGGAGCCAGTCGGCCATGTCGAAGCATGCTTTGCGGTAGGCAGCATCACCAGAGACCGAGGGGATCGAGACGGCCTCGGCGAGACGGTCGATGAGGGCAGCCTTGTTGGCGTCGATCTGGGAGACGAACTTCTTCTGTTCTGCGGTGGCCATGTTGATTGTGTGTGCGATGAGGGATGTGGTGGTGGTGTGAGTGGAAGAAGGAGGCGGAAGGACAAATCTGGTGTATGTGTTTAGAATGTCTTTGTCTCGATTGGCCGCCACACTGTGGAGCGGCAGCAGCAGCTGGTGTTCGAGATAAGCCTTAAAATGAAGGTTTCAGAGCACAGACCCGAAAAGATTCCAAACTTTTTTCAGTTTATTAAAATTGTGGCTCGACCGTTTCTCCGCTATCTCTGTTTGCCTCGGCTCTACCTTCGTTGGCGCGGCGTGACGTAGAAGAATTCGGTCCAATTCGCTTTTACCGGCTCGTAGGGACAACGACTAGAGAGCAGCATCAAGCACTAACATCATCGCAAGCCTACATGTTCCGGTGACAGCTGTCACCAGCACCATTAGGGTGACCTCTTCCCTGCGTGATTCAAAATGGAAGAATGCGCGGTAGACTGAATGGTGGCGGCGGGTGTCGTCCAGCCCATACTTACATTTAAAAACCAATGTTACATCGCAGACTGGCATCTCCCGACTGCGCTCAAACCATCATCTTGCAAGTCGCACCAGGTGGACCAGCAATCACGACCCTGACAGCTAACACCATCGCCGCAGACCAACCAATATGTCGACTTCAGCACCGAGGATAGTGAGTGCATAGCCAGCCATGTCAACTGCAGTCACGAAGCTGACCGTCTGACGACATTCCATCCTGTCGAGCAGCAAGCAATTGCGATCGTCTCGCCAAAGAGCGGGCCCATCTACGTCCGCCAGTTCGGCAAAACACCAGCAGAGTCCACCGCAGCAGACCTTCGATACCACTACTTCGCTCATGCCGCCTTAGATGTGATGGACGAGCGCAGTGGCGCATCACGCGCCAACGCGGAGCAGTACCTTGGCCTGCTCTACACACTCGAAGACTTGGCCATCTATGGCTTCCAGACCTGCACGAAGCTTCGCTTTCTCATTATGCTCTCGCTGACGGACTACGCGGTGCGGGACATCGACATGCTCACCTTGTTTCGGGCGGTGTATACCTCCTATCTCAAGTACTCGGCCAATCCGTTCCACGCGTTGCCGCCAACGTCTTTTGCGGGCGCAGAAGGAGACACGGAAACAGTGGCGAAAGCGCAAGACGAGCTGCGACAGAGACAGCAGCTCAGTGTTCCTGTCAACTGCAGACAGATCAAGAGCACAGCTTTTGACGCCCGCATCGATCGCATCGTCTTTGGTGCCGCCGCCTCAGCTCCTCCACCAGCAAGTAAGGACGGTGTGACGTTGGCCAAGTCAGCAGCTGTCACCGCTGGTCGGTGAACATCTTACTCTTCGCTATAATCCGTCCATCTGTAACAGTAACTCTTGCAATCTGCATACCCGCAACATCATCTCTGTGTCCAAGGACTACCAAGTTCCGTTTCTGAGGCTCGCGTCAACTCTCCTGTCCCCATCTCGCTCCTACACACACGGTCAACGGGAGCATCACGCAAATATATCTCCGTCTAGCACATCCTCTTCGCTGCTTCACAATCTCTTCACAGCGACGGGTATAGCTGCTAGACGGACTGCGTGTGTCAGATCTCCACGACCTAGATCAAACCATTCCCACTCCGGCTTGCCGGATCCAAGTTTCCCAGACTTCAAAGACGCCTTCGATTGAGCGGCCACGATCAGCTCTCAGAGTGGTGTGCACAGATACGGGCGTCACATTTGTTCCTCCACCCCTCTCCATCCTCCTTTCTCACACCCTCATGATACCTGAACACAATCCTATGATACCGAAACACGATCCTCCGTTCAAAGCATTGTACATCAAAGCATCTATCCAAAATACAGGCATCTATTTCTTCTTCTTGTTCTTGCCGGTCTCGCTCTTGGCAGCCGTGGCACCCTTTCGTTTGGTCCCGCGTTCCTCCTTGTGTTCGTCCTCCTGACCGAGCACGTCGTCGTCCGAATCGTGCTCCTCCTCCTTCTTCACGTTGGCCCCACCCTTCTTGCCACCACTTGGTGCGCCCTCCGTAGTGTGCTCCTCTCCCTCGGGCGCCTTGGCCCAATCGGGGATCTTCGCACCGGGTCGATTCGCCCAATCAAACTCCTTTGGCTCCTTAAACCCATGCTTCTTCCGCAACATCGCCTCGGCCGTGCCGTTCATCACCTCCTTATCCGCACCGTGCAGGTTGGCCTGGTAACAGATCTTCATCCGCTGCATGTTCTCGCTCTTGGTCTCCTTCTCGTCCAACATTGGGAAGGGATAGTCCTTGCCGATGATGCACCCCGCTTTCTGCTGCACGTCCTTGGGCGCGTTGAACGGATCGTAGATGTACTTGTCCGGAAAGTTCTTAAGTTCCGGACAGTACTTGCGGATGAGGGCGCCGGTCTTGTCGTACTTTTGACCGAACGTGATCAGGCCGTAGAGGCGGAAGTACTGGGTGAAGAAGGCTGAGCAGGAGAGCCACATCCAGTTGCCCGGGTTCGAACACGGGTCCCAGTCGATGAGGTACTCGTCAAAGATCTCGGCCCCGCGCTCCCAGGAGATCCAGCATTGACCGCGCGTGAGGAAGGCGGCGACGGAATGACGACCGAGATGGTGCATCCAGCCCTCGAGGCGAAGCTGACGCATCAACGCGTCAATCCATGGGAAACCCGTTTGCCCAAGTTTGTATGCCGAAAGACGGGCTTCGCTCACCGCATCACCCGGTGGCCGGGGGAGAATGACTTGGCCATCCTTGTCATAGGCAGTAGGACAATACCAGTCGATGTACCGACAAGCAGAGTTACCACGGATCACCTGGAACGCATCACCGATCGCATGCTCCGCACACGCGTACATGTCGCGAAACAACAGCTGCCCATTAAGGTTCTCGGGTGGACCTGTAGCACTGCCCCCCTTGTACTTCTTCTTGGCCTCTTCGGCGTCCCACCAGAACTTGCGTACGGAGAGACAGCCGAACTTGAGGTAGGGCGACATGAGCGTTGTCGATGGGTCCTCCGCCGATTGACCAGGGGACGTTTTGGGTTTCGCGAAAGTGGCAATGTACTCGGCGTCCTTGCAGATCTTTGCGAGGCGTTCGAGTGCGAGGGTTTCGCCTCCCTTGATGGTTTCACGGATCTTGCTACGGTCCATGCCGAGCGATTCGAGCGTGGGGACGCTGAACAGATCAGATGCCTCGCCCGTGACGGTATCGTAGCAGGTCACCTTCTTGTCCCGCTGCCCGCCGAGTTCGGTAGAGTTGAGATCCACAGAGGCCGGCCCTTCGCGTCCCTTGCCCGTGTAGTGCGGCAACCCATCCAGACTCTTCGCCAGCTCCTTGAGCGTATCTTTGAGATTCTTCGCCTTCGAGTCCTTCAATTTGGGCAGCGGCAGATCCTTCGGCGCATCAATAGGTTTCGGTACAGCCCCCATATCCGCCACGATCTTCTGCAACGTACTCATCGCCATGGTCGGCTTGCCCTTATTCCTCTTCGTCACCTCCTCGGGATCAAACAAATGATGACCCTGAACAGCTACCACTTCGACCTTGCTCTTTTTGGCCGCCTCCAGAATCAGCCTATCACGTCGACGTCCGTACGCAGAGGGGTCCTTCTCGATCACCAGATGGGTGATGTTCCATCGCTTCCACAGTTCGGGGAGGAGCTCTGTGGGTTCTCCGCGAACAACCAGCAGCTGGGACTTGGATTGGGTGGATGTGATGTTCGACGAGAGATCCGTCATGGACTCGAGCAGGAAGCGGAAGCGGTTGATGCCGACGCGGTGCTTGTAGACGTAGTTCGGGTCCCAGCACCATACAGGGAAGAGGGCCGCGGGTTTCAGGTCGAGCGCAGCTTGCAGTGCGGGGGAGTCGTGCAGCCGCAGATCGGTGCGGAACCAGTACAGGACGCGGGCGGACTTCGACATCGTTGCAACTCGACGGTGGTGTTCTCGATGTGATGATGTGTGACGGCAGGAGGACGGATGGTGTGGATCCGAGACGGTTCCGCAGCGACGCAGACAAGGTCTAGGTGGGAGGAAACGAGCGTGGTTGGGCTCAGCTTCTACGGAATGAGGTTGACGGATGTGTGTGGGCAGCAAGGACGGACCACGGCTTGTCCTGCGGACTATAAGAGGACACCATCATGGTTCCGGACTCCGACGATGAGGCCATCCAGGACGTTCACGATAGTGGAGGCCGTTCCTCTCGACCTGTCATTCCCACATGCTGGGCAAAGCAACACCGGATCTGCAGAAGCAGAGCGGGTCAGCGCCTGGGCGTCCGGCGTCTGCTTTCATGCAAGCAATGTCTAGCTTCGGAAGCACCTTCTGGGATCGACTTGTGTCGGACAGCTTACGTTAAGAATGAAGTGCCGATCGTTGACGTCCCTCTGGCAATTCATGCATCGGCTAAAAGAGCGAGGGTGCAGCTTCGAGGCTGAATGTTAGGCCGTGTCAGGCTTGCAAAATCGGGTCAAGAGTTGCGCAACCTGTCCCGATCTGACTCGAGCTCTTCGCGTGATGCGCCGGGACCAACACCTGACAGATAGCGCTTTTGCTTCCCTAGATCACTCGAAGCATCTCGCAACCACACGCGCCATCACGACACTGACCCAGGACCTGCGCGGCATTCGAACAAGGCGACGTTCCAGCATCAGCGACGAACAATTGCACTACGAATTCACCATGACCGCCGCCGGCAAGCTGCTCCTCACATTCGGCACAAGTAGGTTCAGTCCTTGCGACGCTGCTAGGAAGCAATCGCCCAGCCCATCTAGGACGACAGATGCTGACTGTACAATCACCTCTTCCGCTACACTGTAACTGCTACAGTTGTGTTTCTGCACGCCGCATACTCGACATATGAGCACCTCTCGTTGAGGAAGTCGCTCGGCCTTGTCGGTGCAGAAGCCAAATCGATGCCCATCGATGTAAGTCTTGAACCACAACGACGTCCACCGAGACGTGCATGCTGATCCCAACGTTGCCTTGATACACCTGTCGACGACCTGCAGATCACGCTCGAGACACTCGTATCCTTCGTGGTCATCCTCACCGGCATCGCACTCACAGCGTTGCCGCTCAAGAACGTCACCTGGGCCAGTGAGATGCGCACAAAGTGAGTCGACCAATCGTCATCGCCTTGTAGCCGAGACCAGCGCAGCTGACACCATTTGCCCCTCATCTGACTGACTGCATCGGCGACAATAGATCCATCGACGAAGTCGACTCGCGCTCCAGCTTTGCCACGCTCACACATCGAGGTCAGATCCTCTTCGCCTCGTCCGACTAGGCACTCGCATCTCTGTCACGCAATCTCAGTCCAGCATTCTCAGAACATCACACACGCATCACTCCGTGGCTCTCGGACACGTTTCAAGTCGTTGACATTCATGTACAAGGGCATCAAGCTAGCCGCCTCTACTTCTCCTCCGAGCTGTGGCTGGCGACTTCCACCGTCGGCTTTGCGTCCTCCTTATGCGCCGCATGGGCGTGCTCCGGCCTGATCTGCGCAACCGCGTCCTCCGGCGCAGCACCGAGCGGACCAACATAGTGCCGACTGCCCCATGCGAACCACCAAGCCGCACTGAGCACAAAGAAGAAGGCAAACACCACGCTCGCATAGTTCATCGTCGGTGCCGTGACATCCTTGGCCGTGGGCATGCAGAACAACACGGTCGCCAGCACGATCCACACAAACGTGATCGCGTTGATCACGTATCCAAACCGGCCCAGGTTCCAGGGGGCGCCTTCGAGCATCTTGCGGCGACGGAACATGGCGATGACGATGGGGATGCCGTAGCTGATGCTGAGGCAGATGGTGGCGACGCCGGTGAAGGCCGAAAAGGCGGCGGTGTTTCCGAGGTAGATGAGACCGAGGAGCGAGACGACGACGGTGCTGAGGATGAGCGCGTTGAGGGGGAGGTCGAGCGACTTGTTGACTTTGGCCCAGTATTTGCTGCCTGGGATCGCGCCGTCACGGGCGAAGGCCCAGGTGCAGCGGAGGGCGACGGTGAGCGAACCAATGCCTGCGAAAGCGAATACGCCGAGGATGATGAACAGCAGACCAAAGCCGCCACCCGCCGAACCTGTGGCGAGTGAGAACAGAACGGGGATCGGCTGCCCTGCCGCCGTCGAGAGCAGATCCGCAGCATCCGGAGTCAGAACAAATAGCACCGGAATGAGGTAGACGAAACCGGTGATGCTGGCTGCGACGACGGACCACACGATCGCCTTGGGCACCTGCTTTTCCGGCTCGGCCACCTCCTCGCACAGCGCCGCGACGGTTCCGTACCCCGTCAGCGTGTACGCGGCCTGCAGCAGCCCAACAAAGAACGCCCACCCATCCGGCCACCCCGACGAGTTCTCCCACCCGGCAAACACAAACTCGGCATCCTTCCTCCCGTCCTTGGCGCGCGCCAGGATGGTGATGCCGATAATCACGGTGCCCGCGGCGGTCCAGTAGAAGCTCCACGTGTTGAGGCGATCCAGGTAATTGTACTTGACGCCGTAAGCGTTGACGACGGCGGCGATGAGCATGCACGCCCAGAAGGTGAGGATGGTCTGCCAAGCTTCGGGCGCCCACTCGTTGCCCCTAAACTGCGAGATGGCCGCCATGATGAGTTGAGCGCCGCCAAAGTTGATCGAGAGACACAGGGTCCAGTTGGCGACGAGAGAGACCCAGCCCACGATCCACGATGTCAAGGGGGCCCACTTTTTGGTCGAGACAAAGGCGGCCCATACATAGACTCCGCCCGAGGTCGGGTACATGGAGCACAGCTCGGCGAGAGAGGCGGCCATGCAGAGCGAGATCAGCGAGACCACCAGCCAGCCGTAGAGGATGGTCACGGGTCCACCACAGGTGAGGGCGATCGAGAAGGCCGTGCTCAGACCAAAGGGCGCGGCAATGATGGAGAAGCTCAGACCCAGGATGGTGAACATGCTCAGGTTGCGCTTGAGCTCGGAATTGTAGCCCAGCGAGGCGAGCTTGGCATCTGCACCGGCGCCGCTCGAGATGACCGAGTGGACGCTCGTGGTTTGCTTGATGTCCGTCATTTTGAGGAGGAAGCGATGACGGGCCTACGGGGTATGTTGATGCCTGATGGAGATCTCGAGTGTCGCTTTGCAGGGTATATTGCGACCGACCTTATCGAATCGAGACGTTGACTTCAGAGGGACGTCTTGCTGCCGTATGGTCCTGACGATGAAGGGAAAGGGATGTCAAGATGAAGAGCACCGGATGCTTTAAGAAGGGCAGACGCGAAGGGTCTGAGGCGGCGAATTGGCCCGTCGACACAACAAGCACACAAGGAAGGCAGCTGGAATGCTTATCAGCTCGATACGAGTCCACGTTCAAGACGCGCGATTGCCATGTGTCTGTGTTGTGCCTGGACCGAGGTTGAGGATAAGGCGGCGGGCGGGGACGAAAGCGTATCGAGAGTTGGTCGGTCGGTACGCCGGTCTCGGTCAGGTGGTAGGTACTGAAAGCCAATTTAAGGCGACCGGACTACGAATCTCTGATGTTCAGGCACGGGACGCGGTTCAAGAGGGACGCTTGCGCTATCGCATCGTTAAGGACAAGCTGTCTGACGAGAGAAAGGGGGGGGGGAGTAAGAGGTCGGGGCTCGCAGCTACACTCAAAAGTGCGGGACATGGGCATACCCTGAGCCTAAAAGCAAGGGCGGATAAGCGAGCGCAACCGACGAGTCGGGCCGTCTGAGAAAGGAGCAGCAGATAAGAGGTTGAGCTGTGTTGTTTGGCCCGTGTGACCATGTTGGACAGCGTGTTACTGCCTGCTGCTGCTGTTGCTGCACACTGATTAGAGCGGAGTTGGGATCGAGGTGGACAAGGGGCGAGCCAATCAGCGGTCAACCACGCGAGATTGAGGCTTGGCACGATCCAATTTCCTCGAGCTGTTACACCTTGAAACACAACAAACGTCAGAAAATGCATGCACGGACGACGGAAGGTCGGACAGCTCAATGACCGCTTGCGGTGTTGGACCCTGCATTCCAGACAAAGCCACACTGCCAAGCCTCGCCAGTGCTCTGACTGCGACTCAGCTTCTCACCACCACCATCTAGGGCGCGAGGATGTCGTCGGCTCCATCATGGAGAGACGCAAACGCGTCGCAGCTCTACACCGTCGGTGTCGTCGGTGTCGGTGCCTTCTTTCTGCTGCGCTCGGGGTTGAACGTAGCTTCGGCACTCATCCAGTCTCCAAAGCAGAACCGTGCGGAGAGCAGCAACAAAAAGCAGCTTCATACCCGAGAGGGGAGCGCAACGTCCATGCTCAGATCACACAGCTCGTCCGGAGCTGAGACTCAACCCAGGCAAGGCAAGACGACTGACGAAAGCACGGTGCAGGTCACATACCCCATCACGGTCGAAATGTGCGACAACGCCTTCCATTCGGGAGCCTCCTTCGCCAATCGTCGGTCGGACTTGTCAGAAGATGTCCCAGAGGCCCTTCCAAAAATCCGTGCTGGTGCACTTTTCAAGCTGATTGACGTCGTCGCAGGTGCTTCGTCACGCAAACACGCCGAGCTCAGCTGCGTCACAATCAGCGTCGACTCGGTGTTGCTGCTCGCTCCCATCTATCTTGGCGACCTCGTCCATCTGTCGGCCTCGGTCAACCGCGCTTGGGGCAGCAGCCTCGAAGTGGGCGTCCGCGTCGTCAAAGAAGATCCTCGCTCAGGTGCTCGCGAATACGTCAGTCATGCTTATATGACCTTCGTCGCCGTCTCCCCTTCAGCGAATGCCAAGCCAGGCTCGTCATCGCAGCCGCCCGCCAGAGTGCGTTTGGCGTCTCGCCCGAATCTTGCTCCAGCCTCGATGTGGCATCAACTTGCTGCTCTTCTGACTGGAGATAGCGGGCCCCCTCCAGCGCCGAAACCGCAACTCCAACCCTTGCTGCCAAGGACACCACTCGAAGCGAGGCGACACATTCTGGCAGGACGAAGGCGCGCCAAGCGCATCGCGATGGCAAAGAAGGGAGAAGCAAGGGACGGAGTCACGACGCAAGTCAAGGAACAACTCAAACAGGAAGTGCAGGAGATCTCAAGGACAGGCGGCAAATGGAGAGGCCCAGCAGAGGCGGAAGCGGGAGGATGGACACCGGGAAGGCTCAAGATCGATCAAGCAGATCTGCTGTCTTCAGCTGTGGGCGGCGACGTGTCAGCCGTTCCAGGCTCAAAGACAGCACAAGCATCGCAGCTCGAAGCGCTTGAGCTTGAGTTTGTCGTTCGAGCTTACGTCTCGCGAGATCCAGCTGTCACGGTCAAGCACGACGAAGGCATGGTCGAGATCAACCTGGCAGGCGATATCCCACTCCGACATCCGCTCAAGGTAGTCGAGAGGCTAGCGAAGCAGCTCGAGGACGAGCAGCAGCAGGAGTACGAGGCGCCATCTCACGCGCTCTTTGCCAGCAAGATTCCCGATTCCGGCGCGTTACCCTTGCCGTCCCCCAGCGCGCCCAGGACAGCTCGACCGCACTTTGTCGACGGCGAGAAGTACGACCGACCCGCTTCGCCGCCCATGACGCCCGCCACGCGACGTCGCTCCATCTTCACGCCCCTCAAAGCGACGCAGGAGCGCGAGGGCGATACGGACCTCGACCAGTCCACCACAGGCACGCCGATCAAGCCGCACACCCCGCACACGCTCACGCGCGCCCGTCTCGCCGCCAAACTCACCAAGCCCATTGCGGTCGCCAAGACCATGGCGCGAACGCTGCACCTCGTGTTTCCGGAGCACACCAACAGCGTCGGCGTGCTGTTCGGCGGTCAGCTGATGGACTGGATGGAGGAGTCGGCGTTGCTGGCCGTGCGTCATGTGGGACGTGGGCGTCGGTGGGGTACCGTGTCGCTAGACGGACTGGAGTTCGAGCAAGCTGTAGCGGTAGGGGAGAGCATGACGTTTACGGCTGTGGTGGTGCGCACGTTTGTTCAGTCGTGCGAGGTGTATGTGCTTGCAGAGGCCGAATCGCCGAATGGAACGAGGAGGGTGACCAACGATGCACTGTTCACACTCGCGTTCCCGCTGGACGAGGCGGACTCGGGCAGGGGAAGGATGCTGAGACAGGTCGAGATGCCAAAAGGGTCAGCACTGGAGACATTTGCGGGGGTGGCGGTGAAGCGAAGGCAGACCAGGCTGGAGCTCAAGTCGATGCTCGTGCGGATCTACTCGAATCCGGGCTAGCGGGATCGCAATGCCGACGGGAAGCATCGTCGTAAGACGTCTGTGCGCGTGTGTGACTCAAAGCTCCTCGGACGAAGTGATGGACGGATGTCGGGAGTGTCGATGATATGACTCGAAAGCGCAAAGCTAGGATGACTCTTTACGCGGTTCTTCGGATTGCGGAGCTCGGCAATCTAAAGTTTTGGACCCTGACGGCCAGTTTTTGCGGTTGGGAGAAGCGGTCCATGCAGCATCAGACGTCGTCTGGTTCTCGCTCCCCCCAACCTCCTTCATGTCTATAAAGGCACGATCATGTCTCGACTCCCTTCAATCCCATTAGCAGTCTAGCGCATAGCATCAAGGCAAGATGACAAGCAACATCGACCGCTACCTCAGCATCATCCCGAAAGCAGTGGTCGACACCACTAAGGCGCTCAAGACGTATCCCAAGCTCGAGGCTGTTCTCCAGGGCTACGCATCGAGCAGCACGGAAGAGCGATCGAAGGAAGAGAGGAGGGCAGAGCTGGAGAAGAAGCTGCGACCGATCCTGACCGACGCAGGAGTGGGTAAGAAGGCGGTGCTCGAGATTGTCGAGGCGTGTCTTGCTGTTCCCACCACCGCGTCTGTCCCCGAAGTCACCGCGCAATCTATCGCTTCCTCTTCGAGCAATGACGCGACCGCACCAACATCAAGCGGATCCACATCGAAGGAGAAGTCCGAGCGCAGCCGTAAGTCCGAACGCACCCTCAAAGGGGCCGCTGCCCGACGCGCCTCTCCCAGCGAAGAGGCGAGCGCCGTCCTAGCCGACCTCTACCTCGACAACCCGGATCCCAAAGTCCGCCTCATCACCGCCCTCTCGCAAGAATCGCGCTTCCACCTCGACTGCACCGATACCGCGTCGCTCGACATCGACCTTTCTGGGGTCACCCTCACCCTTGCCGGTCGGGACCTCCTCTCTGATGCGCACCTTCGTTTGAAACCTGGCACGCACTATGGCCTCGTCGGTCGGAATGGCAGTGGCAAATCGACACTGCTCACTGCGATTGGCGAAAAGCTCATTCCAGGCCTATCAAGGGGGATGAAGATCCTATTCGTTAGCCAGCTGACCAACGCGCGCGCGGCGGAGGAGGACCCGGAGGCGACGGTGATCCAGGTGGTTGTGCGGAGCGATACGGAGCGGAGGCGGGCGAGCGACGAGTGCGAGTCGTTGTCCAAGGTGCTCGAAGAGGCGAATGAGGACAAGATAAGACGGGTAGTATTGGGACTGGAGCTGGAGAGATCGAAAGAGAGGTTGCGGGAGGCGAGGAAGCTAGCGGTGAAATGGTCGGGCGCTCGAGGGTTGGGTGCGAGAAAAGACCTGCTGGTGGCAGAGTCCGAGTTCGAGGCTGCCCAGCAGGCTCTCCGTTCCCCACCTTCCTCCGAACAAGTGGATGCGTCGCACTGGTCGACGCTGGCGGGCAAGATGCTGCTCGAGTCGCAAACAGTGCTTGACAGCGTCGATGCGACCACCACGGAGGCGCGCGCGCAGAAGATCCTCCACGGTCTCGGGTTCAGTCCCGACCGCATCCTTGCACCCTACAGCACCCTGTCGGGAGGCTGGAAATCCCGTGCGTGCCTCGCATCCGCCCTGCTCCAACCCGCCCACCTGCTGCTGCTCGACGAACCAGTCAACTACCTCGACCTCCCCGCGGTGCTCTTCGTGCAAGAATTCATCGCCACCCTCCCACACACGGTCGTCACCGTCTCGCACGATCGCGAGTTCCTCAACGCCGTCTCTTCCTCCCTCGTCCTCCTCCGTCACAACAAGCTTCAATACTTCGACGGAAATCTGACCGACTACGAGCGCGAATCGCGACGCGAACGTCTGTTTCGTCAACGTCAATCCGAAGCACTCGATAAGAAGCGCGAAAAGGTGCAGAAGTCGATCGAATCCGTCGCGCGAGCAGCGAAAAAGTCCGGGGACGATAACAAGATGCGCATGGTCAAGAGTCGACAGCGCAAGCTAGACGAGAGGTGGGGTGTCGAGGTGAATGCAAAGGGGCATCGGTTCAAGCTGAATCGCGATTTTGGTGGATACCATCTGACCAGTAGAGGTGGGGTCGAGACCGAGGCCGAGGAGGAGAGGGTCAGATTTTCGTTCCAGGATCCGGAGGGGTTGCGGTTTCCGGGGAATCTGGTGCATGCGGAAGGGGTGAGTGTGAAGTATAAGGGCGCGGAGAGGGATACGATCAGGGGTGTGGGGTTGACCATTGGGCCAGGAGAGAGGGTGGGGGTGGTTGGACCGAACGGACATGGTAAGACGACACTGCTCAATGCTATTACGGGCAAGATCAGTCCTAGCAAGGGGACGGTGGAGCGACATCCAAGAGCGACGATCGGAATCTATGCACAGCACACCCTCGAACTGCTCAGCTCGCTCACAACGACCGCACTCGCCCACTTCACGGAAGCATTTCCAAGCGCACCCGAAGCACAGGCGAGATCGTTCCTCGGTCAACTCGGGCTCAAGGGTCGTACCGCGGATACGATCCCGCTGACAGGCCTGAGCGGTGGACAGCTGGTGCGACTGGGTCTCGCGGAGGTCATGTGGAACAGCCCCGACCTGGTCATCCTGGACGAGGTTACGACGCATCTCGACAGCGATACGATCGACGCGCTGATTGACGCGCTGCAGGCATATACCGGAGCGGTGCTGCTGGTGAGCCACGACAGGTACGCCGTCAAGCGCATCATCGAGCTCGCCCCGGATCCGGCTGCGGATGACGAAGAAGAGGAAGACAGGGATGACGAGGATGAGGTCTCAGACGTCAAGACGGCAGCGAGGGAGCCGGGAAGGACGTATTTGCTGCAGGATGGCTCGCTCAAGCTGCTCGACGGCGGCATGGATCGGTACACAAACTCGGTCATCAGGCGACTCGAGGCGACGTGATTGTCACATCTGTCGGAATCGAGACCTTGCATTTCTTTCGTCATGAGGTTGCTGGTGTTCATTGCGTTTGCGTCTGATGCTTGAACATGGAGATGTCTTGATGCATGGGCGAGCTAGGATGTGGCCGACCGGGGATGATAAACTCGGCATGGACCTTGAAAGGAGGAGCCCGGGGCGTGACAGTGATAAACCGTCTTTTGCGCTGTGCTACAGCGGTATATACTCGATCTGCAGGTCGGCAACTACCAGCCGCATCGCTTCTTTGACATCGTCCTCGATGCCGACCATGTGGGTGAGTCTGAGCGTACGCAACCTGCAGCACTTCGACGCGTCCTTCAGAGGCGGATCGTCCTCCTGACGAAGGAATTCTTGAGGCCCGTTCCTTTGGCTTCGAGAAGAGCCTCGTTCAAACGGGATGATCTTCGATGCCTTTGCGGCTCCTGCTCGCAATGTTTCGAGTGTTTTGGCAGCCTTGCGCCGGGCCGTAGCCAGGCCGTCTCCGGCTTGAACGTAGTCGCGAATCAGAAGGGTATGGGCAAGTGCTCGTAGGTCCAATTGACGAGCATATAGAGTGATCTCCTGCAACTTGGGCAAAGGGAAGCGCACGGCGGGTTCAGAATCGACAACAGTCCTTCTTGGCAGCAAAAAGATGAAGGTCGAGAGGCTGGCGGCCGCTAAGTCCAGAACCTCGAGATTGCGCAATTCTTGCAAGGCCTGTAGGATGACCTGGTCTTCGAGCCTAAGTAGTCCATTAACAAGACCCAGTTTCCGAACCATTGGACTCGACCGAAGTGTCTGAGCTACGAGGCTGTTGTGGTCATCACGAGCAATTTCTTCGACCGCTATGCTGAGATTTATGCTGAGATCCCGCACTGTTGGGAAAATGAATCGAAGGCGATCGTCCATCAAAAGTCTTGACACTTTGATCAATCTTGGGAAAGTGAGAGACATCGGCTGAGCGACCGCAGCTCGACCCGCTCGAGACCGAGCCGGCCAATCTTCGTCTGTCCATTCCTCGAGATGTTCCGTCAGACTTCGAACAGCCTCGACGTCGGCAGCGTAGTCTGACTGGGCGGGATCCAGACGCATGAAGGGGTTGTGACCGTGCAGCTTTCGCACCTTGCGCAGATGCCGAAGAAAACAGCGATGATACAGCACACCCGAAGTGATCACGAAAGATTCCAGCGAGAAAGGCTCCTTGTCTTGGGTCAGCTTGTCTTCAGACATGGAATTGGACAGAGTCCCCATGTCCATCCCCCTTTGAACTCTGATGACCAGAGATTCAAGTCGGGGGCAATGCCGGTACAATGACTCGTAACACTGCCCAAGACCCCATGTCTCGATGTCAATGTGCGTGAGGGTTTCGGAGGACAGTCGTAGGATGGTGAGCGCCTTGCCAAGGAAGTCCCTGGGGAACTGTACGAATAATTCGACGTGCTCGAGACGATGGCGAGCTTTTTCGGCGCCTGCGTTGATGTAATTGAGCCACTTGATAGCCATGCCTTCCGTCACGGTCGTCGTGGTTGGCTTCGCCTTGACTACCAGTGAGGTCCAAAGGCCAGGTGACATCACGAGAAGGTGGCGCCAAGGGCGACACGTCTGACTCATGGCCACACGGCTATTTGTGTCCAGGTGAAGAGCGACCTCGATGAGTATCTCGTTCGGGAGGCGATTCATCAGGGACCCGCCCAAAATCTTGCGTGCCTGCTTCTGAAGCCTACGAAGCCAAGTATTCCTTGTCGGTCGATCGTACTTCTCTGCCGAGGCGGCAGCCTTCTCGAGACAAGCGCGCGCCTGTTCCGTGTGGCCTGCGTCCTTGAGCACTGCTGCAGTTTGTATATACGCGGCGACGTCGTCCGGATCGATCTTGAGGACTGCCTTTGCATCCTTGAGTGCCAGAGTGTGAGACTTTTGACGGCGATAGGCTTCGGATCGAGCCCAGAGGAGGTTCTTGCGAGACTTGATGGTTGTCTTGCTTGGTGCTCTAGGCTTTTCCTGTAGAGCAGTGGACGCCACTGCGATGAGTTCGTCGTCGTCGCCGATTCTTCTCGCTGCAACTACATCTTGTTCCGCGGCGGACAAGCGGGCCTCGAGCGTGTCGCTGAGCTGTCCGTCGTCACTTGGCTTCTTGGAGTCGGGCATCTTGACCTTCGGTAGAGAGTTGGTCTGCTCGTCTCGACCGCGCTTGAGGTGGAGGTGGGGGTCATGGCGGGCGACCCACATCGCGAGCCTTTGTGGACCAGCGGGTCAGCCCTTTGGCGCAGCGAGCTCGGTCATGGCCCGTGTGTCTGAGTGGTGCGAAATGAAGTGGATGTGACAGACAAAGAGGAAACTGAACGCTTTGTGTTCAGCGCAGCGAGCAAAGTGTCACTTTCAGGGTCCAGCACTTTTTCCTCGCGCTTTGTGGGACGCGGACAGCCCTCTCGAGACGTGTCGCGAGCCAGCGCAGCAGCGCACTGCGCATAACGCTGAGGAGGAAAGTTGCGAATGTGACTTTAGAGAAAGAGCGTGGGACCATGTGTCACCAACCTGATCAGTGATGAGGGCTCTGACACTCAATGACTACTGGACGAAGCAGGCCAAGGTTGAGCTTGCGAGCCAGCCGAAAAAGCTTGTCATCGGCAAGCTGAACCCACCCCGGATCACCCGATGCCTTTGCCCCGGCTGAACATCTTGCAGGCTCGGGAGGTCATACCGCGGCAAATCCCTCTCAGATGCATCGAAATGTTCGCAGCGCCTGCCAAAGGAAACAACAGCGAAAAGGACAAGAGCGAGTTTGCCGGTGTGCGGGGGAGAGCGCAAGCTAAGCGGCGGAAAAGATTGCCGACCGCCGTCCCTGACCGGTAATCTCGCGGTGTGTGTGTTTTTTGAGCTCGAAAATTGAACCGTGCCAGACCAGAGTCGCCGTGCTGCATACGACACACCCACGAACTTCTTCTCAAAGCGCCCTGCGCAGTTCCCCGCTCTTGGAACTGTGATTCCCGAAGACTCTCTACCCTTTAAGGACCGGCGTGCCCCTCCTTTCGTCCCCTCGTCTTGTCCAGCATTCACCCACAACACCTCCTCGTCACAATGCCAGCTCCAGTCGCGCCCAACAACTCGCTCTCCACCCACCCGGTCGAGGGCAACCTCTCGTTCGTCCTGCAAGAGATCGAGAATGTCTCGTTCGAGGAGCGACCGGTCGTCGCGCCCAAGCCCGGGCAGGTGCAGGTCAACATCCGTCAGACCGGTCTCTGCGCCTCGGACTGCCACTACCTCCACCACGGTCGCATCGGCGACTTTGTGGTGCGCAAGCCCATGGTGTTGGGTCACGAATCGAGCGGTATCGTCACCGCTGTCGGCGAGGGTGTTACCACGCACAAGGTCGGGGATCGTGTTGCGCTCGAGCCTGGTGTGCCGTGTCGCTCCTGCCCCGTCTGCTTGAGTGGCAGCTACAACCACTGTGCCAACCTCGAGTTCGCCGCCACTCCGCCCTACGATGGCACGCTGTGCACGTACTACAACATCCACTCGACGTTCGCGCACCACGTTCCAGACACCATGTCGCTCGAAGAAGCGTCGTTGATGGAGCCGCTCTCGGTGGCGGTCTACTCGGCGGCCATGCGCGGCCAGGTCAAGGCGATGGAGAACGTGCTTGTGTTTGGCGCCGGTCCCATCGGTCTGCTCAACGCGGCGGTCTGCAAGGCCTACTCTGCCAAGCGTGTCGTCGTGGTCGACGTGGTCGACTCAAAGCTCGAATTTGCCCAGTCCTTCTGCGCCACATCGACGTTCAAGCCCAGCCTGCCGCTCCAAGGCGAGGCCAAGATCGACTCCGCTATGCGCAACGCCCAGGACCTCATCAGTCAGCTCGGCGACGACGTCGTCGCGCGCGAAGGCTTCGACCTCGTGCTCGAATGCACCGGCGCCGAACCGTGCATCCAGATGGGCATCCAGGCTCTGCGCCCCAAGGGCCGCTTCGTCCAGGTCGGCATGGGCAGGTCCGAAGTCGAATTCCCCATCACCCGGGTTTGCGTCAAGGAGATCGACGTCACCGGAAGCTTCAGGTACGGCGCGGGGACCTACAAGACCAGCATCAACCTCGTCAGCACTGGTCTGATCGACGTCACCAAGATGGTCACTCACCGTTTCCTCTTCAAGGACGCAGTCAAGGCATTTGAGACCACCACAAAGGGTGTTGGTGAGGACGGAAAGACCGCCATCAAGGTGCAGATCAGCCAGGGCGAGGGCAAGCAGTAGCATGGGTTTGAAGTCATTGATAGCACTCTCGTAATGTCATGATCAAAAAGAGATCTCGAGGACGCTCGTCTGCGTGATTGGATTGTGTGAGAGGTCAGATGAGGCAAGTGAAAAGAAAACCTAATTCAGAAGAGAGACATCGCCGTTCTGAGCCGGATCATGCGGAGATCTGGCGACGGTGTGTCGTCCACCCGCAAACGCGTAGAGGTGGTTCGAGATGCGCCGAGCCCGAACAGCGATCCATTGCAGTCCAAGCGATACCGTCGTCAGCATTCTCGCCAGCCGAACTGAGACAGCCAGACCGAGTCGGCTCATCCAGTAGTTACCTGTGCCGTCATCCGACCATCAATCAAAAAGGGAGGGGGACAAAGCAACGATCGAAAAGGCAAAGTCTTGAGTTCCATGAGTCTTTCCATCCCTTCTTTCTACCGTTCAATTGTTCTTGAGGAATTGTGCGCTCGGCCCTTTGCCGATCAGCTTACTGATACTGAGATGGAACTTGGGCTCGCCGACGAGTCTGCCTGACTTATCCGTCTTGCCCTCTCGGCTCCAGAACCCCCATCCGAACGTAACGAAGAAGAAGTAGTACAGCCGGTTGACGCGGAAAAACAGGAACGAGACGAGCCAGATGCACAGCTCCATGTAGGTAAAGAAGTCGAGCTGACCACCGGGCGCGCGGTCCTTGATGAAGCGGATCAGGTCGACCCACAGCCGCATGTCGCGCGGTTTGGGGCGCGTCGACTTGTCCATGAGGAAGAGCATGAGCGTGCGCGCCATGATGCCAATATGAATGTGGCCGACGGTGCCGACGGCGTTGCGGAAGGTCGCGTTGGTGCACAGCACCGAACAGTCCTCGATAGGAAACACCTGCAGGTACATGTTGGGTCGCACGTAATGAAAGCCGCCCTGTTCGGGGAACAGGTCCTGCGGCAGAAAGTCGATCGATGGCACCTCGAAGCCCGTCGCGACGACAATGATGTCGGCGTTGTAGTGGATTTTTTTGCCATCGTCGCCTTTCTTTTGGCCTCGTTTGCGAAGGTTGAATTGGATTCCATCCTCGTCGAGATCGATTACGTCGCCGCGCTGGTAGTCGGCCTCACCCTTGCGGATGTGTCGAAGCGCAGAAGTGTTGACGATCGGTGTCTCGGTGTAGAAGCCTTGGCTGGGCGCCATCTTGTCCTCGAGGCCACGGTAGTGCAGCTTCTTGAGCAAGAACTCGGGAATGAAGGACAACCACGTCTCTCGTCCTAAAGGTTGCAGTGCCAGGGCGCAGTTGACGATCGTGTTGCGAGGTATGATCCACTTGTCGCTGCGAGCCAAGATGGTCGGCGTATCGGCTCCCTGCTGAACCGCCAATTCAAGCGCCTCGATACCGCTGGCACCGCCACCGACGATGAGCACCTTCTTGCCCTTGCAGTCGAGCCCATCGAGTTGCGACGAGTGAACAATCTTGCCCTTGAATTTCTCCTCGCCCGGAAGATCCATCTTCTTGGGCTTACCGCAGGTGCCTGTGCTGACGACGATGCCGTCGAACACCTCGTCTTCGTTGCCGTTGATCACCCAGCGAGCGTGTCCACCCTCCTGAGGATCCGTCGAGGACGAATGGCGGGTGACCTTGTCCACCTTGAACCCGAGGCGGGTGCGCTTGTCGAGGTCGTACATCTTCCAGATCTTTTGGGTGTTCTTGAGGATCTCGTCGCGATGCGGATAGCCCTGGGTCCACTTGACGGCCGGGTGGAAGCGGTACATGATGGAGCTGATCTGGAGACCCGAGGTGGAGTTGACGCGGGACCAGATGCCACCGATCTCCTCGGCCTGGTCAAAGATGGTGACCTCGAAGCCATGACCGATGAGGTGGGAGGCGGTCGAGATACCCGTGATGCCGGCACCGATGACGGCGACATGACCGAGAGGCCTTTGCTTGACCTGCTGTGCGGGGAGCTTGGGTGCAAAGGCGTATGCGATGAGGATCTGGATCCATTGGTAGACGTAGCTGACGATGGCGCCGAGGCCAAAGTTGCCAGCGTTGGTGACTGCCATCTTTGCTGCTTGTTGACGGAAGCTCGTCGATGGTAGAGGCAGAGATGATGGTGGAGGAGAAGACTGGAGGGAAGAGGGTCGAATCTGAAGAAGGCTTGGAGCTCCGGTCGCTTACGGAAATGCAGGTTGACTGAGACCAACAAGCTCGATGGAAAGCGCCTGTCTAACGTTATAGCTAAGCACAATGACCCGAAAAGATCGATATGGACGCTGAACCCTTCTCACGCGCAATAAAGCTCGCCTTTCAACTCAGCACAGCCAAGATCGGATGGCCCCGACGCCAAGCACGCTCGCGTCATGCCGAATTGGTGACTTCGACCGTGGGAAAGATGCATTCGGTCAGCATGTTCCGACACTCAAGATGCAGACTCAAGACGTCGGAACGACTTCCGAAGCAAAGATCGAGAAGGAGGAGCAGCATCATCCCAATCAGAAGCATCGGTATGCATGCCTGCAGCGTTGTCTTCCTGCGCGCACGTTCGTGGTTGCTGCGAGTTCAGGTCGGAATGACCTCAAGGTGCGTCCCTTGCATCGGGGAAAAAAATGGCACGGGGCAAGAGGAGAGAAGTCGCGAACTGATTTTTGGTGCTGCATTTTTGATGAATTTCTTTTTCTCGCCGCACGAAAAGGAAACCGCCGTTCATTGTCTAGTCGTGTCACTATTGCTCCATCGCGAATAGCCTGCGAGCACGCTGCCATCTTCTTTCGACACACACATCCAAGGAGTCGGCTGACGACGAGCTCTTTCCACGGAGAGGCCGTTATGGAAGCATATGAACATTACTTTACTGTAGTGAGAACAAATCCCAAAGACGAGTAGACCCGTGGTATAACAACTATGGACAGGGTGAAAGGGAACCGACACCAGCGGAACAACCTCGTTGCTATGATATCGAAAACGAGCAACTGGAGATGACAAGCACGCTTTAGTGCGAGAGGCCCTCCTCGTCGCGCGAAATGACGCCGAGCTGCTCCTTCTGCTCCTGCGAGAGCGTGCTGCGCGGGCCCTGGTAGTGCTTGTGCGCGTAGACGACGAACCAGACGGTAGCAATCAGCAGAACGCCCACCATGATGACCCAGGAGTAGTTGAAGTTGAACTGCGTGATGGGCTGTACCGTCGGGATGGCCAGGATGATGCACTCGAACATGGTCCAGAAGACGGCGATCGTGTTGATCGTCTTGCCCAGGATACCGCGACCGAGCGAGAACGGTCCAGGCTTGTACTGAACGTCAGGGTGGTCCCAGTAGATCCAGCGGGCCACGATGGGAACCAGGTACGAGCTGTCCATGCCGAGCGCAGCCAAAGCGAAGATGGCAGTCACGGCAGTGTACGAGGCGAAAGCAAGGCAGCCGAGGGCCATGCAGGGGATGACAACGAGCCAGACGGCGTTGACAGTGGTACCTGTGCGCTTGTTGACGCGAGCAAAGAATCCACGGTCGGGCAGGGCATTGTCTCGCGAGAAGGCGTAGAACGAACGGGCGTTGGCCTGGAGGGCGGTGGTGACGACGAAGAAGGCAACCGAGCAGACGAAGGGCCAGATGACCAGGAAGCCAATCTTGCCGGCTCGCAGGTAGAGAATCTGGGCGAAGGCCAGTCCACCGGGCCAGGTCGAGATCTCAGTCGAGGCAACGTCACCAGAGACGAGAACCATGACAATGTTGAGCACCCAGCCGACGGCACCGGTACCAGCAACGGCAACGACGATGGCGACAGGGGCAGCAATGGCAGCGCGCGAGACCTCCTCGGAAATGTGGGCAGTAGCATCGTAGTCGGTCATGACGAACTGCACGCAGTACAGACCGAAGAAGAAGGCAAGGCCGTTGCTGCTCCAGCCACTGCCGTTAACGACCTCAGTGAAGGTGTACGAGGCGGACTGCATCTGGTCCAAGGGCGTCCTGGCGAGCACGACAATGATGATGATGAAGGTGATGCCGAGGTTGACGATCACGTACGACGAGGTGAGACGGGCGAGCGTCTTGATACCGAAGCAGTTGATGAGACCGTGGATGGCAAGCAGACCAATGTAGAGACCCACGGTCTGGGCCGTGGTGGCGACAAAGCGACCATCGGTGATGACAAAGGCCCAGGCAAAGATCATCTGCGAGAGACCGTACTCGGTACCAGCAATACCGGCGATCTGGCCCGTGAAGTTGAGCCAACCGGTGAGCCAAGCGACAAAGGCACGCTGATTGCGGGGGACGAGGAGACCGGAAGCCGAATAGAGACCACCGGCGGAAGGGTAAGCCGAGACAAGCTCGGCGATGGCAAGACCGAGCGTCATGTTGAAGCACGAACCGATGAACCAGGTCCAGACAGTGGCAGCGGGACCACCGAGGGTGAAGGGGCTGTTGAAGGTGGTGGCGACGGACGAGACGAGACCCATGATGGCAAAGGCGTACGAGATGGTGGAGAAACTCTTGAACTCTCGCGCAAACTCGGACTTGTGACCCATACGGGAAGCCAACATGGCGTCATCCTCGTTGACGAGCAGAGCGGGTTGGTGGCTGACGCGGGCGCCGTGCTCGTTGGCGTTGCCGACGGCGGCCTTCTCAGCCTTGGCCTCGTTAGAGGACTTGGACGAGAGAGAAGACGGCATCTTGATGGTGTGTCACTCTAAAGAGGAGGGCTGTCCGATGGAAGATGTCGGAGGTTTGAGGAGAGTGTTAGCGAGCGTGTTCGTTAGGTGAGCATGGATGCGGGAGGGGGAGGGTCGAGCCGAGCGAAAGGATCGCAAAAGGACGCGGGGGGAGGGTAGGATGGAAAGGATGGTGGTAGCGGAAGGGATGGACGAAGAAGAACAAGGGAAGAAGGGTTGGGATCATGTGATTGGTCTGCGATCAAGCGAGAGCGACGTCTAAATGAACAAGGGTCCCTCTGCGAGTCGACGGATTGTGAAAATGAGGGGATAGACTCGCACCCTTGAGAGCGGAGTCGGAAGGGGGATGCCGGCACCCTCGATCGGACGTCTGCATGCCATCGAGCGGCTCGATCAGGCACAATGACGCGAAAGCACTGAAGCGGACTTTGGCGTGCGAACGGCGTGCGAAGGGTATGCAGGTGCAAAGCTGGACGGCATCACATGGCAAGGGCAGAGGTCGTACGAGCCTGCATCTTCGCACAGTGGCTGACAGAGGACGCAGATCCGGGTGCAGCGAGCCAAGAAGCAACGGAACAACCCCGAGGAACAGAGTGCTCGAGCCGAGAAGGGGAAGGGGGAGAGGCAGGGATGAGGAGCAAGAGGCGAAACAGGATCGACAGGGCAGGAGAGAGAGAGAGAGAGCAATTTTTCGGGTCGAGTGAATTTTGCCGCGGGCCCACTCGCATGAACCTAGGCAAAAAACCCCTCGCCACCCGCCTCTTGGCCTTTGCTGCTTGGCTGCGTACTCGGACTGCAGCCGCTGTGTGAACGAGCCGCCGTGCACTTCATTGGCCGGTAGGAGCGATGCGACATGAGGCAATAGGACCAGCGTCGGGGATTATGGGGCAGCGTCGCACGACCGCTTGCGCATGACAGATCCCGTCATGAACCAGCCGACCCCGCCTAGGTTACCCCACACCGGAACCCGATATGAGACCCTGCCATGGAGCATTGTGTGGGGCAGCCGTGCCGAGGCAGAGACAATGGATCAAGCTACCATGTGCATACAGCATCGGGCTGGCTTGAATGGCCTCCAAGCTGCTGACTCCGCTGCAACGGCGAAGCGAAATGTGACCGTGAGAAGCAAGTTTGGTACACCCGAAGTCGGCTACCTCCGCTCGTGTCGGCCTTGTTCCGACTGTTGAGGTGGGTTGCCAAGCATGATCGAAAGGGATATTCGAGAGAAGACAGACTAGAGAACGGGCTCGAGCCGATGAAACAGTGCCACTTACGAATGATGAGATGCGGTGTAGCCGGGAGGCGATGGGTGCGAACAAGGAGAGCTCGAGGCAGCGATCGAGGCTGAGTACGGTCTGACAGGAGGCGTCAGACACTAGCGATGGGCGGATCGAAGTTTGGTAGGGATGAGGAGGAAGGAAGGTGATGGTGAGACGATGAAAGCGACCACTGCGTTTATGTAGCGGTACACACGCAAAGATGAAAAGTATCTCGCGGCGGGGATAGTCGGCCAAGTTGAAGACACGCTTTGACTGCGAAAAGGGCTGGGATCACTTCGAAACAAAAGGCAAAACAGAACTGAGGCTTGGGATTGGCTGTAGACCACCTGCACCACTCAATCGAGCAATGCAATGTACACATCGCGACTCTCGTCAGGATGAAGGCAGTAGCCCGGCCATACGACCGCCGCGACCATTTTTCTCTTTATCGCCAGGTCGCAGAAGCCGCCTGCTGAAACCGCATTTTGCGAAGAGATGGCGCTGGAATTTTCATGCACTCAAGCAGTCTCTTTCTCGTGGACAATCCCTAAAAACAAAAACAAGAAGAAGATTGAGCTTGGTCGTGCTGTTTTCGCCACAAAGAGTCAAAAAGGGTCGTAAAGGGTCTGAACGCGAAGACCCGTCAAGTGCCTGGATCACTCGAATCAGTCGGGGAGAAAAAAATGCGGTTTCAATTGGCGGTGAAAGTGAAAAGTTCGAAAAACTTTGAATTTCGAGGTGTTAACTTTTTCGTTCCTGCCTGCCCTTGCTGCTTCATCTGCAAAGCTAGGAACGAGTCGAGGCCCGCTTCCAACTCGGTTTCGAAGAGAGACGCCGACTTCACCAGCTAGACACAGGGTCTGCCGCGATCAGACTTGTGACTACTTGAGGCGCGCAAGACACCACTTGACCGACACCGTAGCCGATCTTGCTCTTGATGTCAGAGCATACGCACACTGTCGCAGAGTACTTGAGTGTCCGGCAGCATCTGAGGAACACTGATGAGGAAAGCGCTCCAGGCTGAAAGGCCGCAAGGGGCACCTTCGTCTGCAGGTCTGCCGCTCTTGCAAGCCCCGCTCCGCTCGTTCAGGTCCCGTGATGAAAGAGAGAGGGAGACGCACACAAGGCATGCCGAGTCCCGCTTAATGGAATCGGTGTCGACCTGAGTTGATTTCGCTAGCGGGGTCCGAGTCAAGCTAAAGAAGACTGCTGCAGTACGTACAGCAAAGCTTCTCTGCGGTGCAGTGCCAATCCGTCCTTGTACCACGAGGCGATTCATCGGAGGGTTTTTTGATCCTGCGCGGGTCAACGAGACAACCCACGCGGCTCACCTCGCTTCCACACAAACCGTGACCCGCGTCCAATTTGAGGCATCCCCGGGTCTGGGCTTGGCCAAGACTTACCACACACTTGGCTCAAGATCGTTGACCCGGCAAATCTCATTCCACTTCCCGTCCCGGCCTGTGCGATCCTTGATGATGATCCGGGGCCCAACACTGACCCGCGGCTGTACGCGAAAGGGGACGCGGGAACGGGTCACACGATCCACTGCGTTTCACACGTCCGAGTTCACAACGAGCATCCGCGTGCGCTCACTTCAGCTGCGGCCAGCCGGTGTAGCGCCTTGGGTAATGATGATCAAGCTTGATTCCGCTGGGACCATCGCTCACGAAGCCGCAGCCTTCGATCCTCGGGGCAGGTAGTAGCGGTTGCGGAACTCGAGCGGGTCTCGATCAGCCCGATAGATGCCACGCTCGTCCTTGTTCTTGCCCAGCTCGCCCATCCTCTGCTCCAGCTCACGCAGACCATCGTCGTCCACATCGTTCTCGGGCGACACCTTCTCCATGGTGATGAGCCATCGACCCCATCGTCCAAAGTCTTGCAGCGAGTAGTGGATCATGCGCATTCGTCCTTGGCCTGCTTTGCGTCGATGCTGCGGCAGATCGATGCTCACCGATGCTGCAGCAGACGATTGAGTCTGTTTTCCAGCCTCGCCGCCGTCGTCGTCGTTCGTCTCCTCGTCTTCCGAATCGTGTATGGCCGGCAGCCAGAACACCAATCGTCCGCCATCGCAGAGCAGACTGTACGCGCAGTCCAGCAGATCGTTCACCAAATCCTCCAAATGGTACGGTCGCGTGGGTGAGATGTAGTCGGAGCGTTCGTGAGACCAGCATCCTTGTCCAGGTCCGAGGCCATCCGGCATCCAGTAAGCTTCGGTTCTCTGCTTTTCCGGATCTCGCTTGCCGAGTCGCTTTGCGCCTGCCCGGACACCGTAGGGAGGATCTGCGACGATACCGTCCACTACACCCGTGGGTCGGCGGCTGGTCTGTTGTCGCTGCTCGTCATCCACCGGGAACAGGAGATCCTTCCGCCAAGGACTCTGCGTAATGTCAAAGACCACCGTATCGAGAATGTGGTCGCGCACGCCGTATTGCTTTGCGCTCTTGACGATGCCTGTCTGGCTGTTCGAGTCGCTGATGTTCTCCTTGCCCCGCATCGGCCTGCCATCGATATCGCTGCCGAACGCCATCGCTCCAAAGACGGCGCTTGCATACAGCATGGATCCTGTCCCTGCAAAGGGATCGTAGATGAGCTTGCCAGGTCCAGCCAGCGCCATGCTCGCCATGATCAGACTCATCTCGGACTCCATCGACGTGTTGCCGATATAGACACGCTTCTTAAGGTTGAGCGTCTCAATGAGATTCCTGGCGAGCCCCGTCTGATCTTCTTGGGAGGGATCGGTCGACTTTCGCGGTGCAGCAGCCGTCGCCTTGTCCGAATGCAGCGGTGCAGCTTTGACGTCGATGCGTCGGCCAAGAAAGATCTGCACCAGTCGTGGGTCCTTGTCGCCAAGCTCTTCTCTGCCCTCCGCCTTGTCCGTGTCCTTGCCTGCTCCAGGAAAGTTGTTCTGCTCATCCCGAAGATGGTTCGGCCACAGCTCTTGAGCGACGAACTCTTCCATGACACCCCATCGCATGTCTGGCTTCTTGAGCTGGATGCGGCCCTTCAGGTCCATGTAGCTGAAGCTTTGAATGATGTCGATCTTGCGCTTGTCGCTGATGGTGTAGCTGTACGAGAAGACGTGCGCCTTCCAAGAGGGGCAATCGGCTGCCTCGACGTAGGGGGTCCACAGCGCTCGACTGCCCTCCTGCTGATTGCGAGAATGAAGCTCGTCATAGTCGCTTCCATGCGACCAATGCGCCCAGACGGATCGAAGAGACACGCAGCGGCGCAGCAGACTGACAGCTGCATCATCGTTGGGAAGGTGCGCGAATGCAAACGGTCGTCGAAGATCCGGGCGGAACCCTGACGGCGAAGCCTCCTCGGTAGCGTCGTGCGCTTTGCGGCATTCCTCGAGGACGGTCTTAGCAGGTGTAGGAACGAATGCAAACGGGATGCGAAGGTACTCGGCGGCAGCTAGAAAGTCCGGTAGACGAAAGGTGTGGTTCGACGTTGCAAAGTGAAGGATGTAGAGGGGGCCGATCGAGGCGGGATCCTCGACGGGAGGGAAAGACAAAGCCATGGCTCGTCAGCACTCGAACTCGAGAAGCGACTCCTTCCAATTGCTGCAGTAGATGCCGCGTGTTATGAAGAGCGGGTCGTTGGTGGTGATGGGACTCGAGTTGATATCATGCCCCCTCCTCTATCAACTTTAGTCAACGGAGAGTGTTGGTCGAGAAGAACTTTTTTTTGAGCTTTCTTCCAAGCAAATTTGGCGTGAAATTCACCGGCTCCGGTGACAGGTGGAATTGGACCCTTGAAAGGCGAGTCGCGCTTCCAAAAAGGCTGAGTCGCCCGAGTTGCATTCAAATGTCATTCATTTTCCTACGTTGGCAGTGATCGCGCGCCACCATCTCACTTGCAACGAGACCACTTCGATCCTTGTCCGTCTTGGACCCTTCTCCAACGATCTTGGCCCCGCTCAACTCGACAGGCCTTCCTTACGACGCAAGAAGTCGCGGCGACGACGCTCAAGGCAAAGCCAGTCTCAGCTGAGCAGCCGCACAGACGGCAGACGCTGTGCCCTTCACCGTCGTCGACCGGTGATGGGCGTGCATCGGAAGCCAGGTTCATAGAGAAAGGCGATCTAGCGAATACGACACCATGCCTAGACGAAAGATCGGCGCAGACCTCAAGGAGGCGCTGTGCAAGCTGTACGAGGCCGGGGACATCAGTGCTGAAACCATCGAAAAGCATGGCCTCATGTCCAGAGCCACTTTCTTTCGCAACTTGAAGATCTACAAGACCGGAGCAAGCCTCGAACAGCGACATAGCACGGGCCGCAAGACGAACGCAGACAAGCTCAGACAACACGAGAGGTTGGAGTTGGACGCACTGCAGCCTAAGCACCTGTCGCATCTCGAGCTAGTGCTTCTGCTCGACGACGATGACAAGGACAGCCAAGCCATTGGTTCGCGCAATAAGCGCAAAGGCAAAGGAATAGCCGGCAGCTCAAAGAGGAAGGATGCGACGGCAAGAGGCACGGCCGCTGACGAACAGGCCGACGATGCGCATCAGACTGCGGCGGAGTCGGGCTCCGAAAGCGAAGGTGACCTTGAGGATAGCGCAGTGCTTGCCAGACGGCAGGTCCTGGAGCAATTGACGCAAGCTTCCCGATCCTTCCTGACAGCATCGAGCAGCAAAGATGCAGCCATCGGCAAACTCACCAGCCCCAGTGCTTTCGCTGACCTGGATTCTCTGCTCCGACCCGAGGACAGCCACTACTCTCACAGCAATCGAGGTGCTCTCTTCATTGTTCGAAGAAGACGAGAGAGCAGAGATCAAGATGCAGACGGCGAAATCGTCGCAGCTGTTGCGCTGCGCTCGCTCATCTGGACGCCCGAGATCTTCCAAGCCCTCGGACCCAGCTATGCCAATCGAAGCATCGACAAGATTTGCAACCTCGCACAACTACGCGTCGACCCGCAATGGCAGCGCAAAGGGATCGGCCAATGGCTCATTCGAGTCGCCGAGTTCAAAGCATCCAAGCTAGGCTTCACTCATCTGTATACGCAGAGCGCCGCCAGTCGCGCCGAGCTCCTCTCGTTTTGGACGCACGCGGGCTTCCACGAATTTGTCCGTCTCGACAACGTTGCCAGGCTCGAGAAAGCAATTGTGTCACCGACGGCGACGACCACGGCCACGGCCGAGAGCGCAAAACCATCAGCTCGTTCGCCGCCCGGAACAGCCCGAGGCGACGGTGCTGCTGGCGAGGCCAGCTCCCAGCCGAGCTTGAAGAGGCGGCGTATGGGCAATGGCGTTCCAAATGTGGCGAAGCAGCAAGGCGAGGCTCGGCTGGCCACAATTCCGTCGGCAATGGCCCTCGATCCTAACATTCCGCTGGATTCGCCCGAGGAACCCTTCTCTACCCCTTTGGCTCCCACGACGATGGATGCTGTGGTCCCGTCCAGAAGCGCCCCCGCTCCGAATCTTCGTCCCATCGAGACACCTTCCGTTATTTTGCAAAGCACGGCTACATCCTCTGCCCCTACGATACTGCAGGACCTCGGCGGATCGGTCGGCGTTGCCATCCCCGCACCGACCTCTTACACTGCAGCCCGAGATTCCAACGGTGATCCACGGCGCAGAATCGCGTTCCACGAGACGAGCCTGTCTGACAGCGGGCGTTCGACCTAGATTCCAACTTCCGCGAGCCTCGCCTCTGCATCTCTTTCTGCGTCTATCAGTCATTCAATATACCCCAATGCGCCTTTCCCATGCACGGTGTCACTTGACCAACGCTAAACGAGCCAGCCGCCCACGCCGCGTCCTGCGATGGCCGACGGAATGATAGGAGTTTGAATCGATGCGCATCGTGACGTTCACGTCCAGGACGTCGGAGCATATCAGATTGTGTGACACTGAAAGCTCTATCGAACAGACGGCGCCGCCTTTCCAGACACGCGGCTCCCGAATTCGGATGGTCTGGGTTCTAAAGGGGCAGGGACAACGCTCGGTTGCTGCCGAGCGCTACGATATAGCCGAGGCGCAAAGGAACTTTCAAACGCCTGTAAACCGACCACCCTGGAACCCTGTCACTCGAAAGCCACTGGCTTTGAAACAAACAAAGGGATGAAAACGCGGGGAAAAGAAAAGGTTGGGTTTCTCACCGTGCGGCTCAAGGGTTTTCACGGGCCCTGCTCGACACCCCTTTCAGAGCTACCCATCTTGGCGTGCCGCCAATCGCCCATAACACCGGCGTAGGCGAGGCGAACCTGAGCCCGAAACTCAATCACGACTCATCTGCGATTGACGCCGGTGCTCACTATGAACGAGTCAAAGCGCCGCGGCGCAAGACGGAGGTGGGCATCAGAATGATGGAGCTGGGTCACAACAGCTCTCTAAGAGGGGGCGCCGCGCTTAACGAGAACGAACAGAGCTCAGCTCAATCTCCGGTACGGCGCAAAAAGTCTCCGTACGCTGTCATTCCGACGGCGCAAGCGGCTCGATTCAGCTAGCGCTCTGTTCAGGAGTGAAACATCATAAGACCAGGTCAGCGAGACCTCACGAACACCTACGACGACTCTCTGAATGCCGAGATTTGTATAATGAAGGACGCGATGCACGATGGGGGCGACACGCTGCCTGTGCGTCTTGAACTAAAGCCTGCAGCTCGGACGTTTTCTCCCGGACTGAATCTGGCCCGTCGAACGCACAGACCTTTCACGATGGGATGGGCTAGGAGAGCGCTGGTCGACGCTTTCTCTCACGCCGCAGTCGACGGCAAAGCGAAAACAAGACAAGCTTAGACCTTGGCGCAGCATCATCAAGCTTCGAACCACTGCAGCTTCCAACAAAAGAACAGGAGATGATCGCATCGGCGTTAGCGCGAACTGGCAGTCAAATCAAAAAGACAGTTCGTTCTCGTCTCGAACGTTTGCGGGGCAAACTCGCATGCAGATCACCCACAAAGCCATCGTGACTCGGTAGGAGCCCGAAAACAGGGGTTCTGAGTTCCCAAACTGTCGAGGATCTGCAATCGTGCGAGGTGAGCAGCAGATCTTCCAGATTGTGGGATTGCACCAACGAGGCAATGCCGACGGAATTTTTGGTGTAAGCGAGGTCATTGCAAGACGCTCCGAGCGACCCCCTCCTTACCGACCAAGTTAGTAGGAAACTTATTGTTCTAACCGAACCAGAAGCCCTCAATCTCCGCACTCGGAAGCTGCAGTCTACTGCGCTGCATGCCTGATCTCGCACCACGGATTGATTGCCCTTGCAGGCGGGCTGCCACCTTGTGCAAGTCGCCGTTTTCCAGTCGTCTGTGAATGCGAGTCGAGGTGCACAGTGGAGCAAGCAGACACAAGCTTTGACAGCGATGAAGTGCCGACCTCGTAGGAATAAGGTTCGAGCCCATGGGTCCGGGCACAAGATCATCGCATGAACTGCGTCCACGAGCCGCACGAGGTCCATTGCTTGTGCTGGGCGAGGCGAGCGCCCCAATCTCCATCAAGCGGTCTCGCCGCCTGCGGGGGAGCTGGGCAGAGGGTCCGCGCCCTAAGCTCATCGCAGCCACAACGCTTAGGAATCTCAAGCTCCCCCGGTCGAGACGTATAAAGAGGACATGGTTTGTCGGACCTCACCGCGCCAGCACAGATCCTCACCTCTTCCTTCCACCCCACACTCCCTGGTCTCTGTCCCCGCGCTCACGCTCCTTGATCCAAGATGCGAAGTGTTCTCGTCACCGTCCCTTTCCTGTCCTGCCTCGTTGTGGCGTTGGCCTTTTTGTCCAACTGGACGGCGGCCTTCGACCGGCGAGTGCCCGTCTACATTCAGAAGCGTTTTGTCAACGCCACCGAGCTTCAGGCGTGCCAGGCGATTGCCTCGGCCATGAAGACGCCAGGCAGCAAGGTCGTCTACCCACTCGACCTCACCTACGCTAGCCTGATCGAGCACTACATGATTTCCTCAACTCAGGCTTCCACTTGCGTGGCTGTGCCCGCTTCGCCCCAGGACATCTCAGCCGCCATCAAGATCATTGGCACCCGACGCATTCGCTTTGCTGTCAAGGGTGCCGGCCACGCTTCCAACCAAGGCTGGTCTTCGACGCCCGGTATCGCCTTTGGCATGACCAACTTCAAGCAGACCAACCTGAGCGGTGATAAGCAGACCATCGACGTCGGCCCGGCCAACGTCTGGGATGATGTCTACCAGTCCCTTGACGGCTCGGGTCGCAGCGTTGTCGGCGGCCGTGTCTCTGGGGTTGGTGTCGGCGGCTTCATCACTGGCGGCGGTGGCTACAGCTACCTGACCAACCAGTTCGGCGTCACCGGCGATACCCTCGTCTCGGCCGATCTCGTCCGTCCCGATGGTACCATCACCACCGCCTCGGCCTCGCAGAACCCCGATCTTTTCTGGGCCATCCGCGGTGGCGGCAACAAGTTCGGCATCATCTACAACTTCAAGCTGCAGACGGTGCCGTCGACGAACCAGATCTACGGTGGCATCCGTGTCTACGGCCCTGACCAGGTTGAGGCGGTGAAGAACGCCACGCTCGACTTCTCGGAGAACAGCAAGGACCCCAAAGCATCGTTGCTGCCCACCTTCAACTACCTCCTCGCGCCTGGTGTGATCGCCCTGGCCTTCTACGACGGACCCAACCCACCCGCTGGCACCTTCCGTCAACTCGAGGACACGACCAAGGTTCGACCTCTCGTCGACGGCTGGAAGACGCAGAGCCAGACGCAGCTTACCAAGGGCATTCCGTCTGACCTCAACGGCAACCAGCGTGGTGCTTTCCACACGGTTTCGCTGCAAAAGTACAGCAAAGAGCTGCTCGACTTGATCATCGCTGAGTCCAAGAAATACGGCGCGATCGCTCCGCTCCGCAGTGCTACGCTCATCTCGTACGACGTCGAGCCCTTCCTGCCATACTCGCAGTACGCCAAGGATGCTGCTTGGCCGCACAACACCAATGCGCTGCCGCTCAACCTCTACTTTGCCTGGACCAACCCGCTTGAGGACACCTTCTGGCAGAACGCCATGAAGACGTCGGCTGCCAAGATCACCGCGCTCGCCCGTCAGCAGGGTCAGAACCTGGACGACCAGTACCTGTACCCCAACTACGCCCTCCGAGACACTCCTCTCTCGTCGCTATATGGCCCCAACCTCGCTCGCCTGCAGGCCATCAAGAAGGCGAACGACCCTCAGGATGTCATGGGCCTCACCACCTACTTCCCCTTCTAAGCGTGACTTGACGTCATTCTTGACTATATCTCACCGCTGCTAGTTCCTAATTCACTTTCCTTTGACGTGGAAATGCAAAACTGGAGATCGATACCATTTCAAAGCGTCCCTGATGTGTGCGATGCCATACTTCGAGCGTGTGATGAGCCGTTCTGAGAGCTGACAGGTGTCAGAAAGGACCGGCGTTTGCTGTGGCGGTTGGCTCGCTGTCGTGGCATTCCATTTTTGACAAATTGTTAGAACGGCAATGCTTCTTCAGCTCAAGTCGAAATGGCCCGGCTGAATGCCGCGGACCCTGGACCGGCTGAATTGGCATCAGAGAACGCCTTAAATCTGAGCATGGATCAGCAGCCTCTTGTTCCTTCCACCTACCCACCGATTTCCCAACTTCCGTCAAGATGTCGCTCCTAGCAGTAGGCACCTTCAACACCAACGAGCTCTTCACTGTTCGGTTCGACCCCAAAGAGGAGACTCTCGAACTGCTCGACGTCTCTGCAGCAAAGGGCAACCACTCGTGGCTATCGACTGCAACCCTCCCCAAGACCTCATCAAGAGATGCTACTGCGCCAACACATCTCTATGCGACATGCTGGACGCAGCCACCGAGCGTAGCAGCCTATCGTATTGATCGAAGCGGACCGGGTGGTGCTCGCTTTGAGCTGCTCAATACTGCCGAGACCGCTGCGAGGTCCGGCTATGTCTATGTCGGCTTCCCGGAAAAGGCGCACCATCCTGTCCTATACACCTGCGGCGGACCTACGGGCGAGGTGGTTGGGATCGACTCTGAGACGGGTGCATTCGACCTGGCGGGTACAAAGCATAAGGCAATCGTCTCAGCGGCAACGCCCTCGGACGGCGTCACCGGTGTCGGACCAGCAGGTCGCATCCAGGAGATCGACTTTGTCACGGGCGAGTGCTCGATGCCTGGGAAGACGCTCGCTCAGACCAAGGCGCTCAAGCAGCAGGAATCGCACTCGGAGATTGGCAGCGAAGGAACGTCGTCAGATACGGGCAAGCTGGACGCCTCGAACGGCAAGAACGCCATGGACTTCGGAGGTCTTCGTCACGGCTCGCATGGCATTGACCTGTCACCAGACGGAACCGTCTGCTACGTTCCCGACATCGGCCGAAACTGCGTCTGGACCATGGACGTCGATCCCAACAACGGTGCCCTCAGTCTCGGCGAGAAGAGCATCGCGCCACGAAGCAACGACGGTCCGCGTCATACCATCTCCCATCCCGACGGACGCTACATCTACAGCCTGCAGGAGCACAGCTCCATGGTCGACGTGTTTGAGCTCATCAAGGATGCCAGAGGCACACGGCTCGAATGGCGCCAAGGCGTCAAGATCATTCCGCGGAGCGACGAAGCAGGTTTGTACTGGGCGGACGAAGTGAGGCTCTCCCACGCAACGGCCAATTCGGACGGCGAGTATCCGCTCTACATGTTTGCGTCTACTCGAGGCCTCGCTTCTGGCACTAAAGGCTGGGTGGCTGTGTTCGAGCTCGATAAAGGTGGGCTCGTGGTACCTCCACCAGGTCGCAATGCTTCGGACGAGCTCGGCGATGCTCTGTGTTTGTGGCAGACACCCACCTCGGGCGGCTGGGCAAATGCGATCGAGCCCGCGCCTACATTCTTGCCTGGACCGAGCGGAGATGGAATTTATGCTGCCCTCACCGATAGCGAAGTGGGGGAGCTTAGGATGCTCCGTCTCGACGTCGAACATTCCGGCGAAACCCACCAGGTTGTCCTAAGGGAAGTGGCGACCCTCAAGCTCGGAAATGATGCGCAAGGTCGACTTCGAGAGGCTGCCACCGCGGTGTGGATCTAAACGATGCGTCCATCTCATTGGTCATCGTCCCGTCATGAAACAACCTTGACCCATGATGGAATGGTCAGAGGCAATTGTTCGAAAAGTCGGACCTGCGCTGAAGGCAGACCATAAAGAGGGCTGTGGAATACGAAGATACAGCCATCGTCGCTACCATTTCTCATGTCGTCCCATAGCCTTGATATCATCAGCATGCTGTTCTATCTTGTTTGGTTGCCTGTCGTCGCGTCGTCGCTTGTCTTGGCAGCTCCGATGAACGACGGCGGGTCCCCAGGGAATTGGTTTCTATATTCTCACGAAGCTCCTAACCAGGTTCCTCACCTTGGTGCGCAGACGTCCTCATCAACCTGGCCACAGCTCATCCAGAGCGGCATGTCTGTGCAGCCAGCTCCGCCTATCCAAAGCGACACTCATCCGGCAAGCTATCCCTACGGCGTCCATTCCGGCTTCTCTCCGTCAACAGAACGTCAGCTGGACGAGGTCGACTTCCGTATCCTCGATTCGCTGCTGGACGACGTCTCACAGAGCCACGCCGTTTCAGCCTCGGCTCGGCCCGACCATCCAATGCATCACGTCGCTTCTCCCGCCCAACCCAATCTGGACACGCTCGCTGTACAGGCTTCTGCCCAGCACGATCTTCAGCATGACCCAGCCGCCATCCCGGACGTTCACGCGTCGCGCAGCCTCCTGAACGACAAGGGTTACAAATTAGGATGGAGGTATCCAAAGATTAACGGCTGGGAGCCACTGTCGTTCTACCAGCTCGAAGGCGTGCGTCGCCTCCAGATTGGCCACCGGCGCCCAAAGCTCGTCGTTTCTCCCACCGTCGAAGTGCTCGAAGCGCTCAACTCCCGCCTCTTTGCAGGCAAGATGACAGTGGTCTCCAACACAGAGATGCCCCAAGCCAGGGCCACGTTTAGCAAGATTTTCCCCGCCAAACGAACCAGTCGGAAGCTGCCCTTCAGCCCGGCGGTGGGGCGGAACGGCGACAAGATCCCGATTTACATGACCGACCACGAAGCTCATCATTCGCGCTTCCTCGGCGAGCATTTCAGGCAGCGAGGCTTGCAGGGCAAACCCCACTTCTTCTTCTGGGGCGTTGAAGAGACACCATGGCGGACAAACGTCATCAACTACGGAGCCGGATATATCGCCCCTGAGCATCGACAGGGTGTAGATGACCATCTGTGGCCTATACTGCAGGCCCTCAAGGGGGCTACGAAGGGTCGAGTCTAGGCCTTGAAGAAGAACGTTGCCAAGCGGATTTGCTGTATGCCCACTTGGCTCTCGGTGGTCGCTCAGCTGCTAAGATATTTCTTCTGGCCCACCTCGACTGTTGAGTGGGCGTGATGGGGTTTCACGAGAGCGGTTGGCACCAAATCGAATATCTTGTCCCCATGCCGCAAACTTCCTTATGAGACTCCTCACCGGTCAGTTTTGAGCATGCCACATCCGGGACGAATGAACAATGATGCCATTGACAGGTCTCAACCTGCTGCGACAGCATCGCGGCCCTCATTTCATCTGCCACCCGGACGACGCCCTCGACTTTATCTCGGAAAAGGCTCCGATGCTGTCCTTCAGCTTTCGAATGGCTATGACAACATCACCGCGGTCAGATTCGACAGCTACTTCTACACGCTCGCCTCTTCTTGACTCTCCGTACCCACGTCCGTCGATAGCAGCTCCAAAAACATCGTCATGCTGGCTCTTCACCTCTTACTCGTAGCGCTCCGGCTAACTGCCGCAGCTCCCATGGACCATGGACACCATGGACTGAGTTGGGAGGAGCTCTATCATCAAAGTTGGCCTCAATTGCCGTACTCGCCAGATTCGAGCAGCGAGGCTGCTCAGTATGGACAAGAATCGAGCTCGTCCTGGTCGCCACATGCGTTTCCTCCTTCAAGCCCGCAGCAGTGGGACTTCGATGCTCAAGTTCCTTCACCTGGACATCAGCCCGCCGGCGCAGATCAAGACACGGATGTGATTACCATCTCCGACGATTCTGCTCACGGGGCACACGCACATTCCAACGATGTGATCACCATATCTGACAGTGCTTCTCAGGAGCCAGAGTCAGTTTCGAGCACCGAAAGTACGGGTCGTCAAGGCGTGCCGGCATCAATGTCTACTGCGGACCATCACTCTCAGATCGCAGGCTCTTCGCGTGTGCGACGCCCAGCCTCGACTTCCAGCTGGTGGGAGCCATCTTCTGTGCGCGCCATCAAGACCATTCCGCCCCTGCGACAAGACCGCAGGTACGTGCAAGCCTCGATCGGCTTCCGATCCGATCCTGCCCTCCAAGGTCAAATCAACACTCGGCTCTTCGGCGACAAGATGCACTGGGTGCCCGACGACCAGCTGGCACTCCTCTCCAACACTCTGTTGCGCAACATGTGGCCATTGAGACGCGCTAGTCGCCCGGTGCTCTTCGTCGACCCCCCGCGCACGCCCAGCGGTGATCCGCAGATCAGGCTCTACATGACGCAGCACTCGCGTTCAATGGGCAGCAACGCGCTCTCGGCCAGCACGCTGGGTCAGAGGCCGCATTACCTTTTCTGGGGAGTACAGGAAGGGCCGTCGGGAACGAGCGTGGTAATCTACGGCGCCGGTCATATTGAAACGAGCGACCACGAGGCTGTCAACAGGCACCTGCAGCCTCTGCTCGATGGTCTCAAGCGTGCTGTCTAGACGTTTGTACGCTTATCGTCCGCCTGGTGCCGTACGCCGACGTGCATCGCAGTCCTCGTCGGCACTTCATTTGGCCCCCCACTCGTCTTATACAATGCTGTCAATTCACCACTGTTTTTGGTCTCTAGTTTCGCACTGTGCAACATCCCACCAACGATGAAACATTGTCATAACTCGAGCAGCATGAATGACATCGCCACAGCGTGGCAACCCAGCTCGAGGCTCTGTGTTACCACGTTCGACAAGCCTTTTGTCGTTTCGCTGAAGCTACGAGCGTCGTCGAGATGCCCCACAGATTGCGTGATGACCCAACCCTTGCTGGTTTTAAGGAGCGAGTGAACTTCTCTAGCCTTCCTTCCCTACTCCTATCACAGCACCTCAACATCAGCATCCAGTCATGCGATTCCCTTTCGTTTGCCTGCTCCTTTGCCTTTCGCTTCTCACAAATCGGTGCGTGTTGTCGTCTCCGATGGACAATTCCGGAGGATGGCCCAGCGAATTCTCCTCTTCACCTTCCCGAGGTATGGACGCTGTCGACTTCGATATCCTCAGAGCCCTCTCTCAGGACCTCTCCGCCGATGGGTGGCCTGTCCCGGGCCCTGCGCGGGGCGGTGAAAGCAGCACAGCGCCAGCTCAGCCTGTTCCTGTCGATCCGTTCCACTCTGAGCCGGGCAAGCAAACGGCTGACACGGCAAGCAAGAGCGGACGAAGGGCCGCAAGGACCACGGGCGGCGAATACAATCGATTCCTAGCCGGCCTGGCAGAACCTCAATTCATAAAAGAGCTCAATCTGCTGCCACCACTCAACACCAACAGGAGGGCGATCAATTACAAGAGCGACGATGCTGTTCGAGACCGCATCGTCTCGCACCTCTTTGCGAACAAGCTGCATTGGGTCGAAGCCAAAACTTTGCGCCTCGATGAGAAGGACTACTACCGCAGATCGCCGTATCAAAGGCAGACCCGCCTTCTTCCCCTCGTCCGAGGCTCTGTCGGCAGTGGTGGAGAGCATCCGATCTACATGACAGCCAACAACCCCCAAGGCAAGAAATTCAGGAATATGGAAGGGAGTCCGTTGAACGGAAGGCCGTACTACAGCTTTTGGGGTGTCCCAGATGCGTTCGAGGCGAAGCAGTTACCGATCACTTACTACGGCTCGGGTTATCTGGACGAAGCAGATCACGTCGCAGTGGATCAGCATGTGCGACCGTTGTTGGAAGGGCTCAAGCATGCAGGTCAGGTTCATGTGTAGTCCCACGTCCTCGATTTATGCAGCAGAGGTGTCAATTGGGCAACGACGTAGCCTCACCGTTCTGGAGTCTGAAATCCACCGCTGCCTGCTACTGTGATTATCAAAGACGTTAGAGGTGATCCGAGTGGGTGCATGCCTCGGCCTGTCAGCTCTGTTTACGACACTTCATATGTTGAGCTGTCGCTCTGCCAAATCAATCGAGGAACCACCAGCGATAGCCCACTGCATTCATTGAAAGTGGGCGAAAAGCTTCTTGTTGTCAACGATATGTACGTTATCATTGCGAGCTCTATGTTGGAGCAGTTGATGACAGCAAATCAGGCCCGCCCACCATTGCACTGCAACTGCCTGACGCACAGCTTGAGTTGGACGAACGAAGACACCAGCCAAATTAACAGACCAACCAAGACTCGCTATTAAAGGCCTGTCCGTTCCATCTCTCCTTCGTCCATCGACCCCTGGCATTATCCCTTGATGAGACTCAGAGCTGAGCGACTCAACAACATGCCTTCCTTTGTCAGCTTTGTCGCGGTTTGTGTTCTGCTCACATGCCGGCTCAGCTACGCAGCTCCGATGGAGAACGATGATGGCGACATATGGTCCCTAGCTCATCATGGCTGGTCGACGCCGCCGGATAGCCCCCAGACTTGGCGGGCCCAACAGCCACTCAACGACCACCATTCGACGAGCGGCAGCGCATCATTTGCTCAAGGCTCGTCCGACCACTGGACTCACGGTCCCGCCGATCACTCACTGAGCTGGGCAACTGATGTCTCGTCGGCGCCGCAGCAGCTTGAGGATGTAGACTACGAAATCCTACAAGCGTTGTCAGCGGATCTATCGAGCACCAGCACTCCACGCGAGAAGAAGACCAGACTCGCTAAGACAAGCGTTCCACCTGACTGGCCCGAACCTCCGTCGTTCCGACACCTCCAGCAGGTCCCTGCCCTAAAAGATAAGGGGCATGTGTACAATCTTCTCTTCAAGAACAACGCTCACGATGTTCAACAAGCCATTGCTTCTAACGTCTTCGCCGGCAAGCTGCACTGGGTCGATCCTCACGTCTTCCATCGCCTGACGGATGGCGATTTTCGCGGTCGGTGGCCATACCAGGTCCCGAGTCGTGTTCTGCCTGTCGTGCGGGCGTCTGCGAACGATGGCACTCCGCTTCGAATTCTCATGACGCAGCACAACCTTCAAACCACAAGAAGGCTTCTGAAAGGAACCGTGCTGGAGAACAAGCCGTACTACATGTTTTGGGGCGTCCCAGAGTCATCGACAGCAGAACGGCCCCCTCTCGTCCACTTCGGAGCTGGATACGTTGAAAATGATGATTTCAAAGCGATTGATGATCATCTGCGACCTCTGCTGGGCCTCGCAAGCGGGGGACGCGCTCATGTGTAGACACTCTTCTCGGCAAATGCGCAGTATCTGTTGTCCTAAAAAAGCTGGCTCTTGTGGGAACGAGTGAGCTGGACGCAGCGATAGCGTCTGAGTAAGCGGCGTTCGCCTTGTACGTTTCATACACGCACAATGAGGCAACTGTTGCCCCTCTTTACCGCGATAGACCTCTTCGCGAATCAGTCAGCCCTCGGTCCCACGACTTTGTCGGTTGCCCTTGGCGCCGCTCGTTGTCATCGCAACGTGAGAGGCTGACCATGTTGATCTGCACCGACAATACGAAGGCAACCCAAATGAGTTCCACTTCTTGGCGAAGCTTGACTTTGTGCACCGTGTGAGCAGCGTCGAACAGCTCGCAACCGCTCTCATCGACTGCCACAAAAGGAGTCGGAAAGTGCGACTCAACTTTGAGAGTCTGATGCCCGCACATACCTGCTTCCTCAGCCCAGTCGCGACTCGTCACCATGAAGGTTTGCCTCGCCAACATCCTGATCTATTTGTCGCCTCTGGCTTGCAAGGCAATCTTAGCGACTCCTGCGGGGCTCGGTGAACACGATGCAGCGAGCAACGTAGGTCGCTTTCGTGATCCTCACAGCAATTCCGGAGCTTCGGGCGGCAACTTTGCCATCTTCGAGTCGTCCCATGCAGGCGAAATAGTAGCTGGATCGTCTTCCGGTTCCCTGGAAGGCCACCCATCGAGCGCTATGCAGGCTTCAGATTCTGCAGCTCGGCCCGAGGAGATCTCGTCAGCGCCTCCGCGGGAGTTGGACCAGGAGGACTTCGACTTTCTTGACTCCTTCGCCCACGACCTGGATTCTGTCGGCAAAGAACATACCTCCTCGGAGACTCGTGTTGGACTTCCAGCCCCTCCCACCACGTTCGAGTCACAGACCGCTGTGGTTTGGAAGCCGCTTGCGCACTGGAACGAGCATCCTCCGGCAATGATGGACCCGAGATCGATCGATTCTAGGGTCATCAAGAATGCCGGAATCCGAGACTGGATTGGCTGGCCAGGCCCCAAACTGCTTCCCCAACTAGGACTGTGGAGGCCCTTAGGCGAGCATGGTGTCAGCGGTATTCTCTCTTTTGAGGAGAGCGAGGAGCCGCGCGACCGCATCAACGCGGCCCTTTTCGCGAATAAGCTCAAGTGGGTGGATTACGACAAAGTCTGGACCAGACTTCCTAGACGGTGGCATAACAGAATGCCAATCCATCGCCTCAACCAACGACTGCCGTTCGTCTACTCCAGGCCTTCCGACGGGAAGCAGCTGAGGGTGTATATGATCGAAAGCAATCTGCAGAGGAAGGCAAGTAGCGTGCTCCACGGGACTCCTCTCGAAAGCGCACCTCTGTACACGTTTTGGAGCATTCCACAACACGCCTCAGGCAAAGTCGACGTGTCGCTTCTCGGAGTGGGCTATCTGAATCTTGCAGATAACGAGGCGGTAGACGAACGAGTGCGTGCCGTGCTCGATGTCGCACAACATTTTCCTCACATCCCGATGTAGTTGGGACGTTCGCATCTTTCATCTTGGCCTGTGTCTCGCATTCAAACACATCCGCTTCCACCTTCAGGTGAGCGTCTACCACGCCGCGTTGAACTTGATACCTACGACTGTAGCTCTTGACGATCTGCCTCACGTGCCGGCGTCATGATCAACCAGCAGCTGGCAGCCGCGGCTCGTCCCGCCCACATCTTGTGCATCGCTTCATCTTCTTATCAATCTCGCCATCAAAGCTTCTGTGTGGCTGATCCTCAGACTTGCTCCGCTCTCACATGCCTCAATGCGCAAGATGCATTTCATCGACGTAGTTCTTTCGAGCTCGCTTGGTGATGCATATTGGTATGAGAATGGGAAGGTTGCATGGTGCCACCACGCAGATGAAAGCAGGAAGACTCGCACAGACCGGGCTCCTTTGCGATTCCACAATCCGTGAATCGTCTTTCCTGTCCGTCTCTCCGACCCGTCTTCCATCGATATCAAGGATGGTCCGCTTCACGATCAAATTACTCTTTGTGGGAGCAGCCTTGGCACGATGCCGAGTTCTGGCGGCTCCCATGACTCCCAGCGATCACGAGGCGCTCTTCAACGAATACTATGGACCCCATGCACATCAAGTTCGTCGTCCCCCAACTTGGCGGGCGCAAAGCAGCAACACTCCTTATCAACCTGCCTTGCAGGCCCAGGGATCTGCTCTCGCTCCACTCCCTCCGCAGCTTGATGCGTCCAATCAGCTGCCTGTCCCTCCCTCTTTTCATGTGCCTCCGCAAGATGAACTCTGGAAGCACGATTCGGCACCGCCTCTTCCACCCGTTCCGCACGGACTTCTCCTGGATCACTATGCTCTAAGTTTAGCTGCCATTTCGGCGCCGGGCCCGCCCAATCTTGACGACTTTGAGCCACGAGAACTGGACCAAGCCGATTTCGACTTCCTGCATTCCCTTGCCAACGAGCCACCGCTGCCGCCCCACGATCCTGTGCATTCACTTGTCAACGAGAACCCGCTGCCGTCTCACGAACCTAGGCCGGCTCCCTCCATCCCAGAGCGCGAAGCTTTCAGCTCATCCGCTGTGTCCGCGTATCCGGCCGTGGAGCAGAATCTCGAACCGTTCCCTGCATCCGCCGCCTGGGTCGACCCGAGATGGGATCGATCGTTCCGGCACAGACGGGAAGCGACGCGATCCAATGTGGGATGGGCAGCGCCTCGGGAGCTCTTGGGTCTAGGTCACTGGAAAGGTCTCAAGGAACACGGCTTTAGCCACGCCCGAGACTTTGCGGATACCCTGGCGACGCGCGCTCGCATCAACGAGCTCTTCTTCGCCAACAAGATCACCTGGGTCGACCTGCGACCGTTCACGCGTCGGAACTCGCAGTGGTTCCACCGCTCACCGCTCGTGCGCGTCAGCCAACGACTACCGCTGGTGCGCATCGTGGGGAAAGACGGGCTGCCAAGAAGGGTATACGTGACAGAGCATAATGTCGTCACGAATAGAGGAAGCGAGCTCAAAGGTACCGCTCTCGACGGTGTACCCTTCTTCTCGTTCTGGAGCGTCCCGGAGCGCGAAGCTGATAAGGAGCACGAGACGTTGTTCCTCGGGTCTGGCTACCTGCATGCCCGAGACAATGATGCGGTTGACGAGCATCTGCGAAGGGTGTTGGAGGCGGCAGAGCCGGTGGAGATTCGCATCTAAGCCGAGTGCGCCTTGCTCGACTTGTAGAAAGCTGCTGCCGCCTGAGGCATTCATGTGCCAAGTACTGTGATGCATCATGCGCTCTCAATCCTCCTTCATCGCTCTGTTCGACTGAACCCAAGGTTGTCACCTGCATCAGAGTACCCGAATCGATCAATCGTTTCAAAGCCAGCCTTGTCGAAGGCTGCCGATGCACCACCGCAGCTCTTCGTGTTTCAACATGTTTGTGCAAAGCATCTGTGCTACAGCGTGTTCCGACCGACTTGTAAATGCTCGAGTGCTCGCGACACCTTACATGGTCTTGACCTCGCTATCGGGCTCGACGTATTCGCTGTATCGCCGTAGCCAAAACCGCAACCCTGTCAGTTTCATATCACCATCCTCGCCGAGCCGTTCTGCAAACTTACATGTGCTCGTGCTTGCCGCCGACGCTGGCGGTGGTGAGTTCCTGGGCGAAGCTCTCGGGCAGCGTTGCGGCGAACCCCTTCATGATGCTCGAGTCGAACGTCTGCTTGATGGTGCCACCCGCCTGCTGCACTTTGGACTTTTGCTCGTCGATGGCCGATTGCGGGCAGCCATCCTTGAAGATGCTGTTGCGTCCAAGAGACGGGTCAGATCTGTGGTTCCACTAGCAGAAGCGAGGGCGGAGGAGGAGACTTACACCATGTAGGGCTTGTGCGACATCCTAGAGATGACGAGGAGGGCGGTGAGCTTGGAGAGGAAGTTGGGCAGTATCTTTGCGATAGGAAATGGTCTGTAGCTGATGACTGTTTTGCCGATGCTGATGAGCGAGAAGTGAGGTGAATGATGGAGGTCAAACGAGTGAGAGGCAACGTCGATAAGAGGGGCCGCGGTGTTGGCGTGGAAGTGCCTTCAACCCTTGTTTCTCTCTGGCTGCGTCACCGGACCCTGAACGCTCGGACCCTCGAGTTTTAAGGCTGAGTTTTTGCTTTTCTCAAAAAAGTTCAGAAGGATCCTCTTCCTCTTCGTCCTCCATCGAAACCTTGAACCGGCACAAGCGAGCAGCATGGACGAAGATGGCGCCGATTCTGCTCTGTCCACCCTCATAGCACGCATCGAGGCCTATGCTGCCGACCCGACCACCTTCGCCATTCCCGGACCCTCGACGCGGCACGAGCTATGGCTTGAGGACGAATCACAGCGCATCGACGCAGCGACCCAGCTGTCGGAAGAGCTCATGGCGCTGCAGAGCATCTACACGGACGATGCGATACACGTGCTCAAGATCGCTCCTCTCGGTGCAGAGCCCGCAGCCACCTCGTCGGACGACCAGCTGGGCAAGGAGGACGTTGCCGACCCAAACGCTTGGCTGCCAGGATGCAAGATCACGCTGTCGATATCCACCGATGTCGAGGCACAAGACGAAGCGATACCAATACGACTCGCTGTGACGCTACCACCGTTCTACCCGCACAGCTCGCGTCCACCACAGCTGCAGCTCATGTCGCGGTACGTCGGCGGGTTTAGCGTGGATCCGAAGCTGTTTGGCGAGATCTTGCGGGCGTTCTACCATCAGACGGAGGAAGCAGCAGATGCGGCGGAGGAGGACGGTGAAGGTGCAGCCTGGATCGGCGGGAGCATGGACAGGGGCGTCAAGTGGACGCCTGGCGAAGTGGTGCTGTTCGAAGGGATCGAGTGGGTCAAAGAGAAGGTGACGGATTGGTGGGGTGAGAAGGAGGCGGAGCGTCTTCAATCTGCTCCAACTTCCTCGCTCAACGATACCACCGAGCAGTCCGACGAAAAAGTCACCACGTTCACGCCAGCGCCGTCGATCAAGCAACCCGCCCCTTTCACAGGGACGCTCTTCCAAACCACCTCGATCATCGAGCGCAAATCCGAATTCATCGGGTACGCCGCCTCCATCACGTCCCCCGCACAGGTCGCCTCGGTTCTCACCCGCATTCTGTCGGACAAGCGCGTCGCCCGTGCCACGCACCCGATCATCAATGCGTGGGTGTGCCGGTCCTCAGACGGCATTGTCCACCGCGACTGCGACGACGACGGCGAGACGGCGGCGGGCGGCCGACTCGCCCATCTGTTGGGGATCTTGGAGCTGGAGAACGTCATCGTGGTGGTGACGCGCTGGTACGGCGGCGTGCATCTCGGTGCGGACCGGTTCAAGCTGATCAACCGTGCGGCGAGGGAGGCGTTGGATCTGGGCGGGTTCGTGGGCAAGAATGCGGAGGATGAGGCGGGGAAAGGAAAAGGGATGGGGAAGAGACATTCGTGAGAGGCCGACGAGAAAAGAAATGGGAGAGACCGATTGCATTTGCGATACTGTGCGAAGGAGAACGAGCGACTGACGAGAAATGGGTCTAGGGATACATCTATAGGGTGACACAACACGAATCCGATGAGGAACAATGGCTTTTAGTGGGGCAGCATCCTCGAGCCGGCTACGCCACCTTGTAGGACGGTGATGTGGACGTTTTCGCTTGCCTTTGCCAGCGTGTCCTGCAGCAGCATCTCGGGGCTGGTCGCTCGACTGGTCGCGATGCTGGACGCCTCGGACGAGCTCCGGCTGGACCTTTCGCTTCCAGAGGAGGAGGTGGCATCGAGCGTATCGCGCATGCACTCCTCCACGACACGCTTGTCGATCCGTGCGCCCCAGATGGAGCCCACGAACCCATCTGCAATGTTGACCTTCACAGGTGGATCGGCTAGCGCGAGATCGCTTACCGTTTTGGGATCTAATCCTGTTACGGAGCGCAAATTGAGCTTGACATCACCCCCGCTAGTGGTAGCGATATGGATGAGGGAGCTGGCGAGGTCGGCACCGCCATCGTCGGGTAGCATGGTGTTCCACAGCTCTAGCGTGTGCAATCGAGAACATCCGACGAGTCCGCGCGCGAGAGGCGGGATGACTTGGTCTACGATGACGATGCTCAATCCCATGATCGCGTTTGCATCGCAACGAGGTGGGACCCAGCGAAAGCGCTCGACTCTGCACAACCCACGAATGGCACTTTCGAACGCTGTTGCTTCGGCCAAACGAAACTCGTCCGTGGTGAGAATCTCCGAGTGACGCACGCTGAAGAATTCCAACGACACCTCGCGCACGTTGGGGCATAACGAGAGGGCTTGGGACGCGAGCAAGAGACGGTCTCGTGAGCGTGACATGCCGACGGCGGTGGGGATCATCGTCCCGTCCCCCCCACCGGGCACGCCAGGGATGTTGATCGTCACGCTGCCCGTGGTGTATCGCGGCGAGTGGATGTGCGCACCTGAAGACGGGGCGACGAACCGCGATAGCTGGGAGAGCGAGTAGATCGAGATCGAGGAGTAGAGCTTGGGGAGGAACAGCGAGTAGAAGAGGTGCGAGGTGGTGAGCACCGAGATGATATTCGAGGCAGGGTCGAGGTCGTCGATGTAAGACTGTGCGATGAGGTGCAGGATCTCGGGTGGAAGGGAGACCAGCTGCAGCCCCGAGGAGGGGTTCGAAGTGTCGGTCATGTTGGGACGGGGAGGCTTCAAGGGCGAGGTGCTAGTCGAGGAGGTTGCGGTCCCGGCTTGTGGACGGCATTGGCAGTCAACCTTCCTGTCGATACGTGGGAGAAGCAACTGTGGTCAAGATGGTGGTGGTGCGGACAAGAGCTGCATCAATCATCTTGAAGAGCTGCTGCCGAGCCTGTCAAGATCCAAGGCAAGCGTGAAACCCTGAAAAGGCATCTCACACGAGAAGCGCTTGACAGATGCAGGTGCGACCCTTCCCGCATGCATAAACTTCGACCTCATCAGCGCGGAACGCTCTTATCGGTGGACCGGCTGAGGGGGAGAGCGATCTGCAGCCAGAAAAAATCGCCTCATTTTCGTATGAAATTTCATTTTTCATGACGATTTCTGGCTGCCTGCGGCCCGACATGTTGCCGATCCGCGTAAAAAAGCAATTGTGTTACGCCGCCAATTCCTTTTCTGCGAATTTGGTGCCGGCCGGTTTGACGCGCTCTCAGGGCTTGGCGGCAGCACCGCCTTGTGGAGAGTTTACTGCGAGGATTTAGAGCTGCTGCTGCTGCTGCCGGTCATTGTGTCGGAGACCAACACAGGGGCTCAAACTGGTGTTGGTCTTTCTCTGCGTGGATTGCATGCACAGCCAGCAAAAGTCTCCGTGTGTGTGGCCGGCATGCAGCTGCGGAACTGCGCAACCTTCCTTTGTCCTCCTCCACCAAGGGTAGAGAGCTTCTCATTGCAGCTCACCACCATCACCCTCAGCAGCGTCGATCTTCACCAGCGCTAGGGACGAGAGACGAATTCGCATCCAACGTCGGCTGAAGCACAGCAACCACGACCCTGACCTCGCATCTCGCGTCCTGAACCGACCAAAAAGGACCACCTAGACGTATACGAGCCTCAACGCGCCCACCATGCCTCTGCTCCTCGAACGTCAGAGCACGGGTCAATCCCGCATCGACCCGACCAAGGACCAGCGCACCACCATCATCGTCGCCTGTGTCTACGCCGTCGCCATCGTCATCCTGTGGAACATCCCGATTCTCAACTACCTTCTCTATCCGTTCAAGCTTCTGACGGTTGGATTCCACGAATTTTCGCATGCGGCAGTGGGGCTGTGTACGGGGGCCAAGATCGAATCCATCACGCTCGAACCCAACGAAGGCGGAGCGACACGGATGCGCGGCGGCATCCCGTGGCTCACCCTCCCCGCTGGCTACCTTGGATCTTCGGTCATCGGTGCGGCACTGATCGCCTGCGGGTTCGACGAACGCGCCTCCAAGGTCGCCAGCATCGTCGTCGGCGTCTTCTTCCTCTTCACCCTCTGGTGGGCTCGACGCGATTGGTTGACCTGGGTGCTCATCCTCGCCATGTGCGGATTGTTCGTCCTCTTCTGGCTCGTAGCCGGCTCGATTGCGTTGCGCTACTTTGTCCTCTTCATCGGAGTGATGAACTGCCTCTACTCGGTATGGGACATTTGCGACGATTTGATTTTTAGAAAGGTCAACGAGAGCGACGCCAGTGCCTTTAGCAAGGTCGTCGGTGGCGCACCGCAGTTCTGGGGAGTCGTGTGGTTGTTGATCTCGATAGCTTTCTTTGGTGCGGGCATCGTGGTGGGCATCCTGGCGTTCAAGACACCGGTGGCGCAACAGCAGGCGAGCAACTTCTTGGATGTCAATCTCAAGAGGACGCTGCTTTTGGCCAATTGATGACACTTGTAATGAGAACTCTAATGGACAATTCTATTGACGAAGCCGAGGCATGTGAAGAAGGGGTATATGGGGGTTCTACTTGACCAGCTCGTCGACGTTGACTTTGTTTGCTGGCGCACCGTTGGTTCCGGCACTCGGAGCCGCGAGGTCTTTGAGATGCTCCACGTCGGACCATCGCAGCACGACACCGATCGTTTTACCGTGCCCGATGTCGTTCGAGACCGTCGTACCGTCGGGCGCTTTGATAGTGTCCTCCTCGAGCTGCTTCCTCCCAGGAGGATCGCGTTCGAACTCACGCTGCGTCTTGCTGACCCTTGCTTCGAGCTCTTCCAGCGCTTCCGGGTGGATCGAGTCTGGGTTGGACTCAGCGGCAGCCAGTCGTCGCTTCTGCATCTCGTGGTCGAGTACGAATTGGCATCCCTGCACGCCGAGGTGGATTGGTCGGATGGACCAGTGCTTCTTCCTCGAGAGATGTCCTGGCGCTACCTCGCCCGATGAGGTCGATGTGGTGATAACAGGAACGAGCAGCTCGGTAACGGAACAATTCCATAACCTCGCCGGCACCACACCTTCACGCAGCATGACGTATCGCCCTGGCACGAGCACCTGGTTCATCAGCGCGCTGATCGCCGCCCCGTGCGACACGAGCACCACCGTCTCCGTCCTTTCCCCCTCGATCTTCCCCGTCCGTGTAACGAGATCATTCCAGAACCCGGCCAGTCGCTCCGAAAACGGTTCCATGCGCTCAATACCCTCCGTCTCCTCACTCTTGGTACTTCCACCCGTGTACACGTGCCCCTCGAGCACGCCGAACGCGCGCTCCTTGAGCCTGTCATCCAGCTCCAAGTCTACAGACGGATGATGCGCAAGTATCGCCCGAGCCGTGTCGGCCGCCCGCTGGAGGGGCGAGGTGATGATCCGATCAATGTGGGTGGTGGAGAGGTAGGTACCGGTGAGCTCGGCCTGGGCCCGACCATGCGCATTGAGCGGCGTATCCAGCTGACCTTGGATGATGCGCGCGACGTTCTCAGCTGTTTCGCCGTGTCGGATGATGAGCACGCGCAGGCGTGACGGTGGGGAAGTGTTCGACATGGTGTGTTTGTTGAGGTTGGTGATGAGGAGAGAGAAGGGCCAGATCTTCTCGCCGGTTGCCCGGTTTCTCAGGGTCTAGTTCGATCTGACATGTTGCCCAATTTTGCGAGATTCTGAAAGATCTGCATGTCTCACGCCGGCTCACGCCGCAAACGCCGAACGGCCCGCTCGGCATTTAGACAAAACAGCTCTAAAATTTCCTCGTGCCGAACGGCCGCATGACACTTGATTCAGGGGCGGTGCATCGCACATGCTTCTTGTACCGTGCCCGCGTGATCTCGAAGCATGACGGATGGCTTCCGATGCAGTGATGACAGAGCAAGAAAGGGTGCCCGCGAGCTAGCGTGGGAATGGTCCAAGGTACATCCGACGGGGCGGGATCTTCGTGACTGCGGCTGACTGGTAGGCATTCGGCACGCCCGACGTGCATGATCTGCAGATCCGCGCTTGTGCCGAGATCGGATCATGCTGCATCAGCGTAGGTTCAGCATGCATGCTGCCGCACTGGCCGTCGCTGTCGCCGGACCAGCCGCTCGCAGGAGATGTACATAAGAACCGCACCTGCCTGCTCGAGACCAGGAAAACTCCCGCCACCATCCTTTCTACCACCCTTCCAGCAGAGCAAAGATGATCGCTACCTCCTCCCGGCTCCTCGCCGCCACGGCCACGCTGGCGACCCTCATCCTCCCCACCCGCGCCGCCAACTGGACCCGATCCGCTAGCATCCAAGGCAGCGACTTTTTCACCACCTTCGACTGGTTCACCGACAAAGACCCTACCAATGGTCTGGTCAACTATCAGTCCCTCTCCTCGGCGCAATCCCAGAACCTCTCGTTCGTCGATGGCGAGGGTCACTTTGTCATGGCGGTCTCCACTACGCCGGTTGCGCTCGAAGGGAGGAACAGCGTGCGAATTACCTCGAAGCAGAGCTACAGCGACGGCGTCTACGTGGCCAACGTGACGCATGTTCCGTTGGGCTGTGCGACCTGGCCTGCGTTCTGGACCGTCACTGAGAACCTCAGCAGCTGGCCGGTCGGTGGTGAGATCGACATTATGGAGAACGCCAATGATGAGTACAACGGCAACTTGGTTTCGGCGCACACGAGCAGTGTGTGTACTATCCCGAGCAGCAACGCGGGGGAAACAGGCGTGGTAGCGTATACCAACTGTTCCGCGTACGCACCCACCAATCCGGGCTGTCGCGTCGAAGCCAACGGCACATCCACCCCGACCTGGGGCAAAGCGCTGAATCGTGCCGGCGGCGGAATCATCGCTATGGAACGCTCCTTTGGTACCACCGGCAAAGGCGTGCGTGTATGGTACTTCCCCAACTCCTCCCCTTCCTCCCTCCCCTCCGACCTCGCGTCATCTTCCACGCAAGTCAACACAGACAATTGGGGAACACCAAACGCATACCTCCCCATCACAGACTGCTCCTCCGACTTTGGCCCACACAAGATCATCTTCGACATCACGCTCTGCGGCGACTGGGCAGGCAACAGCTACAATCAGAGCGGCTGCAATGCTCAGTATCCCGCCTGCAGCTACCAGGTCGGATACAACGGGTCGAGCTTCAATCAGAGTTATTGGGAGGTGGAGAGTTTGAGGTTGTTTACGGAAGGTGGGGGGGATGCGAATGCGGGGAATTCGGCGAGGACGGCGGTAAGCCAGCAGAGCCAGTCGGATGCAAGGAGGGGATTGATGGTGGGCGAGCCGGTGGCGCTGGGAGCTGTGGGGTGGGCTGCTATGGTGCTTGCCGCGGCGCTATAGTGGACAGTGCAGAAGGAATTGTGTTCAGCGTTGCGAGAGGCTCCGTCTCAAGCAAGTGTGTATCTAGACGGAAAGGACATTGCATTTGCATTCGATGGTGGCCCGACGTAATTCTGTGTGCCACTGCTCGATGCTGTGTGTGGCAATGCCGGCTTTGCACGATGCGATCTCATCGACTTGGAATGGCACGGCGAGCGACCCCTCGGCGCAGGTTTCCGGCCAGATCGAGTACGGCTTCCGTTGTCGAAGCGGCCCTCGACGCTGTCAAGTCGTTCAGATACTCGAGCACCACATCCTTCTTCGCCGGATCCAACCACCCAAATCCATACAACACGACCGTGTCCCTCCCGTTCTCATGCAGCACGGGCGACCAGAGCGAAACGATCTGTTCTTGGTGTCCCAATCCCTCGGCTGCATGGGTAATAAACGCCATCCGATCGCTGAACTTTTCGTGTCGTGCAACGAGCAGGCCGAGACTCGCCGGTGCGGCCGTTCCCACCGCTGGCAGCATCTTGAGCTCCTTCCGATCCCAGAAGAGGCGGTACAGCGGTCGCCAGTCAAGCTGCATTGGGTCTATGGGCAAGAAGTGCAACCGGCCCAAGAAGTAGACGCGGTTGATCTCGTCCATGGCGTGCTTGCTGTTGAGGTAGACGAAGAAGCGCTTGGACGCCCGTGACATTCGCAAGGCTTTGGCCGAGATCTTGGGTGCGGCGAGCCACCGGACAAACGCTGGTTGTTCCACCGCTTGGCGGCTGAGCGGCATGGGGTACATCGCCGAGTAGGTCGACGCGTGGAGATCAGTGGTGCTATCGCCGTGGTGCGCGACGAACACGCGTGGTTCAAACAGACGGTTGAAATCGACACTGGTGAATCCGAGGGAAGGGTTGCGAAGGGCTGCGCGCATGTGATCCGCCCATTCGACGTAGGGTTCCTTACCCGGACCGGGTTCGTCGACGACTGGAAAGAGTGGTGCGCTGCCCATCTGCGATTCTCGCGTCATTGAATCGAGTGGACCAGTCTCGCCAGTCCGTCCTGTTAGGGCTGGTCGATCCTGCGAGGATTGGACAGCCCTTGAAGACGGACTGAGAGGATGCGGCTGCACACCAAAGCGCGCCGGTAGGCGTGCCGGGCTAAAGACGTTGGAACCCCCCGAAACCGGGGCTTGTACAGGCTCTGCTTGCTGCGAGAGAGATTCCGAGTCCGAATGGTCGAAAGGATCGGGGGTCCATGCTCGTACGGAAGCGTCGTCTTGCCACCCGAACCCGTGCTGAACGTCATTTTGACCAGCCGTGTGGTGAGAAGATCCCTCTCTCGGCAAGGGTCGCGCTGGCGACCAAGTTGGGTGCTCGAACGGATTCGGACTCCAGGCCTGCATCGACTGGTCATCTTGCCAGTTGAACCCATGCTGTGCCTGTGCTGGTCCGGAAGATGAATGTTGAGAGTCGACCTCGTCTGATCCTGCTGGTCTGCACCTCGCCGTCAGGGGCGCAAGGGCGACTAGAATCCAGCATAGAGGTGCGAGTCTTACGCGCATGTCGAGTAATGGCTTCTCTGGTTTGGACGGATGAAGGAAAGGATCGCCATTGGAACGTCCTTTATGGATCTCAACCGAGCTTGAGCTTGGTTGCAACAGCGGTGCTCGGCATCTTTCCTCAGGTTGACACGGTGGGCGATTTGACCCAGGTTGAAGGTTGACAGTATGGCGTTTCACGACGGAGAAGACCGAAATGGAGCACAGACGCCTTGACTGTACTGAGTTGCGGTCCTCCTCGGTGCTTGTCGTTGCGAGCATCGCTCTGGCGCCTCTTTCGGCTGTATCGGCAAAGGCGCATGTTTAAACTGCTTGTATCACAGAGGCGAGTATGGGCTTCGCCTTGCTGTCGACAATTTTCAACCGCAGCCTTGACAACCAAGCTCTCATCACCATAAACGGAAGACATAAATCGCAACAGAGCAAGGTATTGCCTACAACGGACGAATGAGCTCCTGCACATCGTAGACAGACGAGTACGAAGCAGGATCTGCAGTGGCTGTGAGCCTTTCGAGATGCTCGACCACTTGCCACTTAGATCTGGTGTCCAACAGCGCTATGCCGTACAGGACCGTCGTGTAGACTTCCCCGTCAAAGAGGCTGGGAGACCAGAGCGAAACCGTCTGACCAAGTCGCTCTCGACCGGTGAGCTTAATGATAGACGAGGATGAACCTGGTGTAGGCGAGTTGTGACTGTCGATGATGAGAGAGAGTCCGTTGGGCCGGGCTGGCGGGAAGACATAATGTTTACGGCGGGCCAAATGAAGTTTGCGCAACTCCGAAAAGGTGAGCCGTTCCTTGACGACGGGGAGAAAGACGAGGTGGTTGAGGAAGTAATGCTGATTGAGCTCGTCAAGATGGGCTCGGCTGTTGAGGTACATGTAGATGCCTCTGCTCTGTTCGCTGGGTCGCAGCGCGGCAGCCGAATGGGTATTTGCCCCCTCCACTCGGGCTAGGAACGGTCCGCGATTCGCTCGACCGTAGTGCTTGTTGATCACATCGTTCGGCAGAGGAGGATGGAGTTCATGCATAGCGCTTTCGTCCTCTGCAACGTAGACACCACCGGCGATGGGCAAACGCTGGCCCGCTTCTGAGATCTGAAGGTTCTTGAGCCCGAGCGACCTTCGTATGCGCTGTTTCCATACTTCTTCGGCTGCTTCATCCCTTTGCAGCAGAACCCGTCCCCAGGGTACGGTGGTCGAATGGAGCGGCGGCTGTGCAACGGGAGCGGGTTGATGGATGGGGGCCGGATGAGATTCAGGCTGATCGACCTGCGTATCTAGCGAGCTCGATCCGCGCTCTGACCCCGAAGCCTCGGGATGAGTCGGAAAAGCAGGGCTGCTGGGTCCATCGTGACTCCAGCTCATGATAGCATCCCAATCGTGGTGAAAGGGCGGCAACGAGATTCCAGCCCAAGGATCTGCACCGAACTGACCATGATCCGACCTGAGCGAGGATTCGTCGCTACTCGATCGTGTAGTGGGTCCCCAGAGGCTATCATCGACGTGGCCACTGGTTGGCAAGCGACCCACTTCCCAATCCTCGTCGGAGCCTGCGGGTCTCGAAAGGACGCAGCAAGTATATGTCAGCACCAGCAATGGGATCAGGTGCACTGAACAAAGCATCTTGCGAGCAGATTCCAGTCCATGAGATCGGATGAGGAGCCAGCAGTACGCGAATCGCTGCCTTGGGTGAAGCTGGACATGCGTATTTATGCCTCGTGTCCACCGCCGTGTCCCTTCTGTCTACTGTCGTAAAGGAAGTGCTGCGACACTTGCTTCTTCCGTCACTGCGCAACGATTGAGCACTTTGACCGTAAAATGGAGTTGTTGCGGCGTTAAGGGATTGTCACACGAACACAACAACGGCGTAACGTTGCCTGCCTACGCCACATTAAGTCAATCCACTGATATCATCTGGTTACGCCACAATGTGACAATGAAAGAGAAAAGGCGGTGATAGGTGACGCCGAGCCTGCAATCACCTTGATGCGCCGAGTGGGGCGTAGTGGGGCGTAATGCACTTGGAAGTTGTCACGGACATCAGCAAGCGTCGTCACGTTGGACGTGAGCCAAGGCTGACACAGTCGGAATCGGATCGCAAAATATTGGTCGGGAGATGCAACTGCAGTCTGATTAGACAGTGAAGGCTACGGCTAGACTGCACGCAAGCTGTTTGCCCCGTCCGCAAGCGTCTGCATGGTTAGGAGATGGCGGTCGACCAAGTCCAGATCTGCGCTGTTCACGTACCCGAGCCCATAGTGTTGGATGGGGTGCCTCCCTCGACCGTTGCCTTCTGGCAATCCCCAGAATTGATAAAAGAGCTTGCCGTCGAGCTCGTGGCCTATGAGCTGCTTCCACTTGCCCCTGATTCGGATGTGCAAGGTGATCCTGATCTCTGGCTCGGCGAAGTGCGAATTGTCCGTTCGGAGCGCAGTCACAAAGGGAAGCTGGCGGCTGGGAAGGTACAACACCCCTGCTCTCCGGAAGGTGCGTTCGTCGATTGGCAGGCTCAGCGGATCGAACCACTTGAGGCGACCGTTGAAGATGCGTTGGTTGATCAGATGTCGGACGTCGGACGAGGCAGGCGTCACGTATCTGGGGCGAGCGATACTCGATGGTACGGGTGGGGGTGGCGGAAGGAAAGGGAGCCGCGAGAAGAAGTTCGGCTCGAGCGCGGTTCGAAGTGACAAGCCTTGTGCGGAAAACTCGGCGACCTCTTCGGGAGTCCATGCCCGGGCAGAGTACGGATAGGTGTCCTTGAGGGTGCGACCCGGCCGTTTTGCTTGCTGGCTTGCCACGTCGTCCGAAGCCTCAGCACCCGAAGACGAAGCTGCTTCGAAGCCAGCCTGGTTCGAGGGGGTCACGTGTGAAGGCACTGGGGAAGCCTGGTCAGCCAGGTCTTGCTCATCGTGGTGCGCAAGGTGCGGATCGAATGCAAAGGAGCCCATGGAGCCCATGCTCAGCCTGGGAGGATGCTGTCCTGCCGAATTGTGTTCCCATCTGCCTTGGGGCTCGATAGCTGAAGCAGCCGGGTCGTATCTCCACCCACTCTGCAGGTTTTGTTGGTAAGGCGGACCGGGCTGCGCAAAGGTACCGACATCATGTGAAGTTTGTCGATGTCCATTGGCAGAGTCGACCGAAGAAGGGGTGTGCTGCGTATCAGCTCGCTGTCGAGGGCTCTGACCCAAGAACGAGCTCCATTCCTGCCATGACTGCTGGTCACCCAGATCCATAGGCGTCGCAGCGACGATGCTGAAGCCGTACAGGCATAGACAGAGACGAAGAGGGCTAAGCAACGTCATCGGAACGAGAGCTGTCGCCAAAGCGATTTGATGATGGGGGCTGAGAAAGCAAAGTCCGCCTTACTCCTGGACCTGATTTAAGCTGCTTGGGTGTGACTGATTCGGTGCTTTCTGTGCATCGTCTCTCGCCTCGTGATTGGCAGCATAGCGGATGCGATGGGGCGGTCGTTGGTGGCGATCCTCATTCAAGTCAGCCTAAGGTTGTCGGATTTAAGGAGTTGTCTCGAAACCGTATCTGATACACCCAACGCTGCATCACAATGTTGCAATGGTTCCAACATCGGACATGAAAGGGGGGAAGGCTGAGGATGTCTTGATACGTATGAACAGGGCCAAATGGAACGATCGAGACCGAACGGGACCGTTGCCGCGGTCGGACTCATTCCCACGGCGGGAACCTAGGCGTCCGTCGGAAGTGCGATGCATCATTTCCTCGAGCAGCAACGATCGTCCTTGTCAGCTCCTCACTCGTCGTCCCAAAAATCATCCTCCTCTTCCTTCCTCGCGCCGACCACGCCTCTCCCGACGGAATCCGATGCTGCATTCTGCTCTGCAAAGCCCAGTATCGGCTTCCTGTTCTCTCTGGGGTCTATAATGCCACTCTGGCCCAAGCGCCACTCGAGCGCGCCTGTCGAGAATTTGTCTGAGTTCCCTAGCTCCTCGAAGCCGATAATCTTGTCCTTACTCACTCCGTCCTTGAACGTGATCAAACACGGCAGGACGGAGACCTTGAGCTTGGCCGTAAGGAAGGGGCAATTGAGCACGTTTGCTTTGAGGAAGAGCGTCGTCGGATGGAGGCGCGCCAGGACGGTGAGATGGCGATCGAGCAGCGCACAGCGCGGGAACTTGGGATGGAAGAAGTGGATCGCAACCTGGCGTTCCGTGGAGGAGAACGAGATGAGGTCCTTTTCGTTGGTGATCTCGGTCAAGAGGCCTTTCATCGAGGCGGTCGAGGTGTGTTGTGCGAGGTTGAGAGAGGTGCTTGGATCTGAGGCGGATTTGTGTGCAGCGATCTCTTGCCGGAGCTCCTCCATTCTTCGCTCCCTGAACTCGGCCATGTCGAAGCCGGCTACCGTGTCCTCACCGTCGTGGTTGAAGTTGGATTCGTCCTCCATCATGTCGAGCTCCTTATCGAGCTCCGCGAAGAGCTTCTCGTCGTCGTTGTCATCGTCCTCGTCATCGTCTGATGCGGCGTTGCGTTCAGACCTGCCGATCTGGTATGCGGTGGACGATTCGATGAACGTTGAAGATGCGTTTGATGGCCCCGCTTCGTTGTGAGCCGCTGCCGATGTTGATGTCTCGGCCATCTTTGCGTAGTCTGCAGGTGGTGCTCGTCAGTGAAGTGGTGAAGAGAGCAACACTTTTTCCTTCTTGTGTGCTTCTTCTGACAGAGCGCGCGTGTCGTGCAATTAACACCAACACCCTTCGCTTTGCTTGAATCGGGTGCGCTATCGGGGCTGCGCTAAGCACACGACCCTTTCAACCTTGCTGCGCATGCACCATGTAGCAAACAAAGGGACCCATTCACCATTGTCCCTTTGCTGTCGCCTGCCTTATCACCATCCTGCGTCGAGTCTGTTCTTCGTACCACCACAGCCTCGACCGGACGGAGGTGCTCTTAGGAACGCATCGCAGAGCAAAGAGCAATGCGTCCTTCGATACGGCCCTTGACGTCAAGGTGGGCGCCATTGAACGAGCCCTTGCGAACCAAGAGCGCGGTGCGAACAGCACAGCAACACGCATCTGGCATCATTGGGGCGAGTCAACAAAGGACGCATCTACTAAGGCTATCAAGAGCGACGTATTGCACAACGGCAAAGATGAAGCCTCGATCTCGTGGCGAGACAAGCGCAGTAAAACGGTCGTGGAGTGGACCCTTCGCGAGCTGTCGACGGATGGCAACGTCAGCGACGACGACCGAAAGCACGATGAACATAAAGAGCGTGGGAGAGGCTAGTAGGCCCGTTCGCAGTACAGGGCCGCAGACTCCGACATCCTTCCTGCGCACATTCAGCAGCACCTCGCTCGCACCATCACTACAACCCGCCTTCTCCTCCTTAAGCTTCGCCGGCTTGCTACTCTCCAATCCGCCGAGCCGCGCCGGTCAGCGAACACGGCGTCCCTCGCCCGTCTTTGACCGGTTCCGCGCACGCACTCCATCACCGACAACGACTTCTGCCGCCTTCATCAACGGCACGAGCTCTGGCGGCGGCGGTCCTCCTCGACGCCTACCACCTTCTCCTCCCGCCCGCTCCTCCCTCGCCTCCCTGATCGCGCGCATCGACTCGCGCGTCTTCTCGTCGCTCCCTCGCAACTTTGTGCTGTACACCATCATCGCGCTCAACTTCCTCGTCTTTGGCTCGTGGATCTACGCCGCTGAGACGCTCAAAAAGTTCTCCGATCCGCGACCGTACATCTTTCTCTCGAAAAACTTCCTCTCGGGATGGACGAATGTGAAGGAGGGTCGATGGTGGACGATGCTCTCGTCGTGCGTATCGCATGAAGAAGTGAACCATTTCTTGGTCAATATGGTTTCCCTCGCCTTTATGGCTCCCCCGGTCCTCGCCCTCACTGGACCAACAACGTTTGTGCTGCTCTACTTTGGCGCGGGCATGGTCAGCAGCGTCGTCAGCATGGTCGGAAAGCAACTCGTGCCAGCCAAAGACCAGAGAGGACTGGGAAGCTTCAGTCATGGTGCCAGTGGAAGTGTGTACGCGATCATGTCGACGTTCGCGTGTGTCAACCCCACAGCGACGTTCCTGATCTTCTTTGTGATTCCAGCGCCAGCGTGGGCGTGCGTCACCGGCATCTTCGCCTGGGACCTCTGGCACGCCAGCAGGACGCCAAAGGGCAGAACCGACTCAGCTGGGCATGTTGGCGGTATTCTAGCAGGCATCGCGTTCTGGAGATTCGGTCTCAGAGGCGTTCGTCTTTAGTAGATGCAGCAATACAGCATTCTCACAACGTGGCATTGCGAGCGAACTCGTGCGTCTACCCAAAGTACAGATCCACCAACATGGTGGCTACACCCAACACGATCTCGAGCATGATGAGCAAAATCACGACGATCTCGAGGTACTCCGAGTGACTACTGGTGACTTGATCCTTGAGCAGCTGCAGCATGTCCTGCAGCACCTCGACGCGGGTATTCAGCAAATCGATGCGTTGGGGGATCTCGAGGTAGCTTCTCGCCGCCGAGTAGAGCGGTTCCAGATCCGGCTGTCTCCAGAAGATCTCGGGCGAATCGACGATGCTTCCGACAAGATGGATGTTCATACGCAGAATGAACAGATGGCCGATCTGCTTCATGATCTCGGCAGGCGGCATGCCGATCTTGCCGCTCTCGGCGATGGATTGCGGGATGTCCTTGGTCGATTCGATCGTGTTGTCGATGATGCCTTCGAAGAACGAGATCTTGGTCGACTGGGCGAGGGCGTGCGAGAGCGAAAGCTTGGTCATGTACGAGGATCCGCGGCGGAGAGTGATGACGTCGTTGTAGATGCGCGAGTAGTCGGCGAGGTACCAGTGCAGATCTTCGGACTCGACGTCTTCAGAGGCGAGACGTTCGACTTCGAACCGACGGAGCTCGCGGAGAAATCGCTTCTCCTCCTGCAACGTCATGCCCCAGATGACAATGGTGCCGTAGTCCATGATGAAGAGCTCGGGGATGACGTCTTCCACCGAGAAACGGCTGCGTTTGCGTTTGTTGGCGGCTTCAGAGCCTGGTTGAACATTGCCATCTTGCTGTTGATCCTGTTGCTGCAGTTCAGGGATGCCAAGCAGATCGCCCGTCTTTGCAGGAGCGTCTTTGGATGGAGCGGTATCGCGGTGCGTTGATCGGTGCTTGCCGTTGCTGTTGCCATTCGCATTCGAGGGAAGGAGGCCTCTTGCCTCGTCGACGTGCTTGTAGGTATAGGTGGTGTATACACACTCGTCAAAGGTGAGCACGTTGGTCTGGTGACTGGACCTTCTCGCATTGAGCCATTTGGTGAGCTCGCGCATCCGATACGAGGTGGCTGTCGAGTAGGCGGTGACCCTTGGCAGCTTGGCGCGCGATCGTTTTGTCAATCTCCTCGCATCACGTCGCATCGAGCCTTCCGGAATCTGATCCAGCTGCTTGTATACCTCGACCGCCTCTTCGTCCTCGCCCTCGCCTGCATCGTCGGAGGAGCTGTCGTCGTCGTCGACCGAGTTTGTAGCGTTTGCGTTTGGAGCTACGGTGGGTGCTGGCGGCTCAGAGTAGGACGACTTGCGACTGTATCCTGCGGAAGCAGGGCCTGGATTGCTTTGTGCAGATGTGGTTCCACCACTGGTACCGATGTTGGGAGAAGAAGCGCCGCTGGTGCCATCCTCAGGCTCCTCGGGGAGGATCTTGAGTTTGGACGACTGTTTTGTTGAGCGTGTGCTTCGATACATGGTGGCTGCTGTGCTGAGCCGAGCGCTCGTTCTCGACGTCAAATGTGGTGGTGAAAGGGTGGTGAGCTCAGGTCGGATGAGCGGGATGTCAGCAGTACGATGTGTGGTGGTCAAAGCGAGAGATGAATTCTTGCCTGTGACGTGCTGCTGCTGCTGCACTTTTTCCCACTCTGCAGCAGAGGGTGGAGGGCCAAATGCTGCTTTTTGTATGGTCACACACACACGTTCCCACGCTCCAGCCATCATCCCACCACCTTTTCGTGACTTCGTAGAAAGACCCTTTCGGGTAGTCCGCACCATTCTCACGCTCTGACTCACACAGCACGGCGCTGCTCAGCTTGTCCCATTGCCAACTTGCTCAGCCTTGTCTTTGTTGTGTATATATAGTCTATTGATCTCTCACGCCTGCTGCTTCCAGTACGATTGTCCAATCTCAGCGACCTGATCCACCAATGTCTTCAGATCCTCCATCTTGGTCCTTGGGTGCACCACCAGGCGAATGTAGTCTCCAATTCCATTTGGCAGAGGTGCAAAGTCGACCGCGAACATCCTCCTCGTCTTGAGCTCCTGGTAGACGTGCTGCGTCGCCGCTGATCGCTTCTTGACCTCTTCCGCATCCAGCTGCCAGCTGGCGCTGTCGTCCACCCGCCCAGGTTGAAGCGGTCGGAAGCAGATCTGAAGGAAGAGTGGATCGGCAAGGGGTCCCAATTCGATCTCTGTCGGCTTGGATCGAATGTACTCGACCAGCTCGATAGCCAGCGCCAAACCTGCATCGACATGCGCACCGAAGCCGTTCTTTCCATAACGGACCCAGTACAACCAGAACTTGAGCGCATCTCCACGGCGGCCGCATCCCATGGTCTTCATCGCCGCATTCTCTCGACGATCCTTCGAGTGGAACAGGTATGCTGCGTCCAAGCTGTTGGCCGAGAGCGTGTCAGCGTCTCGCACCAGCAGGAAAGAGCATTGCAGCGGCACATTGAGCAGCTTGTGCGGATTGATGGTGATCGAGTCGGCCAGATGACTGCCCTTCATCAGATCAGAGTACGTCTGGCGGTGCGAGAACACGATTGGCCCACCCCAAGAGCCGTCAATGTGCAGCCAGCAGTTGTGCTTCCGTGCGACCGCGGACAGCTCGGGCAGCGGGTCGAAGGAGCCCAGCACGGTAGTGCCAGACGTGGCGTTGATGAGGAACGGTGTTCCCGTGCCTTGCTCCTTGGCCGCAGTCAAGGCGTGATCGAGAGCCTTTGGATCCATGCGACCGGCGTCGTCGCAATCCACCTTGACCACCGAATCCAGTCCGAGCCCGGAAGAGATGGCTGCCTTGTCCAGCGAGTAGTGACTTTGCGATGAGGTGAAGAGCAACGGCCTCGGCGCTCTCTTCTCTTCCGTCAACTGCTGCATGACCCCTAGCATGCCCTGTGTCCTAAATTTAGGGAACAGATTGGCAAGCGCCGTCTGCACCGCCAGCGTATTCGCCGACGAGCCACCAGGCATCGTCAATCCATCGGCCTTCTTCTCGGTGAAGCCAAACAGCTCGCATAGCCCCTCGACGCACCTTTCCTCGGCCAAGCTCAGCACCGGCGACGCCGACATAACGTGTGCGTTGGCATTGACTGCGCTCAGCACCAGGTCCGCTGCGATACCGACAGGCGTGGGGGCAGCATACAGCTTGTCCAAGAATCGACCCGTCCACGGGTTCACCGAGTTGTCGAAAACAAGCTTGATGGCGTCGAGAAGCGCATCGTCGGATGCAGTCTTGTCTGGAAGGGAGAGAGAGACAGCTTTGCGGAAGTCTGGGATGCTGCCCCACGGTGCGACGTAGGTATCGGGCTGCTCGCCGGATGCGATGAAGTTTTGGACGAGCTCGAGTGCCTGTGGCAAAATGCGAGCTGCCTCTACGGACGAAGGCTCGACCTGGAGTGGGCTGAGCGTAGAAGGCCCCGCTCCATTGACGCCGTTGCTATGTCCGTTGACAGTCATATCGTCGAGAGGCCGAGTCCGTCGAGGGGGGTTTGATGATGTGTAGTGTGAAGGAGGGAAGCATCGCATGCAAGAAGATCTTCTTTTTGATCATTGCCGCCCCACAGTCTTTCACATCTCCGCTAAATCCTCTTTACCGCCAAGAGCCAAAAAAAAGTCTCCGAAGAAGACGCCGCTCTCAGGCTTGCTTTTTGCTCCATCTGATTGCGACTCGACGGACCCTGTTGACACCATCACGCTCTCACACTTGCGCAATTGGTTTTTTTTGGAAAGGGCTTGGCATGGACTCTACTTCGGTTTGACGGCCAAGAACCTCAGCCTGACATACATGACACTCCAGGTCCCCGTGCTGGCATCGTATGCGTCTGACCGTAGCGCATCCTCGACTTCGGCTACGACTTCTTCTCGCTCCTCTTGACTGTCGAATGCGTTGAGGAACGGACCTGCAAAGGTGCTCAGCCAGCCCTTCAGCCCGCTCTCCTTCGGTAGTGGTGTGAGTCTCGGCACAAGCTCGCAGGTCTCCACTGTGAATCCGGCTTCTTGAAGCAACTTGGTGTACTCGGCAGCGGTGGGAAAGAACCACGGATCCAGAGGTGCTGGATCGACGCCGCGTCTGCTCAGAGCGAGGTGCAGATGGGATCGGACACCGACGCAGTTCATGAACCCGCCCATCTCGGCAGCGAACGAACCGCCTGGTCGAAGGCTGGAGTAAACATTCTGAACGACAGAGGAAGGCGAGCGTTTCATCCAGTGTAGCGCGGCGTTGCTGAACACCTTGTCGAATTGTCCTCGCTGCCCTTGCGCGATCGGGTCCTGTGCGTCTCGCACTTCGAACTTGGGAGTACCGTCGGCGTCGACGTCTATGGATGCGTTTGCTTTCTTGATCATGTCCTCGCTGGCGTCCTGACCAAAGACGAGTCCGCGTGGGCCAACGGCAGAGGCTAATTTGCAGGTCAGCTCGCCGCTACCTGAGAGCAGGAATGGTGATCTCGCTGTTAGTAGGTGATCGTCCCATGACACGTATTCCTGGACTGGAACGATACATACCGCATCCCAAGTCGAGGATCTTGTCTCCCGGTTCCGGGTCAAGCAGCTTCAGAACGGGCGCCGAGTACTCGTCAGAGTAGACGAAAGACGCATTCTTGCGGTAGACATCGGCGTCGTCGGATCGATGGTATGCTTGCGAAGACATATCCTGCTATCGAGTCTCCGTCAGACTGCGCAGCCGGTGCTTGTGACGGCTACAGTGAATTGCAAGGAGGCAAGGGATGGTACTGGCTCGTCCTGTCGTGGGGAGTCAGTGTGGGGGAGGAGAGCATTCAGGGTCCACCTTCGTGCTGCAGGCACCAGGCACACCGCTGACTCGAAGCACAAAGATTCCGGCCGACAGCCTTCGCAACGTCAAGCTGGGAATTTCTTCTCAACAGGGCCCGAAAAAGTTCTGAACACGCCGATCCCTTCTTCCTTCCTCACCATCATCTCCCATCGTAACCGACATTGCATTTCACCATCGCCGACATCGCCTGTGTCTCTCTCGCTCGACCCCGACCAGACTGTGTCTCTTTCCCCCTTTCCTCCAGACACACCCGCTTAACACTCTGTTGACAGCCGAACCAATGTGGTTGCCATCAATTTTTAGTAGCGGGTAGACTGATGCACCTTTTTTCTTCCTTTGCGCTGTCCGCCTCTCATTGATCCTCACGGGGAGACGGGGGGAGGAGGGCGTAGAGGAGGGAGGATCCCGCACAGACACCACTTGCCCGCCATGCTTCCAGGGGTAGGCGGTCACATTCGTCGGGTGACATTTAGCACAAGATCGATTCGGTTAGTGACGATGCAATGCCAAGGACGTTATGAGTAAAAACTATGTGCGCATGAGGATATATCACTCTTGGAAGAGCATACTTTTCCCAGGCAGAAACCCCCCACCCGGCCCAGTACCATTGGACCCAGTCGGACCCTCGAACAGCTCCCCTCTCCTCACGGCCGCCTCCGCCGCCCTCTGCGTCAACCTCTGCAAACTTGGCGGCAACACTTCATCCACGTCCTCCACCTGGACACTGTTCCCCAGCTCCTTTGCCACCCTTACGGGTACCGCCTCGGCGATGGTGCCACTAACACTCCCCTCTGCGCCCAGCTGAGACGGCGCGATCCCGGGTTCATTCTGCAACTCCAAATCCGGATCGAACGGCTCCCTTCCCACGATCCCCCTTAACACGCCCAACGCGCCGATCTTGGAAGTGACAAGGTTGGCATGGGCGCACGTCTGACTCGTCACGCAGCTCGGACACCCCTCGTTGCACGGGCACGCTTCGATGACGCTAATCGCAATGCGAATCAGCCCATCGAGGTGTTCAAAGGCTTTCGCGCACACACCGCCGTTCTGACCGGGCATGTCGTAGAAGATCAACCGCGCCGGTCGTTTGCGGGATGAGGGCTTGGCGGCGTACTCCTTTTCGGCGATCTTGCATTCGGTGCGGACATCGCCCGCGATGGAGACGACGAACATGGGTGTGAGGGATAAAAGGGCGTGTTCGGCCGCGTGGATCGCTGCGGCGGCGTTGATGCGTTTGCTCGTCATCGCGTCGACCAGCCAGGTGGGGACGTCGATCCACAACCCCCGCGTATGTCGGATGAATGGAGGACAGTCTACTTCGACAGCATCCAAGATGTTCGCTCGACGATCCACCTTAAAGTACCCCCACACGTAACTGGCGATCGTCACCTTACCGTAGTAGGCCAAATACGGCGATTCGCGCAGTCGTCGAATGCGGTAGGTCTCCATCGCATCCGTATTGGTGTGATCCCGGGGACGCGTGTGGTAGTTGACATCCACCTGCACCATCCGTGCGATGCGCGTGTCGTGGTTGATCTCGCGACAGATGTAGCTCAAGCCTTGGTGCATGAAGACGGCCCCTTCGAAAGCTTCGAAGATGGCACGTTCGATTTCGACCTCTTCCATGACGCGTGCGCCACCGGGACGACGAGGCGTATCGTCGATGTAGCAGTAGCTGTCCTGGCGTGCACCGCGGATGGCAACGTCGCGCGCTGGGTTGGGTCGCAGTTCTTCCCGACAGTAGAAGTAGCCCGTTCCGTCCGTCTCGAGTCGCGTCTGGCACAGTGTGGCGAGATGAGGGCCAAAGTACTGCTCGTCGTCCTCGAGCGTGATCGGCATTTCTTCGGCTGCACACTGCAGGTGCGATTCGAGGATGAAATCGTTGCCCAGATCGACCGAGAGTGCTGCGTCCGGTTGGAGGAAGATTTCGTCCGGAAAATGCATGTAGTGCTGATCCATGGGCCAGGGGTCGCCGATGAGCACCGAGAGCGAGTCCTTCTGTCGACGACCCGCTCGACCCGCCTGCTGTCGCAGACTCGAGATCGAGTACGGGAAGCCGAGCATGATCACCGCGTCGAGACTGCCAATGTCGATGCCCAGTTCGAGGGCTGAGGTGGCGACAATGCCCAACAGCTGGCCCTTGAACATGTCCTGTTCGATCTTTCGTCTGTCTTGCGGCGAATAGCCGGATCGATACGACATGACCTTGTTCACTACATCCGGGCGGTCTTCGAGCAGAAGATCGTTTCGCACTTGACGCATCACGATCTCGCACGTGCGTCGCACTTTGGTGAAGATGATCGTTCGGACGCCGCGCTGGATGAGGTGCCGGAAGACTTTGGACACTTCGGCGTAGCTGCTGACACGACCCTGTGCAGGGTCCGACTCGTCGATGTAGGGTGGGTTCCAGATGAGCCACTCCTTTCTCCCCGCTGGCGACCCGTCCTCCGTAACAACGTGGACATCTTCCACCCCAAACAGCGTCTGCATGTGCTGCTTTGGATTGGCCACCGTCGCACTGCAGCTGACGAACTGCACGGTTTTGTTGCCTAGTGCACTGCAGATCCGCTGCAGACGACGCATGATGAAGCTCACATGCGCTCCAAATAGACCATTGTAGATATGCAACTCGTCGACCACAACATAGCGCAGATTGCGCAGGAAGCGTCGCCACAGATCCTCGCTCGGCAAGATCGACTGGTGGAGCATGTCCGGGTTGGTGAAAATAACCGAGGCGCGTTCGCGGATGTCCTTGCGCAGGTCCTTGTCCGTGTCGCCGTCGTACGTGGCGACGATGGCGCCCTCGACGCCTTCGCAGTTGGCGATGAGGTCTTGCAGCGAGCGCCGCTGGTCTTGGGCCAAAGCTTTGGTGGGGAAGATGAACATGGCGGTGGCTTCGCCGTCCTGCTCGATGGCGCCGAGGACGGGCAACTGGTAGATGAGCGACTTGCCCGACGAGGTGGATGTCGAGACGATGACGTTCTTTTGCTCGTTGAGTGCGTTGAGTGCTTCCGCCTGATGAGCGTAGAATTGCTCGATGCCGTGTGTCGCATAGAGCGCGTTGACGACGGCTTGCGAGAGAAGGTAGTTCAGCTCACCGGTCTTGGCAGGTCGCTCGTCAAACACCTTGTGGCCGCCAGGGACGATCTGGTCCTTCCACCAGGGAGCAATCTTCATCTCCTCGATCACCGAAGCGACGCTGGGTCGATGCTCGGGGTTCTTCATGAGGAATTCGAGGCGGATGCGCTTCTTTTGTGGTGTATCGCCTTCGGTGCGTGATGCCGTCTCTGGGTTGAGTGGGACGTGGTCGTGTGCTGCATCGATCAGAAGCTGCACAGGGTCCTCGTCTTTGGCCTTGCAGGCTGCGAGCAACTCCAGCACAGCTTGCTCGAACTTGAAGTTGCGCTTGTTGATGAGCTTCATCATGGATGCTGTCGACGGGAGCGAGTAGAGCTTGGGATTGGATTTTGGCTTGGCGTTCGGATCGGCTGGCTTTCGATTCGGTCCTCGGCGCATGCCCGGACGCCCTCTCGCTGTCGCCTTGGGTCCTTGCAGGGTTCCATCGTTGAACTCGAATAGCAAGACATACTCCTCTCTCGCCCTCTGCTTGCCTTTGGCTTGGAGCTGTTGCACCTCGAGCTCGGCAGGCGGCAGCAACGGCCCCTGCGGTCCGCCTTGACCGTCCTCATCTGCGACATCCTGAAACCCACCTCCAGTGGTCGCAAATCCAGCCGAATCCACCGCCATCGCCGCTGATGCCGCAATCGCAACGGCATTCGGATTGTCAGGAATATACGGATCGCCCTCGGCGATTGCCTCGGCCGCTCTCTCGTACAGCTCGTCTCGATACTGCGCGCTCGACTTTTGCCGCCTCTTGACAGTATTGCTGGCAGGATTCTCGGCATTGGCTCGACTGTCCATATGCACTTGAAGCATGTCGTGTTCCACATAGGCGAAATGAATGAGCTCGCCGCACAAACTCTTGATTTGTGCAATCTCGAAGATCTGCAGCGGTCGTTTGGTGAGACCCTCGACACTGGTCTTGATGGTATCGTAGGTGGTGGCCATATGCTTTCGAGCCGAGCAGAAAGAATAGACGGTATTGATAGCGCGAAAGGTCTTTTCGAGCTGGAGGAAGTGTTCTGGCCACGGATCTGTGCGTTCGAGGACGGGCTTTTCGAGGACTGGCATCTCCGAGGCAGACCTTGCTGATTCTGATGGAGCAATTGAGGGTTCTCTACCGACGAGAGCGTCTCGTGTCGGGGCAGAAGCAGCGGCAATGCTGGCTGTGACGGAGCGTGCGTTGCGTCCTCGAGGCTGCCTCTTTTCTGATGGTGGAGGTGTGACGGGTAGTACAAGTGCTTCGGTAGCCGCTCTCGTCGGCGTGGAGGGTGGACCCATTGGCGGCGGGACTGGAGCTGCGGCTATTCTTGCTGCTGTGCTTGCATGCCCATTCGTCGCTGACAAGGCCTTCGAAGTCGATGGCGGTGACACGATGCGGAAGTCGTAGTCATCTTCATCTCCTGACTTGATCTCTATTACTTCAGCCTCCGCTTTGACAGATACCGGAGGCGCGAGGGAGCGGCGGGCGAGGGTCGGAGAAGCGAGCAAAGGGTCATCCTCGCCTGGCTCTTCTTCCGACTTGACCTCCTCGATTGTCTCTTTGGCGCGACCGTTCCCAAGAGTTGACTTTGCAGTTGAGCCGGTGCCGGAGGATGAGCTCGCCTGATTGAAGCTGCGAAGGCGCGACTGCTCGACCGCATTGGCGATGTTACGACTGGCCGCCTTTCTTCTCGTTTCTGACGGCAACTCGGTCGGATCGATCGGTCCTGTGCTCTTCAAATTGGTGGTTCGAGACAGGAACGGTGCTGGTGTCGCTGAGGTTCGACCCAGGAAGAGTGGGTTCTCCTCCTCGCTGGCTGCGTCTAAGATCTCCTCGGCGTGACCAGCTGCCGCCGTCGAGGATTGGACCCTTGTGCTCCGACTTGAGCGTGGGGAGTTGACACCATCCTGTCGAGCCTGTGTGCGCTGATGCAGGATTCGCTGACCCTTGCGGATCAATTTTGGCATGATGCTATGTGGACATCGCCGATCGTCAAATGGGAGTATGTCTGGTCCTGAAGCTGTATGGATGAGGGTATGGTGTTGGACATGTCGCTGAGGTGAGCTGAGCTGTCAACTTGAGCGCTGATTCACGCCTTGTTCGCCTCCACTTTGGCGTAAACGAGCTGCGCGCTCCGCTTTTCTGGACCCCGATTCTTTGACCGACTTCCGAACTGCACTTTTGCAGATGTCGTCCTTCACCACCATCTCTCGCCATCGACCTCGACGTCGAGCACAGCAGGCTGTCGTCCACTACACCTCTCCATCCGACGATCCTACCGTACCGACCATCGCAAGCGCATCACGATGCCACGACTACGAACATCGCGCTCGACCCCACCCCCGGAAGGGTTCGACGAAATCGAGCCCATCCTCGACGAATACGATCGCAAGATGCGCGATGCCGAGACCTCGGACACGGAAGGCAAGCGCAAGGTCGAAACGCTCTGGCCCATCATCCAGATCAACCATACGCGCAGCAGATACATCTACGACCTCTACTACAAGCGTGAGGCCATTTCGAGAGAACTGTACGACTGGTTGCTCAAGTATCAGTATGCCGATGCCAAGTGAGTGCCCGCCCCAAAGGAGAAGGAAAGAGAGAGAGAGAGAGTGCTGACAAGACGGTGATATGATGGTGATGACGTACCGCAGCTTGATAGCCAAATGGAAGCGAACAGGGTACGAGAAGCTATGCTGCGTACGATGCATCCAGTCGAGAGTAAGTTCGAGCCTCACAACATCAAATCGTACTTCAGCTTGATACTCACATCACCTTTTTCTGTCTATATGGCTCGTCAGGATATGAACTATCAAGGATCAACATGCATCTGCCGCGTACCACGGGATCAGTTGCGGCCCGGCACCGTGGTAGAGTGCGTACACTGCGGCTGTCGTGGTTGCAGCTCATCCGACTAGACACTTCAAATCATACCCAATCGAGACATCGCATTCCCATACCGCCTATCGATAACAGACGCTTGTGCTCAGTTTGCAGACAGCAACAATCTGGTCGAGAGAAAAGGGCGAAATCGTTCGTGTAGATGCATAGTGAAGCGATACATGGGGAGAGAGAAAAGCGAACTCAAACAAAGAAGACTAGTCGACGCGCATGGGGCTGCCGGGGATAACGCCAGCAGCGTGGGCGCCGTCGATGATGGGGTTGCCGAAGTTGTCGACGCGGGGCGTGCCAGCGGCCCCGGCCTTGTTTCGGCGGCCCAGCAGCGTTGCGTTGCCCATGTTGAGCTCAAAGCCGCGCTTGCGATTCGAGTTCTGGCCACGGTCGCGCGGGCCTGCACGGCCATCGTAGAGCGCTGCTTCGGCCAGACGACGGTCGGCGCCGCCACGACCTTGGTACTGCTGCGCTTGCTGTTGCGGCTGCTGTTGTTGTTGCGGAGGCGCAGTGCGTTGCTGTGTCGGGGCTTGGGCAGCTCCATTGTTGCGAGCACCGCGCTGCTGCTCGACAGCTTTGCCAGCTGCATCGCCGTACTTTCTGCGAGCCTCGTCGGCCTCGTCGCTCTCGTCCTCCTCGTTGAGTTCGCCGAGCGGGTTGTTGCCACCAGCGCGCTTGCGTGCACCTTCCTCCTCCATGCGGTGGACGGCATAGGTGACGTCGAACGCCTCCTTGAGTCGGTTGATGCCGGGCGACATCATGGCATTGCGAGCAGCGTTGCCCGACTTCATCGAGGCCAACAGTGGCGAGTCGAGCGGCATCTCGGATGCCTTGGCCAGAGCAATGTCCGCCGAGTTGAGGTCCGGGATCGGGTCCTTGACATTGCACCATGGGTGGCGCAGGAACTCGTCGATTGTGTATCGTTGTCTTGGGTCGACGCAGAGCAGATGTGTAATCAGGTCCTTGGCCGACTTGCTGATGTCGTCCCACCAGGGGCTCAAGAAGGTGTAGTAGCCCTTGGCCACCTTCTCCGTCAGCACCGAGATCGACTCATCGTAGAATGGAGGGAAGCCGCAAAGCAGTGTGTAGAGCACACACCCGAGCGCCCACATGTCGACCGACTTGGAGTAGCGCTCGTCCTTGACAATCTCGGGCGCGGTGTATCCGACCGTACCGCAAGGCGTCATGGTGCTCTCTTCCCAAACGACCTTGCTGAGACCAAAGTCGGCAATCTTGACTCGACCAATACCGCCGCCACCGATGCCGGGCATGAACTCGCCCTCATCCTCCTTCTCCTCGTCGTAAGGACGCTGGATGGGATGCTTGGACGGGATGATCTTGATCGACTCGAACAGCAGGTTCTCGGGCTTGATGTCTCGGTGGACGACACCGCGCTCCTCGTGAAGGTATCGGATGGCGTGTGCGACTTGCAGGATGACGTGGCGTGCAAGAGCTTCGCTGAAGTAGGTGAGCTTGACAATTTGATGGAACAGCTCGCCGCCCTCCATGAGCTCGAGCACCAGGAAGTAGTGCTCGCGCGATTCCGAGAACGATTGGAGCTCCACGATACCGTCGTGCTTGAGATTACGCATGATCTGCACTTCTTTGAGGATGTTTGCGCGCTGTTGGAAGAAAGTGAAGAGGAGATAGAAGTTAGTCGGTTGCTCCGTCAACGATCAGTGCGACTTAAAACACGACCAGAGGGTAGGGAGAGGAGGTTGTGGGTGGGAAACGCAGTCCGAGGGCCAAGACGCCGCTCTCTGGCCATGAGTGCGGCCGCAAAGCGACGAAGATGCTGTGCGCATCGGACGCGATGAGAGGGAAGTTGACTGCGGTGTCGATCATCGCGCCGAGAGCAACGATGACAGATCCGGAGGTCGGGGAGATCGAAAGGGGGAAGCTATGTGCATGATGGGGAAGAGATGAAGGAGGAGGGCGAAGGGGGTTGCTCCAGTAGGAGCATGCAAGACTGAAATGGAAATTGGACGGGAGGAAGTGGAAGGTGTACATCGTGAAACGGACCTCTGTGACGCGGTTCTTCTTTCTGAAGTTGGGATCAAGTCGATCCTGTGGTGCCATCGACGGGTGACGTTGTCGGAAGTACATGGACGAAAGACGCGAGGGGCATCATCGCAGTAAGTGATGAGGGTGAGGAAAGGTAAGAGTGGTTAGTGTCCGGCGCCTGTTGAATGGCATCAATAAGAGGCTCGGTCTGGTCATTGCGAGCGCCGTGGTTGCTAACAAAGACGGACGAAAGTGAGCGGCGACACTGCATGATCTGGTCAAGATTGGCGGTCCTGCCTGAACAAGAGAGCGCTGCAGCGGGAGGCGGACCATGGAGAAGCACGCGCCGGCCGATCGACGGCAGCGTGGCTTCCCCATGGGCTGGGCCGCCGGCATGATCTGATCGACCTCCAGCGTGCACCTCCATGGCGCTCCTGCCAGCCACGGACGGCATGTGAGCAGGTACGGAGGAGCACGCAAGAGCGTCGAGAGATATGTGCGTCTAACTACCGATCCGGAGAGCCTTGGCCAGAGGTCTCCAAATTGGCAGGTCGTACGCAGCAAAGCGGGGCGATACGCTGAAGAGATCATAAATATTGTCCTTCCGCTATCGTCCGATGAACGAGAACAAGAAACGAGAACGGAAGCAACGAGCGACCACGGCGCGAGCAAGCGAAACCGGAACACGAAACGAGAACCGAACCCAAGAACCACGAAACCCGAACCTGGAACCGAAGCCGAACCTCAACTCAATGTCTTTACTTACCTGATTGCTGTTCAATTCGTACTTGCGGACGACCTTGATGGCGACCTTCTGGCCGGTCTGACGATCTCTCGCTTTGTAGACGTTGGAGAAAGCGCCGTCGCCCATCTTCTTGATGAGCTGGAATCGCTCGCTGAGACCCTCGTAGTAGGGCATCTTGTCGGAAGCCTCACGCTCCTCGGCAACGATGCGCTCGGCCTCGCGTTGGTATTGCTCGTTGGCGGAGCTGCCCTTGTAGGAGTTGGCAACGGGAACGCCGGCATGATTGCCGTTGGTGGACTGCTTCATATCGCGAGACTGATCTGCCTGGGTCTGTTGCTTTGCTGTTGATGAGGATGCTGTGGACGGTGCAGTGGCGGGGGAGGCGGCAGCAGCGTGGGTCTGCGAGGTGGAAGCTGGGACTGGCAGGGCCTTGTCTTGGGGTGCGAAGCCCGAGGCTGCTGCTGTTGAGTGGTTCCGTGAAGAAGAGGAGCTTTCGGCGGATTGGGCGTGGATTGAAGAGCCTGCAGTAGGGTCGTTCTAATGTTGGTGGGAAGGAGGCATCGAAACGAGCGGAGGAGGAGGCATCAGTATGTGGTTGGCTGTGCATGCAGATTCCGCACTCGCACAGCTATCGAGGAAGGACAAAGCGATGTCGGAGCCCTCGCAAGGCCGTCGTCAGGTAGCGATTCGGTGTCACGACGTTAGCGCAGCTGTATCACATTGGATGTATGCGCCCGGCGTAGATCGGTTGCGAGGATGTTGGTGGCCAAAAGGGAGGTCGCTAGCGGGATCCACCTGGTGGTTTCCGCCAAACCTGTTTCGAAAAATTGCTCCTTGGTGGGACCAAGCCGAGATTGGTGGGACCGAACCACGTCGCTTTGTGCGTGACAGATATGCTGTGCGAGTGTCACGGCAGTACTTACAGTCTGACCGTCTGGCGCTTCGCGAGCTGCCTTTCCGTGTCTGATAAAGTTCCTGAACTGCTCCAAAACGGGCATTGTGTGGGTTGTGGTCGAATGCGGGTGACGGACTGAAGGGGCAGATGAGTCGGCCTGTGTTCAAAGGGCTGTAGTTGGCGATGGACTCCTGAGTGTGTAATCCTCCGTGCTGGCTGGTGTAGCAGATGAGCGGCTGTGCTAGGCTTGCTGCAAGTGTAGAGGACTGCAATGCGAGTTGTCCTATGCTATGAACGAGATCGGATGTTTGCAACGAGCAGGTCGCTGAGCTTAGCGGTTGTGTAGTGTGGACTGTGTCGAGACCGATTAGAGCTGGGCGTCGACAGCGAGATGACGAGACGATGATTGATGAAAGGATGCAAGGAGCGCGATGTCGAGCAGGAAACTAGGAGGTGCGACGCAGAAACCGAGATGTAGGTGGTCGTGAAGGAAGGTGTGGATGACAAGCACGCTGCTGAAAGGAGCGAGCAAGTGGGTTGACGAGGCGGAATGGCCGGAGCGAGATGATGGAAGGGGATCAAGACGTTGTGGTGGGTACAAAGAAGTCTTTTGTACGAGGAGTGGTATCGAGGCGTCGGAGCTCACAATGTCAGATGCGTTGAGCTAGGTTAGAGCTGGCGATGATGATCCCGGATTGACGTCGGAGGCAGTATGCGAGGTGGATTGCTACTAGCTGGTTCCGGCTGATTGAGCGTGTAAGCTTTGTTTCAACGTGGGTAGGCTAGGGCACGGGAGGGCGAGACAGATTGTGGAACAACGTCGGTCGCAGAGAGGCGCGGTGACGGCGGTGACGGTAGCTAAGCAGTGAGGACAATAGCTTGCGGAGCAGCCTGTCAGCGAGAGAGCTTAGGGTTGAGAGATGAATGAGGTCAATAGCGGACCAGAGAGAGAGGAAGCGTGCGATGAGGTCAGGGGATCAGATGGATCATGCACCAGGACTCGTGGGAAGTTGAAGCGTGGTCGAGAGCTGGGCAAGAGGTGCTGGAGTTGGGTGCACGAGAAGCCGCCCTTGCAGAATGGATGATGATACAATAAAGAGGGGGAGACAGCAGAGAGACTGAAAGGCAGGAGTGACGATGTGGGAGAGGCAAGTGACGAAACCAGAGAACCCTTTGGCAGAACCCTGCAGCGAAGCAACGTCAGAGGAGCGAAAGGGTCGACGCAGAGGCAGTAAGCGAATGCGATGTTGTGAGCAGGGAGCACAAGAAGACACAGACGCAGAGACGCAGGCAGAGCCAGAGCTGCAGCCAACTCAACTCGGTACGGCAACACTCTTTTTTTGGTGCAGAAGGGGAAATGTTTTGTGCAGTTGCAGAGGCTAAGACGAGGGCATGATGACGACTCGCCCAAGGGAGCGGAGCGCGCAAGAGAGAGTTATAGCCGAAGCTGTGCCAACACTCAAAAGCTTCTGCAGTTGTTGATGATGCTGCTGATGACGACGATGATGCCGTCCAAGGGAGTGAGGTGCAGCAGCAGCTCAATCGACTCAATCTGACGTCTTTGGATGACTGTCGATCCAACCTTGTTCTGTGTGTGCTTAGCCCCGCGCTGTGCAGCGTCAGCGTCATTTCGCTTGACCAAGATTCAATCCGTCATATTGTGACTATCCATTCGAGTCTCACCCGCAGCAGCTCTATCTTCCTTGATCCGCTTCTCTCTGCATCTCGCTGTCTCCTTTGTCTTGAGCGGCTCCACGAGCAACCAGAGAGACTGCCACCAATGTGCTGATGAACCAGCTTGGAGGCACCTTGAAGCACACCTGCAGCCGAAGCGGCCGCCTGTTGAGTCGGCAGAGGACAACTGCAAACCGGCTTCTGCTGCTCTTCAATTAACAAGACTGAGGCTTGGTCTGAGTACAAATTTCTAATTGCTTTCAGAGATTGTAATGCGGGGCTTGCAAAAATAAATGGCTGAACGACGTAATCAAGCATGGCCGCTCGCCGCCTTTCCTGGCAGCACATCCATGACGCTGAGCTGCAGTGCGACTTTCACCTCATTGCTCTCTCGGCCAGACCACGCCCTTAAGTGGCGACAGCAGCGGCTGGCTCCTTGTAGTGCGCCGGCGTGACGCTTCCGAGTGCCGGACATGATGCCATCTCGTAGAGACCCTCTTCTAACTCCGTCTCCTGCAAGATGACAGGCCCTTCTTTCATCCCCCGCCCAAGTCATGCGATAGACCGGATCTGCGTCCACGTGTAGTGAGACGGATCGTCGTCCAGCATCTGGCCTCACTTGGCCAAACTTTTTCAAGCCCGATACCATCACGGACTTCCTGTTGTGCGTGTCTATTGTCCAACTGGCACACAGCGACGCTGATCGGGCAGATGGGAGCGACGTATCGCAAGATGAATGTGGTGCTTATCAGATGTACATGTTGCCGTCTCCCAGCACTGCCAAGTTGGCCGCTGGCTTGACGCGTCGCGAAGCTACAAAGTCCGATAGTGTTGATCCTGTGGAAGGCGAGTTTGCGGCAGATGAAGCAACGATGCTGTCGAGACCGGTCAAGGAGGCTAGTGTCTTGCTAGCTGACGGTGACAAGCGAGATGCTCCCAATGATCCGTACAGCTGAACATGAGACTGGAAAGTTACGTCCTCCAATAGGGTCAATATCGCGGGGACGCCATTGATGACAGCCTGTACGATAGCAAATGCGACGACGAGAGTGGACATATCGATCAGTACACGTTGGCTGCGGCCCTGTCAACCCAATCACTAGCTTTCGTGTCTGAGCCTACCTTTGAGAGGAATGCAGCGCCAAGCCCACTTGCAGTCTCGGGCGAACGCAATGGCTCCATTCTCTTCGAATCGACCTTCTCCTCGGCCAGGAAGGTTGGTGTCGCAAGGTACTTGATGGCAGCCTCGTTCTCCGAATCTGACTCAGAGTCCGTGTCTCGATATAGCTGCTGCTCCTGGCTGTACGAATCGACGATCACAACCTTCGAAGGCTTCGTTGCTTCGAGGAGGGTACTTGCAATCTCGTGGAATCGTGAAGAGCGAAGCTGCGGTGGTGGTGCTACCATAGCCACGGTGATGCTGCTGCCCGAGGAGGAGCTTGCGACAGCGATCGATGCGTGCTGTTCCGAGTCCGCGCGTAGAGAGTATCGCTGCTCCAACCTGTGACCTTGAAGGGAGGACAGGAAAGCTGCTCCTGCATTCCGGACCAACACCACAAGCGGGTTTCCTTGCTGCAGAGTGGAAGATGAGCCGGCTTCAGTCGCACTCAGTACGAGCTGCCCTTGAATCTTGGTAGCCACACCGTCATGGTCGAATTCGTCTTCGGATCCTGACTCGAGTTCGTAGCGAGGAGCAGGTGCGTCTCGGTTCACCGGATCGAAGTCCATCTTGATGGGCGCTGATGGGGATGGAGTAGCTGGACAGCTTCTGCGATGGCGAGTATCGTTCCGTTCGACAAGGCTGATCTCGCAGACGAGCAGGTAGCAGCTCTGATGTTGCAGGGAGGTTGGCTGGGTAGCATGGAACACACCTCGCTGTCAAGGACGCGCAATGCTTTCTTCCATTCAGGGTCCAGCGCGGTCAGGCCTCTCCCGAGTCCCGCCTTGAGGCTGAATCGTGCGGGAAGTTCTCCATCACGCCAGCATCTGTCGGATTGTGCCATGCATTCCAACCCACTTTCTCGACCCACATGGCTGCTCAGAGCCGTGTTGCTTTGAGCACCGAAAGGAATCTTCTGCAGCTGCAATGCTCTGCCGAAGTTGGCGGCTTGACGGGATCCAATCAATGAACATCACCGGGTACATGGTTCCTATCTTCGCTCTCCTTAAGCGAGGTCCAGACAGCCGAGTTCGAAAAGTTTGATTGAGTCAAATGACCATATCAAGGGGATGCCAGATGCCTAGATCCCCCACATCGATCCTACCGGCACTGTTTCACTCTTTCTCAGAGTCAGTGATATTCGTCGGATGACGTCCGGACGTCACAGTGGTCAGACTAGTGTGCGAGCGAAACGTTTTATCGCCGTGGGCCTGTGAGCGGCGCCTGAACTTCGCTGCGGATGGTGCCTTGCCTTGATTCGGTTCGGCTCGATCTGTGACTTGCCGCCGGCGTGAACACCGATCTGGTCGCCGCTAGAATCAAAGAGCTGTTGTTCAGCCTGCCCCCACCATGGCTCGCCCTACCCACCCAACCAATCTGAAACCCCACGCAAGCGAGAAGATCTGCTCGCAAGCACGCGGCGAATACAGTAGTCTGAACAAAGTTGTGAGGATCGCCCTTCAATGTCCTTTCTGTGTCAAACGTTCCAGCTTTCTTTCTTCCCACGACATATCAGCTCTCGCCCCACCGACTTGTGTGAGCTGGATCTCAATAGACTATCGCCATGATCGCACGAAGCGGAATTCAGGCATTGGTGGCTGCAATCTCGACAGCCCTGCTGGCCGACCGTATTACAGCCTTCCCCATCGACGCCCTCGAGGTGCGCAACAACGACCAGCAACCCGCCTTCTACGGAGCCGCGTCGCAAGGCAACGCTCCCCTGTATAGCGTCAGAGGCCAGCATGGCGCTGTCTCGTCCGAGGTGGACGTCTGCTCCAACATTGGTGCCCAACTGCTGCAGCAGGGCGGTTCTGCGGTCGACTCGATCATCGGCACAGCCCTCTGTGTAGGCTCCATCGCTTCGTACCACTCTGGTCTCGGCGGTGGTGGCCACGCTCTGCTCCGCTCTCCCGTCACGGATGATGCCAACACCAACCACAAGCGCAGCAACGACAACGACGCTCGCAGCAAGAAGGCTAACTACATCCACGTCGACTTCCGCGAAGTCTTCCCTGCAGCTGCTACCGAGGACATGTACTCGAGCAACCCGGTCAAGAACGCCTCGCTGTACGGCGGACTGGCTGTGGGAGTGCCAGGCGAGCCCAAGGCGTGGTGGGATCTGCACCAGAAGTACGGCAAGCTCGCATGGTCGGAGGTCTTCCAGCCTGCCATTGAGCTCAACAGGCGCGGGTTCAAGGTCACGACAGAGCTCGCCAAGGCCTTGAACACCACCACCTACCCGTTCCTCTGCAGCGACCCTCGATGGAGCCAGTTCTACTGTCCGGACGGCAAACTGGCTCAGCTCAATGACACGATCAAGAAGGAACGCTTCGCTCAGACGCTCGAGCTGATTGCCGAGCAGGGCATCGACCCTTTCTACTACGGCGAGATTGCCGCGGATATTGTGGACACGATCACCAACAACACGGTGCTCAAGGGCATTATGACCCGCGATGACCTTGCCAACTACACCGTTCAGTTCCGGAACCCCAGAAACGTGACTCTGCGCGATGGCAAATATCGTCTGTACGGCACGGTGGCGCCCTCGTCCGGCAGCGTGGTCCTCTCGACCCTTCAAACCGTGGATCAGTTCAACGCCGACGGTGAAGAGGACCTAAGCAACGTCAATGTCTCCACGCACCGCTTCATCGAGGCCAACAAATTCTCCTACGGCCAGCGCACCAATTACGGTGATCCCGCCTTCGTCAAAAACGTGTCCCGCCTCGAGGGCGAGTACCTCGACCTTTCGTTCAGCCAAACCAACAAGGCCAAGATCAACGACTCTCGCACGTTCAACACGTCGTACTACATCCCCGATAACAAGGCCACCAATGTGATGAGCGATCACGGCACGTCCGCGATTACGGTGGTCGATGCGGATGGTATGGCGATTTCTTTGACTACTACCATCAACACCTTCTGGGGATCGCAACTCATGACCGAGCATGGCTTCCCTCTCAATGACGAATTGGATGATGCGAGTTCGCCCGGGCAGACTAACTTCTTTGGCTACCTTCCGACGCCAGCGAACTATATTCGTCCCGGTAAGCGACCGCTTTCATCAATCTCGGCGGTGATCGCCGAAGACGCCTGCACGGGTGAGCTCAAGCTCAGCCTCAGCTCTGCCGGCGGCTCTAGGATCATCACAGCCGTCACTCAGGTAGCCTACGACGTGCTGTTCAAGGGGCAAAACGCACAAGCAGCGCTAGCGGAGCCAAGGTGGCACGATCAGCTTAGCCCCAACTCGACCACCCTCGAGAGTCCCGCTCCTCAAGTCCCAGGCTTTGTCGGCTTCAGCAACCAGACGGCCGCCTTCCTGGCTTCTGTAGGACACAATGTCTCCTGGACAGCGATTGGAAGCTCCACCGCTCAGGCTGTGCAGCGTTTCCGGAACGGAACTTTGCTCGCTGCAACCGAGGTCAGGCAGCTCGCTGCTAAAGGTGCTGCTTTTTAAGTTTTGAATCCAGATTGGAATGTCTCAACTAGAGAGCTCATGAGATCGGCCCTGACTGTGTTTGCGTGTGAAGGACCGCAGGCTCACATTCGGCATGCTTCCGATCGATGGACGGTGAGTAACGGATGGGTCCGACTTGTGTGAGAAAACGGCAGCTCAGCCGAACTTCGTATGCCAGTCGCACGAAAATGAACCCAGTCATAGGAACAAGCTCATCCTCCTGTCACACGGCAGCGTCACAGCATCGGCGGGGCCGTAGAAGCTCGGCTCTGATGTTCCGAAAGGTCGAGGATGACCGAGGAGCGGCTTTGCCGACGGATCGCCCGACCCACCGATCTGAGTTGCTCGGCCAAGTCGGATCGGCTCCATTTCGGTACAATTCGAACTGCGCTGCGAGCTTGGTCACGGGCTGTGACATTACACTGCCCTGCATGTGACATCCTGCTCGCGGACAACATGTTTCAGTCTCTCGAAGCATGTGCTCGAGCTTGGTGACAGTGTGGGTCGATGTCACATTCGGACTGATGCAGCACGCAGGTACTGGAGCCTGTTCAGCCGATCTGGAGGTGAAGCAACGTGTGTGCTAGAACGGCGGCGGCTCATTAAGTGACCACGCGGCAAGAGCGTGTGACGCAGTAGATCGAAAGCTTCAGCCTCACGCTCTCGTTGGACCCTTTTTTTCTCGAAAGCTCTCCCGCTGAAAGGGTCACTCACTCATCATTCACTGGTCAACTTCATCTCAACGCTTCCACACTTTCGAGATCACGCCGCTCATGAACGTACGATCAGGCTTGTAGCCCAAAGGCGGCCGCGCACACGCAAAAGAAAAGCATCAGTGCAAGGATGGCCCAGCTTCCGCTTCCATCGAACAAGTCTCTCGACCTCGACGACTTTGCTCCCGCATTCTCGCATTCACCCTCCTTTACGGCGTAGCCAGGCGGATCCAGCCTGGGGCAGTCAGCCACCATGTCGTCGACTGCACAGTCTGAGGTACTCAAGAGCTCTGAGCCTCGGTCTATCCCACCATCCGCAGCCTCGAGTCGTCCGCAGCTGCTCGACCTCGACCTCGACGAGCTGTCACCACTCCCACCCGCACATGGCCTCTCCAACAGCCGAACTGCATCGCTCGAGCGTATCCCTAGTCTGAAGCTCAACGGCACTCCTCGTGTAGTCAAGGCGCATCCAGTAGCAGCCTCTCCCGCTTTCAGTGCGGCGCCTTCGTCCTTTCGTCTCGAGGGTTCGCCTCCAAGCTCACCGCAGGCCACGCAAAGTCCCGAGCTGCTAACACACGACAGCGTCTCAGATCAGCGCAGCCTAGACAAGCAACAGCCTACCTTACACCTGGACACCTCCCTTGATCACAATCAGAATGCACCACAGTCAGACCCGCCGTCGGTCCCTGCGCCGGCACCCTCGGCTCGCTATGTCACTGTCTCGGCCATCCTCTCGCGCTCCAACATATACTACGCTCCGGAAACGTCAGAACACTGGGACTTACTACGGTCTCCCACAGGCTTACCAGCCGATGCCGACCTCTCACACAACACCACTGCGTGGCCGTCCACTTCATCCGAACCTTTCAGCAGCATGAGGAGGAGAAGAAGCCAGAGGAAGAGGCCCAGCAATGGAAGCGCCATTGAAGCGCTCGGAGCGCTACTTTTGCGGAAGGACAGCTCCGGTCGAGTTGCGAGCCTTTCCTTTGCCAAAGACGACGATTTCAAGAAGGGAAAGGGTCGCTCGACCGACCCGCTCAAGCACAGCATTCAGGCATGGACCAGCTCACTCAGCTCACTCAGCAAGAATGGTCTCCGCCTTCAGCTGCCGAATGCGAAACAGACGCAGAAGCCTCCTTCGCACAACAAAGGCGCGACTATCGCAGAGCGCAGGGCTCAAATGTGGCATCAGATCTTGACTCGGCAAGGTGCTGTCGTGGAAGATGGCCGCGATGGCTTCTCAAAAGTTCGTAGCCGAAGAGGAGGCCTCAGCTTCGAAGTTGGTAATCGCAGCCGTAAGCAGATGCCATCGACACTACTGCAGCTCGACGGATACAAGCCGCATGGCAAGAGAAAGGATCACGACGGGGAAGAACAGGCTTCAAAAGATCTTAGACTTGATCACATCGGAGATGACGACAGTGGACCACTCGCCACCACCAGCGCAGACTTTGATCGACCACCTGGCACAATCATGCTCAAAGCTGGCCGTCGTCCGAGGCTCACTCAACTCTCCAAGTCCGAATTTGGTATCGGCTCCGCATATCACGATCAGATGCTCCCTGAAGCTCCTCCCAGTCCAGTTGCAATGCCCGGTGCTTGGCAAGGAGGATCATCATGGCGATCCAAGCCAGGTGACGGCTTCGAGGAAGGCGCGCTTTTGCTACCGCCACCTTTGCTCGACGACAACGGCAGCGACGCTTCCAGCTTCGAAGGCTTGCTCGGCGTGCGGCGCATGCGCGAGCGTGAGAAGGCGCGGAAGCACGCCGAGAAGATGGCTGCCCGCAACCGCCCAGCACACAAGGTCGGTCCACTGACCGCCCTCACCAACTTTGTCAAGGCCGCACATGCCGCCGAGACTTCCGCTAAGCGAGCACGAGGAGATGGGCGCTTCGGCCAGGCTCCTGCCTTCTTTCGAAGCTTCACTGAGCCACAACGACCGTCACGGGCAAGATCTGACTCATCTGTCAACTTGTCTGGCATCGATGACCCCAAATTACCGACTGCAGCACCGATCGGCATTTCAAGCGGCAAACAACCGGGCACGCCAACAATGAATGGAGCAAGCATGGCTCCGCCAGTCCTGCCGAGTAGCCTAGCCGCCGCTGCTGTCACGCCGTCGGCAAACGATGCAGAGGCGCGCAAGAGTCCGGCAGTCACATCTGTCAGCCCCTTCATGTCTCCGGCGACACGCAGAGCGGCTCTGTCTCGGCGAGAATCGCGAAACAACTCGATCGATACCGCGGGTCGCCAGCTTAACACCGTGTTCGAGTTCGAACCATTGGACCCAAGCAAGATTCCGGACGATGAGCTGGCATCGCCTGATTTGCCACCTATCTCGTCTCCTCTCCTGCAGCCTTCTTCGAGGAGCTCGAGCAAAACCAGCGCATTCCGTGACTTTCCAACGGCGCCACGTCTGCTCCCGGTGCAGCTATCTGTACCGCCATCTCCATTCACGCCACTAGCGATCGATCATCGCGAACTTCGTAGCTCGATCGGGTCGGGCCATGCCGACTATCTGTCAGCTCGCAACCTCCATGCAGCGCCAAGGACACCTCAATTGGTCGCAACCATGCTGAGCTTGCCACCTTCGCCCTGGACGCCATATCAGGATTCTGCAGCCATGCACGCTGCACCGATGGTCCATCTTCACCTTAACACCAGCAGCTCGTCGCTCCGTCTTCCGCCTGGCACGCCGAGGCTCGTACCGACGCACATTGAGATCCTTCCATCGCCTTACCCTACATCTGCGTCCTCGCGTCGGGGCTCGCTCACAAATGACAGCCCACAAGGTCTGCGTGCGACGAGCTTGACACGATCGCCGCTGACGGGAGCAGTGACCGATTTCACATCCTTTGCAGCCTTGCGCGAGTCCCAGGCTGCGAACGTCGGTTCGAAGCCTGCAACCGAGACTCTGCAGTCGGCGGTCAAGCACGACGAAGGCGAGATCGATTCGCCGTCGGAGGAAGCCCAGTCGAGAGGTGCGCTCCGGCACACGCCCTCATCGATGCTCGTTGCGACACAGTCCACTCAAGATGCTGGCATAGGGGTACGCAGTGCCTCCTCCACGGACCCAAGAACACACTCTCCCGGCGATGACGGCGCTTCACACGGCGAACAAGAAAGGTCGTCTGGATCGCGCAGCCGCAGACCTTCTGCGAGTCACATTCACGTAGACCCCTCCGGTCGTCAACGATCGTTCGTGCTTTGGTTCCTCATTGGTGATCTAGGACTTCGAAGCACAGGGTCAAGCAGCGATGACAAGCGTCCCGAAGCGGATCACGGAGGTGTGATTGCTCTACTGGTGCACGCCTTTGCTTTCTTCACCTTCGTAACGGCGCATCTCGTCGACCTCGGCTATTCAATCTACGAGAGAGTGTCGCTGGTGCTCTGGTTCCTCCGCTGGATGGTCTACAACCTTGCAGGCCGAACTGTCCTGGCTCAATGCGCAATCGAAGCGTACAGCTTCATTCAGGCCGAATGGGCTACTGTAGCTCTCGAAGACCACGAGGAGAAAGGATCCAAAAAGAAGCCAGACCAACAGGGGGACAGGAAGCCCAGAGGTCTCACGCGTTTTCAGGTGCTGCGGGGCATTCTTGAGCTCTACTGTCTACACAGCGTCACTCGAGATCGATACGTCGCGGAAGGAGCTGGTCTGACACGGCTGGATGGATGGAGGAGACCCTCGAACAAGGACGACAAGGGCAAAGCGCCCAAAGGGCGCGGTTCTGATCGCTTGGACATCGGGGCCCAGCGCGCAGCATCGCGAGCGGCATTCGACGAGGAAAGACTCAGCTGGTCTCAGCAACAAGGCCGGGATGTCGGGCGCGATCACGAAGACCTGGATCCGAGCACGGCCACGATCCTTGGCAATGGCAACGGGTTACCTCACCACGCCCAAACGGGCGACGAGACGGATGCCAAGAGCAACGGGTACGGCCCAGACGCGATTGAGGCCGTCGGCGGCGGCGACAATGACAACGAGGAAGAGGTAGAGGAAGAAGAGGACAGCAGTGACGACGAGATGATCGTCACCAACCGTGGTGACGATATCCTCGAATTCGCAAAGACACCCCGTCTTGACGCCACTCGGCCAGGACAAGCAAGCAGCGGCTACTTTGGTCGCGCATACGACTTCATGACCTCGCCGCAAGTAGGCGCTTCCAAGCCCGAGCTGGTCAGTCGCGATCTGCGACCTTTCAAGGAGACGAACCGCGATCTCGTACGCACGATCAAGTGGTGCGGTCGGCTGGCCATCTCTGCGTACGGTCTGCACGTGCACATCGTGGACCTGCCGCCAACCTTCACTCCTTCGGGCGACCGCTTCTCACGCCAGACGTTTGCTTATCTCTCGCGCCTCAACGCAGATGATGTTCTGCATGCCGACATTCAAACGCTCGACGCCGATGCCGACTACAGTCCCACATTCTACATTGTCCGAGACTATGTACGGAAGGTCGTCTGCGTTGCAGTGCGCGGAACGCAGTCCTTCTCAGACATCATCGTGGACCTGGAGCTGCAGACGGAAGAGATCGAGCTGCCTCAGGTCCAGCCGACACCCGGTGAGGAGTTTCGATGTCATGCTGGCATTTGGCGCGCGGCCAAAGCCCTGGTGTCACCGCAAAGCAAGCTCTTCGCCACACTGCGCCAAGCTCTTGCGGAGAACGAGGGCTTTGGTGTCATGTTCTGCGGCCATTCACTCGGTGGCGCCATCGCCAGTGCTGCCGTCTTGCTGCTTGCGGAGTACTTTATCCCTGACGGGGGCGAGCCTGATGCCGGCACCTGGGTCACCAACATGTCTTCAGGACTTCCAGCTCGTCGGCCCATCCGGGCAGTGAGCTTTGCAAGCCCTGTGACGATGACTGCTGATCTGGCTGCACGAGCTGCGCTCGGCTCCGTGCCACTCGTGACGACAGTGGTGTTGGGCAGCGACGTCATCCCTCGGGTGGGGCATGGTCAGGTGAGAGAGCTGCGTCGTGTGCTTGGCGCACTGTCCCGTGTTCGACGTCGCCATGCGATGGCCTCCTCAGACGGTCAGGACGATGCGCGGGTCCACATTCTTCGAAGCTACTGGGATTGGCGATCGATCAGTATGGCCGAGGACGTGGACGAAGTCATGCTGCATCGCAAGGAGCGTATCGAGGAGCAGCTTTGGTCGTTGCGCCGCGAAGTGGAGAGCGATCTTTATGCCGCGATCAAAGCACGACTGGATGCAGGCACTTCAGCGGGCGCGCGCATTCCGCCTTCGCCGTGGGTGGGACCCCAGCAGCGTGACCAAGCGCCGCTGCATGCGCTGTCAGCTCGAAGGCAGGAGCTGGACACAGCCACGCTGCGCTCGGAAGCTGCACAGGGAGGACCCTTGATCCCGCCGGGCCGCTGCATCTGGATCAACGACAAGCAGGTCTATCACGTGGAGAGCCCGCTGGCATTCTTCAGCTTACCAGAGCTGCGGAGTGACATGTTTGCAGCCCACTTTCCCGCGGCTTATGAAGAGGCCATCCTCGAACTCAAGGTCTAGTCAGACGCGATCGACCGACACAATGGTGTCACAGATATATTATACAGCAGCACCTTCTGTCCCTCGCCGGTCACTCATGAAAGCCTATCTATCTGAAGAGAACGCACGAACGAGGACGCCATGTGTTGAAAGAAACGCTCAGAAGCAGACAGCCAGCGACACAGACAGGAGCATACACATCATCCTCTAGGGTCTAGTTCAGGGTGCAAGATAATCCAGGGTCCACACGTTCGGCGGGAGCTCGGCTGCGGAAAAGGCGCGGAGTCGAAGGCTGACGATATGGAACAGCGGAATGACAGCTTCTGTGCGTGTCTCAGATGTGCGCGGCGATTTTTTATCGGTTTCTGCACGTCGATGCCAAGGTGCAGCTGCTTCGTGCAACCCAAGCCCATCGTCGTCGCTGTCCCGTCGGGCGTCGCCTGTCCCCCAAGCTAAGCGATCAGGATCTGACGCAAGCGAGGTCCAGAAAGCACATGCTTCAGGGCTGACGCGCGCACCCTTCTAAATGAAAACCGCATTGTTCTCACGCTTCTCCGGTCCGTGCCTCTTGGCGCGCTCAGGTTACTTCTGCGCCTCTGCCTGCGATGGGACTGTCCTGCAGGGCTTCGAGCAGTCAGCTGACTGCACTGGTAACGGGGCACCTACGTAGCAGGATATGGGACCGGCACACGGCTCGTCATGCTGCGGATGGAGGGACCCCGTTGACAACGGTGTGCCTCGTCCGATGCATGGAGCATGCTAAAGGCGGGTTCCGAATTCTGCACAAACAAATCGACAAGCGCCGTTCGGCAGACGCTGTCTCACTGCGAATGACAATCAACAGCTCGGAACGGTTCTCGTATCGATCGCGATCAATTTGTCGTCCTACCAGGAGTGGCTGAGCCTCTTGAGCTGCAGACAAATAAGGACCTAAGTGAGCGTACATTCCAGCCAAGATCTCGCCACGACGTCGACTCGCTCCCGCGCCGCCACCATTTTGGCTTGCCGTGCGTCTCTGATCTTATTGTATGACAACGGTGGAATGCAGCCGCCGCGAGCCGCATGGCCACCTGTCCTCTTTCCCGTCCCGCGTGGCGACTTCTCTAGCACTCACATGCAGCTCCCACATCCGGCGTACTGTCGTACTTTTTCAGCCCAAAGGCTCGCTAAAAGGGCAAAGATGGCGGGAGGAAAGCGAAAACGAAGTAGTGAAGGGGCACCGACGTCCGTGCGACTCGATCTTCTCAAGGGTCTAAAAAGGTAGTTGCGCTTTCTCCTCCGCTCATCGCGCAAGGCAGACGCAAGCGAGGACGCTTACCCGAAGGACCCTGTCGGAGTCCCTTGATCGCCGCGAAACCATTGTGACAGAGGCTCCCTACTGTCCCACTTTCCGTCGCTCATAGATGCGAGTTCCCACGCTTGTTGAAAACTTGGTTGTCCAGGATCGCAGGCCGAGCCTCGTTGCTTCTTCTGGAGACCCTGCTCCGTGGTGAGCTTGCATGCCAATGTCATGTTGCGTCCGATCGTCGTCTTGCGCGCAGCCGGTTTCACAATCAAAATCTTCTCGAAGCGGTGATCCTGTCCAACGTGTCCCCCAGTGCCACCGCATTCCAGCCTCGAGCAGTCGCACCCCACGGACGACTCGTCCTGATGCCTTCGGCCCTCGAGGATAGAATCGCAGATGAGATGTGGGGTCAGAGCATGGAAGCGAGCTCCCGCTCGTATATAAGCTGCGCTTCCTCACCAGGCCGCAAACCTCCTTTGTCCTCTGAGCCTCCCCTTTCTATCGCAACACCCCTTCAGCCTTCTTCGACACGCGACAACATGGCCGCAGTAGACGTCATCCACCGAAGCAGCAAGCCGCTGCCCACGCCTCGCCTGGGCGGGAACCGGAAGCCCATCTCACGTCCTCGCAAGGCCTACATCGAGGCTGATGAGGAGGACCAAGATGACGCTGCCTCGCTCGCTGCTAGCGAAGACGCCGAGGCTGCTGATGCCTTTACCCTCGTCCCTCACGTTGCTGAGCAGACCCTTCATGCCGTGCACAGCGCCATCTTCGGTCAGCCCTGGGCTGATCTCGAGCTGGTCGTCAGTGTCGGCGGCAAGAGGGAGGAGGTGATCTACGCCAACTCCAAGGTGCTCAAGAAGGCCTGCCCCGCTCTGATGCGCCAGATCAGCCAGACCGGACGTGCTGAGCTCGACACTATGGAGCAGGAGCAGATGGCCGCTGCCGCCGCTGCCCAGGGCAAGAACGCTCCCGCTGTGAAGCGTGAGGTCCGACCTCAGGCCAGCCGCCGATCCACCAGCAGCCTCGGTCTGGTCGACTACCGCCGCACCTCGCGTGTTGGTGCTCTCAGCGACTCTGACGAGTCGGCTGATGAGATCGAGCGTGCCGACAAGCACCAGGACAAGGTTCATGAGGAGGAGTACGCCGACTCGGTTGCCGAGCAGCCCAAGCACTTCGATGAGCACGACGACGGCCCGCAGCAGGACAACGACTTCTTCGGTGACGATGACGAGGTTTCGCCCGTCGGCTCCAGGTCCAAGGTCGCTGGTACTGCGCCCGCCCTTCGTCAGGCCGCTCCCGAAGTGATTGTTCCTCCCACCTTTTCTCGCTCCTCGTCGCGATTCGGCAAGCTGATGAAGTTCATGAACAAGGACAAGTCCTCGCCCACCGCCGAGCTCGAGCAGGAGATCCCGTTCACACCGGTCGGCAATGCTACGCACACCGACTATGCCAGCGAGAACAGGGGTCGCGTGCGCCGCTACAGCGCTGCCAACACCCTCACCTCGGCACCTGCTGCTCCTCGCGGGTCGAACGCCGCACGCGTGGCTGTCACCGGATGCTCGCCTGCCACCCTCCAGGCTCTCATCTTCTACCTCTACACCGGCCATGCCACTTTCGCTTCTCGTCTTCCTGCCCCTTCCAGCCGTCGTTATCGTCCGACTCGTCGCGACTCTTCCTCATCTGCCTCTCTTCACTCTGGTGCCTCGTCCATCCAGGGCAGCGATGAGGACGTTGAAGCAGCACCTGCCGCGCGCGTCTCCAAGTCGCCCAGCTTCCCACCCGTCTTCTCCGCCACGGCCGCCTACTGCGTCGGTCGCCAGCTCGGTCTCCGCGATCTGGCCACCAAGGCGTTCGACCACATCTGCCTCGAGCTCTCGCCCAAGACGGTGCTCGCCGACCTGCTGAGCCCCTTTGTCGACCGCTTCGACGAGGTGCAGCGCGCCCACCTCGCCTACATCGCCGAGAACTGGGACCGCGTCAAGCGCCGTCCCGACTTCGAGCACACCGTAGGCCGCTTGGTCATGGGCGAGTACCGCGAGTCCCGGAAGGCGCTGCTTAAGCTCTTCGCCAAACTCTCGGTCGCCTAAGAGTGGCTGCACGGACACTTTGTTTCTCGGAAGACCTCTTTTTTTGTGATGTCAAGTCTGCATTCTCTAGCTGTTGCATGTTCTGTCTTTATACGTCGAAGTCTTTCGTTGCTGCGTCCTTCTTGCTGTGTGCTGCGTGCATCGTCTGTGCTTCTGGATGGACGAGAGGTTACGATTAGGGTGCCGAATGGAGCTGTCGGCGGTTACGCGTCAGAGCTTGTTGTTTAGCCGACGGGGGTCCACGGAGGTCGGAGTCGGCGTGGGGTGTTGCGTCGGCTATATAAAGCTCCTCACTTCTCAGTTGACGGCCCTCCCTCACTCATACCCCTCATACAACCATCTGTCCACCTGAACGACTTGCCCCGGTGCAGCTTCTGATCGCCTCATTATGCCAACAGACTACCCCAGCGTCACGTTCTACGACATCTCGTGCACAAGCACGTCGGAGCCATGGTCGCCCTACACCGCCCGGACCTACTTGGCCCTCCGGGTGCTCGGCATCCCCTTTGAACGAAAGCTGGTCCCGATGGCACGCATTGTGTCGACGCTGGACGGTCTTGGTGTGAAGCGAACTGGCGAAGGTCGGCATACGCTTCCAGCCATCGCCATCACCTCGTCCACCGGCGAGAAGCAATGGTTCACCGACAGCACAGGCATCGCCGAAGCCTTGCAGAAGCTCTACCTCGACCACGGCGGCGATCTTACGACCTCTTTGTTTCCAGATGCTGCCTCGCGTGACGTGATCAAGGAGTACCTCCCGTGTGTCAAACGCGGCATGTATTCGGAGGAGAGGTGGAAGTCCATCATCCCGGCCGTCATTCACATCCTGGAACCAGAATCGCAGGAGTTCTTCGATCGTACTCGAACGGAGGATTGGGGCAAGTCTCCGTACGAGATCCTCAAGACGGACGCAAAGGAGAACGAGGAGCGGGAAGGAGGCGTAGCGAAGCTCTACGCGAACTGCATGCTGCCCTATGCGGAGCTGTACGAGAACAAGGAGAAGAAGCAAGGCGTTTGGTTGGGTGGAGAGCAACCCGTGTACGCCGATCTCATGATCCTTGCTCTGCTGCAGTGGTACAAGTGCGCCAATACAGAGGCTTTCGAAGAGGGTCTGAAGATCAACGGTGGCACGCTGCAGCAGGCTTGGCACGCTGGTCAGCGTTTCTTCAAGGAGTCTTGATGTAATCTATCGTAGTCGAGTTCATCTATCTGAAATGATGATGTCGCTCTGCGATCACATGTCTGACGAGGCGAGGAGGCTGAGCTCGCTTCGCAGAGAACATTCCACTCATGCAACGTGAAGATATCGCAACCGAGTAGACGAGAGTGTCATTCCGTCGGAAAAGAAGGCGGCGGCGGCTGTCAAACGGCGGCTGGAGGTTCTGGTCACGACCAAAAAGTGTGGAGAAATGCGCATCAGCCAGCCCCTTCTCCGTCTACGTCTCGTACTACCAACACCTGCGATCATATCTACTCCTCCCTCTATAGACGTCGTACGAGATGATGGACAAGAGCGCAGCCAATGGGGGCCCGCCGTCGTACACAGACACAGCCGCTCCCTCTACATCGTACACAGACGCAGCGACTCCCTCTAGTGCTGATACGGAAGCAATCGTGTTCGGCACGTCAGCGCTCTCCCTTGATTGCAGTGACACTGTCGAACAAAGTCAAGATCAGGAGCTGCCACGCGGTGTCACGCTCAAGGAAGCGCACGATCCAACCTCAGCATACAGCTACACCAAAGTCGCACTGGAACTACCTCTGATCTCGTCAACGAGGCGGATTGCCGCTCCGCCTGCTCAGTCTGCACCACTTCCGCCCTTCTTGCTGCAGTGCACGCTCTTTGCCTCGTACGACATCAACGCGCCTCATCCTGTGCCATTTCGGCAGGTGGGCTGCCCAGCTACACATGGTCGCGGTCAGACCTCGGCGTCTTCGAACAAGGTTGCGCAATCCGTCTCGAAGCTTCGCAAACGTCTGGGTGTGCAGATCCCTCTCGCATACCTTGGCAGTGCAGGCTTCAACCCCAACTCGGCCGCTTCATACAGCAGTGTCTTCGCCTACCTCGCTCACCAGCAGCCAAGGAATGGTGCGGAGATGACCGCTCGTTCCGGCAACGTCAGTCGCTATCGCAAGGTCAGCCTTTTTCAGGCCCAAGCGAGAGAGATGACAGGCATCGTCTCGAGACCGTTGATCGAAAGAGTGCTTTCGGCGATGTATGCCGGTCAAGGTATCTACAACAAGATGGCGCTGTTTCCTGCCGAAGCAGTCCTGCGTTATTCGAGCAAGTCCTTGGACGCAGATGCAGACGCTGAAGAAGGCGAGCAGAAGTCCGGCTGGCTCTCCAAGCTCAAGTCGAAAGCCAAAGGCAAGGGTAAGAGCAGCGACAGCACGGACAGTCTATCAGGCTCGCACGCCATCGAGCAAGTCAAGTCCGTCGAGAGCGTACGTAGGACATCGACCAGGGACGACTCTGCCAATGTGCGATTCGTCAAGACAGGGATGGTGTTTGCGACGCTCGACCTGCTCGCTCCTCCGCCACGCCTACTCGAGACGGGCGGTCCCTACCCGATCGAGATGAACAAAGCATCAGATGCCGATATGAGCACATCGTTTCGCCTCATCAACGAGTTCGATCGGGCCACAGACGAGGATCGATTCCAGAAGTTCATGTTTGCTCCCACGGCGGCTGACGATCAGCTCTTCGCCGATATGCTGCGTGCGCTGGAACGCCGTGGTGGCATCTGGGTTGAGGCGGGCAGACTGATCACACCGAGCTCACGGAATCCAAATCCAAGAGAGCGAGCCAGGTTCCTGGTCAAGGGTCTGTTTCCGGAACGATTTGTGTATCGGTGCAAATACTATCGATCACGAAAGTTCGAGTCGATGCCCAGTGACCTCGATCTCAAGGAGGTCAAGAAGTTCGGTGCTCCTCTGGTCGTACACATCGTCCAGGAGCGGACCGGCAACGAAGGGATCGACCTGCAGGACTACGTCTCCACTCGAGCATCAACAGCGTCGACCACAGCAGCCGTGGGCGAAGACGGAGAAGCGAGACTCGACTGGGAGTGGGACGAGGAAGACAACCTCACGTTCGACCATCCCTCTGCAACCAATCGAACGCCAGACGACAATGCAGCACCACCTCCCGACTACACGGATGCGCAGAAGGAGATGCTCAATGGGTACGGCATCGAGTCACCGAGAGCGCAAGCGCTGATCGAGGCAGAGCAAGACTTTTTCAAAGGTTGGAGCGTGGGATACACAGAAGAGCCGTTTCGGAACGGCAACTGGATGGAGTCGATCGGTACAGGTTCGGCATTGTGGTTCGCCGCAAGCGGGATGTAGTGGTGTTTCATCACTGCTTCAGAGCACAAGAGAGAAGATGGCGTGAGAAGCGGACCCATCGTCAAGACAGCGAGCCGCGAGAAGTTGCATGGAAGCGATTTAGGAAGACGGGAAGCGCCAGGCGTTTAATAACGCATCATCAATCGGATTTCATGCCTCAGAATCCCCGGGATGAGAACAACAGCGTCGGCTGTCAAACGGACGGGCGGTCTGTCTCAAGATTGTGGTGACCTTGAAACTCCCGTCGACCAGCAAGAAATGAAGCGTATCACATGAGATGAGTGAATGTGTCGGCAGAACCGTAATTCATCACCTCTTCGACACTAAGGATGACACTGTGGCGACGAAGGCTGACTACGCCGGAGTGCCGCAGCGCAAGAGAGCCTGGACCCATCATGTTGGTGCCGAAATGAGGCGGAACTACCTGTTGCCAGCGGCTTCCACTGATTCGCTGAGATCGTGTGAGTTTGCCTTGTCTGCCAACCCCTTTTCCGGTTGTTGTTGTATGAGCTTTCCACAGCCGGGAAAAATACCCACAAGCCCAGCATCGCCCACCCCTGAGCGACTGTCGATTCACACGACCGGTTCTTCGTCGGTCTCAGCTCACTTTGAATTGGACCTGATCTCGTTGCTCCATGCCGTGAGACTCTCTGCGAGGCCCTGTGCTTTGTTGGCGCTCACCACCCTGTTGACGACATCTTGATAAAGCCAGGGCGAATCTGAGCGTGGCTGCTGAGTGTCTCAACCACTGTCTCAGACCGCAAGGATGTCTCTCGAGCATCTCGTCCAGCTGCGTCTGCTCGTTCTCCTCGCGACTCTCGCGATCGCCTCGGGTGCCGTGCTTGTCCCGGAACTTACGAACGAAGAAGCCGACCATCATCTTTTCAGTTACCACCGTTATCTCTTCGCGTTCGAACCGCCACAGCTTCACGCTCAGTACGTCGAGTACTATCCACACCTCTCGGTCAGCCATCCGAATCTGGAAAAGGACGCGCTGGACTTTGCAAAGACGGCAGGCAATGGGCCGTTTTACGCCGAGGCTTCGAGTCGCTTTGGCCCAAAAGCGCTCTTTGTCTCGACCAAGGTGAGCGGCAACAGTCGACTCGGTCGCACCTGGAATCTTCGTCACAACAACGATGGCCGGGTCAAGGTGTACGACGCTCAGCTGTTCTGGCGGGTCGACCGCAGAGGGCCGAAACTGCTCCGATTCGGGATCTGGCCAGAGGGTTCTCATCCGCAGCAAGTGATACCCATGCAGGAGGTGATCGATCGCTTCCCACGTCGATTTCGCTGGTTCCACTGGCACTGATTCGTTCCTTCCGATCCATGTCAATACAAATTCTCTAGTGTCCCGAAGGAGGTGCAGTGCGTGCAGTTCCGTTCTTCCAGTAGGAGCCGTGGGGGAAGGAGTAATCCTCGATCGAGCCCTTGAGCATCTCGATGCTGTAGCCGCCCTGAGGGTCCATCGGTGTGTTGTAGCAGCCAGCGCCGTTGATGCTGACAGGGTAGACGAAGTGCTCGTGCAGATGGTCGACCCACTCGAGCACGTTGCGCTCGTTCTCGCCGCTGATGCAGATGTAGTCGATGAGACTCAGATGCACCACATACTCGCAAAGTCCGACACCGCCGGCGTGAGGGCAGACAATCTTTCCGTGCTTTTTGCTCATCAAAAGGACGGCCAGGATCTCGTTGACACCGGCGAGACGGCACGAGTCGATCTGCACAACATCGATCGCATCCGCCTGGAGGAGCTGCTTGAAGGTCATGCGATTATGCGCGTGTTCTCCGGTGGCGACGCCGATACCGAGGTGCTTGATTCCCTTTCGAATCGCTGCGTGGCCGAGGACGTCATCTGGAGCAGTCGGCTCTTCAATAAACCAAGGACGAAGGTGGGCGAGCTTCTCCATGTAGTCGATGGCCTCTTGGACGTCCCACACCTGGTTTGCGTCCACCATGACGACGCAACCCGTGGGGCCTGCGTTCTTGCCGGCCAAACTTCCGGGCGAAGGCTGCTTGCGACCCGCCGGCATCTCCTTGGGATCGTCCACGATGGAACGCATCAACGACAATCGACGGATGTCATCCTGCACGTCCGAGCCCACCTTGAGCTTGAAGTGGTTGAAGCCCTGTTCAAGGGCGGAGCGGGTGAGACGACCCACCTTGGCATCGTCGTAGCCGGACCAACCGGCAGAGGTCGTGTACGCCTTGTAGCCGTTGGCCACCATCTCGGCCTCTCGGTCCGCCTTGCCCTTGGAGGCGTCCTGGAGGATCTTGAGCGCCTCAGCGGGCGTGATGGCATCCGTGATGTAGCGGAAGGGAATGCACTTGACCAGCTCTTCGGGCGACATGTCGCAGACGAGCTTCCACAGCGGCTTGCTGCGAGAGCGCGCGTAGAGGTCCCAGATGGCATTGATGACCGCGGCAGTGGCGAGGTGGATGACACCCTTTTCGGGACCAATCCAGCGCAGTTGGGGGTCTGAGACCATGAGGTTCCAGGTGGCACCCATGTCGGCGAAGAGCGGCTCGATCTCACGGCCGAGTAGCAGGTCCTCGACGATCGAGGCGATGGCTTGACAGCAAATCTCGTTACCACGGCCGATGGTGAAGGTCATGCCAAACCCACGGAGAGAAGCGTCTTCCTTAACGGGGGCGTTGATGGCCTCGCTCTCGCGGCCGCGATACGAAACGATCTCGGCGCCATCTTTGGGACTTGTGTAGAGGATGAGGTAGGCAGCCGAGTAGTCGCAGCCTGTGCGTGGTGCACAGATGAGGAAACAAGAAAAGGACAAGCTCAGATCAGTCTTCCAGCGTCGAGGATCCATGGCCGAGGCTGCGATACTCACTCTTGTTCATGGCGTCGGTGCCGTCGCCGGTCAGCGAGGTGGGAAAGCGCACATCGTGGATCGAGTACGACGAGACGATCAGAGGCGAGGACTGCGTCATGTTGGGCAAGTTGTCGTCGGTCGGGAAGGGTAAGGTGAGAGTTGGGCAGGCTCGAGGGAGACCAGAACGTGGGGAAGGAGGGCGCTCATCGAGAGCGACGAGATCTCCGGCAGCTCTATATACTACCGAACATCAGGGACTTGCGCTACCGATGCAGTCGCGACATCATCTGTTCAGGGTGCAGGATCACACAGCAACTGTACAGCGGCACGGGCCGAGTCCAGAGCAGCCTGCAGCATCTCGAAGCGAGCCCTCATACATCTCCGCTGATCCTCTCGTACTCCAGACAGGACCGGTCCCGACCGCGCAAGGATCGGACAGGTAGCGGATGGCGTTGCATGCTGATCCAGACCCTCAGCATGATTCGTGCTCAGACGACGCTAGACCTTTTGGTTGCGGTCAGACTGGCATCAGAAGGGTGTTGAGAAGCTCGCTCTTTTTTCGGCGCCGACACGGGCAAGAGGGCGGAGTTGGCTTTTGGTCGCTCACTTCACCGGTGACTTCTCAAATTGGTGCGGGGGACCAAACACGCGGGTTGCGGGGAAGCAGCAAATCGACGTGGGGGAGAGCATTACACAGCGCAGACTGCTACTTTACAGTGCGTACTACAACACAACGGATTAGGAGATGACGGCCAACGTGGGGATGAGCAAGTTCTCCGCAGATGCGCTTCGAGCCGGTCTTTTCGCCGTGGCCCGACAATGTGGTCCCTGCACTTCTGGCTGTTGCTCGAGCAAGACGCTTTTAGAGCTTCTTAGCGAGCCAATCCCACATGCCGTCGACCTCCTTCTCTGCTTCCATGTCGAAGAGGTGATCAGCCCCCTTCTCTTCAATTACGAGCAGCGTCTTGTCGTCGTACCCGACAGTCTTGAGCGCATCGACGACGTGCAACGACTGCGAGTGGGGCACCTTTGGGTCTGAGTCGCCATACGCAATTAGCACGGGCGTCGTTGCTGCCTTTACCCCAGACTTGATCAAGGATGGCGTGCACACTTTCGGGGCTTCTGATGGGTCCTGCAGGATGAGTGTCGGATAGACGCCTTCCTGTCTGGCAAAGTTGTAGAGGGCTGCACGGACAGGGTTGCTGGCCGGAGGTGCCTCGGTGCGAATCTTGACCGACGACAACTTGAGCAACTGATGGTCTTTGTCGAGACACTTTTCGAGGTGACCCTCGCGCTCAATCGGCTCCTTCTCGATGAGCTTCCCGTCCACAGCCCATGAAAGAGGCTTTTGCGGCTCGTAGAAGAATGGCGCCAGACTTTCGGTGACGGTGGTGATGGCGTAAATGGCAAAGACGGCGCTCGGCGGGCGAGGAAGGCGCTTCGATTGCTCGTGCAGCCCGAGACCGAGAAGCAGTGCAGGCCAGCCTCCAGCGCTGGAGCCACCCAAGATGTACTTGTCGGATGCCACGCGGTCAGATGTGAACCCCGAAGCAGCTCTGACTTCCGGGTCGAGAGTCCATCGCACGCAGTCTGTCACATCCTCGAGCACTTCCAAGATGGACACCTGGGGGCAGAGGCGAAAATCGGGGGCTAAAAGCGCTAGGTTGTGCTTTGCGAGCGCTCGCAGGAAGTGGGGCGGAACGAACCTGCGTGTGCCCTGCAGGAAGCCGCCGGTGTGCACCCATACGACCGGAGTCAGTTTGGTCTGAGCATCGGTCTCGGGGATGTAGACGTCGACGGGGATGGCAGTCTGCTCGCCGTCGGTGTTGGTAAACGTCTTGTAGGTGTACGTCTGAGGTGATGGAGTCGACATGATGATATGAAGGCTATGGTAGCGGATGAAGGCTCAGGCTGGGCCATCGAGGATGATATCGAGGAACGTCTTGCTGAAGGCGTGCATCCTAATGGATACCCGGCCCTCCTCCGCGGGTGATGCCATGACCTAACATCTTGCAAAAACTCCGAGCCAAGCCGCCTTGGCAAGCCGAGACGCGCCGAGCTGCCGAAAGCTTGGATCTTGCCGATTCGCTCCACACGCTGCTTCTTTTGTTGCTCTTTCAGGGTGCAAGCGTTTTTCGTGATGAGAAGAAGTGTGACATGGCACTTTGCTCGCTTTCGACAACCTCAACCTTCTCTACAATCACCACCCAACAAGCGCACGGACTCAGCTGCGGTCACTCAGTCGCACAAGGAGCAAGAAAGCGATTTGAACGAGCAATCACACGACCCCTGATCATCACCATACGGTCCTAGAGGTTACAGCAGCATCGACCGTCATTCTCCTTGTCCGCAGTACGCATCCACATAGAGTCAACGGTTGACACACAAGACCTCGCGCTGATTCTTCAGCACCAACAACAAATCGAAGTGGCATCAGCTCAAGAGCTCCTGCAGCAGAAAGAAGCATGGCTGGCAGAGGACGAACAACGAACAGCATCCTCCACGCAGCGACGTAGTGCGCCACATATATCGCGGGGACAGGCAGGCAGTAGCATCAGACTCGTTCCGCAGAGAGCTCCATCTACGTTGCCATGGCTATCACGCTGCAGGATGTGCTGCCGCAGAAGGTGCTGCCTCGAGCGCCGAGCCCGAATGCATCTTCGCCCAACCCAGGCGTCCGTTCCGCCATCACCCAGTTCATCTCAACGTCTCGCGAGGCAAGTCTAGATGGCACCCCGACACAAGAGTCGACGACGAACGATTCTGCATATATTGGAGCGAGCAGTAGCCGCGTGAGCCTCACTCGTGGTCTCAGCGACGGCTCGCAGGGACAGGTCGCAGCACCACTCAGAAGTCCAGGGTTCGCTCCGATGGCCGGTCGAAAGTCCATGTCGGCAGGAGCTGGATCCAGAAGAGGCATCGCACACAGCAGTCGCGTTCTCGGAACGGACAAAAAGACCCGAGACGCTTTTGCTCTTTCGGAGCTGACCAACGGCAAGGTCGATGTGTCATTCGAGGCCAATGCAGGCCCCAAATCCCCCTTGTCGCCCTCGTTGAGCAAGGGTAAGGGGAAAGCACGCGAGGGCCATGAGGGCGAGAACGGGCAAACGCCATTGTTCGATGTTGATCTCGAGGCGGGACACCAGACAGCGGCTGGATCATCATCATCGCCTCGCTCAGGTCGACTCTTGCGGCTCGGATCGCACGCGATGCCTTGGAAGAAAGTCAGGATCAACCCAACACCCGCGTATGAGGCTACGCCGAACGATGCTACCACGACCCCTCTCAGCGACCGAAGAGGTGACTCGCTTGACTTTTCTCGTTCACCCAAGGTCGTCGACGAACGAGACGACAAATTCGAGGAGGACGACTATCGCGGACACCTAGGAGCCTTCGATGACGACAACGAGCAGCTCCTCTACGCCGGTGCCGACAACGCGGACGACTCGGATCCCTATGCATCTGGCAACTTCGACTATGCCGCTCTGCAGGATGACACTCAGCTGCCTCGATACAGTAGTGCGGTTGGCTTCGAAGCAATGACCTGGATGGAAGGCGCCTGGATGTCGTTGAGCGGCGGCGTGGTGGCCGTGTTGATGACGGTGGCCATTCTGATCAGCCTTGATGTCATTGACTGGCCCGGTGACGGTCTCGGCAACAATTGAGCGTCTCTGTAGCTCAGCAGCGGCACTCGACCCAGCAGCATATTCGGTACGGCCGGCTTTCGTATCGAACCCACTCTCGCATCTGTACTTGTATTCCTCAGCAATCTCTTTCGATGTTTCGATGCACGCCTTGTCGTAGATCCTTACTTGCGCCTTTGAGCCGAGCTGGCCTGATAGGACCACAGACTTCCTGGTGCGGATCTCGGGTCGGTCAATGTCTCGAAGAGCTAAGAAAAGAATGCTCCTGGTTTCGGACCTATCGGCGAACCAGGTCGACAGAGTCGTCACCAGCCTCGGCTGCGTGGCGAAGGCGTGCAAGTCAATCGGGCGTATCAATCTCGTCTTTTGAGGCGACGGCGGTGCACGATCGCAGCAGTGGAGTTTGCCCCGACTCGCCTACCTTATGCCGGAGAGCAGATCACGGCACCGGCTACTATGGCAATGTTCGCAGCCGGATCGCTTGGCTCAGAGCTGAGATTCGTAACGTCTCGTGACCGCCTCCCGCTCGAAACCATCAGTATATCGTGCTAAGGGCAATCCACTGGCTGGTGAGCGGCGCAGAACTGCAAGTCTAACTGCTCCCTCCATACATGACCGACCCATGACGTTGCTCGAAGAACTCAACCCGAAATACTGGGACATTTACGACGGTGAACGGGGTCAAATCTCGAGGTGGCGGCCTTTGGACCCTTGGCAACGCGAGCGGAGCACGTTTTACGCCTCGCTTAGCCGGTCTCTCGGATCAAGATGAGATGGGGGCAGCGAGCCCTGAGTCTCTTTTGTCTGGTCAAGTACCGCCGTGAAGCAATTTACGGCATGAGCCAGGCGCGAGTTTGGCCGCCGCCGCCCAGCGAACTCGCTTGGACGCTCTCCGCCTCGCGAGTGTAAGTTGTCGGCCACGTTTGACATGCATAGCCGTTCCTGTAGGGGCCTGCATTCCTTTGCCACGCCTTGCCGTCTGCGGCGTTCATGCCTGGTGCTAGCGCGGCATTGGCGGGAGCAGACGCCCAGCCACACAGCTCCCTTCTCATGGCTTGCCATGTTACTCGAGATTTGCATATAATACCGTCGGCAAGGTCCGAGTGGCTGTCGACGGAGCAGATCATCCTTCTCTACTCCTGACGGCTGGCCGTATAAGACCCAAGACCTCATATCAGCCGTTACGCTTGCGTTCATCATCCTCGTCTATCAGCTTCAGCTCGCAGCATCGACATAGTATCGCACGATGAAGTTTCTCCAGCTCGCCTCTACCGTCGCCGTTGCAGCCTTGTCCGCCTCGAGCGTGTCGGCAAGCCCACTCAAGAACGAAGCTCTGAAATATCCTGGCGTTCAGCGATCCATCGACGTCAGCGCTGCAAAGCGTCAGGCGCTCAGCAGCAACACTGCACCAACCTCGCCGCTCACCGACTACCAGCAGTACAGCTACCCTGCGCAGCTCTCGCAGGCGGCGTACTGTCGCTTGCCTGTCGGCACTACTGTTGGTGATGCTCAGCTACTGTGGACCGCCGGTGATGGCGAAGCGACGCCCATGGTCTATGTCGCATACTCGCCGACGAAAGGTGTGATTGTGTCGCACCAAGGCACCAACACATCATCCTTCCAGTCCCTTCTCAACGACCTGGACGCGGTGCAGGACCCTGTCGATTCTAGACTGGCGTACCTCGGCAACGTCAAGGTACACGGTGGTTTCCAGGACACCTGGCTGCGCACTGCCGATGCTGTGCTGCAACAGGTGCAGTCGGCGATCGCCACTTATAACGCCTCTAGTGTCTTGACCGTGGGTCACTCTCTGGGCGCTTCCATCTCGCTGCTCGATGCGCTGTATCTCAAGCACCAGCTGCCGTCGAGCTCGGTCCGCTCCGTCGTCTTTGGCCAGCCCCGAACGGGTGACCCAAGCTTTGCCAGCGCTGTCGACAGCAACCTGGCCGGCTTTGTCCACATCGTCAATGGTCGCGATCCCATTCCCCATGTCCCCACCGCCGTTGATTACAGACACTCGTCGGGCGAGATCTGGATCAACCCGGCCAACACCAACGTGGCCGTCACCTGCCCCGGTCAGGAGAACCAGAACTGCATGAACTCGGTGCTGCCAGCGCAGTACGACGCCAACGACCACACGGGCACCTACTTTGACGTCCACATTGCTGGTCGCGGCGAGAACTGCCCTCCTGTCATCAATTCGAGCTAGATCGTCAGACCTGCTCAATCACATCTACCGCTATTCAACGTTGCAGTATACCTTGCCTGCTTTGAGGTTGTGGTGGTGAGCAGAACGTGCAGCTGTCAAAGTCTATTTCGTGTACCGCTCGACAGGATCAAGGTGTGGCAGGTGTGACTTTAGAAAGTGAACGCGCCTTGCAGCTGCACAATTTTGTATACGGGCCCTTTCGTCGTTTGTAATCAAATTTATTTGACTTTATGGAATTTGAAATGCGGTGACTGTCAATGTGAAACCATCACAAAGGGAAACGGTAAACACGGCCGTAAAGGCCGATTTGGGCTTTGGAGAGTGGAGAAGAATGAGCCAAATTTGGAATCCTGTTCCTTCCGAAGTAGAACACTCGCAAACAACACACACAAACGTGCAGTCACAGTGACAGTGACAGTGACAGTGACACAAGCTCTTGTCATCGCCAAGGCCTGCTGCTGCCTCCACCTCCTTTCCCTTCGCCTGCTCCATCTCCTTCCGTCCTCCCCATCATATTGGTCGCCATTGCCGTCAAAGCACTGCGTCCAACTTCACCTTGACAACACTTTGACAATGCTGCGACGAATCGCCAGTCGCACCCTCAGGGAGCCCGTCCTGCGACCCTCCTCGCCGGGCCCGCAATCCGCCGCTTCCAGTGCCACCTCAGCCGCCGTCCTCTCGTACCAGTACCAGCTTCTTCAGCAGTCCCGAGGTCTCGTCTCCTCTGTCCTGCTCAGCAGCACTCGAGATGCTTACGAAAGCAAAAAGATGAACGAGCTCAAGGCAGAGCTCAAGTCCCGTGGTCTCGCCTCCTCGGGCCGCAAGGACGACCTCATCAAGCGTCTTGTGGACCACGACTCGTTCGTCAACGGAAGCACCGCCAATATGCAGACTGCTCCCGGCGCTCGTCCTCAGCTTCGCAAAAAGTCAACGCTGGCCTCGCTGCGAGACGGTCAGAACGATGCCAAGAAGAAGGACGCCCCCGCTCCGCCCGCTCCTACCTCCCAGTCCGGCAACGCTGCCAACAAGGGCACCCCACCCAAGCCCTCCTCCACTGATGAGAGCACCGGTCCCACTGTGGATGCTGACACTGCAAAGGCCATCAAAGAGGCCGACAAGCCGCTCGGAAGCATGAAGGAGTCCGAGACGCCCGCTGCGCTCGAGGCCGGTCGTGTTCACAATGCTGCAGCCGACGGTCTTGCTGGCGACACCACCGCAAAGGCTTCTCCCTACCAAGCCGACGAAGGTCCTGCCAAGAAGACCACCCCTCCTGGCTTGCCGCCTCAGAAGGCCCCTCCCGCCAAGGAGACCTTCAACGTGCAGATCCCTTACTACCCCGACCCTCCCGTCCCCGGCGTCGAGATCCCTGTAGTGACCTCGTACACCTCGCCTCACCTCAAACAGACCGCCGACAACGCCGAGTCGTCGCCCTTTATTCCCAAGGCCATCAGCGTCTCGGCCAGCTCCGCCATCTCGCATGCCGCTGCCATGGCCGAGGACGTTGCCGAGTCTGCAAGCGAGTCCAAACCTAAGAGTGTCCTCTCCGAGATCATCGCCGACATCCAGGCCTCTTCCGGCTCAAGCGGAAGCAAGAGCGCCGATTCTGCGCTGTCGAGCCTCAACCAGAGCGTCGATGCTGCCAAGAGCGCTTTCAACAGCGTCGCCGAGCAAGCGAAAGGTGCTTTCGCCTCGGCCACTGAGGGACAATCCTCCTCCTCTTCCTCGAGCTCGTCTGGCTCGTCCGGCTCTTCGTCTTCTCGCAAGAACAGCAACCGACCGCTCAACGAGCAGGAGCGCACCGGCGCCTACATCCTCGCCGGCATTGTCGCAGGTGGCTTCGTCCTCGGCGGTCTCGGCAAGCCCAGCAAGAGCAAGAGAAAGGACCACGACGACTCGCACGACCAAGCCTCCTCGAAATCCGCCGATGGGCCAGCCAAGGTCAACGAAAAGGTCGTCCCCGTCGCAGCTGTCCCACGTGGCGATGGCGGAGCGACAAAGGCGAAACCGTCCGGTTCGGCCATCGTGGCTCCGGCGGGGAGCCAGACGCTCGCACCCATCATGTGCGTTCCCAAGGGCACCCAGGTGTCCTCCTCAGGAACCGGTATGATTGCCAACGAAGCCGCGTCGACACTGGCACGGCTCGCCCAGCTGTCCACTTGCGAGGTGAGCAAGGCCCTTTCCTAATCATCCCCATGTACATAACCCAAATGCATTCCCGCACACGCACATCAATTTCACAAGGATCGTTTTCATCTCTCTCAGGAAGGACTGTGCTGACGGTGTCTCTCCCTTCTTCTGTGCATCAAGGTCTCGGATGCGTTGCTCAAGCTCAAGATCGCGGAAGGAGGCTATTTGCCGGGGATCGAGATGTATTCGCCCACGTACCTTTCCTCTCCCACCACACGCGTCTGTGGACCCGCGTATACGGTGAAGATGGTCTCCCAGTCGGACGTGTCCGCTCCCAAACCGGCGCAGCACTTCGTCGACGCGGCAGAGGCGTATCCGGGGCATGTGATGGTGGTCTCTGCTCCGTCGCTGGCGCGCTCTGCGGTGTGGGGCGGACTCATGACTGCTCGTGCGCAGCATTTGGACATTCAAGGTGTGGTGTTGGATGGACGATGTCGTGATTTGACGGAGCATAGGGAGGCTGGATTTGCCGTGTTTGCACGCGGACACTCGATCCAGGGTCAAAGCCCTTTTACGCGGCCTAGCGAGCTCATGGTGCCCATCACCATCAGCGACCCATCTACAGACAGCAAGGCCGAGGACGCAACAAAGAACCCAAAGGCGAAAGAGGTGACGGTAAGACCGGGCGACTTTGTCCTCGCCGACATCGACGGTGTTGTCGTCGTTCCCCCGAGCAGGGCCGAGGAGGTGGTGCGCCTGGCGATGAAGGGTAGAGCAGAGGACGACAAGTGCATGCACGACATCCGGAACGGTATGCCCGTCAAGCAGGCGTTTGCCAAGAACCGAACGTAGATCCTCGAAACGAGCCGTGAAATGGAAAAGATGACATTGGACGCAAGAGCGGGAGGTTATGCTGTGATCGCCGGATTCTGGAGCCAGTCCAATGATGGATCTTCGAGATGGTCTGTGTGATTGTGCGAAGATTTCATCAGTGACGCTCCTTGAGCTTGTATTCTGAAGGCGTGGTACTTACCATCAAAGTCAACAATCTTCTCCCAAGCAGCATCCTTCCGCACTGCGCTCTCGAGGCTACTCGCTGCGTTTTGCAACGACACCGCCGATGCGGGTAACGCCTTTGGCTTCGCCTCCCCTTTTCCACCTGCTACCACGGTGTACGCGCTCAATGGCTGGGTGGTACTGAGAATCGACGCATTATCGACGAGCAGTAGCACCGCTTCTCGACCGGCAAGGCTCGCGATCTTCTCGGCGAGCTTGTTGGCCTGCTGCGACGTGCTGCGGTCGGACACCATCTCCGGTGCCTCGTACAGCCCGACGACGGTGAGGTTCTTTGTGGAGGCGTAGGAGGTGGCAAGGGACAGCGCGACTTCCGCCATGGGCGCGAGCGATGTCCAGTGATGCGAGAGCGGGATGGCATCCGTAATGCTCAGGGTGGAAGAAGAGGCGGTGTCGGCAAGTAGCAAGCCGAGCACCCGCGCGGTAGGGTATTTGGCCGTGTGCAGAACGAGCTTCTTGTACGCCAGCGACGAGATGGTCACTGATGAGATGGTCGACATGGTCGCTGAAGGAGACCGTAGGATGGTGGAGCCAGCAGCAAAGGTTGGTGGAAGGGTGCGAGAAGAAGTGTGCTGAAGCTGGTGTTGGCACGCGTCCGTGCGGACAGGTTTGTGAGGGGCCACATCGGGCTTTAGAAGAACACTTCGCCCGATGTGACGCCTCGAGAAGATCCGCTCCGGTGTCCCAAATTTAGCGTCAGAGACAGTTCAGGGTCCAACCGTCACCGCTGAGCTCAGCTGAAGCAAAGGGTGCTGCTCGCCGTAGGGGGAGATGATTTGCAATCCCTACTTGCCGAGCTCCACTTTCTTCGCGTGAGTGCAGAGCCCATACAAAGGTTCCTGTTCACGTCCGTTCCTTGCTTGTCGTTACCATCACCGCATCGTCCGTCAAAGGGTCAACATATACACAATGATCACCTCGGTCGCACGAACGACAAGACCGGCTAGGCTCGCCTGGATCCCGGCACGACCGTCCACATGCAACGTTATCCAGCGTCGGTCGTACGCAAAGGCAGCTGATCCAGCTCCCGGTTTGGGCAGCAAGACGGCCAGCGGGAGCTCGCACGGCGATCAGCAGCAATGGCAGCGCAAGCAGCCTCTGGCGACCGCGCAAACCCTCACCCTCTTCTCCGAAACACCACAAGGCTTGCTGATCGCTTTGCGGTCCACGCTGCAGAGCATGACGTCGCTCGCATCGAGACTGGGACCTTCGCCGAACGCATCCTCGTCAAAGAAGGGCCACCACGACCACGTCCTGCTGTACGCTCTTAGCAAAGACCTACCGCCGCAGTATCTCAGCGAGGCCGTCTCGATCCTGCGTGGCCCGGATCCGACAGCAAATCCGACATCGCAGCCCAAGAAGAAGGAAGCCAAGGGCATGACTGCGGCACAGATCGCCGCGGCAGAAGCAGAGGCTGCCACGGCAGCGCCGGAGGACAGCGACGCGGCGTCCAAGATCGCGCGTATCGGCATTCTGTCTTCGCCGCTGCCAGCATCGTTGATCCCAGCCAACGCGATCGAAGCCGGTTCGCCGCCGATTGCTACGCCGACGCTGTACTCTGCCGCCCTGTCGCTGCTGCCAGGTGTCAACGCGATTCCGTTCAGATCGACGATCCCGGGTCGCTCAGAGGTCGCGGTGGGCCGATGGATGGACCGCAAGCCTTCATGGCAGCAGGGCGCAGAACGCAGAGCTGACCTGCTCGACGACGGCAACGGTGCCCTGCCCGGAGGCAGTCGTGACTGGCGCGACATCTGGGGTCGCGAGAATCTGGAGGGTAAGATCCCGGAAGGTCTCGAAAGCCTCGACCCCAACTCTGCAGCATCGTTCATCTTCTTCTCCGACATGTCTCCGCATGGGCTGATGGAGGGTCTCGCGACGCAGTTCCCAGCCAGCTCGGTCCTTGGCCTCACTGCTCCCCCCACACCCTTCGAGACCGGACGGGATCAGACGATCCTCATCTCGCTCCCACAGGGTGGCCGGGGCGGCGTTCAGCCATACAGCAGCATCCATACCGACGGCGCAGTCGGTGTCGCCCTTGTCGCCAGCAACGACGCTCGCGATGCAGACCACCTACCCATCCCCAGCATTAGAACCGACTTCGAAGGTCTCCGACCCTTCGGTCCTCGACGCGAAATCACCGCCGCGCAAGGCAACATCATCTCGAGCCTGAACAACGCCAATGCGGCGCAGCAGTTCCTGCGCGACATCCAAGCGCGAGAGCACCCTCTCGACATCGAATCACCGGCCAAGGTCGGAAGTTCCGATGCGCAGAAGGAGGCTGAGAAGATGTCGGAGCAGCAAGCCAGGCAGATCGCATCCAAGGTCAAGAAGGAGGAAGATTTCTTCATCGCCGTCTTTGCCGAACCGGCATCGGATGTTCGGTCGGAACCGCTGATGCTCGCCCAGATCCTCTCGGGTCATCCATCGCGCGGCACGCTGTCCATCGATACGCAGGTCGAACTGGGTCCCGGACCAGGTCAGCCTCAGGGCACGATGAAGACCTACGCTCAATTTTACCAGATCGATCCTGCCTTCGCATCCAAGGGAAACGAGGTTACGGCCGAGCTCAAGCTGCTCAGTCCGAGCGCGATCGAGATCCCCGGTCCAGATCCGAGCGTATGGGTCACACCACGGTTCCTGTTCCTCTCGCTACCGGTGTCGAACGAGCAGCTGCCCAAGGTGCATGAGGTGAAAAAGGGCAAGCATCAGGTGATGGCTCTGCCGAATTTGTTCATTGCCGCGTCGGAGAGAGGCTGGATTGCAGGCAAGGGTCAACGGTCGCCCTTGACGGACGAGCAGATTTCGCATCAGAAGGGTGAAGGTGAGTCGGTGAGCCCCGTGTTGGGTTTGCAGAAGGACGGATCGTCGATCGTCACTTGCACCGTTCCGCTTGCCAAGGCGACGTTGTCGTTGCGCGCGTCATCGTCGTCAGAGTCGAAATAGATCGCAATAGACACATCCAAGCGCGATTCCGTTCATCGCCGAGTGGGATGGCTGTGTGTGTGAAGGTCTCTGGTGTAACTTTGGTGTGATTGCAATGAGTGTATTTGAGTTCTAACGGAACATCCTGAGGTATGCCAGCAGCAGAGCCCCCGCACCGGTAGCTACACCCACCAAATACTGCAGGACATTAAACTTTGCGCTCTGAATGCTCGTCCTCAACCCGGCGATTTCCGACTCGATCCTGGTATCGACCTCCTTGATCTTCAGCGCGTGCACCGCCGACTCATCCCTGATCCTCCCTTTCTCCAAATTCAAATCGAGTCTCACCCCCGCCGTTGTTCGGGTGATCTCCTCCCTCAACCTCTGTTTCAACTTCTCCACGTCCGCCATGAGCCGTTCGTTCTCGCTCTTCATCAGCGCAAAGTCGTTCCGTTCCAACAGCTGGAGTTCGGACTTGAGCCGGGTGAAGTCGACCTTTTGGGTGTAGTTGGTTTGGTCGCCCTCCTCGCGTGTGACGAGCCCCTTGGCAAGGTTGGTGATGCTTTCGTCGATAACGTCGCGAAGCGCTTCGGTGAGCACGTCGGCTTGCTCGCGAGAGATGCCGGAGGCTTCGAGCCGCTGTGCGAAGGCTTGCGTGTCAAAGTGATGCGAGATGTGGAGCGAGGTCGTGGTGGAGAAGCGTTTCGAGTGCGGTGGATTGGAGGTCGAGGAAGAAGACGAAGAAGAGGAAGCAGAGGAAGAGGGCGAGGAGAAGACGCGCGCTGGTAGAGGATGCGGAGATGCCGCTTGTTGATGCGGCGCGCCGTAAGGCTGAGATGCGGCCCCAGAGGAAGTCCAAGATAAAGAAGAGGTGGTCCAGGCAGAGTTGCTGTCGCGGATGAAGGTGCGGAGCGGGGGCGACATTGACAGAGGTGACCTAGCGAGGCGAGCTCGAAGGACGGAAGTGGAAGCAGCCATCATCTGCCTACTGGAGCTTGCCAGTGTGATGGCATTGCGTGAGCTTGACGCTACGCTCAGCCCGATGGAAGCCATTATCGATACCAACGAGGCGTGGGAACGCTTGCGTGATGTGACTCGGTGACGGATCGGAGCTTGCGTTGCTGCTTTGACGACGATCTCAGCAGTGTCGGGACTTGCGAGATAAGGTCAGATGACCGACAGTCAGAGGTGCTCAATGCGGGTCGGAAGGAGGCCGATGGTGATGGAGGTGAGGAGGTGTGTGACTTAGCAAAAGCTGAACCTCGGCTTTACCGTGCTGGGCGGCGCGTGTCACGGCAGTCAACTGAAGAGCAAATCGGCTCGATTCACAAGACACATGGCTATCGGGGCAAGCTCGGCTTTCAAAAGAGAGGATCAGCAGGCGCAGGGTCCAGTGTGCTTTACCTCTCTCTCTTCCACCTACCACCTTCTTCGCATCCCTCGTCCCTCATCATCTTCGGCTCGCGGCATTCGCACCCGACGCAACATGGTATCGAACCTATAACGTCGGGCTCCCTTGCCAGATTCTGCATCAGCATCTCGCATATCTCGCCTGAAGGCGCAGGGTACGAGCTCTGACCCAAGATGTACCATCTCATCACCGGCTTGTACGCCGAATGGACCAAGAAGGAGCGATTCAACGTGCTCGTCGTTGGCCCTTCCGGCGTCGGAAAGTCATGTCTGCTCGAAAAGATCAAGAGCCTCTATTTAAAGCGGCCTGCTCTGCCACCAAACAGGATCGCCCCGACAGTCGGGCAGAATGTCCTCGAGCTGCCCCTCGACAAGATGACCATGCACTTTTGGGATCTCGGCGGATCCCCCTCGGTACGCAGACTCTGGACCAAGTACTACGACGAGTCGGATGCTGTCGTCTGGGTCGTCGATGCCGGCCACTTCCTCGCGCTTCACTCGCAGAGTCAACAGCAACGATCAGGAGACGTCAAGGGCAAAGGCAAAGCTACAGAACCCGATGTGGGCACCGAAGCATATGAAGCGAGGGAACTGTCTTGGAAGCTTCTCTGTGAGTAATTGCCACGAGACCGTCGGTCCCAGCTGCCTGAACCCAACGCTGAACCTTCTTGACCCTCACCTTTGACCATGCCTACAGCCGAGCTGTTGAAGAACCCGAGTCTCGAAGGATGTCCCATCCTAATCGTGGCGAACAAAGCCAACGAGAACCAGTCCACCTCCACTGATCTTGCCAGCACCGTCAAGCAGTGGTTTGCCGAGAAGCTCGCTCGTATCGATGATGATCCAGACGAAGCCGCATCAGCGCAGGCACCTGCACAAACCAGCAACGTCTTTGCCGACAACGAGGAAGAGTCATATCGCTCGCCGACACGGAGCCACAGGAACTACGAATGGGGCGTGATTCTCACCAGCGCTCTCGAAGGGTACGTTCTCGCAAGGACCCGCCCATGTTGCAGACCCTTGATCGTCGGCTGACCCTTCTGACTCTTTCGCTGGAACCTTGACTTCTCACCACAGCACCGGAGTGTACGATGCAGTTGATTGGCTGCAGATCCGGGCCCAAGGGCTGAAACATGGACGGTCAAGATGAAAGATCACATTATATGAATCAAGTGCAAGATGGCCCTCGCCTTCAGTTCCTTGTCTCGTCGAGAGGAGCAGATGTGTACGAGTGTGCAGAGACCTTACTGTGAATCGAACCTGGAGGCTGCAGCCTGTGCGTCACGTGTGTCACTTTCCACTTTTTTGCGCACCTTTTCTTTTCGGGGCTTTTGATTTCGCTTTTGACTCACTTCGATCTTCCTTTCTTCCATCATCAGTTGACACCCAAGGTAAGCATCATCCTGCTCGTCCGACCCACCGACCGTGGTCTTACAGCATCCTCTTCGATGCCGGAAGAATACAATGATGCAACACATACGAAGAAAAGGGTAGAACGATCTGTCCTGCAAGACGGTCGTCTCGATGAACTCTGCATAACAACATACAACTTTAATATACTCTGAACTCGACACCAATGGCCTCGTGACGCACGAGGGACGGACGAAGGCGGGCACGATGCGCAAGGTGAACGTCGAAGAGCACGGATGCTGACAGATTCTCCTGCCCTTGCACTTCTGCCTCATCTAGATCCGGTCACAGCGTCTCACAAAATTTATGCAACTTGATGATTGCAAACAAGGCCTTCTCCGATGTTCGTGTCGACTCCAGTGAGGACTGTGTGCGTCCGAAGCGCATCTACTTGGCAGGATAGTCGTAGAAGCCCTGTATAAGTGTTTGTCGGCAGAGGTAGAAAGGCAAGCGTTTCAGTGTCAGTTGCATGCTCCTCGTTCCGAAATCTCTTCCGCGTTCACGCACCTTTCCGCTCTTCTTCCCGTACCAACCCGCATCGACCATGCGACCCAACAGCACGGCAGGTCTGTACTTGCTATCCGCCGTCTCCCTGTACAAGGTCTCCATGATGCTCAGACAGGTATCCAGACCGATAAAGTCGGCGAGGGTGAGGGGGCCCATGGGGTGGTTCATGCCGAGGCGGAGGGTCTTATCGATGTCCTCGCGCGAGGCGATGTTGGCTTCGAGCGCCATGACGGCTTCGTTGATGAACGGCATGAGGAGGCGATTGGAGACGAAGCCGGGGACGTCTTTGGACGTGGTGACTTCTTTACCGCATGCCTGGGCGAAGGCACGGGAGCGATCGACGACTTCGGGGCTCGTTTGGATGGCTGGGATCAGCTCGACCAAAGGCATCACAGGGACCGGGTTGAAGAAGTGGATGCCCAAAGCCTGCGAATGAGAACATCAATTGTCAGCATGAGCCAGGCAGATCTCAGTTCAAGCAGGGGACGATGACTTACTCGAGCAGGACTCTTCCACGCCTCCTCGGAACCCGGCTTGACATTCACCCCCACCGCACTAGCAGCGATCTTGCTGACACTGATACTGCTCGTGTTGGTGGCCAAAATCGTCTCGAGCGGCAAACTCGATGCGAGGGTGCCAAAGATCTTCTGTTTGACCGCCAAGTTTTCCGTTGCTGCCTCGATCACCATGTCCGCGGCGGAACCGTGGTTGGCGAAATCCTCCAGCTTCTGCACCGTCACCAGTCGCGCCCGAGCCGCGTCCGCGTCACCCTGCTGGATCTTGCCCTTGCTCACATCCTTCTTGAGCAGCGTCTCGAAGAACGACACTCCCTTTTCGAGGGCGGTCGGCGAAGCATCGCACAGGAGGACGGTGGGGATCTGCGCACGCAGTGCAGCAACGTAGGCGATGCCAAGTCCCATCTGACCCGCACCCACCACGCCGAGCGTCTTGATTCCGTGAGTTACTGAGGCTGCCATGCTGAGGCTGTTGCGAAGGGTGACGCAAGGTGAGGATGGTGAGATGGAGGGAGTGATGGAAGACCACGAAAGTGCAAAGGGTCTCTCGACGAGGTCGGGCTCGAGCGCTTTCGTCTCTCAAGTCTGGAGCTCCGAAACACGAACTTTAGCCGGTGCAGGTGCGTGTCGGGCAAAGTTGGAAATATTCTCTCGGCTTTGAACCGGCCCGTCTTGCTCGCTCCTTTCGACCGTCCGCTAAGACCGAATTGTCCACCAGCAACATCCTCTTGACCTCGATGGAAATGACTGCCGTCACGCTGCAGCTCGGCGCTGCTGCTTCTGCGCAATCGGAGCACGCACCTGCACACAACTTGCGAAAACGATTGAATAATGCGATTAGAGGGCCAATTAGGATATAGACCAAACTTTTACAAGCGCCCGCGCTAAAGCAGGCGAAGTGACAAAAGATATTAGCAAGACAGGGTAGGGATGAGAGACGAGGAGGGCAGGTAGCACAGAGCCTCGCCGGGTGTAATGCCGTGCCAGTTGGGAAGAGACGAATGTCGTGATTAGTCGTAGCAATGGCCAGGGCCTAGTCGTGTGAATACGGAATCGTGGGCAGCAAAGGCGGCTGGCCGAGACGTCGTTTCCTTCGCGCCTTAGCGGTCGTGAGAAGAAGACTTGGTACCAGCGCTCGCATTGCGGTCGTGCAGAATCTGTGCTGGGATCGAAGGAACAGCCGGCACTCCCTTCGACGCTGGCTTCTGCGGCGCCGAAAGAGGTCGATAGGAACCCGCGTCCATCGAGGGACGTCCATCGTTGCTGTTCTGCGCAAGCATGTCGGCCGACCCGAGCTGCATCGCTTCAAAGACGGCTCGACCCACAGCGGGGCCTGCGTTCTGCTCCGGATCGATGCGACCAGCGGCGAGAGCCTCGGTGTACTCCTCGACGGATCGGACCAGCTGGATGAAGCGGGCGTCCTTGATGAAGCGCGGCACCGAATCGGTCGCCATGAGCCGGAAGATGTAGTCTTGTATGCGCTCGTACAGTCTCACCATGACCTGCAGCTGGCTTGCGTGCAACGGGATCCGAAGACGCTTCGACACCACGGCCGCCTTCCGCTCCTCGATCGAGGTTGGCTCGCCTGCGTGTCCTACATTGGCATCGCTGCCAGCCGTGCTGGAGCTCAGATGCAGCGTCGACGTGGACGGAGAAGCGATGTGAGACGGATAGGACGTGAGCTTCGCATCGGCAAGAATCTTGTTCATGTACAGGATCAACTCGGTGCGAAGGTTGTGGTCGATGTTGAGCTCGCAAGGCGACGATGGCGCGAGATAAGTGTCGTAAATGACAAAGGCCATGCTCACCAGATCCTGCTGGTGCTTCTCCATGGCGCTCAAGCCCTGATTGTCGTCCTCGGTCCTGTCCTTTTGGCCGCCCGCGAGGGCACCGGTGACGCTGCGTCCGAGCCGGCGCCCGACACCGCTTTTGTGCTCTTTGGAAGGGGTCTGCACGGCCACCGCGCTCGAGGTGGTGTGGAAACGACGCTTGAAGTCTTGCACATCCAGCCAGAAGCTGAGATTCTCCTCGCAAAAGTTTTGTCGCAGGAACTCGCGGAACAGGGAGCGCAGCGCCGGCTCGTCCAGGATGTTCTTGAGTCGATTCGTGTTGCTGTCCCTGCTGCTGTAGGAAGAAGAATCGTGCAGGCCCTGGCCAATCCCCGCAGCTCCGCCGGATGCCGGCGTCGATGCGCGCTCGTTGCGCAACTTGGTGGAGGGTTTGCTTGCCAAGCGAGAATCCTTTGAGCCTGGGCTGCCTGTTTCGCGTGCTGCTGAAGTCGATTCCTGCTTCGCTGAACGCATGGAAGCGGATTCGTCGCCTAGTCGAAGGCTTTCGTCTCGAGCGGGGCTGGCAGTGCCGGAAGCGGGCGAGTCAGAGCCGTCCCAACGCGCTACTTGACGACCCTTGTCGCTGACGCCGTACAAGGTCTTGGAATGGCAGCGATAGTGACCCTCGCTGACGCCGCCGCGGCCGTCTTCTACGCGAAGAATGACATCCCGATCGTCGTAAGGTTCCACTTCGCGTTTCGACTTGTCCAGCACAAGACGGATGAAGTCGAGACGTTGGAAGTGGGCCATGACCTCGGCCGCCTCGTCCTTGCCGCAGACTGTGGTAAAATCGCAGAGCCAATCGAGTGCGCCCATCGAGTTGAAGGCCTGCTTGACCGTGCGTTGTCCTTGGCCCTTGACCTTTTCCTGAACGTCGGCCATCTCGACTCCCAAAGTGCGATCGACGCCTCCTTCGCCATGTTCGGATTTGGGTGCGGTCTCGTAGTTGGGAGCGCGGCCGACGAAACGTCGAAAGATGACTTCAAGCACAGGGGTGTTGATGAGCAGCTCGTCGTCGGTCGCGCGCCTCTCGAGGTGGAGCAACTTCATGCAGATGGGTTGGGAGGAGAACACCTTGAGCAGGTGGTCGCCGTTGATGCCATTTTTGGTGATGAAGCGCTCGAGGATGTGAAGACCTTTCGGGGTGAGCATATAGACGCCTTTGTCCTTGAAGATGGGGTTGGTTGCATCGCCGGCGTTCTCGATGAGGCGAGCGTCCATGAAATGCTGGCAGATGCCCTTGGCCATATCACGGTTCATGCTGAACGTGGTGGTGGTCGTGGTGGTGACGACGCGACTGGGTTCATTAGGATCTGGAACGCGATTGGACTGCGAGAACTTGAGATGGGAGAGGTTTTCGGCCGCTTCATCGGTGGTAAAGGAATTGTGATAGGTCTTGAAGTACTGACGATGCGTGCCGAGTTCGAGCGAGACAATGAGCGTGGCAAAGAGGTCGTGAGTGTCCTTGGCGAAGGGACGGCCGCGTCGGGTGGTTTTCATCATACGGCTGGTGGTTTGCTGTTTGGTCCTGGTTGCCAAATCGCCAGGCAAGCTTCCGGAACTGTCGGAGGGAGGCATGACGGCGAAGTGCGTGGGCCAGCTTCTTATATAAGAAGTGGGCTAGAGCACGAAGGACGATCGATCAGAGGATGACGTGTGCTCGTGCAGGTGCCAAGCAGCGGGAAGGACGAGCCGATCGGTGCTTCTGGAACGGCGCGACACAATGGGGAAGGAGGCACGAGCAACCGAGAATACGCAGATGTGCAAAGGCAGAAGGCAAGCTAGTCGATGTAATGTCGTGCAAGAGCTTGGACCTGTCGAAGAGATCCGGGCGTCGGCAGGTGGAAGGAACGGGGGGATTCGTTGGCGAGGCTGATGTGTCTTGACGATTGACGATGCTGAACTGGTTGGCAGGTGAAGGAGAAAGGCGTGGTGTGCCGGTGCGTATGCACTATGCTGATGGAAACGCAAGCGAGAGGCCCAAGCAGAGCATAGGACGTGGGTGGGAAGGAGGAGCAATGCCGAATCTTGATGCTGCGACTAGCGCACGAGCAGTCGAACCAATGCAGCTTGACCTGACTGGATCAAATGCGTTCCGATAGAGCTTGTCGAGTTGAATTAGCGAGAGATGAAGATCTTGGTGTGTAGTTGAGCAGCTTGTTGGAGCGTACCACCGCGAGAAAGAGCCCTGAAAAGTGACCGCCAAACCCAAAAGAGAGAGACAAAAGACAACAATGAAGGCGAAGGTCGAAGAAAGGAAGACAAGGTTCGGGGACAGTGAGAGACGAATGCTGGTACGAGGGACCGAGCGGTATGCGCCAGATTGCAGGGTGAGATGAGAGGGGGACCGTGAACGAATGAAAGGAAGGGACAGTCGGGTAGCGTCGAGAAGGTGTGATGAGGTGTGTGAAGGAACAGAGAGGACAAAGGGAGGCAAATGCACACGGCGGGCGCGTCAGGAAATCTCAGAGATCCTCCCCACACGCAGAGCGAGAGAGATGTCGCACCTGGCCCAGTCCAAGGGTAACGACCAGCAGCAGCAGCAGCAGCAGCCACAATAATAAATTGGCAGAATTTCGACCAAGCGCAGGGGCAGCAGCAAAACAAAAAAGCCGGCAGCGAACAGCAGTGGCGCAGACAAGTCAGTCCCTCCTGCGAACAAGCTGCAAGCTTCTTCGGACCATCACAAACACTCTGCTTGTGCCGAATATCATGGAGATGCGTGTCGATCAGCGCCACTGGGTGGATAAGCCTTTGCATGTGAGCGAGCTTGGTGGGCGAGAGAATCATGGGTTGATGCCAGGGCACTACAAATGCACGCCTCTTTTGACCTACCGTGCCACGCTCACCAAGACGCCAGGCCGTTTGACAATTCAATGGTAGCCTCGTTCTCTACGCTGAACTCGAGCCCGTATTTGAAGAGATGCACGATGGAAGGTAATTTGAGTGGTGCGACCACAATGTGCACACGCTGGTCTGGTTGCCACGCATTGTGCTCGCGTGCAGGAGCTGGTGCTTGCTGCATCAAAACCTTGCGCCCTGAAACTACAAACCTTTCCGCAGGGTGTTCCGTCGGAGACCCTCGTCGCAAGAGGTCTGCCTGGCTGGTCGAGACCCTACCTTTCGTTGGACTCTAACAATTTGCTGCTGTCTTCTCGTGGTCAATCCGGAACCGTTGCTATTCCGCGAGAGAATCGGTGTCTTACAGGCTTGCTTGCTCGCATTGTTTCAGGAGCGCTGGAGCCACTTGCTCACGCATTCCAGGCAACGAAATACCTCGTCGCCGTCCTCGAGGCCTTCATGTATTGATGCGACTTGATGAGTTTTCCTGTGGCACAAGTCGTGCATGATTGAGGTCCCGACTGCCAGGAACACCGGTTGTCAACCACACGGGCCGGCCCACTTGCATGAGCGGAGGGAAGGAGACGAGCGGCACCCGCGGCGACCTCGGCGACCTCGCCTTTGCATTCAACGTGGCAAATGCCAAGCCCGTCGGGTCAAACACGGACCGGGGAAAGGTGGAAGCAGTCTCGCAGCCCATGCTCCCTGATCCCTCTACCTCACTGCTGCTGCTCTTCTGCCCAATCCACTCGAGACCCAGCACACTCACGACCGAGCCACATCTCGTTCTCATCGCTGGGACAGCTGCGAAGGGTACCAACGTCGTGTCGAGCTTGACCTATCACGCGGTTGAATTTCCGAATCATGTTCGGTCCTGACAGCTAACAAACTCGATCAGAAAACTTGCGCGAGGACCCTTGCGGCTAAGTCGGCGGCGACTTGTGGAGGATTTGCGACTTTCAATGTCCTTCCGACCTGCTCGCCATCTTCCAGATCCCTGCCGAAAGTGTAGTGCTTCTTGCTGCGCAGCATCACGCTATTGCCTGCCTCTTCGTCAGCTTTGGTCTCACGTAGTGCTTCACTCCGCTCACTCCACGTCAGCCAAGGTCCTCGGAATGCCGCCAACAGCTTTGGCCGCCGCAGTGCCAGACTCGGCCAAAGATGCCATCATCTCCAAGCTGCGTCAGCCCACAGCTCCGGCTTCATCACACGAGCAACGCGCAGATGGTCCAAGCTCTCTAACTCAAGCAGCATCAAGAGACGCGATGACACAAGCTACGGCAGACGACATAGAGACCTTTTCGCTCCAGGATCACGCCTTCCAAGAACCCCGCAAGCGCGTTGTCTCGCCAGCGTCGCTGAACAGGTTCGAGAACTCAGCGGCGTTTGCCGAGATTCTCGCCTTCATTCGGGTCTGCAACACGAGCGTGGTGGGCAAGACCCTCACCGATGACATTCCCCAATCGCCAGCATGCCAGGCCGTTCTGAAGGTTCTCGACGAGATCGCTGCCCTCCGCAAATCCACACCGCCAGACGCCTCCATCGGCTCCTCCCGCTTCGGCAATCCCGCCTTTCGCACGTTTTACGACAAGATACGTGAGAACAACGATCGCTTGCATCGCATGATCCCAGGTCTCGCGGACGATTCCGAAGCTTCTCGCTCAGCACGCGCCGAGCTGGCCGTATACTTCCAAGAGAGCTGGGGGAATGCCAAAAGAATCGATTACGGAAGCGGCATGGAGCTCAACATGGCCTGTTGGATGTAAGTGTAACTTTGCATCCTTGCAGCTACCTGCCACCCATTCTGACCTCACCTTGCCCCTGTTCTGTTGTCTTTGCGCTCGTCACTCAGACTCTGCCTATGCAAATTGCGCATTCTACGTCTGCCCGAGGATGGTCCAGCCATCGTGTTGCGCATCTTTTGGGCCTACATCCAGGTGATGCGCGACATTCAGTCCTCCTACTGGCTCGAGCCAGCTGGCAGTCATGGCGTGTGGGGCCTCGACGACTACCACTTTCTCCCGTTCCTCTGGGGAGCGGGTCAGCTTAGCAACCATCGCCATCTCCGACCCAAGGCGATCCACGACCCAGAGATTGTCGACGAATTCGCGCCCAAGTACATGTACCTGGCCTGCATCCAGTTCATCAACTCGGTCAAGACCGCCTCGCTACGCTGGCACTCGCCCATGCTCGACGACATCTCGGGCGCCAAGTCGTGGAGCAAGGTCAACGAAGGCATGATCAAGATGTACCGCGCCGAAGTGCTCAAGAAGCTTCCCATCGCGCAGCACATCTTTTTCGGAAGCTTGCTCTGTTTCCCAGAACCCACAGAAGGAGAGCTGGAAGACGAAGACGCCGAAGAGGATGCGCACGGTCACATTCATCCCGCAGGTCAGCCCCATGCTCACGGTACCGGCGAGGGGCAGGCTGCAGGCTGGGGTGACTGCTGCGGAATTCCCATCCCGAGCGCTTTCGCAGCGGCCGAAGAAGAGAAGAAGCGCCAACAAGGTTTCAGCTCAACATTGCGTGGGGAGAAGCCATTCGGCGGATCCGGCATCCGTCGGATCCCCTTTGATTAGCAATTGAACACATTGATGTCATCTCTGTCGGCAGTGCTGTCTCAAATGTGCTGAGGAGGGCCTCCCCCTTCTGCTTCGTCTCTGAGCAAGTGACTGTTGTGAGTCCTAGCCAAAGCGCTCAGGTGGGGCTGAGTCTTATCCTCACCCCATTTGGCAGCATCTTTTGCCGGCGCTGCAACGGCAGAGCCTATGGTCGGCCTCGAAGTGTGTGCTGCGCAGACTTGCAGACTCGAGGCTCTTGTGGGTCTCTGATCCTGAGCAAAGGCTTTGGCGTGTCCGCGTTCTATTGCTGTAGCCAGGCGCGTCACCCACAGCGAGAAGGCTGCGCAGCTGTGCTAAGTCCCAAAAAAGTCAAGGGTCCAACCTGTCGAGTCCTGAGAGCTTCCAAATCAAGAGCAACACTACCATTCATCTCATCCTCCATCTTCTTCACCCCGCTCGCTTGCTCCTTCCATCAGGAACACAACCTTTACCTCTAGCCTACATCAGCGGGTCTCGATTCCGATAACGAACCATCCTCGGGCCACCCCGAGCTCAGCCCAAACCTTCCTACATCACCTGCCCGCCAAGGGGCTTTCCATCGCTGTGGCCCAGAGAGATAGCCGACCGCCTTTCTGCCCACCGTGGTTAGCCATCAGCGCCCTGCCGCCATCAGACGACGACATGCCAGAACCATCGCAATCCGCTGTTTTCTCCAGCAGGGAAGAGCCCATCGTGGTTGATGACGATGACGACGTCGTGCCCGTAACTGCTGCTGTCAATTTGCCTGCGCACTCACCCAACAATTCGCTTCGAGACATCACGCCCGCAGCATCTATATCTGCGTCCTCGACAAACAGCAGCGATCAAGCGAATGCATTACAGCCGAATGGATCGAGCGGTGGGGACGACGCGCTGGACACAAGCTCGCCTCAAGACAAGTTCAGGACCGGCTACGTCTTTTCGGCGGACATGATGCTACATGTCAACCCAATCGAGCCGGAACATCCAGAGAGACCGCTTCGAATCTGGAAGATCTTCCTCGGATTCAAAAAGCACGATCTCTTCACACATATGAAACGCATCCCCATCCGAGAGGCCAAAGAGGACGAGGTCGCCCTAGTCCACGACAAAGGTATCTGGGAAGGTGTGACGCGATCAGCACGTAAGTTGAGCCAGTGGCACCTACTATATTCTGGGCTCCGGCTGACATCTTTCTGCGCATCATCCTTCTCTCGACGTACCAGTGTATCGCGCCGACGTCTTGAAGGAGCAGGTGCCCATGCTCGAGATCAGTAGCTCCCTTTACGTCAACGAGCACTCCGCCTATGCTGCGCGGCTTTCCTGCGGAGGAGCGATAGAGCTCTGCGACGCCGTTGCCTCCGGTCGCATCCGGAACGGCTTCGCCATCGTGAGGCCTCCGGGCCACCACGCGGAGCCGCAGAAGAGCATGGGCTTCTGCTTTTTCAACAACGTCGCCGTCGCTACACAAGTCGTGATGCAGAAGAATCCCGACATCCAGAAAGTCCTCATCCTCGATTGGGATGTCCACCACGGCAACGGAACCCAGCGCGCATTCGAGGACAATCCGAACGTAATGTATATGTCGCTGCATCGTTACGACGAGGACGGAAGCTTCTACCCGGGTTCGTCCTACGGAAATTACACCAGCATCGGTATCGGCAACGGAGCGCATTACTCGGTCAATGTCCCCTGGCCTACCCGCGGCATGGGCGACGCCGACTATCTATATGCGTTCCACAATCTTATCATGCCGATCGCTCAAGAATTCAGCCCCGACCTTGTCATCATCTCGGCAGGTTTCGACGCGGCAGAGGGCGATCCCATTGGCCAGAACAAGGTCACGCCCGGGGGCTTTGCGCAGATGACGCACCTCCTCACCTCCCTTTGCAATGGCAAAGTTGCCGTCGTTCTGGAAGGCGGGTACAATCCCGATGCCGTGGCGAGCAGCGCCCTCGCGGTCACAGACGTACTTCTCTCGTTTAACACGTTGCCGCCCAGCAGCACTGTCGCGAGCACCATCGCCGCAGAAACCGTCCGACGTGTGCGCGAGGAACACCAGACGAAATGGACGAGCCTCAAAGTCGCGGGGGCTGGAGTCAACGACGTGGAGACCAATCCTGCCAGGGCGCCTGACGCCGTCAAGATCGGCGACATGCTCGCGGAATACCGCAATAGCGTGATTGCCAACGAGTTCGACCTCTTTGAAATCCCCCTCGACGCCACGCCTCACCGGCACTTCGCGGGACACGTGCTGTGCTCCGAGGGCATCCTCGATTCCTTTTCGACCATCATCTTCTTCGTGCACGACATGGGCAACCTGCGCTTGGAACGACCGAGAGCGTCGGCGGCATACGAGGAAGACGCCTTGCAGCTCGTCGATGCATCCAGACGAATTCTCAAATACGCCAAGAAGCGGAACTACGGCATCGTCGATCTGAACATCATCAACTGCTTCTCGGCGCAAAAGGTCATCTCTCCCTCTGGCGTTCGGCGGACGGCGACGGAAGTCGAGCTGCTCAAGCTGGACGAGGCGAAGAAGGCGGCGGCGTTCATCTGGGACAACGTGGTGGCGCTAGCAAGGAGCTCCGGGGGAGAGAAGAAGATCGTGTTGCTCGGGTTTGGATCTGGATGCGATGCGTTGACGTCGATCGTCGACGAGAGGGACGTCAAGTCGGACGTGAGGGCCGTCGTCAATGTGGTCGGCTACGGCGAGATGCCGTGCGTCAGCATCAATGCGGATCTCGACAAGAAGAAGTGGTATTATCGAAGATCCTTGGTGCTCGCGCCGGAAGACCATCGCCATTTGCTCGACCGCGGCGAAGCAGCACCCCTCAAGAGGTTCGGCAAGATCAAACCAGTTGGTAAGTATGCTCCCGATGCTGGGTTGCGAGGTAGCTCAGATACTGATGATCCCTTCTTCATCTAATCCCTCGCCACAGCCGATACCGCGGCGATAAACATCTTCAGCTCGAGGTTCGGCGAGATCAAGAGCTTCCTCGATGTCAAGCTGAATCCGTCCAAGAAGGCTGGCATTGCCAACGCTGCTCCTTGAGGAATTATCTTGCTGTGGTTCGTCGACATCGAAGCAATTCTACCCGCATCTTCTGAACAGCTCACCACCGATTGATTCGGAATGTTTAGGCCAGCATGAATGTTGTGTGCTCAGGCGACACCCGGCCGGCTCGAGTCTAAGAGCAGAATGTTCAACGACGCGATGAGAACAGCACCGATGGCTGTGGCGATGGTGATGATGACATCAACGAAGACAACGAGCACAAAGACGAAGACGACAGCGACAGCGAGAAAGAGGAATGGGACGACAATGAGTGTGGTTGCAGATGATGCAGGGTGAAGCCTGGACAAAACAGAGCGAAGAAAAGACAGAAAGAGGGCGCCGTACTGGCGGGCGAGAACAGGTGTGTGCATAGGATTAGAGCTAGGGTTTCGCAGCCACGTCCTGCGAAGCTGGCATTTTCGAAGATCGGCGACGAGCCACGCAGGCATGCGCTCAGTCCACTTGGGCAAACCCTGCTTGCTGCTGGGGCGGTGTTGCAGCGACGGCTCGGCCAAAGTGTCGCCTGCGCATCTTCGGTGCGCCATGATCGTGGATGGCGCGGTGGTGCCGCTTAACCACGTCGTCGATGATCGCATCGGCATGCAACGACCTGGACGAGTAGTTGGAGCTGGCTGTGGACGTGGCTGCAGAGTTGGCCCTTCTGGTGGTGCTTCCCGTGTTGATGCTGGAAGACCCAGATGAGTTGCCGTTGTCGGGTGTGAGGTTGGCCTTGTTGATCGCGGTGGGCTCGTCGGAGTTGGAACCTGAGGGCGCAACCGTCTCTCTCCACACGATGACGCCGACAATGATGCCGACCAAGGTGACGAGAGCGATGACACTCATGACGATGAGTTTCCTCCTTCCGCTCGCCATGGAGGCCATCCACGTCCTGCTGCCGGCTTCGACCTTGTCCGTGCCAGCCGTCTTTTGCGCGATGGAGAAGCGACGCCAGAACTTGGCCCCTTCGCCGTTGGTGTCCCACTCTGCTCCTTCACCACCGGCGCCAAGGTATTGCGATTTACGTGGATGATCAGGCTTCTCAAAGTCGTCCTGCAGACCTTGCACACGCGGCGCAGGAGAAGCGCGAGGAACGGCAGGTACCGGCATGCGCATTTGCTGACCGGGTAGCTGTGGCGGCGGTCCGTTGGTGCCGTGGGGTGGTCCTCCGCCTCCTGTGAGCATAGCCATGCTCCGTCGGAAAAGGGACTGGCGCTTCTGGCCCGGCTGCGGTCGCGGTGCGCCGTGAGATCCAGGACCATGGCCAGGGGGACCCGCCTGAGGCCCACCACCGCCAAGCATGGCCATGGATCTTCGGAAGATCGACTGCCGCTTCGAAGGACCAGGAGCATCCGAGAAAGACGGGCCGAACTGCCCATTGGGTCCGGGCGGACCTCTGCCTGCGGCGTTCATCTGCCCCTGCAGGCCAGGTCCTCTCTGCACGTTGTTGGGATGCTGTGGAGGTCTGGCGCCAGGCCCGGCCTGGAGCGAAGAGGGATGAGCCGCATTCGGTGCAGGGCGGTTCGGACCATTGTTGTACGGTTGCTGGTTTGGAGCGCCGGGTCCACCGGGCCCAGTCGGTGTCATCGGGCCACGCTGGCCATACGGCGAAGGCGGGCCTCTTTGCAGGACGTTCGGCGGCATGGGTCCTTGGTTAAGTGGATGATGATGAGGAGATGGCAAGCCACCAGGACCGTAGGCTGGAGAGCGGAAAGGCGTCGCGCTGTTGGGTGTCGTCACGGATCCGTGCTGCGATCCCATCGGTGACGGCATGCCACGTGCGCTGTTTTGCGAGCCGAAGGTACCGTGCTGTTGAGCTCGAGCAATGTCGATGGGCGACGGAATGCCACGTGCGCTGTTTTGCGAGCCAGAAGGACCGGAAGGACCGTGCTGTTGAGCTCGAGCAACATCGATGGGCGGAGGACCTGCGTTGCGAGGTGGCGAGCGAGCTTGAGTAGCGTTGGGAGCGCGACTGTCAAAGTAATCGAGAGGGGCTGCCTGCTGGTTGGGGGAAGGGGCACGATTGCTCGGCACTGGGTTCGGAGTGATGAGACCGAGTTGCTTGGTCAAGGCTGTGCGGGCGCTGAGCCTTTGGGCGCCGTTGTTGGAGTCGACCGATTTCGAAAGATGCTCATCGTCTGTGGTGGGAGCCCCAAATCCGATGGTGCTGCCGTGGCGTGATGTTCGGTCAACGAAGTTGCTGTCGACGGCAAGCCTACTGTGACTCTCGTCGCGGGAGGTGCTGGAAAGGACGCTGGTTTGCCTTGACGATTTGAGCGCCAGGAGCTTAAGCGAGGGCGGGTTCTGCGAAGCACTATCAGGAGGGCGGTGTCCGACGGCGACGGCGCGATCGGTCCAGCTTTCGGGCCTTTGCGAGTCCTGACTGCGCTCGAGCCTGTCGAGACCTGATCGATTGGATCGCGCGCGGTCGTCGTCGCTATCCGAATCCGACTCGGAGTCGCTTCCTCCGAGCATGCCCAAACCTAGACCGAAAGCACCCGAGTCGCGATCATGGCTTTGTGAATGTGTGCTGACACGACTTGGTCGCTGGTCTTTGGATGAGCCGGCGCCCACAGGATCTCTGCGCTGAGCTAGATTGGAGGGCTTGGCGGCGCGCAGACCGTTGGCGTCCAGATCGTTGGCAGGGCGACCGTGAAGTTTGAGCTGACTTGCTTTGCGCGCGAGTTCTCGGCGGCGCGGATCCGAGGATTCGAGGTCCTTTGGATCGTACAAGTATTTGTCGTAGATGCTGACCACACGGGAGTCGCGAGGATTCAAGGAGAAAGCTATGCTGGACGCAGACTCGCCTGTTCTCGGTGGATATGGCATGGTGATGCGAAGGGCAGGTCGAGCCTGACTAAAGCTGTTGGGATGATGCTGGCTGGGTCGTCAACGACCTGCGAGAGACGCGAAACAAACAGACGCGGTAAGGCAGACCAAGAGGATGGCAAAGATCCAAACCCGCCAAGATCAACGTCGAGATGCAGTCAATGCGAAAGAAGTGTCGATTCGAGCGAGGCTAGTCCGGAGGAACGAATTGATGTGATTGGCCGTCGCGGTACTTAAGATTGAAGCAAGAGACGCGAGGTTGGAAGAAGCGAAAGAGGAGGACCCAAAGAGAGCGTGAATGTCTATGTGTGAGAGAAACGACCGGCGTTGGATGCTGAGACGATGAAGAGTGGCGAAGACGGGATGCAGAGCGAGTGACAGATAGTTGGTTCGAGACGAGAGCGATGTGCGGATCGATACTGTGGTGGGGTGATGGACGGCCGAGAATAGGATGAGAGGGGGGTCGGAAAGGGGAGTCCAGATGATGGAGGTGTAGGAAGGCAAGATGGAGACGAACAAGCAAGCAAGCAAGCAGGGCCAAACGGGTCGCGTGAAGAAAACAGGCAGCAAACCCACTATCTAGCCAAAAGCGTGTGACCGAAGCGGCAGCCTCGGAGACTGCGTGTTGCCCTTCCATTTGAACGATCCTCTTGGTCCCCACACACACGTCCGACTGCGCTGCCAAAACCATCCTCTGTCATCGCATTTGACGTTCCCACGCTTGTCAGCTTCGCGGACGGCACTTCCGCATCTCTAGCTTGATCGTGATTCAGTCCAGCGATAACGTGGACTGGAGAGCTTTTGTTTGCCCACCTTAGCGTCAGAGGGGCACGCCGCAGAGGAGCAAAGCGCAGGCGGAACCACCGCCGTTGGGTTAGCCTTGGTCGGCTCGACGCCGACGTGTGACTGGGATGGTGCCGAATGCAAAGCGACTCGGAGTGCTTGCCGGAGACGTGGGCGCGTTGTGCATGAGAGCTGCATGCCGTGTGCGTGTGTGTGTGTGTGCTGGTGTGGGTCTCTCTCCGTGTGCCAAGCGCGTTCGTCCTTGACTCTTTTTTTTTTATTGAAATTTTAAACACTGTGACAGCGCAGTTCGCCGACTCACATAGCGGAAGCATGAGCTACAGCATGCTGCTTTGCGACAATCAACTTTTCCACGGCCGAATGCTCACACGGCTGAACCATGCGATCAACGTCGAGCAAAGCAAACATGTTCCTTTGTCTTCATGCAAACATGCACACTTGCGGCCGTGCAAACTAAGCCTGGATCGTCCATTCGAGATGTCTTGTTCTTGAGCTTGGACCGCGACGTCGGTCCTCCACGACCCTGCCCTGCTAGCAGCTCTTGTCCATCTGGCGGATTCAAGACGAAAGTGATTTGGTCAGCACGACCGACCTGGATCAGGAGCCACCTCTGTTCCAACAAGCTGAAAAGGGTGAGTGTGGCAGGCAGTGTCGATCCAGCGTCCGTCAAATGGAAGTCGAGTTAGAGGTGGGCTTGCATCAAATCAAGCAGGTCCCTTTGACAACCTTCGGCGACTTCCGCAAAATGCAGCTCGGCTTCCACGCCTGTGGGAAAGAAAGCTGTTCACCCAAGCAGATTCCTGCATCGAATCGTTCTGTCGACTTGAGGTTGAACAGACTTCGAATCGTCCACGCTCTCTCATGCAGACCCAGCTGCGATGGATGCGCCTTTGTCCATCATCGACGTGCGAAGCGGCAAGACAGAAACGCGGCTCCTGCCTTGCTGTCAAATGATTTTGACGCTCCTCGCTTATGCGGCACAGATCGACAGCGCCGAGCTGTCGTGTTGGTCTCACTGTCGCGTGTCCGTCCGAGATCTGATTGATAAGCATGACAAATCAAGAAATAGTCCAACACCTTGCAACCAACACACATGCTTGCGCAATTGTGCAACACGCAGGTCCGCGTCGAGCTATCAAAGCGAGCAGCCAGGGTCTAGCTCCTCTCCCTTCTGTCATCGAACCTCGAGTCGCTGGCACTTTGCATCATGCCGGCCCCGGATCTTCCGTCGGGCAGTCATTATGGAGACGCTGACGAGCTCGCGCACGACGTCTGGGCTCATGCCGGAAGCTCGTCTTCTTCCAACCGCCGCTCGATGACTGACGCCAATGGAGGAGTTGGCGCAAGCATGCATGCTCCACCAAATCGACGCACTGACCCCTCCTCGAGAGAGTCGTCGTACGATGCATCAGGCTTTCCTTCCATGGGCCTGTCCACCAGGCTCAATCGCACCAGCTCCTCGTTCGGCTCCAGGGCACCCACCAACGGTACCGAAGCTCGCAAACCCAAGTTTGCACCCTACGAAGCCGAGAACCTCTGGGTCACTTCTTCCTCTTCATCTTCGCATACCTTCAAACCTCCGCACAACGCCCTTTCGGCTAGCGCTTCCGTCTTGACACCATCTCGATACCAGCAACAGCATTCGGACCCTCTCGCTGCTGCCAACGACTTTCAGGATCCTCTCACCAGCGCGTACAGCTCGAGCCCCAATAGGGCTGCTTCTGTGGATCAAATGATTCATCAGTCACAAGAAGCTGAGGCATCGCACGTCGTCGACTCCATGTATCCTGATGCGCAGCAAGGCGACGAGACCATCCGCCAGGCATCACGGATTGGCGGCGCAGACTCGCATCGAGGAGCGGCAGACACATCAGATACAAACGCAGAGGAGCAAGATGACCAAGACGATGAAGCTACATTCGTCTACCCTGGAATTGCTGAATTGGAAAGCGGCTCAGTAACAGAACAGACCGCTCCAGACTCTCGAAAGGGGCAGGATCCGACCGATGCCTGGCCAGAGACACGCCAGCTTCCTGAGGACTCCGCAGACGAAGATCGGAGCGCAAGTCATGATACTGCAGTCGCAAGATCTCGACCTCAGGCCTCCAACCATAACGATATCGACTACAACATCCTAGCAGCTCTTTGCAGCCGCGGCTCTGTGTCTGACCTGCAGCGATTCTTCGAGGAAGCGTGCTCCAGCCTATCCGAGGGCCAAGGTGTCTCCTCCTTTGCGCTTGCCAACGACCCGAATCCCAGCAACGGTCTCGTGCCACTTCACTACGCTGCCAAAGAGGGAAAGACCGACACTGTTCGCTGGCTCATCACTCAAGCGGGAGCCATCGTCGAAATGGAAGATCGCGAGGGCGAGACTCCTTTGCACAAAGCTGCCATGGCCGGAAAGCTCTCCGTGGCTTCTCTGCTCCTGTCGCACGGCGCCGATGCCAATGCCAAGGACTCGGACGGCTGGACTGCGCTGCACAATGCATGCAGTCGCGGTTATCTCGACCTTGTTCGCCTACTCATCGATCGTGGCGGGGCACAGATCGACATCCAAGGCGGACGAGGGGCATGGACGCCGCTCATGAATGCGGCTTCCAAGGGTCACCTGCCCATTGTGCGCCACCTGACCGCAAAGTACCACGCCGATCCTTTCGTGCGCAACGCCGCCGGCGAGACCGCCTTTGACGTCGCCGCTGCCTCCTTTGAAGTCTACATCTGCGAGGTGCTGGAGCGCTATGAGGCCGAGCGATGGAATGCCGCCAAGTCAAATCCTCCTTCGCATACTCAGCCTGGTCAGATCGTCCCCGGCCGCGGGCATTACGAGCCTCTAGCTTTGCACATTACCGTTCCCATCATCCTGCACGAGAATCAGCGCCTCGATACTCGACTCCAAACTCTTGCCATGCATGGCGCAAAGCCACGCTGGAGCTCCTCGAGTGCAGCCCGCGCTCACAAGCCAGATCGCCGTTCGCCAAGCTCGATGCCGCCGGGCCCTCTAGCTCCCAGTCGCACACGCCACGCTCCCGTTCGTCAAGAGGATGTGGGCCTTCCTGCTCGCTCCGTACCCTATAAGCTACGGATTCGAACACGTGTTAATCCGGCCGTGGCTCGAAGGCGAGCCGCAGCAGCTGTTGCCGCACAGCGCGCAAATCAGCCGCATCATGGCCTCGAGGACGATATGGCAAGTACACCGACACCTGAATCTGTCCTGCAAGCTCGCCGCGGCGGACGTAGCACCAATGGTGCTCGTTCTGGCGACGCTGAGGAGGAGGCCTCTCACTTCTGGCTGAGCGAATGGCAGCTGGATACCACTCACCCACTCGTGGATGTCGAACAAGGCTGGCAGTATGCCCAGTCCTTTGATGCGCTGGACGACAAGTGGTCATCCCAGCCGCCGCCCCCGCTCGAGCGCCTACTTGAGGGACGTGGGCTGAGTGCCTCGGTGACGAGAGCTCTCACCGGTGGAGCCGGTCTGGCTAATGCGCAAGCCGAGCAAGAAGCTTCGTCAGGTGGGTGGGTTCGCAGGAGACGATGGATCCGAGTCATGCGCCGTCGTCTCGACATCGAATTCGGTGATGATCTGGAAGCCTGCGAAGGTGTCGGCTCGGGCGGGTCGGACGTTGGAACAGGACATGGAACCGACCCGAATGGCGCCGACGGTCACAGCCTGTCCACCGCTGCAATCATGGCCGCACAGGAAGCAGCTAAGCTGGAATGCTCCCAGCTCGGGCCGGATGCCGACTACGTCAGCCGTGCCAAGGCTCTTGCCGGCTCGAGCGCAGCCTCTGGTGCTACTCCTGCTGACGCACTCGGCGACGATCGTGACGAACTTGCAAGGCGTATCGCTCGACTGTACATGGCCATCACAGAGCTGCGCGCCGCTTTCGAAGACGACGATGTCGAGCGCAGAAGCCGCGCTGAGGACCTGCGCAAGGAATACACCCTTCAGCTCGGTCAGCTGCGAGAGGCAACCGGACTGGATGAGGACGAGGACGAAGATGCCGCCGACGAGGATGACGATGAGTTCATCTACCCGAACTCGTACAAGGATGACGGCGCCTCCGTCTTCACCCGTTTGGTCAACGGAGAGACGTCCGGCACTCTGTCCCGTCCGCCTATCTCGCAGCGTCACAGCAGCGCTGCAACGTTACTACGCAACAGCGTCGCCCCCTCCGAGGCCGGTACATCGCTCGCTGCAGCCCGCAGCGCCGATCTCGCGGCCAACCGCGAATTCCGCGTGCCCACCAACGAAGCGCCCAACAAGGTAACGCTCCGCACTGGGCCAGCCATGCGCGAGCAAAACCTGCAGCCGCAGTGGGAACGCGACGAGGAGGCGAGAGACTGCAGAGGCTGCGGCCGTCACTTCACCTTCTTCCTTCGCAAGCATCACTGTCGACGCTGCGGCCGCATCTTTTGCGATGCCTGCTCGTCGAGGCGTGCGCAGCTGAGGATGGCCGAGATTGTGGTCGATCCGAGCCTCCCCGGCATGGCAGCCTCGGAAATGCTCGCTCCGACGCGCGTCTGCAACGGCTGCCACGCTGAACTCCAGCTGCCTCCGCAATTGCAGACCATGCGGGGTGCGGAAGCCATGATGGCTGTTTCGCAAGCGCGGGGCGCAGGCGAAGCGTCCAGCCGCTCTGGTGCACAGACGCAATTGGATGAGGCCGGACTTCACTCTACGTTGGCGGCCCCGAGCGATGTCTCGAGCCGGGCCAGCGAGCTGACTGAATGTCCGGTCTGCTCCACCTCGCTCTCCGCGCTAGGCGGGTCCGAAGAGCAGGAGGCTCACGTGCGTAACTGTCTCGAGAACGGCGGAGGTGGAAGCATGCAAGGCGGACGCTACCTCGTTTACAAACTGCCGGGCGACTCGCCGATCGTGGGCAAAGAGTGCTCGATCTGCATGGAAGACTTTGTTGCCAACAGCACGATTGCGAGACTGCCGTGTCTTTGCTACTTCCACCGTGGTTGCATCGACTCTTGGTTCAAGAGGGGACGGGAATGCCCCGTCCATGCTAGATCGTGGTAGCACTTGTATCTTCGCGCGCTTCGTGCATTTATGATGCCAGCATGTCACATAGACTCTCTGCACCAGTCTCTTCGCACTTGGGTCATGATGCAGGTTTTGCCGGTCTTGAACGTGCGTGCTAGTCGAGATCAAGGAGAAGGTGTGAGGAAGTGATAGGTAGGCCTGGTTTTTTCGAGCTGTTAGGCCTCCTCTGCTCTCGCGATGAGTGTTTTTGGCTTACTTCTCAAAAGCGCGTCACGCGCTGAGAACAACAGACCCTTTCCTCCACCATCTCGAAACCTTTGCATCTCTTCATCCCGTCAGCCAATCGTCGCATTCTGAACACGTTTAACCATCCTTCGACATCGTTCATCCAGCCAGTCCTCTTCTCTGATCCGCAGCCATCTTTCCAGCGCTCAAGTTTCAGGCGACATTTCGTGTCACAGCGTCCGACTTTCCACCGCTTCGCTCGCAACACCGGCCTCTTCACTATTCGGCGCAGGCAACCATACTCTCCCATTGTCCAGCCACATCACACGTTCAAAACCCAGCATGTCATCAGAAGAGCACTTCGCGCCGGAAGCGCATAAGACAGACGAGCAGCTCGCGACGGAGCAGGAGAGCATCCACGAGGAACGGGAAACGTCGTTTTCGTTTCGAAGAGAGGCGCGCGATGGGGAGTCCTCGACGTCCGCGCTTGGTGCTGTAGAAGGCGACATCCCTGCTGCGGCCGCGTCGATATTTCCAGCGCCAACAGGGGAGGACGAGGCGGAAGCGGCGGCGGTGGAGGCGACGACGGGTGCGCATGTCGAGTCAGCAGAACCGTCACAACCGGCGCGTAGCTCGCGGAAGAGTCGAGCATCCGCGTCCGGTCCATCTGCAGAATCCGACGAACCAAGAAAAAAGTCACGCAAGTCTACGGCCCCGGAAGAAGCGGAAGGGAATGCCAACGTGCGTCTCGACCGCCTCCGTCAAGCCCTATACCGCTTCCTCGACCTGATCGATCACCGCGCCACCAGCACCTCCTTCGTCAAAGCGCTCCCGCACATCGACAGCGACTCGGTCGAGGCGCTCCGCCAGCAATTCGTCAGCCAACTCAAAGACGCTATCATCGACGAATCCGAGAAACTCATCGAGTCGAACGATCTCGAAGCCAAACTGGCGTCGCTGCACCGGTTGGCGCAGGAGGCAGACGCACGGTACCAGGCAGGATACGACGAGGGGGCGGAGGAGATCAAAGATGTTTGGCGCAAAGAGATGCATTTGGAAACGGCCATTTCGGCCCGGGCCATTCCGGACCAGGAGAGAAGGGTGGAGGAGTTGAGAGCGGAACTCGAGGCGGTGAGGAAACAGAACAGGACGATTCATGAAGAGTTGCTCGCAACGAGGAACAGGAGTGATGCACTGCGGAACGATGCTAGGGACTCACTGGACGCTTTGGAGTCTGCTATCAAAGGTCTCGAGGCCACACCGGATATGCAGAACAAGCTGCGCAAGACCATGGACGATCTGCTTCAAGATCTCGGCGCGCGTGTTTGACGGCTCCTCATTTGTACACTACCCCTCACACAGCATCGATTCTCGAGGACATCTTCTCACAGGCGCAAGCGATGTGGTTCTGACTGTTGATTCCAAAGCGCCTGCCGTCCGCGCTGCTTGTATTGAACAGATCACGCGGACGCGAGTGAGGGTATAGCAGACTTCCGTCCCATTTTTGACTGTGACTCACACTTGGCGACCGTTCCTCCTGTCCTCCCGCTCTTCAGGCGCGGGCTCGCGAATGTCACCCAGGCGCTCGCCCACCTTGATCTTCTGTTCCGGCTTGAGATCGAAGCGGAACTCGGCGGGTGCTTCAAAGACGAGCACGATGGTCGAGCCGAGCAAGAAACCGCCCATCTCGTCTCCGGCTCCCAGTGGCTGACCTCCGAGCAGCTTGCTCGCCCCTGAATAGGAGGCTTCCGAGTACGTGCCGGCGAGGTAGCGCTGCTTGCGAACGTTGGTGCGCAACGCCTTGTCAAAGTTGATGCGGATGGAGCCGACGTTGGTGGCGCCGACGGGGACCATGCCAAAGAAGCCGTGCCTCCATCGCCCGAGCAAAGCGACGCGCTCGTTGAGCACGAACAGGTTCGAGAGTCGCCTGGCCATGTAGGGCGAGACCGAATACAGCTCGCCACGGAAGTGTCGACGACGTTCCGCAACCCAGTTGGTCGGGCTGTGGAAGCGATGGTAGTCTCCAGGTGCAAGGTAGATGACGCAGAAGAAGAGCTTGTTGCCTTCTTTGAGGCCTTTCGAACCAGGCGAGTGCGGTTGCAGGAAGGGTGGCAGAGCTTTGACACCCATCTCGTATGCGACATTGGCGTACCGACCCAGCACTTCTGGCGTGTCAGGTGTCGGCATGCCTGCATCGTCGATCTGCTTCGGCTTCTTGGCTGCTTCAGGATCCTTCTTCGGAGGAGCGTCTTGGTCGTCGTCGTCATCGTCATCATCATCGTGATTGTCGGCATTTGAGCCAGTCGGAGCTGCCGAAGGTGGCACGCCCGTGGTGTTCGAGCCCTTGGGCGGCGCGCGCTTCACCCAAGATTTCCAGTAGGATACCTTGCCAAACCTTTTCCAGCTCTTCTTGCGCCGTGGCGCTTCGTCCTCATCAGGAAGAGCCGACTTGCTCTTTTCGTCGCCGAGAAGTTCGTCGAGAGTATAGTCGATTCCGTTGACCGACGCAAACTGCCGATCGTCGAGTCGTTCGTGTTCTGCGCCTTCTGCGGTGTTGCCGACCACGTTCTCCGTTGTTTCTGGAGAGCTCGTCACACCCAACAGAGCATCGAGCGAGTATGTGATGCCTTTGACCTGCTCCACCCGTCGACCAGCGATTTCGCCAAAGTGCAAAACCTTTCCATCAGCTGGCGAGACGAGGATGCTGTCGTCGATCTCGCGAGCCCCTTCCTTGAGCTCGCGGTAGAAGAACTCGCCCAGACTCTTGTAGTGAGTGAGGTCAGGGTCCTTCATCTCGTCGAGGTTGCAGCCAAAGATATAGGCGTAAAGCTTGAAGCCGAAGGGACGAAACCAGACTGGAAGCGTGATGTTGTTCGCCCAGCCCCAGGCACGTGAGATGGCGTTGAGAGGAAGTGCTCCAATAACATAGACGGTCCACGGACCTTGCATCTTGACGACTTGCCCATTCTCGTCGACGATCTTGGTACCGACGCCTCTGCCGTTCTGCTCTGCATTGTAATTCCTTCGAGCTTGGACTCCCACAAGTACCACTGCACCAAGAAGGATTGGAATGGGATACCATCTGATTTGCGTGCCGAACCATGATCTTGAAAGCTTCTGCTGGTAGGAGCCACCGTTTTCTTTGCCTTTGCCCTGTTGATCCTGTCGAGCTTGTTCCTCGATCCGGCTCCGTGCCGCGCGGTTGCCTCGGACTGTGTTGGCTTCGTGCTCAGCTTGAAGCGGATCACGACTGTAGTAGCGCCTCGACGAAATGCAGATATGTGGTGGCGGTCGAGCAAGAACTAGTGCAGAGCTAGCGAGCGGCTGAGCAATGGCCACTCTGCGCGAGAGCAGAGAAGGCGTGCTTGGCTGTATCGAGTCTGTCAACGCTACGAAGCGCAGCAGATCGCCGCGGCCTCGAGGCCGCAACATGGTTTGTCGCATCAGTTGTGGGGGTCGATCCTTCACCTTGATACGATGTGACAAGTTGACGGGACAAGGACGCCTTTGAGGGAGAAGTGATGGCTAAAAGGAGCGAGAAGAAAGATCCGAGTTGGTAAGCTACCACTTTTGGGAAAGCTGAGCATGGGCCAGCGTGGTGACTTGATTGTGTTGAAAGCAACCGAAAAACTCAGCACGCGTCATAGCGCCCGATCTGGCTCCGATCCAGTCATTCTTCGCCCTTTGCTGTTCATCATATCCCTGAAGACCAGCCAGAACCTCAGGCCGCAGCTCTCACAGCTCGGTACGCACAGGGTGGTGAAAGAATCGTGAGCACTGTCCGTAGGTGCATTGAGGCAAGCTTATCTGAGAGGCTAGAACATGACAGTCGAGCGTCTCGAATAGCGAGATGGTATCTGGGCAACAAAAGTACAGCAGAGGCGAGTCTGGGACGCGCGGAGAATGTTCGACGGAGGATGAACAATGTACAGCTCTACGTCAACGCTGGATGGTCTCCTAGTGGGTCGCGCCGTAAGACGGAGGCGGTGCGCCGTAGACAGGTTGCACGGGCTGGACGTTCTTGGGCACCCATTCGCCGTTTCCTCGGTACGTGACAGCGCCGTTGTAGCGCTCTTCGGCCTTCATCTTCTTGTAGATGAGCCAGACTGTTGTAGTTGCAAGTGGTAGAGATATTTCACAGGGTCAGCTCGAATTGGTAAGTCCGCCCGAATCAGATGCGCCCACTTACAAGCATGGATGTGGCCAGGGAAGTATCTGTGTACGTGGTCAAGAGCGAACGCGAAAGCAAGGACACTCGGAGAGGGATGTCAGCCGGGAGCACTCATACCAGACAGGCTTCGTACATCGAAACTTACCCTAATAAGGTCAGCAGGATGTTGATCATCAGATCACATGAGCACTGTCAAGAAGGAGAACCAATGCAACGAAGAGACTTTCAGCGATTTTGCTTCGACGCTTTGACCTGCTGTCTACCTTTGCGCCACACCCACACCTGTGATGAAGGCCACTGCCGCCGGTGGAAGGATGATGGCCACTGTTGATCGCCAAGAGGCATTGAGGAACAAAGACACAAGGTCAGCTTGACGGAATTAGAAACTGCCACGGCGCAGAGCTCTGCAGAGATTTGAAGACGCACCCAGGATGAGAACAATGTCGGAGCCGTCAGTCATCTTGTCAGATCGTCGTTGGCCTTTTGCGATATCAAGGGGTTGTAATGGTGTGATGTTGTTGGTGGAACAGAGAAAAGCTGTGCGCAGCGAGCGTCAATGATATCACACTCCTCAAGATAGAGCTTTGGGAGGCTGTACGCCGGCGGAAGCGCATGCGTGTTTCGAGGCACTTGGTCAGTGTCAAGCTTGAATCACAATGCAAATGGCACATGTGGAGCAGCGCAGCCAAAATGAAGTCCAAAAAGTGGATCGGGACGGGGCTCATCGGTGATCTAGTCAACCCCGCATTTTTGGCTCGGTTTGGCTCTTAAGCTTGATTGCCGGTCAAGAAAACCCGACGAGCCGGGTTGGACCCCGTGCGCTGCACCACCTCCTCGACGTTTCCCTGCCCAAGCAGCAGGAGCAAGAGCACAGCTTATAAGAGAGCTTCCCTTCAACGAGGTAACGATCACCTTTTCGAGCACTGCAGTCTAGCTTCAAGTTCCACACAATGTCGACTTCCAATTTGGTGATGCCCACTGTGGGCTCTCACCTGATCCTCACGACGCCTGCACGCCACGTCCTTCAGATGACGCTCAACAGACCCAAGCAGCTTAACGCAATGACAGACGCCATGGAGGAAGACATCTGCCGCGTCTTTGACTGGTTCGAGACTGAGCCGTCGCTGTGGGTCATCATCCTCGCCGGCAAGGGGCGGGCCTTCTGCGCCGGTCAAGACCTCAAAGATTGGCTCAGCAAGAACCAGACCTCGGACACCATCCGACATGCCACTGGCGAGCCCATGCAGACCGATGCTGAGGTCAACAAGAGCATTCAGAGGCTCAAGCGGGGCGGCTTTGGAGGTATGAGCACGCGCAGGAGCGCCAAGCCCATCATCGCCGCCGTTGACGGCATCTGCATGGGCGGCGGCACCGAGACCATCCTCAACTGCGACATGGTTGTAGCCAGCACCCGCTCCGTCATCGGTCTGCCTGAAGTAGCAAGAGGCGTCGTGGCGGCGATGGGCGGAATCCCTCGACTCACGCAGCTTTGCGGTCATCAACGCGCATCCGAGCTGCTCCTCCTCGGCCACCCCATCAGCGCTAAGGAAGCTCATGATCGATACAACATGGTCAACCGACTCGTCGAGGTGGCCAAGTCGACGTCCGAGGAGCTCGGCCAAGCAGCTGTGGATCAGGCAGCTATCGAGATCGCCATTGGACTCACACAGAACAGCCCGGACAGTGTGCTCGTCACCAAGTCGGCCCTCGTCATGGCCCGAGACTCTACCGATGGCGACATTGATGGATCGGCACGAGACAACATGCTTTCTGACAGAAGCCGATTGCTCTATGTTGGCAAGAACATCAACGAAGGCTTGGAGGCGTTCAAAGGGGTAAGTGGTCACAGCGTGGAGATGCCGGCCGCCGTTTCAGGCATGATGCTCCTACTATATACTGACCAGGCGACTCTCACCTCATCTGCGATCTACCTCCGATACAGAAACGCAGCCCCAAGTGGTTCAATCCGGTCCCCTTGTCCGCACCTGGTAGTGATCCGAGACCAAAGCTCTAGCTGTACACAGTAGATCCAGTCTCGTGGGTGCTGCCAATGCGTTCGTGCCTGTCGCCGTCGTCGTCCAGCAGACTGCCATCGCGAGCAGAGCGCCCATGTACCTCGTAGAGTCGGCGATGCAAATCCTTCGGTCGATGGTTTCGTATCGTACGAGCGGAGCGCTTCCTCCTCACCAGAGTGCCGACCCTGCTCGTCCTACACCGACTTGGCTGCTAATCAAGAAAAGACAGCACTCGAACGTGACGCCTGCTGAGGAGAGCCGCATTATAGATCTTTCACGCTGAATCTTTGCTCCGCGTCAGGAAGGATGTTGCTTGGGCACGCGACGACAACACTACTGTATGTCCCGGCGAAGGTCCTGGCTCGCTGCACCTGCACATTGTCACTCAGTGAAACCAATCAGACGGGGAACAACGTGTTGGTCTCGAAAGCTAAATCTCGAAGGTTGAGCGGTGGACATGCCGGAAAGGGAAAGGTGACACTTTGGACTAGCCGATGCTAGTACACGCTCTGTGACAGCTTTGCACGCCTACGAGGGAGGCTCAACCGCAGAGACGAAGAGAGACAAGAGAAAAGTGAAACAAGGGGTGGGTGCATGTTTCAAGGCTGCAGTGATGGCTTAGTCGCGACGCGTTGGTGGCAGCTTCGCAGCTCGGATCACGTCCTTCAGACATCAAACCTGCAGCTGTGAACAGGTTATCGCCATCGGGACTTGCCTGCGTGCGGTCACAACCGTGAGTGGTATCGAATGCTGCCGCACGATGCCGAATGTGGCACATCTTCAATTTGCCTCATCAGGACGGGTTGCAGCTTGTCTCTCACGCCTGAGTTGAAGGTCCGATCCAGTCTGCAGGAACAGCCAGAGTCGTGCAGATCACCTTTCGCATCTTCTCCAGCCGAGTCGGGGCTATGTATCTGTGCGTCTGGCCGTGACACGTTGGAAAGGCTTGGCTATCGGCTTGTAGTCGCTGATCTTGAGCTGCAGTGAGGATGACCGGCGCGATAGGCGCCAACAGATGCTATCTCCTGGGTGGAATCTTCTTGAGATTTTTTTCGCTTTGACGCAGCCACCTGCGGTCGCGCTCGGCCCGTCAAGACCGATTATGGCTTTTCCACCACCTCGACGGTCCTCAAGTGGCGAGGCGACCGATCGTATCGCTGAGAAGCTCCGACCGAAAGCACGTAAGCGGTGCGCATACGGCGCAGTCAATCGACTGCCTGCCCGTTCCGATCTGATTGCATTCCTTGCGCTGCTGCGACGCGATCGGAAACGAAGGCTTGTGCAGTCTGAGAATCATATTTGAATGGGCGGTGCGCAGATGAGGACATGTGAACTCAGATTGCTGGTGCTGTAACGAAATCAGATCCAAAGCCAGCACGACCCCCTTTTGACGCCGTTCGAGGGTGTTGGTGTTGCAGCTGACGCGAACGGGAGTGGTCTTTGGAAGAACGCGCTCGGTCAACTCTGGTCGCGTGGCATCGACAGAACGCGCCGGGCCGTGTGTTCCGTGGTACAGACAGGAAATCTGGTCCCCTCGCGTGGGGCCGAGCTCCCGCACGTTGAATCCGAGACAGGGGCTGATTGCGCATCTGAACTCTCGTCCCAGTTCACTACATCCAATACTTGCGTCGTTCCATGATAGATAGACGATGAGTCAAACACGCCGTTCCAACATGTGAGAGCACGGGATGCGTGGGAACAGCTACCCGACGGAAGCGCTGCCGGGCGGTTCGCGCTTTGATGGGATAGCATGCTGCACGCTGTCGTCGAGACGTAAGCATGAAAGACCACGCTCTGGAGGAAAAGGAACCCAACGCCGGCATGGTGCCTGATCGAGCGAAACGGGGCCGTGGGACAGATTGAGATCCGGGAGCGAGAGTCGCGCGTCTTGGCAGGGCCGGGGTCCGTGGCAGTCAGTCGTGCCTGCTTCGGAACCGATCTAATGACCTGTCATGTCCAGTAGCTCCAATCCAATCCACGTCCCTTGTCTGCGTTGCTGGGCCGTCAAAGGCGAGTCAAGGCAGGCCGTGCCGTTTGCCATTGAAGCGTAGCCCGCTGCGAAGGCGGTAGAGGAACCGATAATTTGAATCTCCGTCTCCCATTCCTCTTGCGTTGCAACCCGACGCTGGCACGTCAAGCCACTGATACCGGCTGTGGCACTGAGACCGGGACCTGTCCGGCTTGCGGACACCACCTTGGCTCTGACCTCATTGACCCGTCGCCCGGCCGCGGCTCCGCTGCTTCGACAGTACTTTCTGTGGAAAGTTGCACCGATAGCGCGTACTGTGAGCTTCACTGTTTCAATATGTTGGTCATGCTCGTGGACGTGGACCATCATCTCGGCTTGTAGGGAAGATAGGCGATGAAAATGAGGCGTAGTCGTGCGTTGCGATCGGTGTCGATCGACTGTCGAACAGCAGGGCAGCATAGGTTCAAGCTACGATTTCGCGACCTTAATTTCGGGCTCCGTTTTTTTGACGTCTTGACAGGTCAAAGTTCAAACTTGTGTCTACAGTAGTTTGCTACTACGGCCGAGGACGCGCTGTCACGGCATCCAGGACGATGAGCAGGCAGCGAAGACGAAGATGAGTGCGCACGTCCCTTCTGAGGTATACCAGCACTCTGCAGGCATCAAACGAGCTACCCAACCCGAAATCCGCAATGTCTGCGTTGCGCCGTGTCGTATGATGTCCTGACGGGATGACAGTGCCGATCACAAGACAATGAACCTCTCATGGAAGCTGACTGGCAGATGAACTTGTCTGCTCGGCGCCAAGGCAGACGCGAGGAAGCAACGACTCGGCAGAAGGTGAGCGGGCAAATTGACCGCGTGCACAATGGTACTGACAGCGGCTACCAAAGCGCGCTTGCATGGCGATCTCCCGCTGCAGATGTGTGCCCCAGGCGCGTTTCGTCAAGACCGGCACAATGAGAGTATTGTGAACGGACTCCCGTCGTACCGCACTGCACTGTATTGTGTTCCAACAGCACTATACTGTGCGTCTGTTCTGCACTGCATTCTATTCCCGCAGTACTATTGTCCATGTGTTGGCTTCAGACGAACACAATGATTAGCAAGTGGCGGGATGGAGTTCCCGAGAGGCGCATTGGTGGTCTTGACATTTCAGACCGGTAAAGCCTGCAGCGTGTACGTCCCAGGCCGACAGCCAGCACGAACGGCAGACAAAACAATGTCAGGCAAAGGTCCTGGGCGGCTGAAGGACAGCAAAGGACAAGGCGACTGACACGATAGCCGACAGATTCCCACAACGTTCGCGTTGCATCAACTGCGCTGTGCCATAAGCGATATTGGGCTGACATTTGCCACCGATTCGCCACAGTCCATATCTCATGCTGCCATGTAGCCGTACAGCGACACCGAGGACAGCCTCAATCTCGCTTGGCGGCTAATGCATTTCACGAGGGCTCTGACAAGTGCCAGACGCACCAACGAAGGTTCAGATGGATGTCAAGCCGCACTCGGCTATCGGATCGACGCGAACCCTAGCCTCGCTTATGCTGGCCAGCGGCTGCTGCAGTTTCCCGTTTCGCTTCGTGCAGCAATCTTTGCGGGATCAGGAACACGTAGGATGGCTCGATCTGAGTTTCGACCTGCCAGCGAAGCTCCTAGTTCAACTAGCTTTACAGGTTGCAGTAAAGAAGTCCTTTCGTTGCTCGCTAGACCGAAAGAGAAGACTGTCTCTCCCGTCCGCGACAAAGGGCAGCAACGCAAGTCAAAGGCGCTGACTTGCTGAACTAGCATGTCTCGGTGAGCTGTTCTCGTCTGTCACTAGCCCATCAACAAAGGCAAGCTAATAGACCAGGAAGAGGAGGCAAGAGGAATGTGCAAGGCACGTTGATGGCCTCCCTCCTTCACGGCATCCATGATGACCGGTTGAGCCGGCATGGTGACGCCCACGTCCCACTGAAATTCTCTCACGCTGGCTGCGAGCGAGCGGAGATGCAATTGCTACGGCTCGATAAGCTCCCAGTGGCGCGCGTTCGATGTGCGCCTGCTCATCCATTTCCCCAAGCGAAGATTTCCAACTCATTATAAAAAACCGAAAAAGAAAAAGAAAATCCAGAAAAACGAGGCCTGAATGAATATACGGCCATCCACTTTTTTGCATCCTGCAACGTCCTGAGGCAACCCAGACTCCTGATTTCTGGAAACCCAAAATTAAAACCAAAAAAGTGTCTGTGCGGCCATGAGCCAAGTGCAGCTCGATTCTGGGACACTGGTCAAGTGCAGGTGTTGGACTTTTTACCCGTGCCTTAAACCAACACTTTTCTCGAAATCGACACGGATCGATTGGACGCGCCTTCACGCGTCCGACGTGCGAACGCTGCGTGCCTCTTCTGAGTTCAGAGTGAGGCAGCCTCGATCCCTGCCGGCCTGATCGCTGGCACAGGCCTCGATGCTTTGCATTCGTTAGCCTCGGCTCCCATCGCTCATCGCAAGTGATTGCATTTGACGCTCCTCGACTGGACTGGCGGCGGTGTCACCTCTCGCAGCAAACGACTGACTACCGTCCTCAACCGGGAGAATCATCCCTGAAGCAGCACCATCGACGTGGTCGAGGATTACAAAGGAAAGCGTCGGTGGGTTGCCTTGTCAGATGGTCTCTGGGGAGTCAGTCTGTCGCCAGCAGAAGCAAAGGGGTCGTCGGCTTTCGTGCGGAGTTTCGATCGAACGGCCGCCCCGCAGACGCCAACTGAAACGTCATTGCACCTTCCTTCACTCGTACGAGGGAGGCCTTGATATCATGTTAACACATGGTCGCATAGGTGGCCATCTTCAGATGGACATCAAAGTTGTAACACCGGACGCAGGCTTGTGTTTGGCCGCCACGGCGGGCCCCTGTCTAAGTCGGCACTGCGGTTCCACACTCCATGAATTTGTGTCTGAAATTTGAACAGCGACGACTTCTGCCACGAGCCGGCATCCAAGGTCTGAGATCACAAGCTCCGACAAGCCATGAGCATGTCGCCGTTCCTTGCTACGAAAGACAGCCAATCTCGTGCTGCCCACTTGGTCGACGCGAGATCAACGCTCGAGCCAGTGCATGCCAAGCCGCGTGTCTGTCGACGTGGTTCCGCAGCAACCAGGTGCAACGTTCAAACGTAAAACGTCTCAAGCTTCTGGCTGTCAGGATGGTCATCATGCAGACGATCGCTCGGCAATCCCCTCGAGCTTCCTTAGCACCATCGTCAGGAAGCCGGTTGGTGTGTCTGGCAAGACCTCGAAGCTTCGCAGATGTCACGCTAGCGAAGAGATGGACACAAGCGAGAGCTGCGGGCGTTCCCGCTAAGGCTCGAGTTCGGCTAGCTTTCCGCGATCAACGCCGTACATACAGGAGCTGAACGACAAAAGGTGGGTCATGAAGCGGCCTTGAAAGGCTGCACACCATCGTACAATGCACCCATTGTGCTGTATTGCATGTCTCGCTTGGCACCCGAGACCCTTCCTGCCAAAAAAGGAAACCAGAAGAGACCCTTTTCTCGACACCCTTTTTTTCGGAGAGCTGACTACAGCATGTGCGCGACGATCGATCTCAGCCTGCGTTTCATGTTTGCCCGAAAGGCCTTCATTGGTATTGCCTGCACCCAACGATGCATCATCGAGGTTCGCGATTTCATGAAGCCACACCTGCCATTGTGAACACTGTAACAATACGGCGGAAGCTACTCCCGATGCGAGTCTGTGCCTGAATAGGAGTGCGGAAGAAGATACCAAAATAGGCATCGGCATCGCTAGCGTTCATCGATAGCTTTCTTTGCGACTCGTAGGCCGACCTCATTTCTTCGCTACAGACGCTCAGACTCTCAAGTGAGCCAGTCCGAACTTCGCTGAGCTATACAAAGCTAATTGGTCTGGACGTGAACGTGCAGCCTGCATCTCTGTCGACGAGTGATGCTTTCGACGACAGTGGCTTCTGCGTTCGGACCTCGCAAGGATTCTGTTGCGCGAGGCGAGGGCAGACGCGGCTCGATAAGAAAAGGAAATCACCGCTATGACAGATGCTGTACAGCCGTCTTCTCCGCCTGCTTTATCTGGAGTCGAAGACCAAGCTCTCATTGCTCTCACTGAAGAGAAACTGGCGACCTTTCAAGATCCATTTTGGCTGGAGCTCCCAGAATCTTACAAAGCCTGAAAGATGAGCTCTCCTGTCATCGAAGGTGTCACGCACGGGACGCGGCTTTTGATCGATGGGCAGTGGCCACGGTCCAGATCTACCGCTCTGCCCATCGACAAGCCGATCTGGCTCCAGCGACGACTGACCGAAGACGCTCCGCATTGCGAAGACCCGATTTTTCGCTCATAAGGTTTGACGTGGCTTGCACGCGTACGTGGGAACGAGGACTGAATTCCGTCGGCTTTTTTGTGGATGGCGCGGCGATCTGGCTCAAGCCACAGACAGCCGAGGCCCTTCTTACGGCGACTCGTCTGTGAGGTTTCCACCCGTCATTGACGTCGCAAGACGTTAGGACGGCATCGCTTCCATCTGGCGAGCTTATCCGAACCTACGATCGTCGATACAGGTTCCAATGATCGAGGTCTTCCCGTGCTAGGTGCGACGATGCGATCATGACCCGAAACAGGCTCGTGAGCCTGTCTTGTGAATAGCTGGTTGGGCTTGTGAGTTCCAGCTTCGCCTTTTTGACCCGCACAGTTGCAAGCGCCTCATTGACTCGCATCGTGAAGTTATTCGTGGTGTCATTGTTGCATGTCGAAGCCTGTCTTTCATCAGGGCTTCATCGAACGGCCGAGGTCGACCAGGAAAGACATGGACGATGTTCGGAGGAGAGGTGTTGCAAGGTCCGTGCCGGCCAAGAACCCTGTGCTGGTCCTCTCGACAAGATTTCAATGGTCCTCTCACAATCGCCATGAGAGAATCCGCGGCATTCTAGGCGTGCCAAGGGAAGGCATAAGGTTCTCGAAGCAATATCGATCAAAGAAAAGTGAATTTGCACCGTCGCGCAAGTGTGTTTGAGTTTAGCCGCGATTGCTGTCAACGAGTGTTGGTCTCGCCTAAAGCTTAAGGCTTGACGCGAAGTCTCGCGCTGCTGCTTGCGGCCTCCTTTGGGCCAGAATCCCACTCCCCTCTCCTCAATCTTCACTGTCGCCTGACGCCGTACATCATGGTTTGGGGGCTCTCGAGAGTCGCACGCCAAGGTCTATGACGATGGTCGCTGTGCGAAGCGGGCTTCCATTGCGGGGGCAGGGTCGCGAACCTCGGAACGAACACGGCACAGGCAGCCTGACTCGCCTGGCGGGGACTCAACAGTTGAAGGCCGACGCCACGGGACACGCTCCGATCCAGTTGGAATGAATCGTCTTTTTCGAACGCGAATCTGCCTCCCCGGTGCTCTGTCCTGACAGCTGAGAGTGCCATTCGACTGGTGCCGCGTTGTCATGGCGATCGGCGTCCTCACTCTTGGTACCGGACCCACCTGGCTTCCTTCCCACCCACACTTGTGGCTCAGAGCCGGAATTCTACTCAGATGTCGTCCCCTTTACCGCCCCCGAAAAATGAGGCGCGCTGTGACTAGTTGGCCGGCGAGCTCTGCACTTGTCTAGGATAGAAGCGAGGGGTAAGCGACATGGATGCTCGCTTAGGCTGCCGTGAGCCTTTGAACGCTTTCAGCGGCAACGATGTCGCGAAATGGGAACCTGATCTGGCGACAGCTGAGCCCGATCTGTCGCTCGAAGGCGCGGGGACTATGACTGCAGCTAACAGTGCATCGAATGGTTGCCAGCGAAACAAAAGTGCATGGCCGGCAATCTATGTCCGGTCAAGTAAGGCAGCATGCATCGACAAGCCAACTCCGTACCTCCCATGCTTGCCGGTCGGATGCTGAAGTTAGCTCTTCTGTGCCGTATCGAGCCGATTGGACAATGGATTGCCTTGCAGAAAGGGTGAAGAAACTCCGGTCCTCTCAGTGGTATCGGCAACGGATGTCAAATTTGAACGTGATGGAGGCGTTCTGTGGCTTACAGGCCAGGACTGTGCGGCCCGAAATTATTTGGACGAAAAAGGGCTGATTTTTCAATGAATTCTCGTTAATTGATCTGATCGATCCTCGAAGGTCATTCAGCAGACGGCAATGGCGCCTACCTTGGCCATCTAAAGTGACCGGAATGATTTTCATATTGAATTGAACGCCTGCTTGGTCAAGCGAACAATGCTCGTCTCAGCAAGACTGCCAACTGGCCGACGCAAGCTCTCCTTGCCATGTGCGCTCGCCCTGTGTCATACAGAATTGCCTTTGCTGCTCCTTCTGAGAGACCAAGCGCCCACAGCTGTCGTCGATATAGCTGATAAGCACGTCTAAAACAAGAAGGGAGAGGACAGGTGCACGGGGTCAAGGGGCATGAAATCTTCCTGAGACAGACACGAGGGCGGACTTTGATTGGCAAGCCTCTTTGGCTCATTCGGTACAATGCGCGTGCGCACAGACGTGACAGTCACACACAGCCGATGCCGTGTCACCAAGCTCGTGCTAGGCTATCAGCTTTGCCTCTCTTTCCGAATACCCAGCGAAACGAAGAGGTCGTCTGGTGATACACTGTGCAAGACGTGCTGCGTTTCCGATTGCCAAAAGGTTTCGGGAAGCAAAGGTCGATGCTCGCGATTGAAAACCCGCAGCCTTCCTGCGCGAGAATCGCGAAGCCCCACTCTGAGCGTTGCTGCCAACCAAAGATTGTGATCTCCGGCCGTCCTTCCGCAAGTCCGCAAGGACAGTGCTGCAGCATGCGCGACAAATGTGCGTCTCGATGAGACGCTTCGGCATTGCTGTCACCTACCCTGACTCACAAAGACTCAGACCGATCATGTCTTTGGCTTATCAGACTGACTATCGTGTCGCCTTTCGACCTTTCTCAAGCTGCCCTTCACCTTTTCGCACGGCCAGGTGTCACTCTTTCGCGCAGTCTCCTTACCTGCTGGTAAGCGCGAGTACTGATCCTCTCCCTCGGCTGCGTTTGCAGAAGCCCCTCAATTCAGCAGCACCTACGTCAGTCAATGCTCGCAAAGTGGGGCTCTTTGTCTTCCCGTTGCCCCGAAGTCTCCTTGTTCTGAAGGACAAGGTTAGCGAACGATGGAGCTGGGTCCGACGGGAGCCTTCTGGTGTTGGATCCTGAATTGCGGACCATTGGCCGCCGACGCGATGAATTGATTCATGGATTTACGACCATGCGTTTTTACTAAATGAAAAATGCATCCAGGGCTGCGAGAGGACACAGACGAGTCGTTCGTCCGCGTGCTTTTTGTCTGCCTTTTTCGGAGTTAGAAGCAGCTCGGCAATGAAGCCTGTCCACTCGAAAGGCTGACCTGGTGGCGACTTTGGCCACTCGAGCACTGATGTCCTTGACTCGCTTCACGCCTGTCGTCCACTGCGGACCTCGCTTCCTGTGGGTTCACGCCTGGTCTGACCTTTGACGTGGTTCCGTACCAGCGCCTGTCACTCCCCGCAGCCCTACCACGAAAGTAACACACGCGCTCGTTTCTGGATTTTCGCCTATTTTCCCACAATTTTTTCTGGACCTGGAGAACAATTCCAAAATGAAAATTCGATTTCATTTCTCGATCCACAACGGCATTCTTGGCCAGCAGCCAGCTCATTTGCCGGATCTCCATTTTTGCCGTCGATTCATTCATCGCGTTGGCGGGAAAAAGTGCCTTGCACAGACTTTTACCACTCACCCTGGCCTTGCACCTGGATCCACCTCATCGCCATCACCCAAGTGTTGCTCCGCCAAATCTTGTCCGCTTGGACGATAGCGTGTGGCTCCGCGCTGCTGGCGTCTTGGCCCTCCGGCGACTCCCTCTGTCTAGTTCGCCCTGCTCCTGGGACCATGACCTCGCTCGCTCATCACCGCTTCTGCACCTCGCTTATGCGCCCTGCACTGGTGCCTAGTCGTTTTCCACCTCCGACGGCTCCTGTAGCCGCTGCATTCCCTCTCTATTGTCACATTGCACTGCTCTATTGCTCCAGTCAGTCAGTCACACGTTGACTGGCTCGTCCTGTCAGAATCCTCCAAGAACCTGTCAAGAAAAGGAGGGACGAGACTACACTGATGGCGTGCTGTTCAACTGTGCAGAGCCCACTGCCGTCCAAGGTTCTGAAGCGCTTCCTTTCCTCGGCTCCCCCTCCTGTCACTTTCTGCCTATGTGCACCTTTTTGACACTGAGACAGACACCCTTTGGGTGAGCCCTCCTTTTGCCGGTCCGCCTCAAGCACCTCGGACGTGTCTCCGCGCGACGAGCCTGCTCCATCACCGAGAGGTCGCCATTCCTTTATAACCTCCCCCCTCGGATCGCTCGGTGATGGTCCGCATCCTCTATCCTCGCCCTCATCTCTTACGCTTGCTCCCTCCTCCACTCTGCACTCTACTCCCATCATCTCTCGTTGGACGCCAATCAGCATCATCATCAACATCGACTCGTTGCTCGCATCTGCTTTCGCATTCGTTGATTCCTTCTGTCCCTGCTCGTCGCCCCATCTGCACCTCGGACTAGAGTGTGCCTTCTGCTTGCAGCCTTCTCCACGCCTCGTACCTCTTACATTTCCCGTAGTGCCATTCCCTCCAGCATCATGTTGACCCCCATCAGCACCAACATCTCGTCCCCGGTCCGCCCGGCCCTTGAGAGCCCCACCCACAAGGTCTGCCGTTCGGTCGAGGGTAAGAAGCTCGATGTCGAGCTCGCTGCTAAGGCCAAGTCCTTGAAGGACGGCGCCAAGGCAAGGAAAGAGTCCAAGGGCCCTATCCTCAAGCGCAAGATGGCTTGTGCCACCTGCCGTCGTCGTAAGGTAAGTAAACTCCTTCTTGTCGCGTTTCTAGATTCGACAACGTCTAAAGACCCTGAGTCCTAACCAACAATCTCCTTTCTCTCTCATCGCTATCCGTCACCAGCTTCGTTGCGATGCTGCTCGCCCGCGTTGCTCCACTTGCGCACGATCACAGGCATCGGCTGAGGCTGCTGGTCACCCTTCGGCCGTGCCTCCTGGTCCATGCAGCTACGACTGCGACTCGCACGACGAGCCTGTCCCCAACCGTTTCTTCAACAACGGTTCATTCCACTCGCTCACCTTCCACAACCACCCCCGCATGCCATTGACACCAGGCTACGGCATGCCCAACCCATACGAAGCCATGGTCGGTCCTCCTATGGTCGACAGCCTCAGCTTCTTGCCGCCCACCAGCCCTCACGGTGTCTGGGCTTACGGTGACTTCCCCATGACTCCCTCGCGCGTCTCGGGTCCCGGCTGCAATTCGTCGTCGTGCCACACCACTCCCCTGGTCACCACGCCTACCCGCCCCACCTTCCTCACCTCGACACCGATGCGCAGGATCATCAGCCCCAGCCTCGCCATCAACTCGACACCGATCCAGGAGCACGACGTCTTCTACTCGCCGCCAGCTCACGAGCAGTGGACGCCGGCGTCGTCGTCCATGGGCACCGAGTCAATCTACTACAGCCCCATGGTCGCATCCCTGTCTGAGGGCCTTGCCTCGGTGTCTGGTCTCTCCTCGGCCGCTTCGACGCCATCGCTCGCCTCGACACGAGCCATCCGCTCTCCCTTCCCCATGAGCCAGGACCTCGGCACCCCGCTCAGCATGCCTCCCACCACGCCCATCTCGGAGAACTTTGACGTCAACTGCCTTGGTCCTCCCATGGTGCCTCGCGCGTCGCTGTCACCCAACGAGCACCAGATGAAGTGCACCAACTTCCTTCAGTCGCTCGAGCCCATGCCATACCATCTCATCGACTTCACCGGTGCTGGCGCCGTTCACCCCGAAGCCATGTCGATGATGTCCACTCCCATGATGGCATGCGACTCGATCGAGATCATGGCTGGCAACGACCTCGGCCTGATCAACGGCCCGGCGCTCGATGGCAAGCTTCAGGACCCCTTCACCACCTTCTCGGGTCTCGAGATGCCCGACGCTAGCTTGCTCGCCAGCGCCGGTGCTGCCGACATGTCGAGCTTGACGCTCACGTCGGCCATGCCTTCGGACATGTTTGTCAGCGCGGCCACCACGCCTGTTGCCCCCGAGTGGGTTGCATAGGCATCTCCCTCTCTTCTCTCCCTCTCTCTCTCGCATTGTCATTCTCTTGCATTGTCGTCACCGTTCACAAGCTGCATTTTCCCTTGCTCTCCACTCCCCTTTCCTCGAGTTCGGCTGGCCGGAGTCCCCCACTGTGTGGCACCCCCTTCGGCACACCACTCGTCTCTCTCCCAATACGGTCTCTACTTAATGATCTCCCCCCTCGCTCGGCATCACCATGCCTGCCCCCACGCTCGTTACCCTCGTCATGGCTCTCCTCTGTATTACTACTGTCTCTACTCGCTAGCGTCGCTCCGCGCTTGTATTTTTACTTCTCGTCATTCAAAAGCGACAAAGTTCGTTGTCAGCATCTTCTCTCTTCTTGCGAGTGTCTTTGAGTGCTTGATGAGTTCTCACCTGTGACTGTAAAGGTCTTCATTTCGGCCCATCACACTCGCACGGACTTGGAGACAATATCGAGATCACGTTTCTGGCGTATGCTCTTCATCGTCGGTATTGTGTCGAGGTGCTGGCTTGAACAGCAAACGCCTTATGCTGGACAATGGACTGCCGTGATCCATGCAGGCACATGGACTCCGAGCTCATGCACAGCATCGGGACTGCTGAGCCTGCATCGTACAAGGAGGGTTTGCGAGTCGATCATCTCCAGGGTCTCGAGTGAACCATGAGTCTAGCGGCCGAAGCGTGTTGCGCCATTGTAGACAACGGCAGCACCTCTCAGCCAGGTACCGTCTGCAATAGAATCAAGGCAATGTGCTTTGCATCACGACCAAAGTGATACGTGCCTTGTCGGAGCGAATCCGGAAGCAGAGGAGTCGCTGGTTGCTCGGACGAAAAGCATGGTTCTACCGTACTCAGACAGCTGAACACCTTCTTGTGGCTTGATGTCGATTCCATCGAATTGTGGCCTAGCATCAAGCAAAGCCACCGACGGTGACGATCCTCCAACACGGAGCAATGTCCTGACGGTCGCTCTGCTTCTTCGGGCAGGGGTCATGGCCCCACTAGATTTCCCTCGACCCCACATGATCTGTGACGTGACGTCTGGAACCTCATTGTGGCCAGCGCCTCTTGCGTGGGTGTGCACTGTCTCATTGCGGAACCCGGCGGTCGATCTGCATGGTCCTTGGCTTTCACAGCCACGCAACGCACGCCTGAGTGAGCTCCTTGTGTGTGGAGGAGTAAGCTTATATTTTTTTAAGCTTTTTAGTTGCCCGGCTCGCCTGACCCTGGCGCCGAAACGAGAGAGTTCCAAACTTTCGGGCCGTCCGCGGTTGACGATCCTTCCCGGCGTCTCTGTTGACGAACCCGCAGGTTGCCGCGAAGCACCATTCTTCTCAACGATCATCATCGCATCTCTACATCGGATCAGCATGTCGCATCACGGAGCATCACACGATGACGAGGAGGAGCGAGCGCGTATGCAAGCGTTGTGGAAGCCAGAGCAAGCGCGCGCAGGCGGCCTCAAAGCCCATCGACACATCCACATCGACTGGCCGGTCGCATCGATCAAGAAGACGATCGCCATCGGCGCCTCTGCACCGGACGCTTCGCCGCCCGTCTACGACCGTCCACGAGCGGAGAACGAGGCGAACAACGCATCCTCCTGCGTACTCGTCACCAAGTCCAGTCCGATCAATGCCACCATTCACATCCTGAGCGAGTCCAAGAGTCGGCCTGCATCCGCGGATTCGTCTACAAAGAAGCTCGCGGAGAAACCCGTGCTCGTCAGCGCCCAGACGGCCTCCCTTGGGTCCATCACGCTGGCCATCCCGGCGTACTCCGGCGCGAGACCACTCAATATCCGCGCAAAGTCCCACAGCGGCAACATCACCGTCTACCTGCCCAGCTCGTTTTCAGGTCTGCTCAATTGGTCGTCGGAAACAGGCACGTTGAAGGTGTCCAAGGCAATGCAGCAGCGGTTTAAGGCGCTAGATTCACCTCCGCACAAGCACAGGGGAACGGCAAAGATCGTGCCCAGCACAGCGTCGGGTTTGAGAGGCGACGTGTGTACCATTGCAAATAGCCATGGGAGCATCACCGTCAAGGACTTTGATGATGATGTGGCAGGGGAAGAGAAGTCGTGCGTGGTGCAATAGGAACATCATCGCAATAGCAATGGACACTTTCATGGTTCACATCGGCGAACCCTGTTCGGGATCGCAAGTCGAGCTCGCTCCGGAGAAGTGCGTGTTTCGTGAGTAATGTCATTGCACAAAAGTACAGTCACCGATGTCTCAGTGAAGCTTGGCATTGGTCGGAGTACCCTTTCCGACCCTCTTGCCCGTCTCGGATCGTCCTTCGCGGCGCAGCTGCTCCACCTGCGGGTGTCGGGCCACCTGCGAAGGCATCACCCCGGGCGTCGATGCAGGTCGGGTGATGCCGACGGGATCCGACACCGCAATTTCGGGGGTGCCGAGTCCGAGATCGATGAGCGTGTGACCCGAGCTTGATGCCGCTCCATCGGGAGCGAAATAGCGTCCTTTTCCTGACTGTGAGGCCAGGTCCTCGAGCGCAATACCTGATGTAGTACTCGTATGCACGCTCGGGCCTGTTGGCGTCACCGCGCCGCTACCCCTATCCGAATCTGGCAAATCGAACGAGACCAGGCTCGAGCCCCACCTTGGCGTCGAGACCGCCGTCATCTCGCCATCGCCTTCTTCCTCTGAGATGACGCCAATGTCGCGAGACGTGGTGCCGACGAACGCATCCCGGCACAGCTCCTTGAGCGAGCGTGTTCGCGACCGGAGCCCATCTGTACCGCTGACCGCTGTCGTACCCGCGATTGGCAATGCGCCCGATGAGAGCGCCATGCTCGAGCTGCCCCGACTGCGCGAGCGCTTCGCTGCTATCCTTGATATCCGCATCCTTGCTTCACGCCCATCTGCAATGTTGGCGTAGGAGTATCCGATGCCGATCCCAAATGGAAGCGAGAAGTAGCGTAGGTCATTCGACGCCTTGCGCTCCACCTCTTCGTCGTCCGAGTCGGATCGACTCTCGGTGTGCGGAGAGGGCGTGAGGGGGGATGCTGCTGCGCTGCTGGTGCGACGGGACAAGGACGGCGGAGTCTTGATGCGCTCTTCTTCCTCCTCCAGTGACGGTACTGCAATACCGTTGGTGTGCTGCGATCCGTAGCCGCCATCGTTACGATAGAGTACCCTTGCAGAGCGACCGTCGCCAGACCGTCTCCTTCGCGGTGAGCGCGGCTGTACTGCTGCTTGCAAGCGCTTCCACATCTCTTGCGCCGCGAGCGTAAGAAGACCGACGGCGATGATGCAGACAATCACGAGCCCGATAAGCAGTCTCGAGTTCGAGTTGGGCACCAATGGCGGGCGGCTGACCGGCGAGTCGCGCCGTGAGAAGAGCGTAAACAATGCTGCACCCGCATCCGAGATCGTCAAGTCTGAGTTTGCGTGTTTGCTGAAGACGTAGCCATTGCCGGTTTGCTTGCCAACCAGGTCTTGGTTGTAAGTGCTGGCACGACCAGCACCTTTCTTGGGCTCGTGTTGTCGGGAGTCTGCCACTGGGAAAAGCTCGGAGTCGGGCATGGATGATAGCACAGGATCCGCATCCGCATCTGCAGCAGGCGCATCCGTGTAGCGAAGGGCGGCGGGGATTTTCGGACGCGTGAGCTTGGAATCACGAAGATTGCTTCCGGATGCTTCTAGACCCACCGCCGCTTGTAGCTGATCAAGGTTCTGGAATGTGACGTGTTTGCGACGGTTGAGAGAGTCTGCTGCGTCCTGTTTTGCATCGACCGATCGCCGTTCGATTGAATCGCCTGCCGATGCCTCTTGACCCGATGTGTCCGGGTCTCGAGCTGCTAACGGCTCGGTGTCTGCGAGGTCGGAGGTGCGGGACAGAAGCCGCGAAGGTGTCGTTTCCGCTGTCGCGCAGTACGCGCTGAGTGTGACCGCTACGACTACTGATGCTGCAATGCGGAATGATGAGGGTAGTCTGTTGCGCCGCCGCAGACGATTCGTAGGCGGCATGATCACGAATTGGAAGCAGGCCCAGGCTCTGCCTTGCTTTTGAGATAAGTATTGTCGTTACTGCCGATGACTGGTGCTAGAGAAACGCGGAGAGTCACCGCTGGGCGTCGCTGTTTGCGACTTGCTTCTATGTACGTGATGCAATCATAGCAGCGATCGATACGCTCTGATGTTGCGAGTTGATGCTATGACGTTCAATAGGATAGAGATACCAGTGAGGAATGCCGCGTCTCGGGTGTGTTGGAAGGTCAGACGTTGGCCCAATGCAGATGTGTCAAGTCAGACTGATGCTGAAGATGCTTTTGTGGATGCAGATGAGGTGAGATGCAGCCTGTACGCGATGCAATGACAGATGCGGTGGTGGGTCGGGACGATGATCCGCAGCGACTGATACGGAGCGACCGACAGAGTCAGCGCAGGATGCTGATGTGTTGATGACTCGGCGAGATGCAGGGCTTCGGATGCAACCGAGCGTGACGAGGCGACGTCGGAAGTGAAGAGGATAAAGTGACGGAGCGAGCCGATCGAGGGAGAGGCGAGCGGTGCTGTGGTGAAGGTAAGAGGAGACGAATCTCCGTCAGCAGCCAATCTTCGATTGTGTCCAGGATGGAATTCTGTGTGTGGATCGCGACGCACTGCCCAAGTCACACTCGACTGCGTGAGAAGTGCGGAGAGAGCCTCGCCGTGCTCGCCTGCTGCTGCTGAGTGTGGAGTTGCAAGCTGTTTCTGGCCGAGATTTCGAAGCCAGCCCAGCCCGGCCACGGAAAAGCGTGGTCAGGGTCAGTCACGGCGTAGCCACGGTCCTCGTCACGCACAGACTCACATGCAGGCCACAAAAACACAGGGGCTCGCTCGCAGCTGCCTTTGTCCGAAATTCCTTACCCTCTGTTAGTTACGCGACCTGACCTCCTCCCACCAACTTCTCGCTTTACACTTCCTTCTGGACACCCTTTCCTCACACCTTTTCATACACTTTCGCGTATCAAACCGGCGCGTATCAAACCGGCAAAAAAGAAGTGCAGCTGGGAGGAATCGAACATCCGTCTGCTCGGTTCGAGAATTGCCCAATCGGGCGGCATCCACAACGAGCCGTGCTAACCACTATACTACAGCTGCAGGAATTGATGCCGTGTTCAGGAGCTTGATGCGTATATGTTCTGCAGCATCTTCATTACTGTTCTCGGTCCTGACCCTAGCCCTAACCCTTCTTAAGCGAAGGCAGAAACCGTACAAGAGAGCGGTGAGCGCTTCATACAACATTCTTCGAACGAATACGAGAGGCTGATGCTGCAGTGTAGAGGTCAAGGGCAACAAGCTATTCTTGAACTGCAGGCAGTCATGCTGTCTTTCAGGCTAGCGTGATGGGTGACGCTTGCATTGCTAAATCATCGAGGTTTGACACTGGTCAGAGATGGCCGTGATACATGCGAGGTGTAGAGAGACAAAGGTCGGAAGCCTCTCACTTCCGATCCCCCCGCCTTATCTCTGCGATACAAAGAAGCGAGCGAGGGAAGATGGGAGTCGTGCTTCGGCAAACCGAGATTCACAATGGACGGCAGACGCTGTCGTGAGAGGTAGCTGACGCTGTTAGGCGGCAGAGCACCTGGCCTTTCGAGCGCGAAGGGAGGGGGTGACGTGACCTCGTCCGAAGCTGCAGAGGAGACGTCTGAATCTTCCTCCCGACAGCACGAGTGGCGAGTCCTGCAGAGTGTGTTGCAGGTGGCTGTGCTAGTGATGGACGCACAAGGGAAAGACGCCGGGCAGAGCTTTCGCGGAGATGTGTGAGCGTGGTGCTCGTCTCTACCAGCATCTTCGCAGACGGTACCTGCTAGAGAAGGCGATAGAGAGCACTCGCGCTGACACTGGTCGTCGGGAGCGTCTGCATGACACACGTGACGGCAGATGCCGTGGTGTGCAGAAGCTTCACGGACCTCGTCACTGCCCCAGTGTAATCTTCGCTTGGCCGGCCTGTCTGCATCGTCTCCTGCTAATGCATCGTGATCCGAGGAAGAGGAGACCGTAGAGACGCTGAGGCGATGCATTTTGCCACGTGCCTCATTGCTGCCCGGCAGAGGGCTGTCCGAGCTTTCGTGCCTATGGGCGTTGCGATAGTGCTCAGCCAGGCCAGACTCCACGTCGACAGGCAACTCTTGCTCCGCTCTGCAATCGCACAGCGCTCGCAATGCCTTGTTCTCCTCTTGCAACTTGACGACAAAGTCGAGCGTATGACTGATGATACAGAGCTTCTCGAGCACCATGCTCGTGCTGATCTTGTCGCTCATATCCTTCTTTGCCTTGTCCACCTTCTCCTCTTCGCGTTTGCGCTTGGCGTTTTGCCTCGGAGCAGAGACGGTGTCGCCTGCATCGTTGGCACGGGCCGGTGTCGTGAATTTGCGCTCGATGAGGTCTTGACACTCCTTACGGCAGGCAGGAACAAGGTTCTGCAGGGCGACGAGCTTCTCGTTGATCTTCTCCCGTCTTCGTCGCTCGATGATCGAGTGGTCGGTCTTACGGCGCAGCACGCGTGACTTTCGGCGAGTGCCGTCTTTGTTGAGCAGCTGCTCGCCAGTCTCTGTGGAAGAGCAGCTGCCAGAAGCGATCTTTGTGCTCGACGAGGCCATTTTGCTGGGAGACCGATTGCGAACGTCACAAGGCTGGAATGATGGTCGAAGAGATGATGAACATGTCTTGAAGAGAGGGAGGATGGCTCAAATGATGCCAGCCAACTCGATGCACATCCGTGACGCCCCCGCATGGGCTCGAAGGACCGGCGGAGTGTGTCCCAGCATCAGGGCAAGGGGGGACCGCTCCAGTCAGGTAGACATGATCTGTGGAGCCTTCACACACGACATCGCCTTGGACTGCTGAGCGAGCACGAGCTTGGCAGCGCCGGTCAAGCGATGGACAGCAGAGCACGCTATCGTGTCGTAACCTGCGCGGTTGTTCCTCTGACAGGTCTTGTACCATTGATTGCAGTCCAGTTCGTTATCGCTTAGAGATGACGAGAACCCTTCCGGTCATGGCATCATAAATGAGCCGTCTTTTTTTGAGCGAAGATGTTAAGCTTCGGCTAGGATGGCTCGGGTGACGGGTGTCAATCAGGGTCCGACTTCAAAAAAGTGTTTCTTCTTGACGAGAAGAAGTTCTCGAGGAGCTAGCAGACCTTCAATCCTTGTCCATTTCTGCCCACTCAAGACTTGTAGAGCAGTCGTACTGATGAGCACCATCAGTATGCGATCTTGCCGGAGCTTGACAGGAACGTCGCTTGTCAGCGTTGCTCGGAGCTCAGAGCGAAGGTTACACGCTGTTGCCGGTCCTTCGAATTATCTGCAAGGCCAGAGTGGGAAGCAAGGCCCCGTCGGATCGTCAAGAATAGCATTGTTACCCGCAGCTTCGAGTTCGCGAATATGGCGCACGATATCACCCTCAATGCGATGGACAGCTCGCTCGTACGCAGCCAAGGCAGGCCAAGCATCCCAGCCCAAGGAACCCTCCCTCGACATCGACCGAGACCCAACAGTGCGGCTCGCGCAGCTGCGTATGGCGAAGCGCGAGCGTCTACTTGCATCAGCCGACACCGCCGACAGCGCTGAAGTCGGCAAGCAGCTCAAGGAGCTCGATCCTTTGCGGCAAGCATGGGAAGCATTCTCCGTCAAACGCAAGCAGCTCATCAGCACGATATCGATGAGCCAGAATGATCCGGACGAGGACATGCGTGCGCTCGCATTCGAAGAGGTGCCTCTGCTGGAGGAAGAGCTCTCGGACTTGCGGTCGGATATGGAGAAGATCGTTCTGGAATCTGTCACCGATGCGATCGAGGCGCAGGCAGTGGGGGCGGTGGTGGAAGTGCGTCCGGGTGTGGGCGGTCAAGAATCGACCCTGTTCACTGCAGAAGTGACTCGCATGTACGAGCGCTTCTGCGAACAGAAACCAGTGGAAGAGGATGGCTCCGGCGAGTGGCAGGTCGAGATGCTGTCAAGTACCAGCGTCGACGTCTCGACGTCCTCATCAGGATCTGGCTCCGGTCTGAAGGAAGCCATCATCGAAGTCAAGGGCAAAGGCGCGTTCCAGAAGCTCAAGTTCGAGGCAGGCGTACATCGTGTACAGCGCATCCCAGCAACGCAGAGTCTCGGCAAGCTCCAAACCTCGACAATCGCGGTGATGGTGCTTCCCATCTCGGAAGGGTCCGAGAACAAGGCGGACGATCTCGTCGACCCCAAGGATGTCAAGGTCGAGGTGATGCGATCGAGAGGCGCAGGAGGTCAGCACGTCAACAAGACCGAATCGGCGATTCGATTGACGCACGAGCCGACGGGCATCTCCGTGTCGATGCAGGACAGCCGTTCGCAGCATCAGAACCGCACCAAGGCATGGGCGGTGTTGCGTGCGAGATTGCTGGATCGTAGGCTGAAGCAAGAGGTCGAAGGCAACCGAGAGCGTAGGCTTGCTCAGGTCGCAAGTATGGATCGAAGCGATCGCGTTCGCACGTACAACTTCCCGCAAGATCGCGTTACGGATCATCGCATCAACCTCAGCTTGAACGGCATTGACGCCATCATGGAGGGCGAGCATGATGCTGGTACTGGTCTGGACTACATCATGGACAGTCTGCGCGTCGAGAGCGAATCGAGAAAGATCAAGGCGCTGCTGGAGAACGAGGAGGCCGAAGCTGCGGAAGCCACGTCGTCGCAGCCTGGCAAAGGCCGCAAATGAAGTTCCCATCTCGTTCTGGCAATTGGAACTCAATCCTAGCAGCGTGCCGACAACCGGAAGCGCTTTGCTGGCCCGCTGGTGGGGTCACCTGCATGCAGACTTGCGCACGTAAGGGCCACTTTCCGTGCCGACCCGGTTGCGCTCTGATCCCTGCCACGCTGTGTGCTGATGGGAGCGCGATCACTGACCCACTTGCATTCACACGCACACGCGTGCTGCGCGCTGCAAGCTGCATGCATGGCGCATCCATTGTGATTGTGCAGCGGTTCCGACGGGGAGTCAGCGGCTCAGAGTAGAGCACATCGAAACATTGTCAGCGTAAGGTTTCTTGCGCACAGATTGAGCCGACGCTGCAAAGGTACCTTTGTTCTTTCATCTGGCTCGACCTTGTCTATAGCAAACGCCACATCGCTGTTGCACCCTTGCAACCTCGTCAAACTCTCCAAGTCAGATCGCCGGACGTCTCGCCTCCTCATCGACACATCCCAGCAGCAATGGAAGAAGCATTCAACCGTATGTCCGTCTCAACAAGCGAGAGCTCGTCATCAGCCCTCGGCTTGGAGCTCGAATCGCGTACACTACGACGCCGGCGGTCAGCGGCGTCAGCAGCGCTTCTCTCGCGGCCTTCGATGCTATCCTTGGGCGACCTGACACCTTCGTTCGAAACGTGTGTGCTGGTCTACCTCTCCTCGGACTCCCACGCCCACACCAGCGGGGTTGCCGCCCTTCGACTGATCTACGCCCTGTTCGAGCCGTCCTTCCTGGTCGATGGGACCTCGCAAACCGTTCGTAAATTGGATCGCCCATCATGGGAGCGACTCCGGTCTCACGTCGAGGATCTTCGCATCGTTGCGCTCTCCTCTCGCTACGATGAAGGTCTCACAGAGCCTCCTACTCCCACGACGCCGTGCGCTGCGCCACTGCGCAAGCCCGACTGCGTGTTCGATCTCTCGATGCCAACTGATGACCCGACGCAGCGAATTGTGTCGCAGATATATTTGCAACCGGCGTCGTACGCGTCGGTGCCGGCGAGATGCAAGGACGAGCTGTTGGAGATCGAGATCCATGCGCCGTCTCAGGCGGAAGAGCAGAGAAGAGTGTGTCTGCCCGCCCAGGTGAGGGCCGTGCTGCACGACGCGGAGCTGCTCATGAAGGAAGGCGTTGCGCCGTTGACCCCGCTGTCCGCTCCGAGCATGGGGAAGGCCAGCACCACAGGTGGAACGGGAGAAGCAGCGTTTGCGGAGACGCGCGATCGCATCCTCCGCCTTGTTCAGGATCCAGCTCCGGAAGCATAGTCTCATCAGACCCGCATAGTAACGAAAGCGTATCGAATCGAACAGGCTGCCATCCAGGGCAAAGGTTTGAGGAGAAGCCAAAGCAGGAATAGACAAAGCGATAAGTGAACAATCTAAGGGGTATGTGACCTGTACTGGGAACGAGATGAGAGCGAACGATGACGACGTTGCGGTGTGGTTCCCGTTGCACCGTCATGTTGCGCTTCCGCTTGATGATGAGTGAAGACGTGATGTGTGACGAGGGGCTCGGAGGAGCCTGCGTCGTCCTGCACTGCTCTTGGCTGGTGATGTGATGCTGCAGGGTGTGACGGCGCTTGCTCATTACCGGAATGAGAAGCGTCTTTGTGGTGATGCTGCTTGTGACTCGATTTGCCGCCGTGTGATGCATGTTTGTGCTGATGATGAGCATGCGAGGCGTGCTTGTTGCTGCCTGACGAATGCTTCTGCTGCGGGAGTGCTGCTTGAGCTTTGGGCTGAGGCAAAGGAGTCTTGCTCTGCGGAATGTTTTGCTGCTGCTGCTGCTGCTGCTGCTGCTGCTGGAGCCACATCTGCCTCGCGTGCTCCCTGGCTGCTCTGACGTCGGTAGAATTGATGCTGCTGTCCGCAGGCGGACGGATGCTGCCCGCACTGACGCAAAGCATCAAGCCGCTGTAGACGATGTTGCAGTCGAGGCTTGGGTTGTTGTTCTGCAGGAGCTGCGTGGAGATGCCGTAGGCGTTGGCGATGCTCTCGCACGTGTCTTGGTCGGTAGCCTGGTGCACGAACTGGCAGTCATTGCCGTAGCGACCGAGACAGAGACGAGTGCCGATCTCGAGGGTGTAGCAGTCAGCTCCGGCGTCGAGCAGGTTGAAGGCAAGGATCTGGTAGGTGGATGTGAGCGTCTTTTGGCCGATCTTGTCACACGTGTCGCCTGACTGGACTGTATAGTGGCGCGTGCAGGCTGTGTTGTTGGAGTGAAACGCGGCTCGCGCGAGGAGCGGTAATAGCGCCGCTGAGAGCAGCAGTGAGAACACGCGCATTGTGATGCGATGGTCGAAGCCTGAGACGTAGTTAAAAAGCTGCAAGTGTTGTTGGAAGGGATCGCGAATGCGGATGCGATGACGGGCTGAGAACGAAGTTGATCACTGACGTGATGATGCGATTCGCTGTGTGCGCGAGAAAACGTAAAGGCGGAAACACGTGGACGAGAGTTTCGGTACGAGGCGCGATGAGACAAAAGAGTGTGAGATGCTGAAGAGCTGTGTGTGCAAGCGGTACGGGAGAGGGTGGAGCAAGAGGTGGAGCGAGTGAAGTGGGGTTAGGGGGGAGATTCGGTGATGGAAGTGGATGGTGAAGAGGTAAAAGCAGCGAATCCATGCGTCCAGCGCTCATTACTTCGGCGAAGCCCACCCGCCTGCTCGTCTGTATTATTTGCAGGTCAATGGCATTATAAACAGGGGTTCTGCGTGTGTTTCTGTTGCGCTCAGCCCGCATGCATGTTGCCTCCAACGGCATGGTCTTGAGGGACCTACAATCTGTCCCGACCGAGCCACTTTGGCTTCACGCACACCTTAAAGAAGTCGCTTTGTCGTGAACACCAGACACCCGATCGACGGTGCCATATCTTTGAGATGAAGCCTGGATTGAAACGTAACTCGCTCGGTAAAGGCATGCGCTGTCGATCCTCGTTTTTTGTGTGTCTCGGGTGGGATTTTCGCAAACAGAGCCAGAGAACAACACAAAGCTGAGAGGCGCGGCGCGTTGTCATACTCATTCGGCCGGAAGACATGTCTCAGACGAGTCTTGGCCCCGATCCTCACCACCAGAACCTCGAGTCGCGAGCGCGCGGCCTTTTAATCTTTTGGTGTGTTTGGCGGAGCTGCAGTGCATGAGGAGCAACAACACTTTGTCCGCCTGTCACAAAGCCCATCGAGACTGTCGCTCTCGACCTCATCCATCATCTCGTCCACTTCTCTCTTCGGTCATCTTGAAAGGCTCACGAAGGGATTGTCGCATCTCGTCCGAATCCTCGACGACCATCAGCGCCCGCACTTCGGACTGCTGACGCATTCACACCTTTCGACCTTGCATTGGCGAAGCAACGACAGACTACCAACAGTGTCATTACGGATCGCAGCCGCTAGTACCACAACCATGCTTGATGACTGATCTCACTCAGACCCCACATACCCTCCGACATCAGCGACGGAGCTAGCGATCGGAGAATGCCGCTCGCAGCATCGGCGGTAAAGTCGCGATTGACGGCCACCAAATCACGTCAGCCAATCGCTTCTTCTGCTTCCACCTCTTCGGCACATCCGACGTCGGCCTCCGTCCGATCCAAGTCAGCCACAATAGCTCAGACAACTTCGGCACCTCCACCGCCTTTGCTGCTCCAATTACCACCGCCTCTGCCCAGCATCTCACAGCTTCAATTAGAACACGACATTCGACCATCACCGCAGCTCATCGCTCGACGTCTTATCTCGCTAGCACGTTCTTTCATCGCGCTCTCTCCCGACGCTGCCTCTGCCGACCCTTTGGACTGGGAGCTGGACTTGTGCTCAGCCACTTTCTTCTCGATCTACGCAGTATGCCTCGACCCTTCTTCCATCATCTCTCGCAGGACCCTGGCTAGATGTGCCCGCCTTGGCGGATTCAACATCGTTCTTCCCTTCAGTCCATCCGGAAGTTCCGCTTCAGCTACAGTCTCTGCTTCCAAGCTCAGCTCGCAGGATCCTCACGATCTTGCCGGTGCCAATGCCTGCATCCACATTCTTCAGCAAGGATTAGCCGCTACGTTCCAAGATGCTGGCAGTGCGAGGGAGTATCGAGACGCTTGTCGTACTCTAGGCAGATCATCCGACGCCGTCGAAGTAACTCATGTTCTGCAAGACAAGGTGCTTGGCAAGAGAAAGGCGGTGGAGGCCGCTGCGGAGGACCCATCGATACCCCAACCCATCTCGGCGCAGTCACGATACCAGTCCCAGTTGGAGACTGACGAGGCTTACAATGCAGCCAGTCGTGGGCGTCTTCAACAAGCGCAAACTACCTTCACCAAGGCTCTCGAGCTCGATCCTTTCAACTGGCGAGCGTGGGCTGGTCTCTGTGACACGGGCTACGGAGACGCGACGGCTGGCAGGCATCTCAGCGCATCCACTCTCGATCGCCTATACTCTGATCTCATCTCTCAGGCGCAAGCGCAGTATGCATTCCACGAATCGTCGCTCCGATCCAGCCCGCTCTTCACCCACGAACAGCTCCAAGCTCCGACAATGATCCGCAAAGTTTCAGAAGATGGCGCCAACAAGAAGCTCAAGGTCTCGTCAGAGATCCCTCCCGTGCCACCTTTACCTCAGAATGTCGCACGCAACGGTGTGGCGTCACGGCCTATCGGAAATGTGACACCGCCTATGCCAACTACGTCCGCTAGCGCTGTCACCGCTACACGCCTGCATCCAGCCTCCCGTGCGCTTTCGGCCGCTCAGACCAACACGCATCATCTCGACCAAGCATCGACGAACCAAGATGATGTCAAAGCCGCCAAGACCATAGGCAATGTCACCAGACCCATACGTACGGCTGGCGTGCGCACTGCAACGGTGCCTCCCACCTCCGCAGCCAACGGCCGACAACTGCGATCTACTCGTGGCAATCCAGGCGGCCCGACGGCGACGACCGCCTCGGTTGCGGCGCGTGCTCCTTCCGTGCCGAACAGAACAGGTGCCACGAGCCAGGCAGGGAGCGTTTCGTCGACTTCGTCGGGCTCGTCCGCTTCGTCCATGTCGTCCCGCGCGACCGTTTCGACGGCCAGAACGGCTGTATCTGCACGCAGAGTCGCCTCAGCAGCCTCAAGTCAGCCAGCTTCGAGACCCACGGCCGCCAGGCCAACCGCTGCGTCTTCTGCCCGCGCCGTCTCAGCAACCAACGGAATTGCATCGGCACCAAAGAAACCAGCCGCTCCTACCTCGGGTCGTCTCCTGACCACTGGTAACGTCAGCCGTCCTGGCAGCGCCATGTCCAAAGCTAGTTCCAGCTCCATCGGCGGACCCAATACCACGGCGCGTACCAATGGCACGCTCGCGTCCAGTCGCACCGCTGCCGAGGCCATGCGTCACAAGGAGGAGCAGGATGCCAAAGTCAAACTCGACCGTCTTGTCACCCTCCGTCAATCGACCATGCAAACGCTCACCACCCTTGCGCATCAGCACGCTGCCGACAGATATGTTCTTGCTCTACTTGCACACGTCGGTGAGGCGTATCGATTGCTGCGTCTTTGCGAAGGCGAGAAAGCTGCTGCCGTGCTTCAGGGCCCTGTTCTGGACGAGCCAAGCGGCGTGAAGGCGGAACTCATCAACGGCGCTCCGAGCTCGGATGGCGCAGTTGCGGATGGCTCATCCACAAGCGCCCCTGCCACCCTCAGCGAGGGCCTTCGCTTCCTCGACCTGCACGTCAAAGACAGCCTGGTGCATCATCTGCTTCTGGGCCGAAGCTACGCCGAGTGCTCACAGTACGCATCGTCCGAGACCCACTTCAACGCTGTCCGCAAGCTCAACCCCTACATCGCAAGCCACATGGACGTCTACTCGCTCGTCCTCTTCCATCTCTCTCGCGAGGTCAAGCTCTCCACCCTTGCTCAGCACCTCGCCATGGTCGCGCCAGGCACAGCATCGACGCACATTGTCGTCGGCAACGCCTTTTCGCTGCAGAAGGAGCACCAGACGGCCCTCGTCTGCTTCCAGCGCGCCGCAGCCGCCGCGCCCGACTATGCCTACGCCTACACGCTGGCCGGCCACGAGGCTCACGATCTCGGCCTGCACGACGAGGCGATCGCCTACTTCCGCAATGCCATCCGGTGCGATCGACGGCACTGGAATGCCTGGGCTGGGCTGGGACGCGTCTATCTGGGCATTGGCGAACACGAGCATGCTGCATGCAAGAGTCTGCAGCAGGCGATCTCTCTCAATTCCAGCAACCATATCCTGTGGGATCTGGTCGGATGGACGTTCTCGCTGATCAACGCGCCGGCCAAGGCGTTGGAATGCTATGACCGCGCGATCGAGCTGGCGCCGAATGCATCAGTGTTGACGTATCTCAGGAGAGCCGAGTTGCTATTGCATCACGGAGATCCCGAGTCGAGCCACCGCGATCTGGTGCGGGCGCACGACCTCGCCCCGGAAGAAGCGAGCATCCACATGCTCCTCGCTCAGTCGTACATGCGTCTTGGTGGTGGTGCATTCTGTCATCTCGAAGGCGGCGCGAACGCTCAGGGAGCGGGTGGGAAGACGAGCACCGCAGTGCTCCGCGCAAGCGGCGTGATGGTGCCTCCCTCGACATACCAGGCCGAGATCATGCACCATCTGAGCGTGGTCATCGACCTGGACCCGTCGCTGCTGCGGCTGGTCAAGAGCATCTGCGAGGGCTACAAGACGCTGCCGGGTAGCAAACTCAGTATCCATCCGCACGATTTCACGTCAAATTCGTACACCCAGTCGCACCTGTCGATGATGGAGGGTGCGAGCGGCTTCGCGCCGTCCATCGACGGAGAGGGGCACAGTCAGATGCAAGCCGCGGGGATGAGCGGATATGCTCAGAGCCCCAGCTATAGCAGGCAGTATCAGGACATGAGCGGCTTTGCCAATTCGACCCCGCACCACCACCAGCATCAGAGGACAATGTTGGTCCCTGCTGACTTTGCATCGACGCACCCGGACGCGAGCAGCTTCCTCAGCATCCACCCGGACGGAAGCGCCAGTGCCGACGTCGTGCTCGAGGACGCCGATGTGTCGGTCTGATGTTATTCTCACTCACTGTGGAATCGTATCCCATTTTCACACATATCGCATCTGAACGGTTTGAAATGAGATTGTTTTGATTTGAGTCGCTGAACAAGCAGCAGCGGCAATGTCACCATCTTTCTGTCTCCGCTCTCCTTCTTTGCGAGTCAGAGCGACCTGGCTCTTGGCGGGATGCGCTCACTTGGTGGGTTGGGGTTGGGGCTTGTTAGCGAAGATGGCGTTGATGCTCTGCCAGACGACCTTGGGGCTCTGGCTTGCGTCGACAGGAGCCCAAATGCCTTGCTTCCTGTAGTAGTCGGTCACGGCGGCGGTTTGGGCGTGATACGTTGCGAGACGCTTCTTCAAAGTCTCGGCGTTGTCGTCGGAGCGCTGAACCAGAGGTTCGCCGGTGATGTCGTCGGTCATGGGCTTCTTGGGGGGGCTGAACTCCTTGTGGTAGCTACGACCGGAGGCGGGGTGGACGAGACGACCGGTGATGCGCGAAATCAAAAGGTTGTCGTTCACCTTGAGCTCGACGGCGTGGTCGAGCTTCTGGTTCTTCTCGCGCAGCATGCCGTCGAGCTTCTCGGCCTGAGGCGTGGTGCGGGGGAAACCGTCGAGGATGAAACCGCCCTTGCACGCCGGGTTGGTCTCGAGCTGGTCCTTGATCATTCCCACCATGATCTCGTCGGATACGAGGCCGCCCTGGTCCATGATCTTCTTGGCCATCACACCGAGCTCGGTCTTCTTGGACACCTGCTCGCGCAGCATGTCGCCCGTCGCCAGGTGACACACGCAGTTGTTGAACTTCTCCAGGATCTTGGGCGCTTGCGTACCCTTGCCCGCACCAGGAGGACCGATCAGGATCATACGAACACCAGAGGGAGTCGAGCCAGTGATGGAAGAGACAGCCGCCGAAGCCTTGCCCTCAAGCTGGTGGATCTTCTCGTTGAGCTGCGAGACGAGCGACTTGAGGTACGAGAGCTCGGTGGAAGAGCCGCCAGAGATCGTGTCGCCCTTCATGCCGAGCTCCTTCTTCACCTCGGATTCCGAAGCTGCAGTTGCAAAAGGAGTAACGTCAGCTGAGAGCCTCAACGAACTTTGTGTGAGCGAGATACGTACGAGGAGGGTAAGGGCTATCCCTAGAACCGCGCGTGGTAGTAGTAGCCATCTTTGTACGATACGTGAGTGGTGGTGGGTGAGCGCAAGGGTGGGTTGAGAAGAAGTTGAGTCGGTGTGGAGTAAATTCGCGCTCGCTCGGCGTGGATCTGCGCCACGAGCAAACATCGCAACTTCGGCACTGGCCTTTCATTTCAGGCCCATGGGTGGACTCGTCAGTCACACCTCTCTCTGCTGCTTTCCCGATCTCGAACGGATCTCACACGCTTACGCTCGCTCTCAGCGTGCTGGACCCCCAGTGTCATATGCAGTTCAAAGATCAAATAGAGCATACAGAGCAAGCGAAAGCGCACCATCAAGTCGAGAAGAATGGCACTCAACGCATAAAGCCGGCTCTGGCCCAAGATCCCGCCCGCTGCTCCGATCCCTTCCATTTCCAACCCTTGGCGGCATTCCGCGATCGCCAATTTTCACCCTCCGCCTTGAGGCTCCCACCGCGTTAATATCGTACGAGAGAACCACCCCCCCGCAACACCTTACTCACACAGTCAGCCAGAGTCAAGAGTTCAGTCAGTGTACGGGAAGAAGCTGCGTATTGCTGCCGGACCATGACATCTAGTGACAAGAGAGCGCGCGAGAGAGAGAGAGAAGACACGAGACTCGACAAGTGATTCTGAAAGGTGACATCTGAGTGAAAGAGGGAAGCAAAGGGGGCCCATGACCGCAAAAGAGATTGAGAAAAGGGGCGGGAAGAAGGAAAAGCAAAGAGGAAGGCAGAAAGCAGCAGGAAAGAAAAGTTGGGGGAGGGGACCGTTGCGATACGAGGATCTGGGTGACAAGGGACTGGAATTCTAGGGACTCTCACACCGTGCTTCAGGGGCAAGGGTGCGAAGATCCGGGAGTGTTGATCGAGGACAATGCAGAGATGTGCGATGATGAGACCAGGAGACGACGGGAAAAGGGACTGTCCTACGACGAAACTCTAGTGGCGGAAGGAAGAGACAAAGGATGAGCCGATGGCTCAACCTTGCTGGTGTGGGTTGGTCTGGTCGCTCTGTAGGCCGAGAGACATGCCAGCCTGGCCGAGCGCGTCAAAGCCGACATTCAAGGCAGGCGAAAGCATGGGATCGCCCTTGATGGCGCTGGGTGGCATGCCGCTGGCCAGCGATTCGTTCGGGGGCAGCGAGCTCAAGGCTGGCAGATGCGCCGCCATATCCGTCGGCATCGACGACATGGGCGTCGTCTGCCCGGACACGGGGCGCGCGGCTTCGGCAGCGATAGCAGCCTTGCGCGATGGGATCGAGAGCATAAAGTTGGCGGCCTGGGCCTGTTGCTTCCTCTCGATCATGCTGCGCACCTGGTGCACCTGGACTTCCTCGCTCGAGGCCTTGACGCCGTTGTTCAGCTGCTGTCCTTCGGGCTGCGAAGCCACCATGGGCGCGGATTGCGGCGGCATGGCCACGTTCGCCTGCGTCTGCTGTTGCAGTGCCTGCGAGGAGGCGGGCGCCTGCATAGACTGCGGCGCTCCCATCTGATGGGCGGAAGCGAACGGACTGTGCATCATCTGAGGCGGCATCGGCGAAGGCATGGCCGAATTGAGTTGCGAAGTCGATCGCATCGCGTCAGGCACCGTGTTGGCGATCTCGGAGAGCTGCGGCGTCAGCATGGCTGCTTCGTTGGACAGCGACTGGAAGTACTGCGGGCGCGCATCGGCGTGGGTGGGCGGCGTAAAGGGGAAGGAGATGGCGTTAAGCACGGCAGGCACCTTGGATGGCTCCACAATCCTGTGGTTGATCGACTCGCTCGGGAAGTTGGCGGGCGGTTGACCGTTGATGAAGGCCACGCCGGGAGCGAGCAAGCCCGCCTGCAGTTCGTGGGGCAGCATTTCAGGCACCACGGGGGCGCCCGTCATAACAGCAGGAGCGACAGGGGCGCCTGCACCGTTTGTCGAGGCGAGCTGGGCCGCTAGCGCTGTGGAGCCAGCCGAGGGGCCGGCGTCGTGGGCCTGCAGCTCGTCCGCGGCGATCGAGGCGACCTGGAGGTAGAACGAGTGCTGGAGTTGATGCAGCTGACCGGCGTGTACGTAGTGAGCAGTGACGCTCACCTCTCCACTCTCGCTGCCTGCCGTGGGCGTACCAGAGAGGACACGGTTGTTCTCCTCCCACTGAAGCCAAGAGGGCACCTTGTTGCACGAGAACACGGCCTTGATGCTGGTCGACGACGCCTGTGGGTCCCACACCTTGAGCGGCCAAGTCCACTTGAGGCCAACGTACGCAATCTTCTCAGGCGCGCCGGCGATTTTGCGGCTGAACTCGCGGAACTCCCAGCCGCCTTCCGGGATCTTCTTGGCCTCGACGATCCAGATGTGATTGCCCTTGGACTTGGCCTTCTTGCCGTCCTCGTTGAAGCGCGAGATGTAAGGCTGCGTCCAGAGGAACTGCTTGATCTTCTTGATCGAGCACTCGGCTTCGGTGATGCCGTTGCGGTATACTTCGGCTTGGAAGGCGTTGGTGAAGGCCTGGATGCGAAATTTGAACGGACGGAAGTCAGGCGACTCGTCCAGCCTCGCCATCTTCTTGGGCATGAGCGTCTGATGCAACAGCTCGCCGCGGTCATCGGTAATCTCGAGATCGGAGCAGACGGCGGTGAGGAAGCTGTGGAAGATGGTCTCGAGTTTGTTGCGAAGCTCGGGAGACAGGGCAGCGCTGGGCCCATTCTTGTCGGCACTCGCCATGGAGGCGTCTCCTGCGCCACCGTCGTCTGCGCCACCAAAGTCGAACGAAGCCCCGCTCGAGAGGAAGCCGCTGCCTCTGTGTCGACGGTGCTTGGTGAAGTGGGCTTCACTCGCGTCGCCAGCCTGAACATCCTCGTCTCCGCTATCTTCGTTGCTGAAGGACTCTTCTTCGGGCGAGGAGGCGCCCGAGTCCAAGGCCGACTGATTTGCCGAGGTGTTAGAGCTCGAGATGGCCGACATCTGCAGAGCGCTGCGTGCAATCTTGGACTGACCTCGATCGGCGCTGTTCGAATACTCCATGGCGCTCATCTGCTTCTGTCCGTGCTGCGGCGTCATGGTCATAGCGTCGTGCAACGAGCCACCGCGCATGTGGCCATCTTGACGGATCGCTGGGCTCGATGGCATGGACTGCGTCATGGCATCGCCGTTCGAGAAGATGGCCAGACCATGACCTTGCGGAAATTCGAAAGGGGTTTGAGGCGTGCTCGGAGATGCGTTGAGAGACTGCACTCCGTTGGGCAGCGCAGCGGTGGCCTGGGCGAGCAGCGTCTGCGGCTGACCAAAATTGACACCGTTGGCCGTCTCGCTGGGTGGAGCACTTTGAGAAGGCATCGGGGCTTGCAAGTGAGACAAGCCCGTCGCGATGCTGCTCAAGGCTGCCGGCGGCGCCGACGGAGGGGGCTGAGGGGGATTGAGAGGCGTTGCCGTCTCTGATCGCAGCGATTTGAAGGGTTGTTCGAGCAAGTCGCTGTCGGACTGCACGGGTCGCTTGCGAGCGATGGGGCTGACCTGGCCGCTCTGGAACATTTCGCTATCTGCGCCCTTCATCTGGCTGAGCGTGAGGTTGGGCAGGGGCTGCGTCTCGTGTTGTACTTGAGCCTGCTGTTGTTGCGAGGGTGCTCTCTGCTCCAGAGACAAGGCCGGGGCCAGACCTTGCGGCTGGGTGGCTGACTGCGTGGGCGGCGCGGTCATGGCTACCGGTGGCGCCGACGCTGCCGCTGCGAACTTCTGATGCGAAAGATGTTGGATGTGTTGCAGATCCTTCTGCAGATCGCCAAGGCAGCGGTTGCTGCTCATGCCGTCACCGTTGTGGAATGACTCTCGCGCTGATTTGGCTTGCAGGACAACGTCGTCAAGCAGCTTGGCGATCTGGTTCATCAGTTCATTATGCTCCGAGGCGGGTTGCTGCGTCGAAGCGGAGGCCACTCGGATCGCCGCTGCTTGAGCGTCTGCTTGCGCTTGCTGTGCTTGTGCTTGCATTTGGGCTTGCGCCTGAAGCTGAGCCTGCACCTGGACTTGAGCCTGGGCGCGCGCCTGGGCTTGCACCTGTGCCTGCAGCTGAGCGTGCGCTTGCAATTGCGCCTGGGCTTGGGCGTGCACCTGCGCCTGAGTGGAAAGTTGGCCCTGAGATTGAGATTGGGCCTGGGCGTTGCTTTGAGCCTGTGCGTGTGTCATATCGAAGGGCGACAAAGGAACAGTTTGCATGTTCATGCCCAGTGCCTGCATGCCCAGACCTGGGTTGTGGGCCATGCTGTGCGAAGCGGCTCGGTGATGGCTCGAGGGGAAGCGTTCGGTGGCTTGCGCCGGCGCGGCCGACATCAAGAGCTCGTTTTGCGAAGGTGCAGAGGGCCATCCGAACGACTGCAGACTTTCGGCAGAGGCAGGGATCGAATGCTGCGGCATGGAGTGTTGGGACATCTGATGCATGTGCACGCCCAAGGACAGAGATCGTTGATGAAGTGACATGGACGGCCTCTGGGCGTATACGCCGTTGTCCGCGGAGACATCTGTCATGGCGGAGGTCGCCATCGTTGTTGCAGCTTGAGGCATGGATGAGGCATGTTCTTGATGGGCGGGCTGGGACGCATGCATGGCCAATATTTGAGCTTGCGAAGGTGCTTGTTGGGCATTCTGCTGCTGCTGCTGTTGCTGCTGCTGAACCTGTTGCTCGGCCTGTTGCTGGGCTAGCGATTGAGCATGCTGCATTGCCTGCATAGATTGTTGCACATTGCCTTGTGGCTGCGAGGGCGAGGGCAAGGTCGAGTAAGATTGCTGCGCAAGGTTCTGCTGCATGGACGTGGATTGGCCCATGGGTCTTGCTGACACAGGCGAAGCCAAGACAGAGTGTGATTGCTGCTGCGCATCTTGCGGCTGAGCCTGCGATGGTTGCTGATGTTGAAAGTGCTGCTGTTGCATGTCTGTGGTAATGCTGAGGGGCATTCCGAAGCCCTGCTGTGGATGCGACGGAGCGGTGTCCATATCGGAAGCGAAAGTCAACGGGGCAGGCGAGCGAGGTCGCCGTGCCGCGTCGTCGTTATGAGGTGTTGCGAGACCCGGTTGAGAAAAGGCTTGGAAGTAGGATTGAGCAGCCGTTTGCGGAGCATGCACAGCGCCGAAACTGAGGCGGGGCGGCGAGACTTTGACGATGTGGCCTCCGTCTGGGTTGGTGAAGCGGCGCCGAGCGTTGGCTTGTGCGAAGCCTTCGCTAGTAAGGAATGGGGACACGGTGGTGGAATGAGGATCAAAACCGTGACTGGAGAAGGTGGCCGAAGAGGGAGCCGACTCGATGTTGTCTGGGTCTTCAAATACGGAGGGGAGCTGACCAGTACTCCAGGTGGTGAGCTGAGGGCGATGAGACGATGAATCGAGCTTAGGCTCGGATGCGTCTGCAAGCGCCGCTGGCCAGTGTGGTTGCTGCGAAGTAATCGTCTTGGGCAGCGACGAATGCGTGAGGAACCTATGAACAGGATCCTACGCAGCGATGCGGGGATAGAATGAAGCCGGTTGATGAGAAGCGGCCGCGGAAATCTCTTGGTGCGTTGCGGAAATCTCGAAGGAAAAGGAGGTGATTCATACGCAGCGTATGGGATGGTACGGATCGTTGAGTGCAGAGCTAGGGGATGTCAACCCGAACGAGCAACCGAATGCAGTAGTCGAAGACCAGCTTCGAGAGGACGTAATTACACCGTGAGTGACCTCTCTGTATGCGCGTAAGGCCGATGGATAGCAGCGGCGATTGAGGCGCGAATGTTAGCGTTGACGTTGGAAGCAGACAACGGTGGCTTCAGATGTGTATATGAAGAGGTGCACAGCGGGATTGCAGGTGTTGGTGGGAGGCGATAGACAACAATGATGATCAAGTGGGCAAGGAAGGTGATGACTCCACGGGAAGCTGAAATCAATCAAGCCGCAGTGTGAGAGGTTCGGTGATGCCGAGTGGTAGAGGATCGAGCAGGCAAGCGGCGAGGCTGAGTCGTGCGGCCAATCCGATGGACGAATGCGATCTGGTGCGGTGGGAGAACTGCGCAGAGCCAGTGATTGTAGAGAGGACGCGGGCGAGACTGCAGAATCGTTGAAGCAAGCTGAGAAGCGGCGTGGATCTGCGTCGTGTGGAATGAAGTTGCAAAGTCGGAAGAATCTAGCTGGTCGGCAAACGGTCGAGGCTGCACTGTCTATGAAATGGTTGCGTCGGATACCGCGAGATGAAGATGCAGACAGTCAATGTATGTGGGGGTGGGGAAGGCGGAAGCAAGGTGACAGGCGAAAGTGGGGATGAAAGTGAAAAGCAACGTTGGTGACGAGGGGGATGATGCAGAACGATGAGAAGCTCGATAGTGAGCAACCGCAACAGCAGCAGCAAACCACAGCTTAATCTGATTTGAGCGTGGCTGGCTCGCCCACACTCACCAAGCCTGGATGGACGCAAACAATTGTGCGGTGTGCAACGGCGATATTTTCCAAGTGGACCTTCGCAATCTTCTCAACTGCTCCCATCTCGAGCACCGCCGCCCATCACACTCGCTCTGCCGTTGCCTTTGGCGCAGTCACAACGTCGTATAGAGAGAGAAAGAGCAAGCCTGTGTGTCACGATACTCGCTTGCGCCAGGCCACCCACTGCTTCGTCTTCTCAGCCAGATCAAACGCACCCTCAGTCATCGACAGCCGCTTGAGCCCCAACGTGAGCATGTTCGTATCGGCTGGATCCCATTGTCCATTCAACGCTCCGTTGGATGGGATGGCACAGCCGACCTAGCTACACATCCGCTCGAGACGATGCTCTGCCATGTTCTGCGATGCGCTGCACTGCAAATGCACAGCTTTCGAAGCAGCGAAGGAGGCAGTACTCGCTGGGCTTGGTCGGCCGTTCCGTTTCCCCCCAGGGCAGAAGGCAATCACGCTTTGTTTGCGGGCGCACTTCTTCCTGCGGCTCGTCAACCGGGATCCTCAGGGCTCATGCCAATCGGCAAAAATTTCAAGAAGAACAGCGGCGAAAAGAGAGTGTGTGCAAAGGGACCTCGCTTGTGCCAAAATTTCCAAAGGGCAGAAAAAGAGAACCGCCTTTCAGCACAACCGGTCTCTCTGCCGTAGCTAGACACCGCACGCACCTCTAGGAAGGCGGCCTACTCTGCCACCATCTACTGGACATTGACCTGCCCTTTGTCCTCAAAGCGCACGGCAAGACACACAATTCGTGACTGAGCAGCAGCAGAACAATGCGGAAGCATTCTTCTTGACGGTCAATCTGGCCTGCTTGCTGCGGTGCATGCAGGCACAGATTGAATCCATTTGAATTCGAGCTTGGAAAGTGACCCTGAAATGAATTCACGACCAGGCAAATTGGTTGTCTTCGATTTGAATTCAAAGATGCTTTTGAGCATCACAGGGCACGCAAGGCAGCAGCAGGCATTGTGCGCAGGGTTGTGAGAATGCCACGAGTCTATCAGCCTTGGGGCTCGCTTGTTCGGTCGCGGGTTAAGCCGCTGCCCGCCGCTGCTTGCTGCCTCGAGGCGAGCAAGAACCAAGCCGCAGTGGACGGGCAGCGACGGCGATCGCTCTCTGCTCACAGGCCTATGCCCTGTCCCTACCCAGGCAGCTTGAAGTTGTGTAGGCCATCTCGAGGTTGGGCTCCGCCAGGCCCAGCTCGCCAATTGACCTCTGGAGCGAGCGAGCTTCCATATGGAGATGGATCTGCGTTCCTCGAGCATCGCGAAGTGCGGCAATGAATCGCGTGCGCAAGCGAGGCTCCTCTCCTCATTCTTCTTGCCAATCTGTGGGAACTTATTGCATCGGCAAAGGCACGCTCACTCACAAGCGTGTATAGCACTGGTGGCTTCCTGAATCGAAGCATCCACCCTGAATCGTCTGTGGCTTCAAGTTCTGTATGACACTCAAGACAGTCAGCTTTCCCACACTTTCGTGCTGATGGATGGCTCACTTATCTGGCAAAGATTGCCGCAGACTCGGCCCACGGACACTCCGAAGGTTCACTTGCCTCGACGACGCAGTGTCGGGGCCCATTCCAACGCAAACATCACCTTGTCACATTGTCGGCATCGGGTGCGCCGAATGTCATGAGGCTGAGGCCGTACGGAGGAACCGACTCTGGGCTCGCAGTCGAAGCGGGCGCATTGGCTGCCTTTTGACAAGAGCCTCTCACCATGACTGCGCCACTCAGATGCCTCGCTGGCACTGCTTGAGGCTGGAAGCTGCGTTGCGCCGAACGGTTCGCCGCTGCAGCCTCCTTGTTCCGATGCCTTCGCCATCGACTATATGATGGACTATGGTGTGTCCTGGCGTCAAGCTCATCGCCAGAGCACAGTGGGACCATACGGTCAAGATGGAGAGGTTGACCGGTGGGCAGTGCCGCTTCCCTATTTTGTTCTTCTGGTCGGTTGCATCTTGTCGAGTTGCATGCATGATACCATCCTCTTTCTGCCCGTCTATTGTCTAATCCATTTCGCCAGAGAGTGAAGAGGAAGGAGACAAGACGGCCGCATGGCGCCCCTGCCAATCGCGGAGTCCGGTTCATATTATACAACACGTCTCGGCTTCGTCCACCTAACGGAAGCTCAGGCTCCGTTGCAACGTCGAATGCAGCAGCCTCGGCTGGCTCGCCGTGGGTCTCGCGCATCGATGGCAAGCTCACGATCGGTTCTTCTGAACGGCGTTTCGTGCTGCTGCTGCTGCTGCCTAAAGGCGAGGAGAGTTTGGGGGGCATCCACAGCTTCGGCGTCTAACCACCCCGCTTTTTCCCTCCTTTTTCCTTGTCTGATCGCCGCTCGCTTCTGCCTTGCCCTTCGATCTTGGCATCACCCTGCTTCTCGAAGTTTGGACTTCTACTTCGACTCGAACGTGGCGAGGTAAGGCTACATGCATCCGAAGTGCTGTACCCACTGCGTCCACGGACATAGACGCTCCGTCTCCAAGAAGGCGGATCGGCTTGGCTTCTACGTTTGCACCGAATTGATGCTGCTCAAGCACGGCAACTCAAGAGAAACCCACTGGGAGCCACCTGGACAGAGAGCCGCTCCTGTCGGAGTACGAATTCTCACCACGAGGAAAATTTGCTTATGGGTCGCAAAGAAAGTCGCCGCGACCCAACCCTGGACTTAGTCTCGTCGCCGGCCAGCCAATCGTTGAGCTAGCACAGCCTGCTTTGCATCAAAGAAAGTCTCGACACGGCCACCGCAGATCGTCTCGATGACAACGCAGCAGTTCAACATCTAGCTTGAGCTTGTCCTCAGTGTCTCACTCGGACGACGAGGCCTGCTTACGCGCGCGCAGAATAACGTGAGGAAGAAGCAACGATACTCGTTGGACAGGAACCAGGAGCCGTTCTCTTGCTGTGTTTCAGAAGGGGTAACGTCTGTCCAAGCTCGCAATCCAATGGCCGTCCTGCAACAAGCAGTCGCAAGCAAAGCTTCGTGCAAAGCCGTCGGAAGACAAGGCTGGTTTTGCTTTCGTGCGAATGTTCGACACCCACGTGTTGGCTCGGTGCCAACACTTGCCGCCTCTTTCCCCTCTCTCGAGATGACGAGTCCACATGCCAGCTCAACACGACGTCGAAGAAATGCATTATCGGGCGGTCACGACGAACAGGTTCGATAGCAGCCGATTGCGGTACACGTTGCATACTGTATTACCGATAGATAGCGCTGAAAGCGAGTGAGGGCAAGGGCAGGCCATCTGTCAGTCGTGTCACAGGGTCCTGCCGGGTGACTACCTCAAATTACGCAGCACAGGAGCATTGAAGATACCGCTTGCTGTCTGCTTCATATACTCTGGCACCGTCACAGCCGAGCTCACCACCGAGATGGCGTCCTCAGATTTGGTCATCGAGAGGCAGCTGCTCTTTCGGCCCAACTTGGATGGCGTGCTGCTACTGGCTCTTTCCGCCCTTGCCGCGAGGTGGGAGACTGTGCCTATCGACACCGGACTCCTTATCGGACTTGCCGCTGGACTGCTGCCGTTGCTAGCGGTATGACCGGCAAACTCGCGCAGTGCAGCGCTGCGGCCTTCGAGCATGGCGATCTTGTTGCGCACCGAGGGGACCACAATCGAGGTTCCACGCAGATTGCGACTTGAATGCGAGCGCGAGAGCAGGCCGCACACTTCGCAGGCGGACGCAGTGGAGACGCTGATTAGCGATGAAGCGCTGTCTGAGTGACGCAACCCAGATGCACCGGTTTTGGTCGGCGTGACGATGGCTTGTGGGATGTATGGTCGCAACAGACTGGCCGCGGGTGACATTGGATGGCGTGGGGTGTGGAGCAGCTTGCCGGGCGTCGAAGACTCGTAAGCTTTGCTCTCCCGCGTTGGAGTCCTCGACGGCGGTGCAGATCGACCGACCACAGGCACGTCGCTCGCAAGAGTGTCTGGTGTTTTGGGCCCAACCTCGATATCCTCGTCTTGCTCTTTGCCAACGGCAGCGGTGTCAGGCGTGCGGGAGCCTGTCGACGATCCTAGCCTATCCTTTTTGCCATCACTCGTGGCCCTGGACCGGAGGATGAGAGGTTTCAGGCCTGTGACAGAGTGTGTCGACCGGTGTCGGCTCTGCACCGCAGTCTGTTGCTGCAGCTGCAGCTGTTGACGATGCGATAAATTGTCCGAATGACGCTTGAGGTTGACCGCGCTCAACTCTCGCTGTACACGAGCGCCGACACGAGAGGCGATGGGGATGATCGCCATGGAGCTCCTTTTGGCGATCCGATCCGTCGATGCGTTGGGTTGGATGACTTGCTCATGCGGAAGGCCAGCGGAACTACTGGTGGCACCCTTGGCGACGGTCAGAGGTCGATTGAAGTTGCTGACGACGGCCAGATCGGTGTGGTAGGGGCGCATATCGCCACATGTAGGATCTGATCGCGGATCGATGGAAGAACGAGCAGCGGAATGTGTGCCGGCCGTGGGCCCAGAAAGCGGCACTTCCGCAACTTCATCCGCCTCCCTCCTTTCTTCTTCGTCGGCTGAGGTGTGACGTCGAAGCGCCCGGCTCCCGCTCTCTTCGGCGACTTGTTCAAGAACCAGCATGTGCTCGTCCGCGTGGAACCAGACATCACCGACATGCATACTGTCATCGTATCGACAGAACTCTTGATAGTCCAAACGAGCAGAACCGATCACCATGTTCATTTCGGCCATCGACTCGTCGTTCAAGGCCAGAGCGTGGTCCGCTTGCTCTTGACCATCATCCCGGTCGTCGTAGTCATCCCAAATCTCGTCGAGCGACAAAACTTTGGCGTTGTTGATCTGCAGGATTGGCAGCGGCGTATACGGTCCTGGATCCTTCTTTTGACGGCAAGACGGGCTGTTGATCGGCAGCTGGTACGTCTTCTGAGGATGCAAATAGGTAGGAAGGTGCAGATGCACAGGAAGGTGCGAGTATGTTCCCCCCAAATGAGCCTGGTGTGCTCTGCCATGCTGCTGCTCGTATGGCTGGCGATCAGATGGAAACATTGTCGTTGCTCCGCTGTAGTGGGTGGACGCCATCGGAGTGTCCAGGTCGTCATCGTACTCTGGGCCTCCTCCTGTGGAAGTTCCAGCAGTGCTACTGCTGGTGCTCAGCCCAGGACTGCAGCTGCTGACGCTGCCCGAGCCAGATCTCCTTGCAGGCATCAATAGCCCGATCCCCAGACCGGTCGGACTCGGTGCGAACCGAGACGAGCTGCTCATAGGCGTCACGTCAACACCGCGACGAGCGGCGGCGCTGCGAACGGCAAGGTGGATGAAGTCGAGCGACTTTTGGTGCTGTAACCTCCGAGTTTGCTCAGAAGCAGCAATGCGGGGCGACAACGTGCGATCAGCCTGCAGGTGTTGGTCGTGATTGTGCAAGGAGATCCCAGTCTTGCCCGGGGATCGCATCGCTTCGACCGACTTGACTCGCGCGATCTTCTGATCTGCATCGATTCCTGCCATTCTCTCGCTCGTCGCTTTGAGGGATGTTGCGCCACTGGGAGAGATATGATTCGCAGCCCAACCTCGCGGTGCATCCGCGGCGAAGCCCGCACCTCCAGCCTTCTTCAGCGGAGGTGGGTCAAGCGAGACGAAGTTGACGACGCGTACCGGCAACTCGACCGAGACATCTGACGACAGCGAGCTGCCGATCGACACCTTGATGCTGTACACCACTTCTACGAGTCGACCTCGCGAGATCGACATTGCATCCGCGGGGATGAGCATGTGATGAGACGACTCGACGCGCTGGCCCGGCTCGACGCCGACCCACCACCCGCGAGCGGTTACGGCGCCTTTGCTGCCCTTCTGCCCCATCTCGAGCTGCTCCTCTGCAATCTTCTTGCGGTTCGTCGAGGTCTGACATGCATCAGGGTCGATGTCTTTGCGGGCTCTGTGTCCGTCCAGTTCGAGCTCCGGTCTTGGCTTGTACAGCGTCACCGTGCGCATGAGCGACAGAGACATGCCGTTGATCTTCTTGCTCGTGTCATTTTGTATGGCGATGTTCACGTAAAGTCGCTGGCCCGCGACCCACGTGCTGCGGTGAAGGCTCGCCATGAGATGCACCTTGCCAGACCCGCCCAGGAATAGACCCTTGGAGCTGCTCGCTTGGATCGGCTGCACCGCTTTCGACAGGATGACTGCTGGGTTGAAGTACGGATACACGTCGATGTGCCGATAAAAGTGCGCGATGGACCGGTCTGCTCCCGAAGTCGACTTGAGCTTGACCGAGCCAATGACGATGTAGCGCACGACGGCGTGCTTACAGCGATAGCTGCCTTTGGCCCCCTTTGCAATAGGTAGATCGAGGGAAAAGGGGATCGAGTGAATCCCGATTTTGCCTACGGCGTACCCTTCTGCATCGGGTGCACCTGCATAGCAAGGCAGCGCTGGGAAGGCAGCAGTCTCGGGAGAGGCAAATGTCGGAGAGCCATGCCGATGAACATTATCGCGGGAGCTGTCGCCATCGATGAGCGAAGCATGATGGTAGAAAATGTGACGTGTATCGTCCGTAAGCAGCTCTTCGAACCCGACAATGCGGACCTTGGGCTGAGCCAGAAGCACAGCTCCCTCCTTGACGGAGCCTTTGCGGATTCGAATCTGCATACGACCTTGCAGCGTGCCTCCTTCGACGACGAGATCGGACTCGAGGACTAGATCGACCTCGACACGTGCCTTGCTCGCTTTGCCCTGCTCGAGCGCGGGTGGCGGGAGGGGACCGGTGGCCGCAACAGCATTTGAGCGTTTCAGAACGCCCTTTGTGTGTCCTTCGCTGATCACCTGTCTAGCGGCGGAGGATGGGAGCTTGCGGTCCGAATTGCCGAGGAGACGGTCCAGATCCTTGCTTCGGCGCAAAGGATTGGCTGTGGCGCTAAACAGCGTACTTTGACGTCCCAGGAGAGCGCCTGTGATGTTTGCCTCCGATAGGCTTTTCTGCAGACGGTTTCGGGCCTTGCCGCCTGTCCTCTCTGTCGCATTGTCGCTCCCAGTATCCATCTTCGAGTCAAAAGCACTGAGGTCGTTCGCTCCCAGGTCATGCTCTTGGTCCAGAGCCACGATCTCATGCGGGACCACCGACAGACCAGCGTCATACGTCATGCGGTATCTATCAAGGCTCACTAGCGCCTGTCCACGCTCTGCCTGGTCCAGACCCTGTAGACTACGCTTGCTGCGCAAAGCAACATCGACAAGAGACATCCGTGACAATCGATGCTGCTGCGCCGCGGCAACCTTTGGCGATTCTTCAACGCAGTCAAATGTCTCGTTCTGACGTGTAAGGAAGTGCGCCTGCTCGATGGGGCTTCGCATCAGCTTTGCTTTCGGGCCGCTGGAAGAGGTGCGAGAGCATGACAGAAAGACAGAAGAGTGTGTTGAGGCTGTGGCGCTACTTGCGCCGATCTTGCTATCAATGCCTCCTTTCTCGAAGCCATCGTGGCCGTACAAGCTGCCCACTCGCAAGGTTGGTCTGCTTACTCCGTCTTCTGGTTGGGAGCGCTCGCTTGCCGTTGCGACTTCCTGGAGCCGGGGGATAGCAACAGAACCGAGATTTCCCCGAAGAAGCTGAGACCTGGGCAGCTTGGTGCGCGTGTAGCCGCCGAAGCCATCGGGGATCATGACTTCAGTCTCGCCATCAGAGACATCTTCAGGCGCGTGAATTTGACCTGCCTTCTCTTGCTTAGAAGTTCTGCCTACATTTGGCTGAAGAGACCCGACCCGGGGTCCCAGACGCGAACGCAAGCTCCCTTTGCGGCGAGTGGCACCTCGGACGCTGATGCGACGGTGACTCGCAGTGGCACGCGCTCTTGAGGCGTTAATCACATCGTTGCTGGGCTTTTTTGGCAAGGAAGCATGCATGTGCGGCTTCATGTTCGTTACGCAGCTCGAAGATGCCGGGGTTGTGAGGGATGACTCGGTAAGCGTGGGGCTCGGATCGCATTCCGTGTCCGTGGGCGTAGCCGTGTCAGTGCTATGGCCATGCATGGCAGCTACTGCTGTGTTGAGACTATGCAGCTTATGTGGCTCCAAGACGATCTCCTCTGCTATTGTGAGAGGAGCTAGGGGGTCGTCATCCGTCCACGCCCGGTGGCCCAAGTTGCCGGGTTCCCCGGAGACGACTGGGACTCGAAGAGCCTGTTCGCTGGCTATCTGAGGTCGAGTGTAGCGGAGATGGCTCTTGAAGGGCTTCTTGGGAGGTATGTGTACTGTTTGGCTGTTGAAGCTGGATCCATGACCGTAGATGTGTGGGTTGGTGTCAAAGCCTTCGGACTCGTTGCCAAAGTGGATGCCTAGGCCGGACATTGTATGGGAACGCCGTGCTGCGGATGTGTCGACAGGATTCATACGAGGATCTGGGAGCCGATGCGGTGTCCTCAAGGCTCAGGTTATAACAGAAGACGAGGAGAGAGAAGAGGTCGGTGTTGGACAACCATGCTCAGCGATTGATGCAGACAAAACAAGCACATCGACCTCGTTCCGACCTGCCAACGACCAACAACATCTACAAGGTCAAGCGCGCCCATAGCAGTGTGCTCTCGAGTGGCAATCTTGACTCAAAGGTCTCCCTCTGCGACGTCGGTCATGGAGAAGATATGGAATGATGCTTGATCTCGTCCGTTGAGCCATATCATTTTCTTGCGCCTCGCCGCCAAGCTGTGGCTGATGCGTGATGTCCATCTCGGCTTGACTCAGCCATTGGCTCCACGAAGGCCCAGTAGATCTCTACAGGACTGGGGCAGAGCTCATCGTGCCTTACATCGAGCAGAGTCCTCTATCGACGCCGGTCTCGATGCTCGTGATCCTCGATGCTTGTCAGCGGAAGCGCTGAGTGACAGCTTTGCTTGGTCAGTGATACACGACCATTTTTTCGACGCAAGAATCGTGACGAACCTTCAGTCTAACAAGGTTGAATTTCGCGCCTCGAGCCTCATTCCGGCTGTTGTGTGACGCACGAGGCACTATCCACCCGCACGCTCAAGTCACAGAGTTGGACCCTCGTTGGACTCATCATCATCGTCACTTTGTTCTCGCTTTTCATATCGTCACAACACACAATCCCCATTCATCTGCAGCTTCGATCTGCGCTAGGCTCGGGTGGGTTAAGCACGCAAGACCCCGCTGGATGGGCTCAGCTTGCCATCCACTCTCGTGTCAGCTAGCTGCCTCCATGTACAACGTCCCAAGCCCACGCATCTAGCTGCTTCGAGCTTCGCAGTCGCACTCGGATACGCCAACATAAGTGATGTCTGCCAATCGCGGTCGGAGTGACGACGCGGCGTCGAGTCCCAGCGCTGTACAACGCCATCCTTTCACACGGACACCCTCGACCGAGCCACCACGCTTCCACCTTCCTCGCGAATCCACTTCCGCTCTGCAGCAGAGACAGGATCTCGACGACACATTGGCGGTTGATCTCGGCTCTGGATCGTCTGGTGACCAGGGATACGTCTCGGTCAATGCATCTGCGTCTCGTCCATCCGCTGCTGGGCCTTCATCGTCGAAGTACTGGCCAGAACCTTCCAGCGCACATTCCAGTGCAGCCTCTTATGCCGGCAACAACACCTCAGAGCAGGACAGCTATCATCTCGACAGTCGATCTGGTCCCCAAGTCAGAACCGCAAGACTGCACAGCAAGTCGAACGGCTACTCCTCTTCCACCGACGGCGACGTCGCGCCCTTGGCATCCACCTCACGCACAGGTGCCGCAGCGGCCACAAATGGTGCTCGCATACCTCCACCCCTCGTCGGGGTCAATCTCACCGACCAGCAGATCGCCGACATGACCGAATCTGACCACTCAGAATACGACGACAATGCCAAGCTGCGGCGCGCCAGACGAGGTAGCGGTGCAGATCCCAGCGCTTCGTCCATGTTCAGCTCCATCACCAGAGGCCTTCGCGGCGAGCCGTTCTGGACCAAGTCGAGCTCATCTTACGCGCCGCTCCCTGCAACCCGCTCACGCAGCCTCAAAAAGTCCAAGTGGAATCGCAACGCAGTCAAGACGGACAAGGCGTTGTACACCAACACCTCCAAGGATCGCAACCGTGGTCGAAGGGCCGCCTCAATATGGACCAAGCCGTTGACCATGATTGCAGCCTTCTTCAGCAAAGTCTTCCGGACCACCTTTGGACCCATCCATCCGATCACCATGCTCTTGGCGTTGATATTCATAGCAAGCTTCGTCACCACCGTCACAAAGCTCATCATTTACATCCTCAATCCAGACAAGGAGCCCAAGATGTGGCGCATCTACTGTCAGGAGCAGCCGAACTTCCCGCACGCGTATGCCGATGCGCTCGCTCCCGTCGACGTCTTTGTCGGTATCTTCAGCATCGATAGCGCCTACGAGCGTCGTCACGTCATTCGAAGCACATGGGCAACGCACACGCTCCCCGTCGATCCGCATACCGGCATGCCCACCAGCAACGTGCAAGTCAAATTCATCATCGGCAAGCCGCGCCAAGCGCATGCGAGGCGGGTTGCGCTCGAGATGGAGACGTTCAACGACCTCGTGGTGCTGGACATGAACGAGAACATGAACAGGGGAAAGACGCATGCCTACTTCCAGTGGGCCGCAGAGAACGCCACGGTGCCTTTCCTGCGCGCCGTCGAGCATGAGCAGCAACAGCAGCAGCCATCCGTCGGAGACGTGCTGCTCGGTGAACGTGGATTGCATGGCAACGGTCATGGGCAGACACGCGAGGTGCTCGGAGGCGTCGCTGACGAGGCGCAACGCTACCAGGTGCTGTGGAAGAAGGCCGACTACGTGGTCAAGGTCGACGACGATGCCTACGTCGTGCTGGAGGAACTGGAGCGCCATCTTCGAGTCGCCCCTCGCCAGCTGACCTACTGGGGCTATTTGGTTCGAAATTGGTTCATGGCAGGCGAGGCCTATGCGCTGTCGAGCGACTTGGTGCAGTACGTCGCGCATTCGGAGAACGTGCTGCATTACATCAAGGGCAAGGAGGACAAAAAGGTGGCGCAGTGGATCAACCTGCATCCGAACCGATCCAACATTCACTGGGTCTCGGAGCGCTGCTGGATCTACGATCATCCCAAGGCAGGCACCGCCTATTCGCACGGCTTCCTGTTCCCGGACTACGTCGAAAAGATCAAGCTGGAGGGACGACGCGGGCTTACGGATCAGGAGATTGCGCGGCGTGGCGGCGAACATCGCGCCAAATCGTACTCGACGGTCTCGCGGTGGCACTTGCCGTACGTCGAGCCACGCAATGACCTGACCATCGAGGAGGAGGTGGAAGCTCTGGTGGAGGGTGGAGGTCGATGGGCTGGTACCTGGGTCCGAGGCGAGGAGGGAAACGATACGCAGATCTGGGTGCCATGGGAGCAGATAGTGTTTGAAGCCGACGACGAGCGGCTCAAATCACCCATGGTCAACGATCTTGGAACTCACCCTGCCCTGGCCGAGCAGATTGGCATCGATCCTGCCTCCGGCCTGACGGTGCGACACATCAACAGCCTCACCCCGAAACCGCTCGAAACTCTGATCAAGGCGGACGGCGACCATCAGCAGCAGCCACCGTGGCGAAAGCGGGATCTCCCTTTTCTTGCGCATCTGCCATCCGTGCCCGGCTTCGACTTTGGCGCTGGTGGCGTGTCGCGTAGTGCCGCCGAGGAACGAAAGCGGTCGTTCGCCAACGCAGCGACTCAGCCTCGCATGATACCCCTGCCAACGCACAAGGATGGCAACGGCGAAGCAGAAGAACTGCGAAATCGCCGCTACCTCGGGCGACGATTCGGTGGAACCGTGGTGGTGCACTACCTGAAGAAGAGCGAGTGGTTCTACGAAACGGCATTGGCGCTTTCAGGACGCGGCCGGTTTTGGCCGGATGGTGCGGGTGGGCTAGGCAGCGAGTGGAGGATGTATGGCAGTCCACTCGTGCGTCACGAGGACGGCTACATCAGCGGAGGCCGCAGTCAGCCCCGTCCGGATATGGAGGTGGCCTATTTGCAGCAGGCTAGAAGGCAAGCCCAGGCGAATGCAGCGCAGGCGGCCCAGGCGCAGGGTGGCCGGATGGGCAGCTTTACCAAGTCCAAGCCAGCAGGACCTCCAGCAGCGCCAGCACAGCCGCCGCCTCCACCGGCAGAGCAGCAGCAGCAGTCGCAGCACAGCTGATGCGATGTACTTTACCAATCAAATCTCTCATACCACACCAGTGCAGCCACTGATCATCATTTGCTGACCATGCCAAGGCAAAGATCGCTTTTCGTTTGGTGAGAAGGTGTGTGTGACTGAGCTTCCAGGCGACGCGTGACTCTACGCGACCCGCGAGGCGAAAAAGTGTCACTTTCTTAGCCGACTCAGCCAGAAAATTCCGAAATTGGATGCCGAGAAGTGGGACCGCGCTCTGCTGCCGGGTTTCTATTCGACCGGCGTGGAGATGAGCGTGCGTGGGGCTGAAACTCAGCCTCCGCCTCGACTGTTACTCTCGAGTGGCAACCTGCTCAGCTTCCATCTGTCTTCCTTCCACCAGATCATCGTCACCATCGTCCATATACAGCTATCCGACATCGCCTTCGGACAGGCCATCGTATCTGCGACGGCGCTATCCCGGTCGCTTCTCACCGTTTACCGTCCAGCGCCTACTGCCTTCAAGAACGCGCCAAGATCGTTCGACAGAGTCGGGACTCCATTTTGACATCGCGACCAGCTCGACGTGGTGTAGCTCTCACAAGGTCCTCTCTTCCGGCGCACATCCAACGACATGCGTCGGAGCGTCATTCTTGCTGCGCTCGGGAACTCGCCCTCACCCACACCGGGCGACGGCAAAGATGCGACGACGCCACTGAAGGGCAAGAGCTCCCCCTACTCGCGACCATCACCACTGGCAGACGTCTCGCGAAACGCCAATGCTGCAGGCTTTGGTCCGCTGCTAGGGAGGAAACCATTCAAAACACCCTCATTTGCGAACCAACGTGAGAAAGACAATCCCGATGGCGGCAGGAAGCGCAAGAAGGTCGACTACCGGGGGATGGACTCGGGCGGTGGTGGTGACGACGGCGACGCAGGTGCAGCCTCAGGCTCAGACGACGACAGCAACTCCAAAGGCGGTAAAGCAGGCACGAAGAAGAAGAGCAAAGCGGGCGCGATGAAGACGTTGGAGGGTGTCTACAAGGGCATCGACGCCTCTGGTGTCTCGCTCAACGTGGACCGACGCAAATGGAACGTATTCGAGATCAAGCCCAATGCCATCAAGAAGGGCTTTTCGGTTCCGGTCATGACCAACAAGCAAGGACAAGTGGTCGAGACCAGGCTATCGTACGCAGCGCTGGGAACGCGGAGACAGATCGACATTCCGCCACGCCCGCTTCACGACCCCATGGGCGAACACGCTATCGTTCTGTTCGACCCTACGGTCGACGACCGCGAAGCCGAGCGTCGAAAGGCTGAGATACAGCAAGAGCAGGCAGCAGAGGAAGCACGCATCGAGGCCGGTGCAGCAGCGCAGACGCCTCACAAGAGCCTAGCTGATATTCTCGGTCTCAACAAAGCCAAGTCCAAGGAGATCGAAAAGGTGCCTGTCGTCATCGACCCGCGACTCAGCAAGGTGCTCCGTCCACACCAGGTCGAAGGCGTCAAATTCTTGTATCGGTGCACCACCGGCCTCGTCGTCGAGAATGCATACGGCTGCATCATGGCCGACGAGATGGGTCTCGGTAAGACGCTCCAGTGCATCGCGCTCATGTGGACGTTGCTCAAGCAGTCGCCAACTGCCAACAAGTCGACCATCGACAAGTGTATCATCGTCTGCCCTTCGTCGCTCGTCAGGAATTGGGCCAATGAGCTGGTCAAGTGGCTTGGTGCTGCGGCGCCTGGCAATCTGGCGCTGGACGGCAAGCTGAGCAAGGACGAGATGATTGAAGCGACGCGTCGTTGGTGCAACGCAAAGGGTCGAGGCATCACGCAGCCGGTCATGATTGTCTCCTACGAGACGCTGCGAAACTTGCAGGAGGAGCTGGGCAACACCGAGGTGGGCCTGTTGCTTTGCGACGAAGGTCACCGTCTGAAGAACGCCGACTCGCTCACGTTCCAGGCTCTCACGCAAATCAAGGTCCGTCGTCGCGTCATTCTGTCTGGCACACCCATCCAGAACGATCTCTCCGAGTACTTTGCGCTGCTCAACTTTGCCAATCCGGAACTGCTCGGCAGCCGCGTCGAGTTCCGCAAGAACTTCGAGATTGCCATTCTCAAGGGCCGAGACGCCGAAGCGACCGACAAGCAGCAGCAAGAGGCGAACGAGAAGCTCAGCCAGCTCTCTGCGTTGGTGAGCCGCTTCATCATTCGAAGGACAAATGATCTGCTCTCCAAGTATCTGCCGGTCAAATACGAGCATGTGGTGTTCTGTAAGATGTCTACATTCCAGCTCAACCTCTACCGCTTGTTCATCCGGTCGCCCGAGATCAAGAAGCTGCTTCGCGGTACAGGCAGTCAGCCGCTGAAAGCGATTGGCATCCTTAAGAAGCTCTGCAACCATCCGGACCTGCTCGACTTGCCGGGCGACCTTGAAGGCAGCGAAGAATTCTTCCCCGAAGGCTACACGCCACGCGATCGACGCCATGTCCAGCCGGAACTGTCAGGCAAGATGATGGTACTGCAACGTTTCCTCGAGACGATTCGCGCCACGACCAACGACAAGATCGTGCTCATCTCGAACTACACGCAGACGCTCGATGTATTCGAGCGCATGTGCCGCGCCAATCGATGGGGCATGTTCCGTCTGGACGGTACGATGACGATCAACAAACGTCAGAAGCTGGTCGACAAGTTCAACGATCCCGAGGGCAAAGAGTTCATCTTCTTGCTTTCGTCCAAGGCGGGAGGGTGCGGCCTCAACCTGATCGGCGCCAACCGTCTGGTGCTCTTTGATCCCGACTGGAACCCGGCTTCAGACCAGCAAGCACTGGCGCGAGTGTGGCGAGACGGACAGAAAAAGTCATGCTTCGTCTACCGCTTCATTGCGACGGGATCGATCGAGGAAAAGATCCTGCAGCGACAGTCGCACAAGCAGTCGCTCTCGTCCTGTGTCGTGGATGAAGCACAGGATGCAGCACGCCATTTTTCAGGCGAGGACCTGCGTGCGCTGTTCACGTTCAAAGAGGAGACGGCGTGCGATACGCACGACACGTACAAGTGCAAACGATGCAAGACCGGCAAGCAGTTCATCAAGGCGCCGGCGTTGCTGTATGGCGACACGAGCACGTGGAACCACTACGGCAAGGACGAGATGCACAATCTGCACGACGACCTGCTGCGGGCGGAGCAAGCGTACGACGATGTGAGCTTTGTCTTCCAGTATTGCAGTCATTAGGCGTTTGCCGTTCCTTGTCCGCTTCCCGGTTTCTGTTATATCGCATCCCTTCTATACCCTTTGTCAATGCATGCAGTCATTCGTTACATCTGGAGTCGAGTATGATTGATGCCTGTGCGTTTCGGCGTGAGCTAGTGTACAGTGCTTGAGAGCGAGGAGAAGAATGCTGATGTAATCGTGTGTTTGAGTTCGGTGAGCGGCCTAGTAACCGACGGGGTTCTCCCTGATGGTCAACCTGGTCCACTTGGGCACCTTGTGGACGCTCTTCCTGAAACCTCTATCGTGCTTGCTAAAGGTGGTGTACTTGTCCTTGGCGAGCATGTGTTCTTCCCTTGGCAATGCGAGAGCGCGTTGCAAGGCGTGGCATTCGACGTTGGACTTTGTAAGTGTGGCGATGACGTCGTCGACAGCGCGCAAGCGGGTACGAACGCGCGACTTGCGTGTTGCGGAAAGCCGCCATGGGTTCTTCCACAACAATCCGCCGAGGGATGGAAGGGAGGGCTTGAATGCTCCACCGAACATTGTGTGAGTTGCCGACAGAGAGCTGGAATCTGGTGCGCAGAGAGACGGTGTTGATGGACAGAAATGCAAATTACGGACGGTACGAGTGCCTGTGCAGCGGATCGTCGATGAATTGTGGCGCAGAGAAGGTCGAGGGTGCCGACGATGAGGAGATGGTTGGTTGCGAGAGCGAAGATGAGATGATGAGAAGGATGTCCAAAATTTACCCACTCTTCCGAAGGGCTCGAGATGCATTTTTTGAGAGCGATTCAGTGTTAGACCGTCGATATCTTCGCGTTTAATCAGCGCGATTTGCCGTGCGACATCGGCCATTTTCTTGACTGCCGGCAGGTTAGGAAATTTGAGATTTCTTCGCGATTCTTCCAGCGACAAGGTCAACGTGTTCATCATGTCGGGAGGGGTGTCACGGTCCTGTCTCACGGCTTGCTCGGTCCTCTCCCCCATCAGATGAGCTGAGAAGAGTTGTGTCGCGATTGGAGCACGCCAAATGTCACAGTCCAGCATCGACCGACAGAAACAAGCTTCAAGATGGCAGGCTGCAGGGCACGAAGAGGATGGACAAGGCATGCTGTCGGACAAGACGGCCAAAAGTGACACGTCGTCATTTTCCAAGACTCGGCACAGCAAGAAGAACTGCACCTAAAAATATGAAATCAAGACCGTGCACCCTCAGTTGAGCTTCTGCACGCTGAGTTTGTGTGTGTGTCTCTCTCTCTCTTTCCACGACCACCATCCATCCTCGCCTAGCATCCGTAGAAGTAGGCAAGCAGCTAACGGCAACGTAGACTGCTCCCAAACATATACAGCATGGACGCAGCTTGGACAAAGAGCGTCCACGAGGCGCTCACCCTTCTCCGGGTCGACCCCTCCAAGGGTCTCTCCGACGATGAGGTAGAACAGCGACGCGAAAAGTACGGCTCCAACACGCTGCCCGAACAGCCTCCAACGCCGCTTTGGCAGCTCATCCTCGACCAGTTCAAGGACCAGCTCGTGCTCATCCTCCTCGCATCGGCCGTTATTTCCTTCGTACTCGCTCTTCTCGAGGAAGACACCACCCTCGGCGCGGCTCTCATCGAACCAGGCGTCATCTTCCTCATCCTTGTCGCCAACGCCACCGTCGGTGTCGTCCAGGAGCGCAATGCCGACAAGGCCATCGATGCGCTCAAGGAGTACAGCCCGGATACCGCCAACGTCATTCGTGAGGGCACCACCGAAAAGGTGCGCTCCGAAGACCTCGTCCCTGGTGATGTTCTCATCCTCACAGTCGGTGACAAGATCCCTGCCGACTGCCGAATCATCGCTATCAATTCGTCTTCTTTCCGTGTAGACCAGGCTATCCTCACCGGAGAGTCTCTCTCGGTCAACAAGTCGCTCGAACCCGTCAAGGACACCAACGCCGTCAAGCAGGACCAGACCAACATCCTCTTCTCGGGCACCACCGTCGCCAATGGCACTGCCATCGCTGTTGTGGCTCAGACCGGTACACGCACTGCCATCGGTGACATCCACGCCGAGATCTCCAAGGACGACGATGACAAGACACCGCTTAAGCAGAAGCTCGATGACTTTGGTGAGCTCCTCGCCAAGGTCATCACCGTCATTTGCATCCTCGTCTGGATCGTCAACTTCCGTCACTTCAACGACCCTTCGCATCACGGCTGGGTCCGAGGTGCCATGTACTACTTCAAGATTGCCGTCGCTCTCGCTGTCGCTGCCATTCCTGAAGGTCTCGCTGCCGTCATCACCGCCTGTCTCGCCCTGGGCACCAAGAAGATGGCTAAGAAGAACGCCATCGTCCGTCACCTCCCCTCCGTAGAGACCCTCGGTTCTACCAACGTCATCTGCTCCGACAAGACCGGCACCCTGACCACCAACCAGATGAGCGTTACACACTTCTCTGTCTTTGACGCTCAAGGATCTATCGCCGATTACTCGGTCTCTGGTAGCACCTTTGCGCCCATCGGTGAGATCACCGATTCGCAAGGCAAGAAGGTCTCCCAACTCAACCAGCCTCGCACCGCCTTCCACGCGCTCGCCGAGGCTTGCTCCGTCTGTAACGATTCGCACGTCCACCTCGATGACCACAACAACTACACCATCGTCGGCCAACCCACCGAGGCTGCGCTCAAGGTGCTCGTCGAGAAGCTCGGCCACCACGATGCTGCTGTCAACCAGACCGTTTCCCAGCTCGATGCTGCCGAGCGCGCCAGTGCCATCAGCAACGAGTACGGCAAGGCGCACCCCAGGCTGTTGACCTTCGAGTTCAGTCGCGACCGCAAGAGCATGTCGACTTTGATTCAACGTTCCTCGGCTACCGGTTGCCTGCTCGTCAAGGGTGCCCCTGAGACCGTCGTCGAGCGCTGCGATACCGTGCTTCAGGGCAAGAAGTCGGTCGCGCTCGACTCGGCTCTTCGCGCTCAGATTGGGGACAGGGTGCTCGAGTACGGTCGTCTCGGTCTGCGTACGCTCGCCATCGCCGTCAAGGAGGATGTGCCGCTCGACGTCGAGTCGTACCGCAGCAGCAGTCCTAGCGAGTATGAGAAGTTCGAGCAGCGCATGACGCTCATCGGTCTGGTCGGCATGCTGGATCCCCCTCGCCCGGAGGTTCGACACGCCATCGAGCGATGCAGGCAGGCCGGCATCCGTGTCATCGTCATCACGGGCGACAACAAGAACACCGCCGAGACCATCTGCCGCCAGATCGGCGTCTTTGGCGCCAACGAGGATCTCCAAGGCAAGTCGTTCACCGGCCGCGAGTTCGATGCGCTCACGACGAGGCAGCAGAAGCTGGACGCCGTCAGCGTTGCTTCGTTGTTCTCGCGCGTCGAGCCGTCGCACAAGTCGCAGTTGGTGGATCTGCTCCAGAGCCAAGGATTGGTGGTTGCCATGACGGGCGACGGTGTCAATGATGCACCTGCGCTCAAGAAGGCGGATATCGGCATTGCCATGGGTTCCGGCACGGACGTCGCCAAGCTCGCCGCCGACATGGTTTTGGCGGACGACAACTTTGCCACCATCGAAGCCGCCGTTCAGGAAGGCAGGTCGATCTTTAACAACATGCAGAGCTTCATCCGCTACCTCATTTCGTCGAACATTGGCGAGGTCGTTTCGATCTTCCTCACGGTGCTGTTGGGTTTGCCGGAGGCGTTGATCCCTGTGCAGCTGTTGTGGGTCAACTTGGTCACTGATGGTCTACCGGCAACTGCGCTGGGCTTCAACCCGCCGAGCACGACGATCATGCGCGAGAAGCCACGCAGTCGCAACGACCCGCTCATTTCGGGCTGGATCTTCACTCGCTATCTGCTGGTCGGCGCCTTCGTGGGTGCTGCTACGATCTTTGGCTATGCGTGGTGGTTCCTCTTTGCCAGCACAGGTCCGCAGATCAGCTATGCGCAGTTGTCGCACTTTCACCAATGCCCATTGCCGTCGGCACAGGCTCCCGGGGGACTTTTTGCCGGTGTCGACTGCTCCATCTTCACCTCGTACCGTCAGCCGTCGACGATCGCCCTGTCGGTGCTGGTGGTGGTGGAGATGTTCAACGCGCTCAATGCGATCTCCGAAACGGACAGCCTATTGACCTTTGGACCCTGGAAGAACCCTCTGTTGATCGGCGCGATCGCGCTTAGTCTTGGACTTCATTATGCGATCTGCACCGTCGACTTCCTGCAGGACTGGTTCCAGGTGACCCGTTTGACCAGGGAGGAGGTCGAGGCGGTGATCTGGATCAGTGCGCCCGTGGTGTTGATCGAGGAGGTGTGCAAGTTGGTTACTCGGGTGTTCTTCTTGAACAAGGCGCCTAAGGCGGTCGAGGCGAATGGGAAGAAGGATCTGTAGACGCTCACGTGAAAAGCTGGAATGACGAGATGTTAGACACACGCACAATCAAAAAGCAACGTCCCAAAATGAATGTCCATGAAGAGCTCTCCCGTCTGATTGAGGGAGTGGGTATGACAAGTCTGTTGGCTGGATACTAGCACCCTTGGACCTTCCAAGCGACCAACTCCTTGGGATTCGTCAGTCTCTTTTCGAGTTCATGGCATCCTTGGCAGAACTTGCCGTGGTCTCCGGTGCACATGTGAATCTGACGACCCTTGATCTGACTGATGGTCTCGGCGAGGTTGCAGGTCAAGCCCTCGAGTGGGGGGAAGGGGGTTCGGGAGAGCCAGCAGGCGGCGTTGGCGCCTCCGACGCCGTCGCTGTGAAAGTACTGATATGGTTCGTGGGCGAGGGATTTTGGGTCCACACCAAAGTTGGCGGCCGAGCGAGATGGGGATAGGGCCAAGAGGGCGAGGAGGGCGAGGAGGAGCGTGTGTGGTGCGAGTTGCGGCCTCATTCTCGAGGATGTGATGCTCCGGGATCGAGCGGCAGAGGAGGGTTCGAGACGTCAGTCAGAGCGCGAAGAGGTAACAAGCGAGTTACTCCGTGGGTGTGCTATGATCGGACGACGTTGGAGGGTAAGGTCGCGATGCGAATGATGTCCTTGCGCCACTGTCTCGTCGTCGGTCCTTTCGCGGTGGGGTCTGGTCGACAGGTTCGTGCTTTCCCCAAGTGGCCGGTGTTTCGTTACCAGTAGGATCCGTATGCTGCGTGTGATTGTTCGTGTGCGGTCGTAGCGTTCCCCTGAGCAGCAGCAGCTGAGTCCTTGGGCGGATTCGATGTGTCGATGGCAACGGGCGAGATTGGAATGATGGTGGATATTGACCGAGCGGTGAAATTTGGATCTGGGCCCTTGCAGGTCCACATTTCATCGGGATGTTACACCGATAGAGTTGCAGCGCTCAAAAAGTCCAAGGTTGGGAGGCGTGGGCGGATGAGTGAGCACCAACGTCACCACACGCTCTCTCCTGGCTGTCAAGCAGGGCGATCCTCAGCCGGTCAGGGTCCAGCTGAGGGTGGTCATGCTCACACATGCTGCCTGTCTCACTGCGAGCGGCTTCTTGTGGCCGCGAATGAGCCACTCCATGTGTTGAGAGTCATATATAAGGCTGGGTCTCGCAACCTTCAGCCCCGACTCTGAGCCAGCATTCAAGGAAACACGTTAAGCATGTCGTTCATTCCACTCTTCCGCACCGTTGCCAGCCGCCGCGCCGTCTCAACCGGCCTGCGATCTTTCTCCACCACCTCGGCGGCTCGGTCGGCGGTCAAGCCGGGTAGCGAGAGCGAAGCTACCACGCCTGGATCCGGTCCTGTAAGTCTTCCCCTTTCCCTTTCCCTTTCCCTTTCCCTTTCCCTTTCCCTTTCCCTTTCCCTCCCTTTCTCCTCATACCCTTCCGCTAACCTTCCACACTTTTCTTACGCGGGCAACACAGACGGAGGACATCGCCAACAGCGACGGCGCGTACGACGGCTCGCGCACCAACCCGCACGCCTCCACCAGCAAGATTGAGAGCGAAACCGACGCGGACTTTGATCAGAGCAGCGCGAATCAAAAGACCTCCGAGTTGGCCAGCAAGCAGCAGCACCAGAGCAATCGTCGACCGAGCAAGCAGCAGCAGAGCCAACCGGACAGGGACGATTTCGGTGCGAGTGAGGCTCGCAAGCAGGGCGGTCGTGGCGGCTCACAGGCCTAGTCATCTCAGGATGCTCGTCACTTCAAAGTCTAGGAGCCAAGGTAAAGGGACGAGTTTGTTTTGGGAAACACAACAGATGCGAAGTACAACCACGTGTGAAGGGAAAGCATGATGCAAAAACGGACTAAGGGCGCCTGCCCGACGTTGGATTTTGGATGATGACCCCTAGGGCCGGTGAAAACAAACGAGTCCTTCTTTAAAAAACCCGACCTAGGAAAGTGAATGATGAAGAGAGGGATCCGACGTGTCCGAGTGCATCTTGGGAAATGGGAGACCGAACGGTCTCTTTTGTTGATGTGCGAGGAGCTTGAGAGACGACCTGGTCTCTGGTCAAGGGACCGGAGTTGGTGGCCGACTAGTTCATGCGGTGCTCTCGACGAGACGCTTACTGGCGGGGAGCGCCACGGCCGACACCGGCGAAGCGAGGGCGGTACTCGCCCGAGGGGGCGCCGTCCTTCTTCTCACCACCGGCAGCGGCGTCGCGGCGGCGGTACTCGCCACGGTCAGCACCACCCTCGCGGTCGCCACGGGGAGCACGGTAGGCACCATCGCGACCACCGACGGGGGCACGGGCAGGGCGAGCAGGGCGCTTGTGCGTAGCAGGCACAATCTCGGCGGGCAGGTGCAGGAACTCGCGCAGGTACTCAACACCCTCGTCGGTGAGGGTGTAGAAGTACCACTGCCACGAGAACTGCGTGTGGACGTAACCGCGCGAGGTGAGCGACTGGAGAGCCTTGACAACCTCGAGGTTGGGGATCTCGAGCTCGGGGTGCTGCACCTGGAAGTTCTTGGGAGCGACCATGACGCCCTCCTTGAAGAGAGAGGCGTAGATCGTCTTGCGGTTCTCCTTGCTGATGATCATTTTGAGAGACTGTAGAGGATGGAAGGGGTGGAGATTGGGTCAGTTTGGGGTGTTGATGAGGAGGGTGGGTGAAATGCGATGTGAGGATTTCGAGGACTGGGAGCGCGCGAAAATTGGACCGGCAGCGGTGAATCTCCTGTTTTGCAATGCCGGCAGCCATCCTGATGTAGCCTTAGCACGGTTGTGATGCACAGCAATTGCCCTCCGGCAGGATCGCCTTTGCCCAGCATCCAGCAGTCGTCATCCTGATGCTTGCAAGCTGGACCCTGCGAATGCCACGCCAGCGACATCACTGAGCTGCACAAGTTACAAGACCTGCTCGTTCGACCTCCACGACCGCAGTCCCCGCTTGATGCTGCATACTGGCTGTCCGCGCGATGCTGCTTGTCTGCCAGCCACGTCCTGCCCGCCTGCTTCTGATCCTGCTGCTGAACATCGTTGCCAGTGTGGTAGCTGCTGCTGTTGGCGGTGATGCTGCGAGATTATGTTGGTGTGCGCGTGCTCCCAGTCGACGATGCCCTCACATGGGTGTTGGATTGCGATGCTGACACTTACGTTCTTGATGTGTGAGATAAGTCCTGAGGGGAAGAGAAGGAGGATGACGATGACGACCTCGACACTTTGCTCGAATCGCGAACCACGAGAGCGAGTCGGTTGCTTTCTTCCCACCTTGATGCCCGATCGGGCTGCTGTGGCCTATGATTTTGACAAGGCAGCAGAGCGCGACGTTGGCTCCTTGTCAACGATCTGTGTCACGTGTAGATCAAAATGTAAAAGTTCCCACGTTGTGCCAAATTTGCAAATGTCGCAGGCAGTACGTACGCTCCAGGTCCAGCGCAAAATTGCAATTAATCATAACCGGCCATCCTGCAAATGGCGGAATTCAAAGTTGAATTTATGTTTCCCAGACTTCAATCTTTGTATTCGCGCTCTTCACGTCGCCAGCTGCTGCCTCAAATTTAGCGAAGAAGCGCGCAAGATTCCGACAGCAGAGCAGCTGCGATCGTAAGAGACTGGCCTGCAACCGCAATTTGATCTCGCAAATTTCGGTACAGCAGACAGGCACATCTCCGGCGTTGCATTTGTGAGGCACCAGAGTCACAGTCTGTGTGGTGGTCAGCTCAGCCAAAGTTTGGTGAGCCCTGAGTGGCTGAGGTTCGTCGACGCTATCCAAAGCAGCCTGGTCGCCATCTCATCTTTCTGCCCTCCATATCGTCAAGGTTACTCATACACGTAAGCATCTACACCATTCGCATCGGCAGTACGTGCATCAGCAGAGGGAAGCATATGCAGCGCATTGGTCTGTTCGACGTTCCGGCGAAGCAGCGACACTACAGAAGCATCGACAGCATGTCTAAACCATTTCCATCATCGACAAGGGACAGCAAAACCATCGCATCCCTCGTGGCACTCAGCACCCGTTCATCTTGATACGATCGGACGCCTAGCAGCGCGCCCATCGCCATTCTGTCGTACTCGTGGATCATCACTGTCCAGCAGTCAGATGCACAACAAGCACATTCGACTCTCACATGTTGCAGACTTCGACCATGTCACGACACCATCGCTTCGTCCACAATCATTTCACTCGGCAGCAGCGGCCATGTCTCGCGTCATCAACGTGGTGTTGGGCGTTGGCACATCCAGCAGCAGCGACTGGATTCGACACGCAAGGGGTGCTAGGCTCAGCCTTGGACCGATCAATCTGTTCCCTGGGCCTTGAACTCGGCCGCGCGCCAGCCATCAATTGCAAATTTTCCAGCAATGCTTCGCTCTTCGACAGACCAATCACGCTGCGCTTTTTCCCTCACTGCACCCATCACCACTGTCAGGACCAGGACCATCTCATCTGACCGTTCCTCTCATCCCTCATTGTTCGCTCTTGTAGCCCCTCGATAACACACATAATCCATCATGGGTAAGGTTCACGGATCCCTCGCGCGTGCCGGTAAGGTCAAGTCGCAGACCCCCAAGGTCGAGAAGCAAGAGAAGGCCAAGCAGCCCAAGGGCCGTGCCAAGAAGCGCCTGTTGTACACCCGACGGTAAGTTTCATTTCAACGAATCGGACAAAACGACATCGAGATGGACACGATCAATGGAGCCTCACAATCCGCGACACCCTATGCAGAGATTGATGGGAAGCAAGCTAGGATGCCGCACGTGGTACTGCTGAAACAGCAACACTTCGCACGGATATCAGATGAAAGGTTGTTGGGGCGGGAGCGGCGATGCATACGCAGTGCGACACATGGCACCCAAGTCGGATCAGCTGTGAAACCCCGTCCGCTCAACCCCTTCGCTGTCGTTGCAAGTCCGGTGGCAGCTCTCTCACGCCGATACCAGTGGACACACTCGCAGTGACACAAGATGCGGTGTGACTCACCGTGCAGAGCAAAGGCATTGCAGCCACCGCTGTCTGCATCAGGCCAAAAAGGACACAGCAGAGTCGCGGGATGCAAACAGCTTGGCTGTCAGGAGATGGGTCTTGCTAGTCTTAGCGCGCACTCTCGATGTCGTTTTGTCACGCGCGATTTCGCTCTGCCCACTACCGATGACACGTTCTCACACGTCGCTCCGTCTCTTTACGCTTTTTCGCATTCTCAGATTCGTCAACGCTGTCGTCGGCCCCGGTGGCAAGCGCCGCATGAACCCCAACGGCGAGAACAAGTAAACTCCTTCAACATCCTTCGGCTCTTCTACTCGCAACATTACCTATCTTAGGACTCCTCTCGCACACCACACACACATTCGGCATTCGTTGTCTCCATATGCTTCACGCAAGCCAATCCAAAAAAGGGCAACACGCCTGACGTTTTGCATCCCTGCTTCAATACATTGGTTGGCGTCTGTCGCGGCATTTTGAGCGAGATCGTGGTTCGGATTGGAGGGTTGCCGAGTCTATTCGGTGATGGCTTCTTTCGACAATGAGGGTTCCTTCGCATGTGTCTGTGATGCTGTCTCGCCTGGTGTCGAGATGGGACCTTGCGCAACTCTCAATCGCTCAAACCGCGCCTTGAGCTCCTCCTCCTGCTTCTTGTCTTCCGCCTCCTTGCTCTCCTGCACCTTCTTCGCCTCCTCCCGCTCCCGCTCCCTCTTCTCTCTCTCCTCTCCCTCCCTCCTCTCCGTCTTCTCCCCCTCCTCTCGCCGCTTCTCCGCCTCCAACACCCGCAACTCCTCCTCCATCTCCTCCTCATCCACATGCACCCTCGCCCCGTCCCGAATCACACCATCCACCTCGTCCTGCACACCCACCAGCTCCTGCAACCCGTCCATGACACTTTCCACATTCTCCACCTGCAACTCCTTCCTGCCCAACACGCCGCGCAACACGCCTTCGCTCGCCTTGAGAGCGCGCATGACCTCGACGTCGCCCTTGGCCTGTTCGATATTTGCTAGCACGCCCGATAGCGTCTCTCTCACGCCACGACGTTTCTGCAGAGCTTCCTCGAGAGCTTTGCGGCTGCGCAGGTGGGTTTTGGCCAAGCTTGGGTTGTTAGCCCGAAGAGCGGTCTTGATGCTCTCGTTACGGGTGGTGATCTGGGTTTCGAGCGAAGAGATCTGCGTATCGAGCCGAAGCAGGGTGGAGTGAACAGCGAGGATGTCACGATCTTCAGAGGTGATTGGTTCGACAGGGTCGTATTCGGTTGGTGCGAACTTGATCAGCCCGTCCTGCACCACCGCTGCTGGACCCTCGCGTCGATCCCGAGAAAGGTACTTGAGCACCAGCAACGCATCCCGCTCGGACGGCTCAAATCCACACTGCGCCGCTAGCTTGGTGTGAAACTCCGACGTCGTCATGAGCAGCGATAGTGGCGACAAGGAGGCCTCGTTGGCGTAGAAGTGCATCAAAAAGGAGGTGGAGAGACGCTCGACCAGGGGGAAGAAGACCCATTCACCGCGCTTGAGTCGGAACAGACGCTCGTCTTCGCTGTACTCTGCATCGTCTTCCTTGGAGCCGAGGGCGAGGGTGTATAGGGAAGAAGCGGCCCATTTTGCTGGTGTGAGGAGCAGAGCTGATGCTACGCCGCGTGTTGTTGGGATGTAGGATCGCAGACCTGAGGAGGGGGAGGGGCCGGAAAGGGGTGTCGGAGACTTGAGGTATGAGGAGAGCGGGATGACGGTGCGTTCGCGCTCGAGGTCCGCGATGACGGTGCCGAGGCCTAGAGGGCGGCCGACACCGGGGATTGTCCATCGCGCTTTGGTGGACTCGTCCAGGCGAAAAGTCGTTCGGTCTACTACTTCGCCCATCCCTGAGGCTGAGATTGATGTGGAAGATGGTGGATCACGGTCGAACTGAACACCGGCAAAGGTGACATCCAGCAGAATGCCCTTCCACCACTCGACGCTAGCACGGTAGCCGGCAGGATTGGATTTGCGCTGCCGCGAAAGATCGGAGTAGAGTGCGGGAAGGGGAGAAGAGGACGAGCGCGGGTCTTGGAAGGACGTGTGCGTGGAGAGGTATTTGGCGAGGCCGGTGTTGCTCGACGTCATGGTGGGTGCGCGGGTATATGCTGTGACGATGGTGCGCGTGTGCGGAGGCGTCGAGGGTATATTTGAGCGGTTGAAGCTGAGCTCTGATGATGACGTTTGACCGTGAGAGCAGATCGATGTGTAGTGGGCGGTGTGTGTTGAGACAATCGTGTGGTGGGTTGAGGACAGGGTCGACGTGATGATGGTGATGAAGCGTGAGAGTGTTTTGCAGAGTGTGGAGGTGTTGGACTTTTTTTTTTGTGGTCCAAGCGAAGACCCTGTCCAGCTGTGCGACCTTACCATCACACCCTCACCAGCATCATCGTCGCTATATCTCACCCTTTGCTCGGCCGCATCAGCCGGCCTGGTCCAGCCCACCATGTCGGCCTCATCATCGAAACCGACATTCTGGAAACCAGGCACCTCTCAACCGGGCAGCTCGCTCGATCGCTCCACCTCATCCGCCCCACTCCTCCCTCCTCCCAGCACCTCCCCATCCACCCTGCCGATCCACTCCTCCCGCCTATCGATCCTGCACGCACTCGAAATCTCCCAGATCCTCATCCTGATCGGCTCCACTGGCAGCGGCAAGACCACCCAGCTTCCCATCATCCTTCACACCTCCGGCTGGTCCTCCCGCGGCACCATCGCATGCACGCAACCCCGTCGGATCACCGCAACCACCGTCGCAGCCCACGTCGCCTCCTCCCTCGCCGTCCCCCTAGGCGAGGAAGTGGGCTACACCGTTCGCTTCGAAGATGACTCCTCGCCTCGCACGAAGATACGATACATGACGCACGGCGCGCTGCTCCGCGAGTGTCTCCGCGACCCCCTGCTCACCAGGTACTCTGTGGTGATGGTGGACGAGGTGCATGAGCGCGGGTTGGATAGCGATCTGCTACTGGGGATCCTCAAAAAGATCTGTCGCAGAAGACCTGAGCTGAGGGTGGTGGTGGCGAGTGCGACGGTGGATGTGGTGGGAATGAAGGAGCTCCTCGATGGGCCGGGGGGAGTAAGTGTAGTGCAAGTGGATGGGCGGAGTTTTCCGGTGGAGGCGGCGTTCCTCAGCCAACCCTGTCAGGACTACGTACAGGAGACAGTGGAGACGATATGGCGCATCCATCTGGCTGAACCTAAGGGGGACATACTAGCATTTCTCACTGATCGCTCGGAGATCGATTCTGCTCTACAAGCTCTCTCTGATCGCCAATCGTCCCTCCCTGCCTCAGCGGCGAGGATGCACCTCCTCCCGCTTCACTCTGGCCTATCGTCATCTGAGCAGACCGAACTGTTCTCTCTAGCCCCGACAGGAACACGCAAGGTCGTCGTGGCAACCAATGTCGCCGAGACGGGCATCACCCTCGACGGCATCGTCTACGTGGTCGATTGCGGCCTCGCTAAACTCCGCACCTCTTCGTCCCTACACTCGACGCTGTCGGTTGCGCCCATCAGCCAGGCATCTGCGCTTCAACGCGCGGGTCGAGCCGGTCGAACGCGCCCGGGAAAGTGCTTTCGCCTGTACAGCGAGGCGACCTTTCACGCGATGGCGCGCACTACAGCGCCAGAGCTCACGCGCGTAGGGCTCGAAGGGGTGGTGTTGCAACTCAAGTGTCTTGGTGTCGACAACCTTCTCTCGTTCCCGTGGCTTCCACCTGCGCCGCCGGTGGCCGCGCTGGCCAGTGCGCTGGGTCGACTCGTCCGTCTAGGTGCGATAGATTCCCATTCCCGGCTAACCGAGCAGGGCGGGATGATGGGTGAGCTTCCCCTTCCCCCGCACCTCTCTCGTGCGCTGCTCGAATCGACACGCCGCGGATGCGCATCCGAAACGCTCTCCCTCCTCGCCATGATGTCCGTCACATCGCCCTTCTTTGCGGTGGAGAGCACCGAGACGCAGCTCTCCATGCGCGCGTTCCAAGCCAAAGAAGGCGACATGATGACGCTGCTCAATGTCTACCTTGCCTTTGATGGCGTCGGGCGGCGCGGGAGGAAGTGGTGCACCCGACACCGGTTGAATTTCGCCGCGCTGAGTAGGGCGGTGAATATTCGTTCTCAACTCGAGCGATACCTGCAACGCTTCGCCTCGACAGTCAAGCTCGATCCGACCTCGAGCATCCTAGGACGGCAAGATGCGGTGGAACGCCTAACGCGCTGCCTCTGCACAGGACTCTACGCCAATTTGGCACGCTACGACGCATCCACCATGACGTATCGCACCGCCGTGGGTGGGGACGAGGTGTGGGTGCATCCCAGCAGTGTGTTGTTCAACCGGGCGCCGGAGACGGGCAAGCTGTGGGTGGTCTACGGCGAGGCGAGCCAGGGGGATGACGGGAGGATTTTCATACGCGACATTGCCGTGCTGGACGATCTAACGTGGGTCACTGACGCCGTGCCTGGGTTCTACGATGTCAAGACTCATTGGGGCAGTAGTGCGCGGGGGACGCTTCAGACGAGCGCCGGCGACGAATCGTATTCAAATCTTTGAGAGGGAAACAACAACGATGATACCCATTTCTCAGCATGACGAGTGTGATGTGTGCAGGGCTAGAGAGGGACCACGTCGACCTTGGCCGCAGTGTACAGATCCACCGTGAAGTCCGCCTGCGTTCCTGGCTGGTAGGTCGATGCGATCAACCGATACGTCCCTGCTGGCAGCCTGGTATCTACGCTTGCGCCGCACGTGAGGTCCGTATAGCTGCCGCTGCTGGCGACCTCCTTGAAACCCCCACTTTCGGCGAACAGGGCCAGGTTGACGTACGGTCTCACCGCCTCTGTCCTTGGTGCCTCGACTCGAATCCGGGCGACAAGACCGGTGAGTCCCGGGCGATCGAGGGTGAAGCGCCAGCCCGGATTGTCAAAGTAGGCCCTGTTGGTAGGCGATCCACACGCGTTGACACCGCGCGTCCAGCGGGACGTGAGTCGGCGATGGAACATTCCCGCTCCTTCCTGCGGGATGGGTCGCAGCTGCACGGGGCGGGTCGACTCGATTCGCAACGAAAAGTCGCCCAGGATACCGGCGTCGAAGGTCGAGGCGATCAGCGTATAGGTTCCGGGTCGCAGGGCGGGACCGGAATTGCCGGGTTGGGAGGTGGAGCACAGCGCCATACCGTGATGGTACATCCCGCTGCTCAACACGACGTCGCCCTCGGTCAGATGCGTCACGCGGCCAGTCCCGGTGCCAGGATAGGTGAGAAGCACTTGAACCGGGATGCGTCGGTCGGCGGACTCGAGCGTGAGCTGCAGCTGCACTTCGCCCTGGTTGGCGGGGATTACCAACGTGTACTGCGGGTTGGACAGGAAGGATGCCAGCGTCGCGTTCCCTCCTGCAGTGCGGGTTGTCCAAGAGCCGCTGATCGTTTCGCAGTACGGCAATCGAGTCCGGAGCTCGGAGAGCTCCATCGGATACCGTGAAAAGACGGACAAGGTGTAGTTGGTGTCCTTGACTGTATTCTGCTGCGGCGTTCCGGTTGACGATGTGGGCTCGCTGCGGCGCGGCACGACAATGGTGAAGCTGCATTGCTGGGGCCCTCGCTCGGGGCTGGCGGCGTGTTTGGACTGTGTTGGGGTTCTTTCGCGCAGAGCAGAAGGCTTGAGGCGCACGAGGACATGCGTTCCATCTACAAACGCACCCTTGTGCTTGGCCTGACGCAGAGCAGGAGCAGCGCTCGTAGTGGAGCTTTCGCTGTCGGAGGAATGATGGTCATCCTCGAAGGCATGGATCGCAATGTATTCTGTGGGTGCCTCTGCGGTGTCCGTGACTGCCCCCTGAGTTGGCCTGGTGGTGGTGATGTGTCGTGTCAGGAGGACCCAGACTTCAGCAGAGGGATCGCTGGCGGCCGCCTCGGCGCTGCTGCTCTGGCCGGGAGGAAGAGCGATAGATAGCCTGAAATGGGGGTCAAACTGCTTCGAGCCTGATGTTGGAGCTCCTGGCGACTGAGAAGAGGGGTCGCCTCGCCAGCATGAGTGCACCGTGACGCTCTTGTCGAACATCTCGGGATCCCAATTGAGAAACAGCGAGTCGAAGTGACTGCAGAAATCGTCCCACGAGACCGTGAAGGTCAATGGAACCTCAGCCTCTTTCTCTTCCGCGTCCAGCTCGACACCTCCCAACTTTTCCTTCAGCGATGAGCTGGCGTAAACACGCTGCTCTTCTTCCTCCGAGATGGCGAATGCGGGTCTGATGCCAGCGGCAGTGCGCCATGGATTCATCAGCTTGACGTAGCGGCGATTCCCACTCGTGCGCACATCCAAGATTGCATAGTTGTGGCTGGAGATCAGGCCCGAGTCGAGCGTGATGTTGTCGATATTGTCGTCAATCTGGCTACCAGCCTCTTCCTTTTTGCGACAAGGCTTCTTGCCGGTCCCTGCGGTGGCCATGCATAGACCAGCATTCCACGCATCGTGAATTCTCTGCCACGACTTCTCGCGTTGGAAACCGGCATGGCGAAGGAAGATGTGTTCCGGCAGCCAGCCAGTCAATGCATAGAGGTCGATGCTGCTATTGGAACCGGCAAAGTCATAGCCGCCCATGACTTTGAGGTATGCTTTCTCGAGCAGAGCCGGCCAGATGGCTTTTCCGGAGCGTGAAGTCGCGCACATCAAGCGGTATGGGTGGACAGCCGAATTCGATGCTGTAGGCGAAGATGATGAGGCCTCGGAAGGATAGTAAGGGAGATGGTCGTCGATGGACACCTGACGTGGTGTGCCGTTGATGTGAAGCTTGGCGTGATATTGACCGTCAGAGCTCGGCTCTATGCGGCCGGACGAATCTTTTGGGTATAGTGCCGAAGTTGCTAGCTTCCCACCAAAGATGCGATCGTGCTCAGCGGCAACTTCCAGGGCGGCGACGAAGGAGCAGTCAGTGACGATGTCCTGGACGATGTCGCTGCCTTTGAGACTCGTCGACCAGCTCTGATCATCGTTTGCATTGATCTGCGAGGCTCTCTGGTAGACTGTACGCTTGCGAAGCTGAATCGGTGATAGTGATGGTTGCTCCTTGTCGATGATCGTTGAGCGAGTGGCAATTTGAATGGGAGATGGGGCGCCATTCCATATTGGGTACCGGTGGCCGTTGATCAGAGACGAGCTGACAAGAATGGTAGACTGCTCTTCTTGACTCAGAGCATCGCGATCGACAGGCCGCAAGTCCTTGTGTAGTGATTTGATCTTTTCAGCTCGAGCCATGACCTTGGTCGCCATTTGCTTGAGACGCTCGCGAGTTGAGCCGTCACCTGCGCCGAAGGAACCACCATCAACAATTGGGCTGGTCGAGGTGGAGTCAGCTCCTGCTCTCGATGGGCTGGAGCCGAAGCCGTCTATCTGTCTAGGTGCTGTCAAAGAGGCATTGTTGCTGGTGTTTGGAAAGTTGGACAGCAGCCAAAGGAAGAGCTGGCCCGACCGGACATAGAGCTCGAAGGCTTCCGAGAAGTTGCGGGCCAGCTCGGCCTTGGTGGCCCGTTGCGCCTGGTCCTGTGCGTGCTTGAGCTTTGCATTCCATTCGTTGCGAGTGATGGGCGCGCTCATATCCCTAGCCAGAGATTGCGTCAGAGCAGCCTTGTTGCGGGTATGTTTGAAGTTGCGACGCTTGCTACCGCCGCTTTTGCTGATAATGTTACCGATGCTCGACGGGCTGAGAGAAGCTGTTCGGCATGGTAAGAGCGCCTCTCGAAGGATTGAGGAGCGGGATATGCAGCGACGATGCCAAGACGAGTGGAGGATGCACAGCCAAGAGTAGGCTGAGCAGAGCCGGTGATGGAAGAGAGTCGAGAACGATGTCTCAAAGGAAGCCTTTGCCAAGACAAAGCGGCGTGACGAAACCGAATTCTGGAGTGACCTGTGCCTGGATTTTGGCAAAGTGGATTTGGCCGGTGTGCTTTGCTCGTGTGTGCCTCGACCGCGTGCATTCAGGGTCCAGCACATTCACCGACGTCGGCGCATAGAAGCGCCGCCTCGTAAGTCCGTCGATCATACGTTCAGCGGTCGGATCAGCTCGTCCGCTCTCTCGGATTGGAGCCAAACGATGCCGATTGATGGCGTGATGTGTCAATTGAAATGTCATTGTAACGCTGGTATGGTATCTAGCCGGATCTCGAAACATGCGCTAGGAAGGGATGCTCGAGCGCATCTTTCAGCTTGATGCGTCTGGCAGGGTCCAGCTCTAGGCATCGTTCCAAGAGGTCTACGAAATGATTCATCATCTTGAGCTCGTCCGCCTTGAGCTGCTTAGCTGCATCCGTCGGCAGCAATCGTGCTCGCAGATCCATCACGGGCTTCTGCACCATCACCCTCCGCACCACACTCTGACCCGTGCTCTTGTCGGGTTCCATCGACAGGAACGCATTGGCGTCGTCGAAGTGCTGCTCGCCATACTGACTCTTGCGGATCTGCTTGGTGGTGAAACGGCCTCGCAGCTCCTGCATCAAGAGGAGCATATGATTGTTGGTCCTGCCGGGGAAGAGGATTTTGCCGGTGGCGAGCTCGTACAGTGTGCAGCCCGTGGACCAGACATCGACCGAGCAGTCGTACGCCTGTCCGAGGATGACCTCCGGTGCTCGGTAGAAGCGAGAGACCAGATACGGCGTAATCTCCATCTCGTGGACGAACGATGCTGAGCCCAGGTCGCAAAGTTTGAGCAAGGTCTTGGTGTCGTTGACAAGCACGTTGTCAGGCTTGATGTCGGCGTGGATGACCGAGTTCTTGGCGAGATGAGAAAGCGCGAGAAGCAGCTGATGCGCATAAGCTCGGACCGCTTGCAGGTTGAGACCCACATCGCGACCGTACCTACGAACGACCTCGCGCAGGTTCATCGCCAGCGACTCGAACACCATGCAGAGGTGACCTTTATAGTCAAAGTGTCTTTCGAGTTGTACGACGTGCTTGCGATCGTCCGGATCCGACTGGTTCAGCCTTCGCAAGATGCCGACTTCCTTGATCCCGGCCTTGTACATGCTCTCCTGCACCCTGATGATCTTGATCGCCACTTCGGTGCCATTGTCGTGCAGGTCGCGCGCTCGCACCACCGAGGCGAACATGCCTTTGCCCAGCACTGCAAAGATCTGATAGCGTTCATCGAGTGTTTCGCCCAGAATGGTGCGCAGATAGCCCTCGCTGTCGTCCCAATTGCTTGCCAGGTTCGCGGTGCTGCTCGAAGCTGCATCCGACACCGGCAGCCCTTTCGTGGTGTTGACGAGATTGGCTTTTGTGTCCTTGCGCTTGGGCACGCCAATGATCTTGGTCTTCTTCTTCTTGGCCGCTCCTTCGTCGTCAGACAGAGCAAACATGTCGAGCTCGGCATCTTCTTCCTCGTCGGTCACCTCGACCTCTTCGAACTCTTCCTCGTGCTTCTTTGAGCTCAGCTCTTTCGTCGCTTGCTGGAGTTGTGATTGTCGACGCTGTTCGAGTCGAGAGAGCTCTTGAGCGCGGTCAGCATCCGGATCGAGCTCTGCAGCCGAAACACGTTCCGCATCAGCATCGACAGCGCTGATGCCTCGAGATGCATTCTTTACCAGCGAGAATGCCGCCTGACCGTCCTTGGGGTCAAATCCGCTGTTTGTCTTGGCGGTTGGAGCTTGATGCGCATGGAGGGATGATACGCTCGAAGCGGACTTCAAGGAGCTGACATGTGGAGGCACAGGTGGAGTCGAAGTCTGTGAGCTGCTGTGCTTTTGCAGAATAGCCTGTCGCCGTTTGCGACTCTCCTCCAGCGTCCTGCGCCTTTGCTCTTCCTCGTCGATGCCAGCATCCAATTGGTCGAGCAATCTGTCAAGATGCGGGGTCACAACTTGGTCGTCTTCGAGACTGAGGCGGTCGTGTCGCCTGTTCTGAGTTGCTGAAGAGACTGAGGTTGATTGTGAGGCTCCTCGGGCTGAAGCTGACTTCACGTCATCATTTCGAGGTCGTTTCTGCAGTGGCTCTCGAGAAGACGAGGCTGCAGAGGAGGGTGGTGAGCGACGGTCGCCGGAGCGGGCTGGACGATGCCCATTGTGCGAACGATCGGATCCAGACGCCTGATGATGGTATGACATGGTGTGCGGGAGTGTGCGGGAGTGTGCGGGAGTGTGCGGTAGTGTGCGGTAGTGTGCAGTAGTGAGGATGAGAAAGTCAAGTCGAGTCAGTCAACTAAGTACTAATTCGGAATCGCTGCGGGCTCGACCGTCATTGACAGATGAGCAATGAGCAGAAGCTTGCCTTGATGAGACCCACGACCGATCGGACGATGCGACGCCCAGGGTCAGCAGCCGATTGCGAATGAGGATTGATGGTGATGAGAAAGGAAGCAGGCCGCCCATTTTCTCACAAAGCTCAGTCACTCCATTTCGGCTTTCTGAGCGGCGATTTTGTTTTTGTTCTCAAGCCTCCACCTCGTAGGTCCGTTCCGATGAGCTTGGTCTCGAGGAGCATAAGAGGCTTCGCTGTTCGGAAGTACTCAGACCAGTCATCGAGTCAGCCGCGTGCCGCCTTGGCAAGATGCAATGTCAGCACAGAGACAAGTGAATGCTGTTCCGCTCTCTGAATGGAGGGAAAAACGAGGCGACAACCTGCTGCCGCCGGGAGGATGCGGCCACGACCGCAAGCCGTGGCACTCTTCCAAATGTTCGAGTTCTCGGGAGGCAAGGCCCGCGCAATAGCGAGTCATGGAACATGACATCGCAGCCCGACAAAGGTAACGTTATCTGTCCGAGAAGGAAGGGCGGGAGGGGGTGTCTTGGGCCTCGGCTTCCGTTCGGTCGAGGCTCCCCTTCAAAGAACTCGCTCGGATATCGATGGACAACATGTCTTCAGGACCATATGGCAACATTGAGAGTAGAATTCGGTTTGCTTCGGCCATAAAGAAGGATCGACAAGGCGATACCAAGATGAGCCGAACGTGGTCCGCAGGGTTGCTTGCCTCTTCGGGAACGTGTCGGCAGCCACCAATTTGGCGGCGGCGGCAGGGTGCGTCACAGGGTCCATTCTTCTTGACACCTCGCCTCGAGCTCCCACCAGCGGCGAATCTGCTTTCCATCATCGCCTACAAGCTTGCCTCGTCCTCATACGACTGCCTGGATCGATCGTTGTACACAGCGTTTTGAACCTGGTTCGATTGCTTCGACGTAGATTCAAGACCATGAAGAGGGGCAGAGGGCGATGACGTTCGCTCATCGCTCGGTCTTAGGAAGAATCTACGCACAATATGAGGCTTCTGTCTCCGATTCAAATTTGGCCCAAGTTTCGAAACTGAGGCTGAGCCGAACCCTTTGACCCTTGCTTGCTTGCTTGCTTGCTTGCCCTTTGACCCAATCGACCCCCGATCTAGCCCCTTTTCCAACTGCATCGACGCAATAGCGGAATACTGTGTGGCCGACTTAGAATTCGTAAGCCTTGCACAATTTGTATTCGGTTTCGCGCCATCATTTCATCGAAAATCGATATCGACCCGATTTCACCCATCCGGCAGAACTGACAGACACAGCCTGGACCAGGCGGCTGAGCATAGCACAGCCAGAAAGGTAAGCGCGATAAGCAAGTTGAGATCAGCAAGCACAAGCACAATTCGACTCAGCCGTCAACCTCCACGCCTAGAATCCCACAGGCTGAGCGGGCACTTCATCTGTCTTTTCCACTTCGACGTGGTGGCAATCAAGTCGGCACCTGAGCTCAGCACCCTGAAGCCCTCTCGCCTCTGCCTCGGCCTTGCTGAGCTTGGCTTCCAAAGTCACAGTCCGTGGCCCCGTGCGCTGTCCCCCATCCCGCGCCTAGAAACGCGGCTCGATGCGGGTCAATCGCTTGTGCGCAGCACCCGCACCTGCGCCTGCATCTTACCCTGCGTATATATACATAGCCTTGCTCAGCCTCATTCACTCGTTGCTCCTCACCATCACGACCACCAGACAGCTTTCTCTTCTGGTTCAGACTCACATCACTCTTCACGTAGCCTTCAGACCTCATCGCTACATCGTGACTTTGCATCCATCCGCATTCATCACCCTTCCATTCTAACCAGTAAGTGACACGCATCCATCCACCGCTTGCCTTGGTTCATCGTGCACGTTGTCTGGACGACACCGGATCGCGCTTTTGTACTTCGACTGAGCAGCTTCGTTTTCAAGCTCCCCTCGCTCGACCATTCTTCTGACTCTTCCGCATCTTTGCCATCCATCCGCGTCCTCCCGCATCACAGGCCATGCAGATCTTCGTCAAGACTCTCACCGGCAAGACCATCACCCTCGAGGTGGAGTCGTCGGACACCATTGACAATGTCAAGGCTAAGATCCAGGATAAGGAGGGCATCCCTCCCGACCAGCAGCGTCTCATTTTCGCCGGCAAACAGCTCGAGGATGGCCGTACGCTCTCGGACTACAACATCCAGAAGGAGTCCACTCTCCACCTCGTTCTCCGCCTCCGTGGTGGTATGCAGATCTTTGTCAAGACTCTGACCGGCAAGACCATTACGCTCGAAGTTGAGTCTTCTGACACCATCGACAACGTCAAGGCCAAGATCCAGGATAAGGAGGGCATTCCCCCTGACCAGCAGCGACTCATCTTCGCCGGAAAGCAGCTTGAGGACGGCCGTACGCTCTCGGACTACAACATCCAGAAGGAGAGCACCCTCCACCTCGTTCTCCGTCTTCGCGGTGGTATGCAGATCTTCGTCAAGACCTTGACCGGCAAGACGATCACTCTTGAGGTTGAGTCTTCTGACACCATCGACAACGTCAAGGCTAAGATTCAGGACAAGGAAGGCATTCCACCCGACCAGCAGCGCCTGATCTTTGCAGGCAAGCAGCTCGAGGACGGCCGCACCCTGTCCGATTACAACATCCAAAAGGAGAGCACGCTCCACCTCGTCTTGCGACTCCGTGGTGGTATGCAGATCTTCGTCAAGACGCTCACTGGAAAGACGATCACCTTGGAGGTCGAGTCTTCGGACACGATTGACAACGTGAAGGCTAAGATCCAGGATAAGGAGGGTATCCCGCCTGACCAGCAGCGCCTGATCTTCGCTGGAAAGCAGTTGGAAGACGGTCGCACCCTGTCGGACTACAACATCCAAAAGGAGAGCACCTTGCACCTTGTGCTTCGCCTGCGCGGAGGTATGCAGATCTTTGTCAAGACGCTCACGGGCAAGACCATCACCCTGGAAGTCGAGTCGTCGGACACGATTGACAATGTCAAGGCCAAGATTCAGGACAAGGAGGGTATCCCTCCCGACCAGCAGCGTCTCATCTTTGCCGGCAAGCAGCTCGAGGACGGCCGTACCCTGTCCGATTACAACATCCAGAAAGAGAGCACGCTCCACCTGGTGCTCCGTCTGCGTGGCGGCAACTGATCGTCGTACGACGTTCGATGTTTTACGATCTTTTCACGTCCTTTGAATACATGTTACCCCTTTTGAGCGGCTTTCTCTCTGAGGAGATCCGTTTCACTTTCCATCTCGTTTGCCGTGTGTGTGTTTCTACGTGTTCAGCAATGAGAAACGGGCCCTTGAGCTGCGTGAGGTTCGATGTAAGATGGGGCCTCAAGGACTGGTGTTTATGAGCGCATGGTCGGGTGGAGAGCTGCTGGTGCTTGCATCGGGTTGTTGAGAGCTGGTGGATTGCGATGCTCAACTTTGGCCCGAGTCAGATCACACACTGTAGACTCTTGCGACGAATAGAATCTTGCTTGTATTCGGCTTTGCCCCTTGCCCGTCGTGTCTACCAGCAGAACATGATGCTTGTCCTATTGAACAATGCCGGACTGGCCGCCGCCTTGCCCCCCGTGCCGCCCTCGGGGGGATTCATCGTGAGCGTAACATGCAAATTCCTCGTGATCTCGGCTCTAAAGAACCCGAACAACTCTTCCTCCGCATCCAACATCAATCCTTCCCTCTGACTGGCCTCCTTCAACTGGCTGATGAGAGACGCGTGTTCGTCGCCCTCGAACAGGCCCGCGACCTCTGCGTTGGCCAAGAGGGTGTTGAGCTTCTCCAACCGTGCCGCGTTGGACATTTGACTCTCGTCAATTGTCCAACAGACTTTTTCGCCTTTGGTGCCCACCCGACGGAGCAGGGAGCGGAGATCGTCATCGAAGTTCTCCTCGGTGTAGCGGTTGGAGGTGGAGATGGAGAAGAGGGAGAGACCGCGCAACCAGGCGCAGAAGCGGGTGACTGTGGTTCGACCCGACCCCGAGGCGCCGATGAGGAGCAGGTGACCCGCAGGCTGACGCAGCACTCGGTCGCAGGAGAGGGCTAGATCGAGAACGCTATCGTGCAACACGAGGGAGGCGTCCAGCTCTTCGTCCGAGTATCCGCGCAGTCGGGCTTTTGCATACTCCCGCACACTCTCCCGATCCACACTCCGATACTCCTTGCTCAACCAGTTGGAGAACAAGATCGGTCTCGCAAGTGCAACACCCGTGTCGATGGTGGGGAACCGTCTCGCCGCCACCTCATCGATCATCCCATCCGTCCACCTCTTCTCCTCCCCATCCACCAGTCGGTCCGCAAACAACCGCAGTCCTTCATGCGCCCACACCCTCACCAGCCCTTCGACACTCAGACTCTCCAGCGGCTTGATCGCCTCGTACACCCCCCGCATCCAACGCGTCAGCTCGCGCGGACTGTAGATGTAATGCGCCTGAATATCTGGCGTAAACCTCCGCTGGCTCGCGAGGTAGAAATCGACCATCGCCGCCGTCAACGGTTCTGCGTAGCCGCGGAGGTTGGGCGTCACCTTGAGCAGGGCGCGGTTGAAGGTCGAGTAGATCTGGTTGAGCGAGATCTCGCCGGGGTAGTCGACCATGATGAGCGGGGCGTGGCGGAGGAAGCGATGCGAGAGGGCGACGCGGCCTGGGTCTGTAGGTGGGTTGCATGCGCCGACGAATTGAATTCGCTCGAGCCGGACCCAGGATTTGTCGCTGATCCGCCAGAAGCCACCACATTCGACCAGCTGGCGGAGGAACGAGATGACGCGCTGCGTGCCGTACTTGTCCGTTGCGGGAAGGTTGATCTCGTCGCAGAAGAGGACCAGCCATCGTCCGATCTGGGTCGGGGAGAGAACGATGCCCGACGGTGTCTTGCGATACTCGCAGTACTGCTCGAAGGTCTTCAGGATGAGTTCGGGGGTAGTCGCGGACGAGAAGTTGAGACCGACCACTTCCATGTCTGGCAGCTTGCGGAGGGCTGAGAAGAGCGTCATCGTCTTGCCGGATCCGGGGGGACCGCAGAGCATCAGCGGCTTGTGTTCGGAGAGCCACGAGTAGAGCACGTCCTCGTGACGCACCGTATCGATGGTAGGCACCACGACATCGGCGGACGAGACGGCAGCGGTGTCAATCTCGATCGTGGGCACCTTGGAGAGCCACGAGGACCACTCGACCGTTTGACCGGAGAAGGTGACGTCGTAGTCGATGAGCGATGAGCCTGGGCCGAGAGAGGGCAGGTCGACGCCCGTGTGACTGCGCAGGTACTCGCCCATCTCGGCGCGAACGTCGAGCTTGGCATCTCCCGTGAAGGCCCAGACGAGCGCGATGAGGAGTCGGCGCGTCGCGTAGGTTTCGATCTGGTCTGGGTTGAGCGGGAAATCGGGATGCTGCGTGTTGTAGTCGAGGATGTTGCGGATGGTCTTGTTGAGCAGCGAGAAGAGGGTCGACAACGCACGCGCTTCAGTGAAGTCCATGATGTGCGGCACGGTCCTTGCAAATTCGAGGGCGCCATTGACCAGGCCATCGTCTTCGAAGAAGGGCGCCAGGGCGTCGGCCACGGCTCGCTGGACCAGCAGGTCGGCACTGACCTCGCCTGTGCCGTCTGCCGCCGCGGAAGAGGCCGCAGCGACCCTGCGCGAAGTGATCGCACCAACCAGCTCGTCGTCGTCCAGCTCGATCGGTGTCGAGCGCAAACCCGTCAGGTACCTAGCGTACAGCATCGAAGGGCGCACAATGTCGTCGCTGAACCAGATCATACCGCAACGCGACACCGTCGCCAGCGTCGCATATCGCAGCGACTCAACCTCGAACATGATGCGCACGTTGGGCGGCAAGTTGAGACGCTCACCGTTGGGCAAGGTGAGCAGCTTGTTGTCGTCCAGCACCGAGTTGAGGTTCTCGACCCATTCAGGATCTACGTCACCGTCGAAGACGATCCAGTGCCGCTTGGCACTCTCGCCACGGACGTTGTCGATGATCTTGCGCAGCACCTGGGTGAAGAGACCGTCGTTCCACTCTCGCGTGGTAGGGTCAAGCGTGCCGTAGAGACTCTCCTTCGAGACCGCTTTGGGGTCGATGACGTACGAAACGCCCTCTTGACCTTCCAGCCGCTCGAGGGCGGCCAAAAGCACCTGCCAGGCTTGCGTCTTGCCTGTGCCCGATGGACCGACGAGCATGAGACCGTGCGAGATCTTTTGGATCTGGTACAGCTGCAGCACCTTCTCGGTCCAGAGGCCACCTTCCACCAGATGTCGCTCGGCGCAGACGGCAGCGATGTGGCCACGCAGCACATCGAGGTTGACCGGCTTGTATTCCACACCGGGGAAGACGTCGGATAGCAAGCTTTTGAGCAGCGGAACGTCTTCGGCGATGAGCTTGGGCACGATCGTCTCGGAAACACTCTGGATCAAGATCTCCTGCTCCGACACGTCGACCGACACCACGCTGCCAGCGTTTGCAGCGTCGTCATCGCCGCGAAGCATATGCTCTCGCTTGAGCGAGCCGGCGCTGACGAGCACCGCCTTGAGCGCACGTAGCCCAAAGTCGTAGTGCGGCTGCGGGCTGAGCTGCTCAAGACACAGGTTGAAGAAGGGGACAATCTTGGAAGCGAGCCTCTCGGCCGTTCGGAAGCCTTGCGAGAACAGCATCACTTGGGCGATGAGTTCGCGGTCCGGATGCGTCATGGCCATGTTGCGGAAGAGCTTCTTCAGGTTGTCGGGCAGGTTGGATCGACCGGCGTACGTAGGGTTAGTGGTGATGAAGATGCCCACGCGGTCGTTGAGGGGGACACGCTTGCCAAGCAGCTCGATCTCGTTGCTCGTAGCGTTGCCGCTCGAGTCGGCCAAGCCTTGCTGGATACTCTGGATCTGTTGTGAGACAGCAGACAAGATGCGCTCCTCGAGTCGGTTGAACTCGTCGAAACAGCCCCACGCTCCCACTCGGCAGAGACCGACAAAGATGCGCCCCATAGCCTGGAAGTCGAACGTCTCATCACAGCAAAAGACGATGACGAACATGCCGAGCTGCACTCCGAGCGCTTTCACCGACTCGGTCTTGCCCGTTCCGGCGGGACCGAAGGGAGCACCGCCGAGCTTGTAGTGGAGCGCTTGTGTCAGCGTCAAGTAGCAGCGGTCGGTCAGCGGCGTCTGAACGAGACGGTCAGGGACGCCGAGATACTCGTAGCCGTAAGGGAAGGTGGCATTGGCCATCTGGACAGTGAGTCGGTCCAGCGGCTTTTCGATCTGGCGGTTCAGGTAGAAGCGCATCTGCGAGAGCCAGTTGAAGTCGCGAGCACTCTCGACACGCTGCGACATCAGCAGGCGAATGACGTCTCTCTGGTGAACGAGCTCAGTGATGAGATGCTCGCACTTGCGTCGCTGCAGCGCCTCGACATCAGTCAGCACCGTGTCTGCGAGCAAGTCGAGTCCACGCAGCACCACATCGAGAGGATGCTGCAGCCCGGCGCCGCTCTCGAACGCTTCATCGACCATCGCTGTCCACCTCGCTTGCACGGCAAGAACAACGAGCTGTGCTGGATACTTGGCGATCCATGCGAGGAAGTTCTCGAGGGTCAGCGAGTCGGTGCTGACGTAGAACGACTCGAGCTCGGCTGCAGCTTCCGACAGCAGCTCGGCGAGGGAGACGCGCATCTCACTCTCCACCTTGGCCAGCCAATCGTTGATCTTCGGGTAGTCCTTGAGCAGGATGGGCGTGCGGAAGGGCACCGACTCGCCCTCGCGGCTGACCATGGCGGTCAGCATGCCTGTGCCCTCATCGAGCTCGACCGTCGCGATACCTGCGAACATCTTCTTGAGATGCTTGAGGATGCGTGCCGTGTCCTTGGAGTTGCCAATGATCTCCAGCAAGTCTTCGTCACCGACAAAGTAGAAGCGTGGGAAGTTGGCACGTTCGCGTTCGAGGTACTCGCCAAGCGCCTTTTGAATCTTGCTGAGCAGGTCGGCGAGACGCTCCAAGCTCTTCTGGACGCCGGGAATGTTGAGCACGTCGAGCACGAAGGGTGACTTGTACACCTTCTTCATTACCGTGAGGAACTCGGTGTTGATGTTCTGGAAGCGCGAGCTCTCGACCGGCAGGATGTGACGAATCTCTGCGCTGCCGCTGAAGATGCCTTCCAAGTAAACCCACTGACGCTGGACATCGATCCAGGTGTCGAACAGCACCGAGATCTTGGACAGTCTGTCTTCCCACAGCGACGCCTCTTCTTCAAACACCTTGTAGTGTGGGCTCATCGACATGGCTCGCAGCGCGTTGAGGTTGTCACCGGCCAGCTGGAAGAGGTTGTCCCAGCCACGGATGAGCCGGCACTTGTTCTGGTAATTGACGAGGTCGAGCGTGTAGTTGGTCCACGCCTCGCGCACTTGCTTGAGGTACTCTTCGAGCGCCAGCTCTCCCTGTGCTTGAGCAACGACAGCTTTGATGATGACGTCGTGCCTCTTGAGATCGAGATCCCACACGGTGCCGAGCGTCATGCTGCTGGCCGAATAGTGATCCTGCACCTTGAGCTGCTTGAAAAGCGAACGCCAGTGACGCTCGCGCATCGCCTCGGATTTGAGGTCGGAGATGACCGGGTTGCTCTTGAGCAAGGCCCGCACGTGCTCCTGGACATACTCGAACGCAGCATACTGACGCATGCGGCTGGGCATGTCGCGTGTCTGCGCCAGCAGACCATCGAGCTGCTGTCGAAGCTTTCGCGGCTGCACGTTGCTCCAGATTGTGTCGCGAATCTCGGCGAGCTGACTCCATGTGCCGGACAGCGCAGTCCAGACAGTCTTGAGATCGCGCAGCTCCTCAAAGACAGGTTCGAGGCGGTCATCCTGCGTATGCTCGAGGTCGAGCGCTTCCTTTGCGCGCACCACGAGCGCACGATCCTCGGCAAGCTTGGAGACACGCGTCTCGAAGACGTTGATGGTATTCATGGCGCCGTCTGCCTTGAGCGTACCTTGGATGGGCTTCTGCTGCTCCCACTCGCTGATGATGGTGGTCATCTTGTCGCTGACGATCTTGTCCTCGGCGATGATCTTCATCTGTAGACCAGCGAGTTGATCCTGGATGCTGGCGTTCTTGCGGCCGAGGATCTCCTGGAAAGCGCTCCACTCTCCTTCGACTTGATCGACATACAGCCAGTCCTGAGGGAACATGTAACGCTGTCGCTCGAGCGTCTTTTGACCTGTGCCGAAGAGCTCGATCTGGGGCTGCCACGCCTTGGTCTTGCGCTTGAGATCCTGGACGAAGGTGATGAAGGTGACGGCCTGAGCGGTGGAGCTACCTTCGATGCTGTGCTGTTCGAGCTCGACGCGTGCCTTGGCGACGGCGGCGTGCACCTCCTGCATGGCCGCGCCAAGCTTGGTGCCAAAGCGATTGAGAATGTCGCGCTGCCAGGCATCGTACTTGGCGTTGACCTTGCTCTGGACCTGGTCATAGTCGATGACGCAGATGCCAAACGATCGCTGCGAGTCCGAGTTGTCGAAGGTGGCGCGGGTGCGACGAATTTCAGCGAGCAGCTGCTGCCAGCTGGCCAGCGAGTCGCCGAGACGTGCAAAGACGTGCTCGGTCTCAAGGTCCCACAGCGACTGGAACTGAAGCCACTTGGACACGTAGCTGCCGACCTCTGCCAGCTTGGCCTCGATGAGCACGAAGGGCCTGGTGAGCGAGTCGTCCTGGAAGCGGGTGAGCAGCGAGGTGTAGTCCTGCTCCGTAGCGCGTTGCTTGCCGCGCATCTGGAGGCCGATCTCGTAGCGCGAGCTTTGGATCCTTGTGAGACAGCAGACGACGGACAACGCCTCGTGAAGCTGTCGGAACCATGACGCTCGTGCGTTCTCGAGAGGTGGGTCGAGGAAGATGACCTGGTTCTGGATGCGAACCTCATGCGTGATGGGTTGCAGGACGATCTTGTCGGAAGCCGCTCCCGCTTCGCCGTCTATGCCGCCCGCTCCAGCGCCATTGGCACCATTAGCAAGAGCTTTGTTTCCGCGCACTGAGCCAGATTTGGTCCCGCCTTGGCTCATACCGTGGCGCACGAAAGCTTGGCACCATGCAACGCTGACAGACTTGAGCCTGCGCAGAAGCACGTCCTCGATGAGACGGTCAAGGTTGCCGACCCACTCGTCCAAGTTGGGGTAGCCTTCGAGGTTGAGCTTGTCGATGGTCTTTTGGATCTTCTGCAGTCGCTCGGCAAATGCTTCGCTTCGATACTCGCACTTGCCGAGCTCCTCGATGGTGGAGTGCATGTCACGTTGAATCTCGATGAGATCGGCCGTCTTGTCCTGGAACAGGCTGACGACGCTGGCGAACTGGCGAACAAAGGCGACCTGACGGTTCTCTCGGCCCGTCTCGCCGCCCGAGCCAGGAAGGTACGACGCCGCACGTGCGCTTTCGTAGATGTTGGCAAAGTGTTCCCAACGCAATGTCATGCCCTGCGAAACGAGCTGGTGCGCATCGGTGTAAACCTGCGCGATGAGGCAGGTGATCTCCGGGTTGGCGCGCACCAAGCCGCACGTCTGATTATACGTACGCACCGTTTCCATGAGCGACACGGCGTGGGGGTAGACTTTCTTGGCGTCTTTCGCCAGGTTGGTGATGGCGTGCGGGATCTGGAAGTTGAGCCAGATGAGGTTGCGGACCTCTTTGAAGAGCGAGATGGTGTGGCCGTCGAAGTTGACGCTGAGCTGGAACGCATTGCCTGCTGCGCGGTTCTTGGTAACATCAAAGACGCGGCCGGTGATGCTCATGTCTCTGCGGTTGATGTCGTGCAGCCAGCTGTCGAAGAGCGGTCGGGTGTCGAGCTTGCGACGGAAGGTCTCGCTCTCACTCTGCAGCTTCTGGCCCTCGGCATACAGCTCCCAGCCCTTTCCGAGCACATCCTCGACGCGCTTCATGTAGACGTTGAGTTGACGCTCGATCTGGCGCGCCCAGATGATGGCACCGGCGATCTCGGGCACGTCGCGCAGTTGGCTCATGTGGTTGGCCTCGGAAGGGCGATATTGTGCCTTGAACTTATCGTGAAGTGCCTTGATGTCGGACTTGACGCTGTTGAGAAGCTGCTGTTGATACTCTTGCACGGCGCCTCGCACCTTGGGACGCACAAAGAGGCTGTTGAACTGTGACAGAACGCGGAGCATCTCTCGGGCGGACTTGGCCTGGCCGAGCAAGTCACGCAGACGTGCGATGAGGCTGTTCTCGACCCGCGCCACGCGCTCGTTGTAGGCGCCTTCGGCTGTAGTCCAGATCTCGGTCCCTTCCTGCGAGACGTCGAGCACGTCGATGACTTTGACCTGATCATAGGCAGCACGGATTTCTTCGCTCATCTCGATTCCGGCAAGGTTCTGTGTAGCCACCTGCCTATCGTTGGCCGAGGCAACGGTGCCTGCACTGACCGCACCAGGCATGGTGAGCCCCTTGCCGGAGCTGACCATGGCGCGCAGCTGCTCGTGCGTCTTGCGGAAAGCGCCGATGTAGTTGAGTCGTTCGCGCAGCTTGGCATGAGCCGGGTTGATCTTGATCGGCAAAAACTTTTCCGACCGCTTGCGTGTCACTTCTCTGGCGATGTTGACAAAGTCCTTCATGAGCTCGTCCCAGACTTGGAACACCTCGGCCGCCGCCGAGACGGTCTCCCAGAAGCGCGGGAACTCTTGCCACATGATCCGCTGCGACGCCAAGACCTTAAGCAGTGTATCGTTGAGGTCTCTGCTGATGGCTTCGACGAGGGGAAGCGCACGTTTGACCGGGTAGGGACTGATGCGGAGCTTCTTGTTGAGATGGTTGAAGATGGCGCTGAGCGCATCTGCGCACTTGTCGAGATCTGTGGCGGAGAGCAGCTCGTTGATGGGGAAGTCCTTCATGAGCAGGTTGTAGTTGTGGGTCTTTTCGGCACAGTCCTTAAGACCCGTGTCGGCGAGGAAGGAGACGGTGGCGTGGAAACGCTTGGCATGTTTGAGGATGTCGAGGGTGAGCACGATGGGATCCGAGCGAAGCTGCTGCTCGATCGACTCTTGCGCCTTCTCCATGGAGAGCCAGAAGTTGATTTCCTGCGAAGCGGTGCCGGAAGCGACGCTGCGGTCGAGCTTGGTGATGGTCTGGACCTCTTTGACCCACGAGTTGACGTCGGACTGGAGCTTGTTGAGGAAGGAAGAGTCCTGCAGGAGCCACGCTGGCTCGACGGCTTCGACGCTGACGCGTGTGCCAGCGGCATGGCATCGTTCCACGGCGGCACGCACAACAGGGTGGATAGAGAGGATGATATCGGGAATGTCGACGTTCTGCTGCAGATGAAAGAGACTGAGTTCGAGCTCGGCAAACTTGCGCTTTGCCATGGGGATGCCCATCTTGGTATCGCTTTCCTTTGTCTTTGCACCGGATACTAATGCCTTGTCCTTGGGTGCTTTGCTCGCTACGAAAGCGTCGAACCAGGGCGACATGACGTTGTGGACGACGCTGTGGAGTGCCTCGTAGGGGCTCTCGCGGACGGCTGAAGCAGCAGTCGAGCCCTCGCCATCGTCGGCGTTGGCAGAGCTTGTGGTGACAGGTTGCGCTTCTGTCGCTGTGGATGTCGCAGCGGCAGCCGCGGCGGCAGCAGCAGCAGCTGGACCGAAGAGGGTGAGAACATGAAGCTGATGTGGCAGAGGGACGGTAGGCTCGAGGATGGAGACTCGCTTAATGAGAGCGATGCTCGAGACGTGAAGAGAAGAATAAGACGCCTGCGTCGACATCTGATAGTCGAACAGTTCGTGTTCGGGTGCATCGGACGAGACATCCTGACGCCGGATCTTGTTGACGTAGGCGGTCATGATGCTGGGATCGCCGACGAATGCAGCTGCTGTCTCGTTCCATGCTGGTGTATCGAGAAGAAGCTCGGATACGAGCTCGGGCTCGGAGTCGAGGAGAATAGGGAGGAGCGAGCGAAAGTAAGCCTTGAGACGCGAGGTGTCATAGTGGCCATTGAAGCGCGCCGAGGAGGAGGATGGCGACATATCGGACGAGGTGAGAGCGCCCTTGGAGCGCAAGTCGGTGTCGCTGGTCTGACGGCTGAGCAAGCGACCGTTGGAGCCGCCGCCGCCGCCAGCTATTGCGTCCTCCATATTGGCGTGTATATGCGCGCTTCTCTTGAAAAGAGATCGGAGCGCGTTGGAATGATGATGGTGCGAGAAGGGAAAGGATGCGACTGAGCCCTGATCTCGAGGGTTGCTGTGCTGGACCCCTTTTGCTGTGAAAGTGTTGGTCTTTTCGCGCGAGGGAAGCGTGTGGCACGGCGCGCCTCCCTGAAGGCACAACGACAAACTCGGTCTAACACTCAAGCCCTCGAAATTTGACCGTGGCGCCTGTCAGATGCTCAACCAGAGGTACACACCGGCAGATTGCTTGTGACATGTGCTCATCATGGTGCATGGTGCCTTCTACTTAGGCGTAGCAGCACTGACCCGATTCGCGGATGAACGACGGTGGAAGGTATGGTGAAAGCAATGATTGCAGCCTGAGCAAATGATGAGAAGAAAGACGAGCCGAAATTGAGGTCGCAAAAAGCTCAAAGAGATCCATCGTAGCGAGCTGCCCTGCTCATCTCACCGGCTGCAGCATCAACAGTCCAGGTCTTAGGCTCTGAATGTCTCCCATCGAGGTATTATGTCTGAGCGAAGGCGTCCTCATACGACGGGCTGCTTGACCCAAGATCGGGTTGCGTCGCCACCAGATCTGCTCTCACATCGGCGTGCGGCCCTAAGCGAGCCGGAGCTATCTTTGCAGCCACCCTCGCAGATCAAGGCTCTTGCGTTCCTGATCGCCCGCTCGGCGTCTTGGCAGGCAACCAGCATGGTCCTTTCAAGCCTTGGCACCGAAAGGTGACACCTCGGCGAAAGACAAAAAAGTGTTGTTCTTCATCGCCGCCAGCGAGCTGAGCAAACGCGTCGTTTTGTCGCGTCGAGAATTGACGTTTGCTTGATTAGCCGAGGGCCAAGCGCCGAGCAGACAACTCCCTGCTGCATCCCATGATCTCTCGTTCTCGTAAGGGCCTGTGAACATCCGGCTCATCGCAATGTGATCAGCACGGAGGGTGAACCATGAGCGGTCATTTGCCTTCTGACGACTGGCAAGAAGCGGTCGTAGGGCGGTTGCGCCAGGTCTACCAATGAGATCGCCGCGGTCAACCCCGCTGGGAATGAATACCGGCGGCATGATCAATCAATCAAACGCCTCGCCCTCACGACTCGCCCCGACACTGGACAACGTTGAATTTGAAATCGTGTATCATGCCGAACGCCGAGTCGGCTTCGCTTGTCCCCCTTCATGCACGGGGTCGATCCCACTTTGAAACACCGCGCAGGTGACAGCGGCGATCGCCTCCCCTGACTTCATTTGTACCACTCTGCGCTGCCGACATGCCCGGTCAACCGCGCACATGCGGCGAGCAAAAACAAGATCAAGCTTGCGCAAAGCTTGTCATGAGCTTGTCCAGGGTCTCGGAGCGTAAGGCGACTGACAACGCCAAGCTTGATCTTGACGAACGCGCACAAGGAAAGCACATGAAAGTCGGGTGGTGTGGCCTTGATTCAGCTGCGGTGGCCAAGATGAAGTGAGGGCCATGTCGAGCCTCGTCTTGCTTTTGCGCCCATCGAGCGTCGCCACTATCCCTTGGCCAGGATCGGCGCCAGTCGGCTCAGCCTGGTGATGAAGAAGCTCTTCAAGTCTTGAGCCGACCGCATCTGCCTTCATCGACGTCGATTGATATATACCCTCGCTGCTCCTCCCGTCTGAGCTGCTTCGATGTCGGTCTCCCTCACCTCTCACCCTCACAGACGAAGTATGTCGAGAGCAGAATCACCGCCTTCGCCATCACGGCGTGGCCTGACCGCCCTTCTACAGCCCCTCCTCGTCACGCTCCTCATCACCCTTCTCTTCACCACCTCTCCTTCGCATGGCCTCTCACTAGCAAAGCGGGACGCATTCACCGACGTCCGTGGCACCATCGGGGACCACTCCCTAACCACCGTCGGTCGTCGTCCCCCCGGAGCCTACGCTCGCACCCTCCCCATCACCCCGACCACCTCGATCTTCACGTGGTACTCCAAAACGCCCCGGGACGAGTCCGATGCGACCTCGGCGTTCATCGTCGTCCACGGTGTCGCGCGCAATGCCAACACCTACTGGAGCATTCTCAACAACGCCTACACGCGAGCACGGAATGCTTCTCTCGGTAGCGCCGATGTCAACTCGATCCGCGTCGCTCCGCTGTTCTTTAGCACGCTGGAGGATGTAGGTGCGTACAACGAGACGCATCTCGCCTGGGGGGATTCCAATGCGTGGACTGCGGGAGAGGGCAGTACGAATCCACCCCTGAGCGGAATTTCGAGCTATGCCGTGCTCGACTCGCTCCTCCTCAGGTTCGCAAATCCGATCGAGTACCCAAATATGAAGACCATCACCTTCGTCGCGCACGGTGGAGGCGCTCAGATGTTGCAAAGATACGCAATGTTGGGACTGCCCAATCCCAATGATGGGCGATTGAGCATACGGTATGTCGTAGGCGATCCATCTTCCCAGCTGTATCTGACTCAGGATCGACCTGTTGGGGTAGACACGGTTTCCTGTCCGACGTGGAACGATTTTCGGTACGGTCTACGCAGGTCCACTGCCGCCTACGGCATCGTGTCCCCCCTCGTGGCGCCCGCGCTGTTCCGTTCGTACGCAGCAAAGGACGTGCGGTACGTGGTGGGGTTGGGCGATACGGATAGCGAGCACGGGGATCAGACGTGCATGGCGCATGCCGTCGGTGGGCCGAAAAGGAGGAATCGGAATCTGGCCTATTGGAAGTATCTCAATCTTCTTTCTGCCACTCGGTCTCCGGAGGAACTCAGCGGCTTTCCAGGAAGCTTCCCCGCCCTAGATCCGACCGTGGAGACGAACCAGACCGACATCCCCACCTCCACCGCCTGGTTCAACCGCCGCTTCAGAGGTGTGCAGCTCACACATACGCTGACGCTCGTGCCAGGTGCAGGGCATAGCGCGAGCAAAGTCTACGGGTCAGACGCGGGGAGAAACGCCCTGTTCGCCGATCAGGAGAGCAGTGGGAGTGGAAGCATGCCGGATTACTCGCAGGAGCTGGTCGGGTACACGGCCGATGCTGAGGGCGCCAAAGATTACAGTGACCAAGACGACGATGATGATGATTAGCGCAATATACCCATTGATCGTTGTGACATGTTAGGATGATGTGAGAGACATGAGGTGTGATGTGGTGCAAGGTGTCAGACAGCGAACGAGGCGAATCGGAATTCGGGCTTTTTCTGGCTCGAGGCTGCAGCTTTTGCTCAAGTCAGCAGACCCTTTTGCTCCTCGTCTTGCTGCTCGATACCATCATCTCCGACCACTACGCTCTTTCGACGACAAACGCAACCTCCAAATACGCTCTCTCCAAGCCGTTCACGACCCCCAGACACCCTTCTGAGATACTCTCATCGCCGTTCTAGGCCTACAAGACCTACACTAGCACGCTCCTTCGCAGCTACACCTCACACACCTGTCAACATGGCCGGCCCAAATCTCGAACTGTTCAAGTTCGGCCTGTACCTCTTCTTCCCTCTTGCCGTCATGGTGCACTACGGCGACCCAGACTTTTACGCGAGAAACGTCGCACCCGTAAGCACCTCCCATCTCGATCTGTTTTCTCGTCAAAGCATGCCTTCTGACTTCCCTCCTTTTACAGATCCGAGACCAATTCTGGCCGAAAGAAGAATCGCTCTACCGTCCACCACGCAACTCGGCAGACGTTCGCACCGCTTTGGACGAGATGAAGGCGAAGCGTCTAGCAAAACGAGAAGCACGTCTGCAAGAACAGGGAGAGTCGCTTTCCCTTCCCTCATCATCACAGCCGAAAGCCGAACAGCCAAGGTCACAGATCGCCAGTCTAGTCGAGGACAAACGCAGTCAACGGCTGGTCTGATACAATACAGTCAACATTGCTTAGAAGTACGAAGTGAGCTTGGTCCAGATCTGTTGCCTCACGGTCTTGTCCTGGACGTTTTTGCTGAGCGGAAGCTTGTTGAGCTTGTTATCGACCAGATTTGCGTTTCCGGTCTCGAGGTACCTCTGACCTTCAGGGTTGGCGAGGAGGTAGAAGGGCAATTCGGCGTAGCCTCCTGGGCCGGCTTTGCTTCCGATGATCGGCCCAGCGATCTTGCCTGCCAGCACGAGGAGCGACGAGTGACCCTGGTTGCCAAGTGCTTCTGTCGCTACGAACCCGGGGAAGGCGTGTGTGAAGGTGAGGGTGGGGTGTTGTTCGGCGAGATGCTGATTAGCTGCGTCGAGGACGGAAGATGCCATGGAGCCCTTTTTGATCAACCCAATCGGACCGGACCACCATTTACCGGCAGCTTTCGCCTTGACAAAGTCCAGATCGTCGACATCAATGGCGGCTTTACCGCCTTGACCGGGAGCAGCGACCATGAATACGCCGCGCTTGATAGTGCCTGACTCGACGAGCTCCTTCGCCAACCCTACGCGGGACAGCACTTGGACAGCAAACTGCTTTTCGACGCCCTCGGCGTTGGTCTCCACCGCACCGTGCGGTGGGCCACCCTGCGTCTCGATCAGGTAGTCCACTCCCCCGCGTCCCGCCTTGGACGAGATCTCGGAAGCAGCCTTCTTCACCCCCGCAGTGGACGACAGGTCGGCCTGGAAGAATTGGTGTTCGGCAGTCGACTTTGATGACGCTCGTCGTGCCGCTTCGGCAGACGCGGCGCGCAGCTGGATGAGAACCTCGTTCGCCTTGTTCTCGTTTCGACCGACGAGCCAGACGGAGGCGCCGGAGAGAGCGAATCGAAGCGCGATGCCAGCACCGATGCCTTGCGTGCCGCCGGAGATCAGCGCGCGCTGGCCTGTGGTGTCGACCGACGCGTTCTTGCTTGTCAGCGTGGACAGGCTCACCATTGTTGCGTTTGTCGAGTGTTGAAGATGGGAGAGAGGGAGTGGAGCGAAGTGCTTACCGCATAGGGCAGTGTGGAGGCAGAAAGAGGTGTTCGGATTTCGGAAACGCACGGACGGGGCCAAGAAAAGCTCTCTCTTTCACAATCCTAGAATTTGCTCACCACCATCATCCTCGATAGATCCATCTGCCATTGATCACCGTCCACGCGCACCGGCAGCCCCCTCACACACTTCTCATTTCAGCCAAAACTATGGCGAAATCCACCGACGCCGCTTCGGACGACGACAAGATCAACGTCCTCTTCGTCTGTCTCGGCAACATCTGTCGCTCCCCTATGGCCCTTGCTGTCTTCGAGCACACCGCAACCACCTCCGGTGTCCGTTCGCATTTCGGCATTCTCGACTCGTGCGGAACTGCCGCGTATCACACGGGCGAAGAACCCGACGAACGCACCACCGGCCTCTTGGATCGTCGCAACATCCCCTACGACCTCGACAACACCGCCCGCGGCATCTCCGGCGCCGACTTTGACAAGTTCCACTACATCTTCGGGATGGACACCAACAACGTGCGCAACCTCAAGCGGATGCAGCCCTCCGGGAGTCGGGCGAACGTAAGGCTGTTCGGAGAGGTCGATGACGGTCAACCAATCGCAGATAGCTATTATACAGGTGACTTCGAGGCAACATACAGACAGATTGAGCGCTACTCACGAGCCTTTCTCCGCGAACTAGGCTTGTCAAAATCATAGAAAAGAGGTCCAATTACAATACAGCGCATCGTTGTTACATATAGACAAAGGAGAATGGACGTGGTATCAACGAGGAGAGTCTTCTACCGTTTTGATTGGTTTCAGGGCTTCTTGTCACCAGGCAGCTTGCCATCGAGCATGCTCAACAAGTCCAACACCACCTTGTCGAACTCGCCCTGCGTCGCATCGTCCTCGATCATGTTGCCGAACACCCTCAACCCCTGGATCTTGGAGACCATCTCCTTGTTCCAGGCGATGGTGAAGCTTCCCTTGGAGCCAGGTTTGCGGCCTCTGGGGTCCTTGACGGGGATGGGCGCCTGACCGGCGGCTTGGAGAGCAGCTTGACGCGCGTTGGCATCCGCTTCGGCCGCTCGGGCCGCTTGCATCTCGAGCTTGGTGCGTCGCTTGCGTTTAGCGGGCGGCGGGTTCATGGATGGGTCGATGGCCGCGACGGGTGCGGGAGGAGGCGCGGCAGCGGCGGCGGCTGCTTCAGCGGCAAGCTCGGCTTTGGACTTGCGACCGCGCTTGCCTTTGGGTCGAATGCCAGCGATGACAGGCGCGGCGGGGGGAGGGGGAGCAGCTGCAGCAGCTGCAGCCGCCGCAGCGGCAGCCTTCTTGCCTTTGGCCGTGGTGGGAGCGCCGTTGGTCTTGATCATGGTCGCGGAAGGATCGATGAAGTTGGCCTGCTGTTGCGCTGGGTAGCCTGCAGCTTTGCCACCAGGTGCTGCTGCTGGAGCGGCGGCAGCGGGAGCAGCGGCAGCCTCGGTTTGGTTCTTGGGCTTGCGTCCTCGCTTCTTTGGCACGTTGGCTGGTGGTGCAGCTGGCGCCTGAGGAGCAGCGGTAGCAGCAGCAGAAGTGGCAGCAGGAGCGACCGAGGGCGAAGCGGATGGCGCGGCAGCGGTTGTGGCTTGGGACCGAGAGGCGGCGTTTGCACTGGTCTGAGCCGACGAGGCCTGGTAATTGCTCCAGTCCTGTTGACCGCTGGCCGATGAGTAGCCATTATCGAAGCGTGAGTCTTTGCCAAAGCCGTCGCTGGCGTTGGGATACATTGCCTGAGCCGAGCGATCGCGGTTAGCGCCGTACGAGTCGGAAGAAGGCTGGTAGTAGCTGTGTTCGCTCCTGTACGACGTGGTGGGAGGTTGCTGCTGCTGTTGGCCCTGCTGCTGCTGTTGCGTTTGTTGTTGCTGCTGCTGAGGCAGGAGCGAGTTGCCATTGTAGCTGCCCTGGAAAGCCTCGGAGAAGCTGGCGAACGAATTGGGCCGAGAGTTGGCCGAAGAGGAGGAAGCGGCATTGCCCTGCTGCTGAGCGGCATACTGGGAGGGGAAGTGCGAGCTGGAGCCACCGGAAGCGTATCCGCTGTAACCTCCTACATCGTCGCGAGAGCCAGAGGAGAGCATATTGCTACCAAAGTAGCTGGCTTGCTGCTGTTGCTGTTGCTGCTGCTGTTGGGAAGGGGAGGAGGTGTAGCCGGAGTTGGCCTGCATGTCCCACGACGAGATGCCGCCGCGGTATTGCTGTTGACCGCCGCCTCGACCGTACATGTTGCTTGCAGAAGGAGAAGGTGAGCTGATGAGGTTACACGAGGATATTTATGAAGGAGGATCGGAGGGTTCGACGCGTCGTTCAGAGACCGTGTTCCGAAATGCGAAGGAGGGTGTGAATGAGCCGCAAAGAGGGTATGCTCGACAGAGAAGTGTCGACGATAAAGATCGCGAGCTTCGACGACGTGCGGTGTATGAATGAACGGATGGATGGATGATAGGAAGGAAGGATCGCGCTCGGCATGGGGCGATGGTTGGGATCGCGCTTCTCTCTGGCGATGATGATGCCACAACGCTGCTCGTGCAGACCAGAGCGAGACAAGCGGAGAGCTCTATCGCCCTGAGACACGCCAACAATTAAAACATAAAAACAAATAAATTACAAAATCCTTAGCCGAAAGGCACGGCCTCTTTCAAAATCAAAAATAGTGGATCAAAAGCAATTTTCTTATTTTCGCTCTTTCCAATCGACGACGCGTCGGCACAGAAGGCTCTTCGTGGCTCGTGGTCAAGCAGTCGGCAAATCGGACAACCCGATTTCATCATCAGATGAAAAGCGAATCTTAACAGACGAGCTTTCCCTTTTTCAGCCTGACAAATCCAAGTGCCTTGAGAAGATCTGAACGACTCAGCCTTGAACACGCAAAAAAAAAGTCGGGAAAGTCTGGAAAGTTCTCTCCGCACAGGGCCGTGCTCTCCTCCACCAAAGCACAAGGCTGACGAGCTCAGCGACATCTTTCCTTCTCAACCCATCCTTCTGGCCACACACTCTCTCTCGGAACATTCATACTCGTCAAGCTCGTGTGGATCGAGATCGCAGCCATGCCGACGCCAGCAGCTCGTGGCGCACTCGGCCGTCTATCGCCGCTCTGTGCACCCTCCTCTTCGACTGCTGCTACTGTCACGGCTTCGATACCCCGTCGCTCCTTTGCATCACGGTCCAGCACTTCACTGCCACGGACAGACAACGCCGCATCTTCCTCAAAAGCTCCCGCTTCGTCTCGTTCTCTGGGCAGCTGGTCTCACGCTTCCACTCGTCCTCGCTCATGTAGCTCGTGTGGTCATCAGCTGCCTACCTCGCCCACACGCTCCTTCTCGTCATCAACCCTGCGCTCTGCATCCACCAAGGACCCCTACTCTGTTCTCGGAGTCAAGAAGGACTCAGCCACCAAGGACATCAAGCGTGCCTACTACGATCTCGCCAAGAAGTTTCATCCGGACACCAACAAGGAGAAGGGAGCCAAGGAACGTTTTGTCGAAATCCAGAATGCCTATGACTTGCTCAGCGACGACAAGAAGCGTGCCGCCTATGATCAGTACGGGACTACAGATGGTCAACCAGGCTTCGATCCATTCGGCGGCGGAGGTTCCTCTCCGTTCGGTGCTGGCGGTTTCGGTGGATTCCAGGACTTTGGCGGCTTCTCCAACGCAGGCAACGCCGGCTCCATCTTCGAATCTCTCTTCGGCGCTTTTGGCGGGGGCGGTGGACGTCCAGGTCAGCGCGGGCCAGGCTTCGGTGGTGCAGGTTTTGCAGGCGAAGCACGAGGAGAGGATCTCGAGACTACCATCAACCTCACCTTCGAAGAAGCGTGCAAGGGCACCAAGCGCAAGGTGGTCATCAACCCCATCGAGAGGTGCGGCACCTGCACAGGCTCTGGCCTCAAACCTGGCGCCAAGAAGAGCACCTGCGCTACCTGCAACGGTACCGGAACTCGCACGTTTGTGATTCAGAGCGGCTTCCAGATGGCCACCACCTGTCCCTCGTGCGGAGGTGCTGGCTCCACGGTCGCACCTGGCGACAATTGCAACACCTGTGACGGCATCGGCAGGGTACGCGGACGCAAGGAAGTCGAGATCGATCTTCCGGCAGGCGTCGATGACGGCTTCCGCATTCGCAAAGACGGCTTTGGCGATGTACCGCTCTCCGGTGCTGGCACGCCAGGCTCGCTCTACGTTCGCATCCACGTTGCTCCCAGTCGCATCTGGAGGCGTCAAGGCTCCACGCTGTTCTACCCGGCTACCATTCCCTTCCACACCGCCGTGCTCGGCGGCAAGGTGCGCGTGCCCACTCTGGACGGTGCAGTCGAGGTACGTGTGCCAGCGGGCACGCAGGTGGGCGAGGAGATGATCTTGCCCGGACGCGGTGTTCCGTCGCCAACTCGACGTGGACAGAAGGGCGACCTGTTGGTTCAATTTGAGGTCAGCATGCCGCGCTCGCTCACCAAGCGACAGCGCGAGATCTTACAACAATATGCCGATGAGGTAGAAGGGCGTTCTTCCGCCTCGAGCGACAGCAACAATGCCTCTTCTAGCTCGTCGTCAAGCAAGACTGCCAAGGCAGCAAGCAGATCCGCTCCACCAAGCCAGGCTGGGTCTGCCTCGACCGCCAATGCAAAGGCCTCTTCGGCTTCTTCCGACAAAGGTCAGCCGGTTTCGGCCAAAACATCGACGAAAAAGACTTCTACAGGTAGGTTCACCATCCATCACTCGTCTCGCTCCGAGGACGCAAGCGACGACGCCGCTGCTGCCCCTGCTTCCTCTGCCAGCTCGAAAGCAGAGAAGTACGCCGCCGACAAAGCTACCCTCTTTCAAACAGCCGGAGCGCAAAGTGGGCCAAGCACAGAGCAAGCGTCCAGTGACTCCGACAGAGGCGTTCTGGGCCGCGCATGGGATTGGCTTACGAGTCGAAAGTGAAGCTAGCTTGCATCGAGCGTCTAGAGAAAGAGAGACGAGGCAGCCGATTCTGTAGTCACTAGATTTCATTTCGCTGAAATCCCACCACCTCTCATCGACTCCCCTTGACCGATTCGTTCATTCGTTCTGCAGCAGGTAGTACAGGGGCTGAATCCAAGCCACAGGACTCGACGACCGACAACAAGGACAGCAGCAAGCCAGACGATGCGAATACCAAACCAAGCCCGTAGCAATGTCGCTTTTGTAATGCGTTCATTCCAAAGCAATAGAAACACCCTCCCACATGGATTCTGCTGCATGCATGGCGCCGACTCTTTCATGAGGCTCCCCGATGATTGTCCTGTGTTTCATGACCTGCAGTGCTTGAGAGAGAGACCACTTGATATGAAGCTGTTGAGAGTGATCGTGGAAAGGCAGCATTGAATCAGGCCTAACACGCTGGCAATAATCTCAAGCTGGGCGAGAAGAAATTTGACTGGCTGCTGGGCTGAAGAAACAATTTCTTCCTGCCTTGGAAAGCGCGGCCAGCAGACACGAAAGGAAGAAATCCAACGGTGAGACAAGAAGGCTGGCTGCCAGCCTCGCTACCGCAACCTGAATGCAAAGCGCAGAGTCAATTTTAAAGTGTGTGTGTCTGCGGTCCAAGGTCAGCGCAGAAGAGAAAGGGAAGGAAAAGGCATGGCAGGCAACCAGCTTCTCGAGAGGTTGATTGGCTGGGTGAGAAAGGGACTGCCAGTCAGTCAGTCAGTCAGTCAGTCAGGCGTAGTCTTGGGAGCGACGCCCTTGCCACTACTCTTTTTCAAGATAGTCAGTCATTCGCTCTTCCTGTGTTCATCTTGCAAAGCCTTCAATCTGCCTTTGCTCTCATCATCTCTTCTTTCGCTTCTCAGTCAATCTCTCATCCGCTCAAACAGCGTGAACACTCCCGCAGCCTTCTACTTGCCGCTCGTACACACCCCAAACCATTCAACCGACCACATTGGATCCAGCACATACAATCAGCATCAGAACAACCTACACTTCAATCCCTTCCACCGGTACACAGCAGCTCCATCTGAACCTATTTGGATCTGGCGCACTTGCCTTGGCTAATCAGCTCAGCTTCAACTCAATCTCGACAATCTCTTTTTGCGAATTGCATTGCCCGCACTGCTTCTCCTCGACCGAACCGATTCCAATCGAGCATCTCCTCCTTCAGCACTCGACATTGGTTCTCTCCAAAGAGCTGTCAGAGAGACACTGCAACACTCCTGCATCCTTCCTGATCCACCAACATCGCATTCATCCTTCAACAAGCATACACTTTGTCCACTCCAGCACCCTCTCGTCTCAATCTGACCCTTCAGCATCAACCCTTCCGCACCGGAAGCAACCTTTTCCACTTCCGCTTCGCTCTCAGCTCAGTTTCAAGGCTGTCCCCTTGCGTCCTTCCCAGCAGCTCACACACAGCGCTGACCATCTCAGCTTCGATCTAGCACCCTGACGGAAGCCACCTCCATTCCACATCAGCATTTTACCCATCCTCGACTCTGACACCATGGCGACTTCGATGCAATTTGGTCCCGAGTGGATGCGCAAAGGACCAACCAGCAAATCAGGCGGCAAGGAAAACCCCGCTTCCACCACGCCTTCGGCTGCTACCAGCCCTGGCACGGGCCCCGTTGCCGGCACTACGGCTCCCAGCAATGGCAGCAACGGCAACAGCGGCGGCAAGCGTAATGGCGGGCCTGTCGGTCTTGCTAATCTGTCTGGCCCGGCACCTGTGGTGAGCCCGTCGGTGAGCAGCCCTGGTGCCTTCTCGTTCGCTGCGGCTGCCGCTGCCGCAACTGCGCAATCCTCGGATCGCAATGGCACGCATGCTTCCACTCCGCAAGGCGACAGTGACTCCTCCTCGACGACGCTTCTCAACGGTTCTTCCGCAGCACTCGCCAAGGACAAAGTATCGCGCGAGAAGATGCTGAGTCTGTACAGTTCGGACCGCACCAGCAAGAACGCTAGCGCAGAGCCCTCGCCCGTGGAAGCCGTCCCGCCTGGAGGTAGCGCTGCGCCCGAGCGCTCCACGAGCACTTCCCGCAGAAAGGTCGGTTCCGATCGTCGCCAACCTGGTTTTGCCGATTTTGTAGCCGTCGGTGCGGGACCGTTATCACCCGGCTTGGGCAGCAACGAACCGCGCGGGCTCAACGCACGATCGACTTCAGGAGGCTCTTCAGGCGGCTTCGGTTCCGCTGGCACGTCGAATTGGGACAAGGCGGAGAAGGAGCGTCCTGGCCTGTTCCAGCGTGCTTCGAATGGCGCTTTGGCGGGCGTGACCACCAACTCTGGTTCGCGTCCCCTCTCGCCCTCGGTGTCTCGAGATCGCTTCACTGGCATTCAGGGCGGTGTCCTTTCCGGTGTAGCTCCTCCTGCCCGCAAAAGGATGGACAGCAACGATGGCGGTCCCACTCCAGTGGAAGCCCCTTCTCGCAGTGTGCGCTCCCTCAAGAGCAGTCAGGACGAGGTGCACGCTCCACAATCCTCGACCAATGGTGCAGCTGGCGGTATGGGCTCTTGGGGACGCTCTTCGCAGTCCGCCATCGGTCAGTCCGGCACGATTGGCAATGGCGGAGGAGTGATGGGCGCCTTCTCCGATGCCTTCAGCTCCAACCGCGTCAGAGGTCGAAATGTGCCGGCTGCTGCCGATGTTGCTGTGTCAGCACCTGCGGCTCCTCCCGCACCCGCAGTAGAGTCATCGCAGCCAACGCAGCCCATTGTGCCCAGCGCCAATCCCGAAGGACTCAGCATTTCGGCTCGCTTCGCACGCCACAAGGACCGTCTGCCCGGTGAAGGTCCCATCGGTCCTCCTTCCGATGGCAGCATTGGCTTCGGCAAATCCTCGGGCGTCGACAGGAGAAGAGAGCGTCAGATCAGTCAGGCTCGACCGATGCACTCTCAGCTGACCCGAGGCGACGCAAGCGCAGTCAACGGCGGATCCGCTGCTCTTCACACCCAAGTGACCGAACAGCCCAGCACTCAAGCACAGGAGGCTGTCAGTCAGATCGCAGCTCAGGCCGACCACGGTCTTGGCAGCGACGATCAGGACCTGGCGCAGCACGCCTCTGCTGTGCTTGGCTCGCTCAAGCTCGACGAGGATGACAGCCCCGGTCTACCTCCTACATCCGCCCTCGCTGGCGACCACCTTGGCTCCAACACAGACGATCTTCTTCGCGGTCGTGACGTCAGAGACCACTTCGAACAGCAACAACAACAGCACCACCACCCTCAAGCAACCATGCAGGCCGCACCTTGGTCACCCGAAACGTCCATGTGGCTCTACAGGGACATGGCTGGCAACGTGCAAGGCCCCTTTAGCAGTCTCATGATGCAGGACTGGTACTCGCAGCAGTACTTTGCCGATGACTTGCTCATCAAGCGTCAGGAAGATGTCGACTTCAAACCACTTGCTCAGGTCGTCGCTGCGGTTGGCAATGCTCTCCAGCCTTTCATCATTCCTCCTTCCAACTGGCTGCACAGCCCAGCACCTCCTCGACCCGCCTTCGAAACAAACTCTGGCGCCGAGCAGAGTCGCTTCAGCGATACCTTCGACTCTAACAGGTCTTGGGCAGCGCAGGCAGGCAGGCAACAGCAGCCTCAGCAGTCACAGCAGCAGCAGCAGGGCTGGCCTTCGTCCCTCACTCTCGGTGGTCTCGGAAACAGCGGTCCCGCACCCGCCTCGCCTTTCGGGCGTCACGACATCTTCTCGGCTGCCCAGTCCGGACTGCGCAATCAGGACGATGTCATGTCGATGCTTCGCGAGCGCGAGCTGCACGAGCAGCGCCAAGCTGCCGGTCAGCGAGGCCCAGGCGGCATGCATCTTGGCCAGCTTGACAGCTTCGGCGGGGGCCTCGGAAGATCTGGATGGGGCAACGAGTCTGCCATGACGCCCTCTCACTGGGGCGGCATCGGCCATGGAGGTCTCGGTCAATTTGGGGATGTCGGTCTCGGCGGCGGCCACCAAAGCCCGCTGGTCGGTGACCGACAACCCTTTGACAACTTTGGCCACCAGCAGCAGAGGCAAAATTTTGACCAGGCCAGCAGCCCTTGGACCAACACGGCCTCGGTCGCGTCTCGATCGCAGTTCGACTCGATGCGACAGGCGCAGCAAGGTCAATGGGGCGAGCAGCAGGCACAAGCACAACAGCAGCAGCACCAGCAGCCACAGCAACAGCAGCAACAGGCACCTTGGACCTACTCTGCTACAACACCCGATGTGAGCAACCGCCAGATGGATTTCAGCGAGGCTCTTCTGCGCAACGAGGCCATCAAAGCTGCTGATCCCATCGGAACTCCTCGACGATCCCGATCGCCTGCTCCTCAGCATGATGTGACTTCGGCTCACCAGCAGGCCGTCGAGCACAAGGCTGAGCTGCACCAATCGTTCGAGAACGCTTTCCCTGCTCCCACGCAGCAAGACGATGCACACGTTCACGAGCATTCGGCCGGCTCCACCGCTGCCTTCCAAGAGAATGATGACAAAACGCTGGCCGTCAACACCCACGTCGACGTGGCTCAACCTGCCACACCGCAGAAGAAGATGAGCAAGAGGGAGGCGCAGAAGACAGCCGCCGCCGCCGCCGCCGCTTCTGTATCTGCCGTCAGCGCTGCTCAAGCACCCACAACGCCTGCCAAGACTGCCGATACCGACATTCCACCTCCCGAAGCTTTCACCACTGGCGAGCCGCGTCCTGAAGAGCTCTGGCCTCAGTCTCCCAAGGCCGTCGAGTTTGCCTCCGAGCCCGAGCTCTCTGGCATGCCCGCAATGACCCTCACCGGTAACAAGGCTGCCAAGGACGTCAAGCGAGAGTCGCGCTCAGCCCTGCAGCGACAACCCTCGGACGTGTCTCGAAGTGAGCCGGCCACCCGCGCTGCCGCTGCTGCCCGCCCGACTGGTGCTAGCAACGTGCGCGTCGTCTCACAGGAGCAGTTCCGACGAGGCAAGGAACTCGAGAGCGTATCCGCCCAAGCACCCCTCTCTGACTGGCTCAACGATGCCTCGACCACGGGCGAATCGCCCGCCCCCGCCAGCCGACCCGCTCCCTGGGCCGCCGCCAAGGACGACTCGACCTCAACGACTGGTCCCAGTCTGCGCGAGATCCAGGAAGCCGAAGCCAAACGTGCCGAGGCGAAGCGTGCCGCAGAAAAGGCAGCAGCTCGTGCTCGCATGGCTGCCACACCCGGTGCCGCCGACGACCTCCCAACGACGCTCAGCTGGGGTCTGGCCTCGGCGCCTGCCACCAAGACGATCAACACCGAGGCGGCCAACGCTGCTGCTGCTGCTGCTGCGGCGGCGGCGGGCAGCCCCGCTACTCCTGTGTGGAACGCCGGCAAGACGGCGCCCAAGAAGACGCTCATGGAGATCCAGGAGGAGGAGCGCAAACGCGCTGAGAAGCTCAAAGCTCAGCAGAATGCTCAGGCGATCGCGATGCGCAAGGGGTACGCGGACTCGGCTGGTCGAACTGCCTCCTCGACGATTGCGGCTCCTACTGCGGCGAGTGGCGGTGGTGCTTGGTCGGTGGTTGGGGCTGGAGGCAAGCCTTCCACTCCCAGCGGCGCCGTGCCGGCTACTGCTGCAGCTGCTTCACCCCTTGCTGCTCGACCGGGCGTGACTCCAGCCAGCCGCACAGCCAGCGCCACCCAACCTCCCACCTCGACGGGCAGCCCCTGGAACGTGGTTGGCACCAAACCCGCCACCATCTCCACACCTTCCGCACTCCCCGCCTCGCCCTCGCCCGCCACCCGCATCCGATCCACCGCCGATCCCACCGCCCCCTCGCCCGAATTCATCCGCTACTGCAAGGAAAACCTCGTCGGCCTCACCATCAAGACGGACGACTTTATCGACATGCTCCTCCAATTCCCGCTCGATCCCTCGGCGGATGTGATCGAGATCATTGCCGACACGGTGTACGCCAACAGCAGCACGTTGGATGGGCGCAGGTTCGCGAACGATTTTGTTAGCAAGAGGAAGTTGGATGTGCAGGGGAGGACGGGGGTTAAGTGGGGTGCGACGAGTGGTGGGGTGAAGACGCCGAGTGTTAAGACGGTGGAGAAGGTGACGGTGGGCAAGGTGCCTGGTCAAGGGGAAGGGTTCAAAGTTGTCAAGGGCAAGGGTGGGAAAAAGCGCTAGATGCGGACGTTGTCGCCTGCCGAGAGTGGACGATGCTCAAAGCAGCTTGGTTCGAGGTTGATCGGGTCAAGTGCAAGCCATTGTAGAACACATCAGTCACCCTGCCCACAGCAAGCCCAATCACAAACACATCATCATCAAGCTCAATTGCAGTGAGAACACCTTCCAGCCCGTCCAAAGTGAGATCGCACCAGCAAGCCGGGCTGCAGCTTGGGATGACATGCGACTCGCTTCGACGCAGCTGCAAAGTGCGAAGAACGTCGTGCGTTGCACGTCAAAGCTGTCTCAGGTCCAGATGCGGAACAAGACCACCAACATCCTTTCGCGTGGCTCCAACGGCGTGTCAGAGAGCCGCAGCATCACTCTCAGGCATGACTCGACATTCTCTCACTCCTGGCTCAACATATCGCGACGGGACAGTGAAGAGATGAGAGTAGAGATCGTGGACAAGTACAGGCTGTGATCTACGAAAGTGGCGTGGCGCAGTGGTACAGGAGGAAGGGTGTTACGCGTCGACGTCCATCTTTGTCTCGGCGTGCGTCTCCGACGGTGCCTCTGTCGACTCGGGTGGGGGTTCCACCTTGACCCCTCCTCCCTCTGCGTTGCCCTCCTTTGCACTGCCACCGTTGACCTCATTGCCACTGCCGTCCGCGTTGCCCCCCTCCTCCTCGGGCGCAGGCGTCTCCTCCATCCCCGCCAGCACCTTCTCCTGCCCCGCCCGCTCCTTCCTCGCAGCCTCCTCGATCGCCTGACTGCCAAACCTTTCATCCAACGCCCCGCGCTCCACCTCGCGATCGATCGCCTCCTGCCTCGCCTCGGCATTCGGATGGCTCCAGTCGGAGATCTTGACGCTCGACCGATGTTGCACTCTCTCCCTGTGCTGGTCTGTCTCCTCCACCCTTCCTGGGTTGGCCCTTCCTTCGCGATCCAGTTCGTCATCCCCGCGTCGGGAATGATCCTGAAACTCGACCCGATCCACCACCCTCTCATCCGGATGAGCATCCTCCAACCCTTGCAACCCACCCTTCTCGCCCAAATCACCCATCCTCTCCCCACCCAAATCCTCATTCGCCCATCCCTCGGCGATGCTCCTCGGCTCCACGTGCCCCTGCACTGACGGTGCGTGTGCGGTTTCTCGCAGACTCTCAAACACTTGCACCTTGATCTTATCCAAATACCCCCTCGTGTTGAGATCCTCCATGTTGTTCGGTCGAACATCCAATCGGTAGTCCGGACCGAAGTACTCGTAGTATTCGTTGACGGGGATGTGCGGGTTGAGCTCCTGACCTGCTGCTAGGCCCGTTTCGAATGCCCACGCGCGGCTGACGTTGCGCATGGTATATCCTCCACCGCCGAGGAGGAGCAGGGGGAGACCGAAGGATTTGACGTATTCGACACAGTTCGCATGCCCGCGCATGCTCAGGTTGAAACAACCCAGTTTGTCACCGGCGAGCGAGTCGGAGCCGCACTGGAGGACCACAGCGGACGGTTGGTAGTGCTGCATGATCTGCGAGATGACCGGCTCGAAGACTGTTCGGTAGGATTCGTCGGTGATTCCGTCGCGCAAAGGGAAGTTGCAGGAGTACTTTTTACCAGGACCCATGCCTGTATCGCGCAACGCGCCGGTTCCGGGGAAGAACTCGCCATACTTATGGAAGGATGCCGTCATGACCCGATCGGTTGTGTAGAACGCCTCTTCGACTCCGTCGCCATGATGCACGTCGATATCGATGTACAACACGCGAGGGTGGTATCGCAGCAACTCGAGGATGCCCAACACGATATCGTTGATATAGCAAAACCCACTTGCTTCTCCCTTCTTCGCGTGGTGCAATCCACCTGCCCAGTTGATGGCAATATCGCATTTGTCGCGACTCAACCTCGCCGCTCCTTCCATCGACCCACCTGCACTGATACTACAATATTCGAACAGCCCGTCGAAGACAGGACAATCATCGCCTACGTTGAACTTGGCTTGTTCCCTCACAAAGGCGTCCACATTATCGGGGGTGACGCGGTTGAGGAATTCGACGTACTCGTCCGTGTGGAATTGAGACATCTCGCGTTTCGTCGCTGGTTTGGCACGGAAGATCTCCATGCGTTTGTAGAGACCGTAGTTCATCACCAGCGAGTGACACATTCGGATGCGGGTGGGTTTCATTGGATGCCCAGGGCCGTAGTGGTAGTTGCCGATATCGGAGTCGAAGAAGTAGCATACTCGCGATGGGTTGGGATTGGACGAGTTGGAGAGGGGCGCGAAGAGCGGTTCATCGGTGGAAAGGGGGGCGCCGGAGGCAGAGGTCGAGTTGTAGGTGTTGACGATCGAGTTTGAGCCCAAGAAGGTAGATGACATGATGGGTGGTAGGGATCAGCTACCGAGCTGCGCGGGGTAAGTGAGCAGAGAGATGGATGGGTGAGAAGGTGTGTCTGCGACGTCGTGAATGGCCAGACTTGCGGTAGAGCAGGGATTCGATCGAGAAGGAGCGGTCGCCGGGCAGTGACTGGTGCGGATGCCGTTGAAGCTGATCCCGGTCGATGGCAGTGATGGTGAGAAGAAGAGGAAATGCGGAGCAGATGTCGTGCAAGCTGTGGACCCTGCGAAGAAAGGAAATTCCATCCCGCACGACAAAAACGGCCGTGCGTGGCTCGAGCTCTGCGGCCGCACGTGATAAGGGCGGAATTCTTGAGCCTGCACAGCGCAGTGCGAACCCCTCTCCACTCCACATCGTTTGCTGCTATCGCGGACCCCCTGTTGCTCACCGTCACCTCCCATCTCGCGCTCCCCGTCGACGGCACCACTTCGCACACGGTACACAAGGCAAAGGTCGAACGGATAGTGGCAAGCAGTCAAAGGAATAAGGAGGTGATATATCTACAATGTCGGCGTCCGATCGGACGCTCATTGCGCTCATTGCGGATGAGGTGAGTTTGCCCACCGTACCAATCTCGACGACGAAAGCACATGACTGACAGTGGTGCGATGGATGACAGGACTCGACAACGGGTCTGCTTCTCGCCGGCATCGGCAACGTCGACGAGAAGGGCGAGAAGAACTTTATGATTGTTGACAACAAGGTACGCCTCCCCCACCCCTCCAATCCACCTCTTCCCCCCTGGTCTGCTACTCACACTTCAACGGATCTTCTTTGCCTCCCGCGCAGACTTCCGTCTCGGACATTGAATCGACCTTCAACCACTTCACCACGGAGCGCAAGGACATTGCCATCCTCCTCATCAATCAGCATCTCGCAGAGAAGATCCGACCCGTCGTGGAACGATACACCCAAGCGTTCCCCGCGGTCCTCGAGATCCCTTCCAAAGATCACCCCTACGACCCTGCCAAGGATAGCGTGCTCAAGCGCGTGCAGAAGCTCTTTGGCGAGTAAACGCCACGCAATCACACACAGGATTCTAGATTGATCAGCATTGATTGTGCGTGTGCGGTCAGATCTCCATCGACAGCCAGTCAACCACGTTTCTAAAATCCTCCCCACCATGCATGAGCATCTCCCCATGCGCCTTGCCTTTCCCATAATGCACGTTCTCCCGTGGACATCCACTCTCCACCAGATACTCCAAGGTATCTTTGGCACTGAGAATCGCATCTTCTTCCGCCAGGTAAAACCTCGTCCTCTTTCCATCTTGCAACTTGGCGATCTCGTTCGGCCACAAAATGTTGCTACTCCAGTCGAAATACCGACAGAGCGTGTTGGCGACGCCGAGTTCGCGCGCAACAAAGTAGCGCATGAGGAGCTCGATCGGTTTGCGCGCGCGTTTGTAGACAAAGTTACTGCACACGAAGGGCACCCAGAGTTGAAAGCAGACTGGATCGACGAAGCACGATCGCCGGATCGCGGTGCCGAGCGACTTGATGAGCCACGAATGGACGAGTGAGCCGTAGGAATGCGAGAGCACGTCGATACAGCTCCAATTATTCGAAGCGAGGATGCGGCGGAAGGCAGAGGTCGTTTCGTGATGTCCGAAGGGGTGGAGGAAGTGCGGCGAGAGGAGGGACTGCGAGATGTTGGGCTGGAGGAGGAAGATCAGTGGGCGATGGGCGAAGACGGGGGAGTGAAGGAAGAAGGTGAGGAGGGAGGAGTATTGGGCGAGTCCGATGCCGAGGCCGTGCAGGACGACGAGGGGGGTTGTGTCTTTTCCGGTGGAGAGGGCGGGCCGGTAGAGGTAGGGTAGGCGTCCCTCGGTGCGCATCTGAAAGCCACCCCGGATGGCACGTCGGATAGTGAGGTAGGATAGACCGTTGGTGACCGCGTAGCATAGGAGCGGTCTGGTGCGCGTGCGTACGGGGTCGATGGTGAGACGCATCATCCGAATCCTTGGGCCCATCTTTGCGGTCTTTTTCTTGGGCTCCACAGGCGCCGTCAGAGGATAGCTCCGCCCCTGTCGAGTCTCGAGCAGCTCTAAGCAGTATTCCAGAAACTGCAAGCGATCGCCCGTGGTGGGATCCCACTCTCCCTCCCGCGCCCGAACCCCCTGTACATCTTCCTGCTCCTCCACCGCCGTCCCCGCAATCGCTCTAGACAGCGAGAACTTCGGCACGGGTCCCCCAAACGTCACGCTGGACGGCGGCATGGGCGAGTTGGCCGTCGACGGCGTTGCGCTTTCCACCCCGTTCGCCGGCTGACATTTACTCTCGGCTTCCAACTCCTCCAGCTCCGTGGCGAACAACGACCACGCCAGCCAATGCATCACATCCCTCCGCGTAATCTGCTCAGCCGGGACGCCGAAGAACCACCTCGCCTGGTCCTGCTGGAACTTGAGCGCGCGTGGATCGTCGGCCGAGATCGGGGACGAGACGAATTGCGGGACGAAGCTCGCCGCTCGCAGCCGGCCGAGGCGCTGACGGACGTCGCTCGGCGGCGGATCTTCTTTTCTTAACGAGGAGGAGCCGTTGGTGCGCCTCGATACAGGTCCGTCTCCCAGTGAAGCTTGGACTGCGCTAGCATACGACCCTTTGGCGTTGCCATTCGTCAGATCCTCGCCGGAAGGCTCGAGTCCCGCCTGGAGCGCCTGCGCAAAGACGCTGCGCAAGAAGCGCCGTCCGTAAAGCGGTCGCGGTCCCGGTCGCTGCAGTCGCTGCGACAGGTGCAGATGGTACAGCGAGAAGGCCGCCTCGATCGCGCAGTAGGAGTAGAAGACGGTGGAAGCCCATCGCCAGCGTGGAGAGAGGAGGTGCGCAAAGATGTTGGTGACCGTGCGAGGCGAGTGCTTGACAAATGTGGCCCATAGTCTGGAGTCTATCGAGTAGGAGGTGTGATTGTTGAGGTAGTATCGGATGATGCGGGTGAGGAGGGCGAGCCAGCTGAAGGGTGTGATGCCCCAGACGGTGAGGATGAGCAGACGGGTGAGCACGATGGATGCGTCGCCGGGGATGAGCTGCGCCATGGTGGCCCGATAGATGGAAGCACGACGCGCGGAGTCGAATGTTGGTCAAAGTCTGCGATGACGGATGAGAAAGGGCGGGAATGCTGGATGATCCGCTCTATGAGGTGGTCTAGATGGAGCAGGAGGCTGATAAGGTCTTTATGGGGTCATGATCTTGTCGATGTGTGGAACCCAATCGGCATAGTCCAGTGACTCTATCAAGATCAAGCGCGCCGTCTGTGTCCACTGAGGCGGATCGAAGCGTGAGCCAGACTGCGCTACGGCGCTTACCGAGGAGCGACTGGGCTGTCTTTCTTACGAGCCTGTGGAGGTGGGTCGTTCGATAGTTGGTTGTCAACGGGGATCTAGACGAAAGTTTGGAGCATGAGCTTGCGAACCGGACGAAGTGAAGCCCTTTGTAGCTGGGCCGTTCTGCGGAGACTGGTTCCAGTATGGATGGATGGACGATGGTTGGTTGTCAAGAAGCATCCCTCTCCCAACCTTGAGAGCAACGAGATTAAGTTGGCGGTGTGTTGCGCACGTTGGACCCTTGAACACGAAAGCTTCCCCCAACATGACGCACGTCAACGTGAAAAAGGTTCCCACTCGAATGGTTGAAGTCACCGTGCATGGAAAAATCCCGCAAGCCACCGCTTCCCGCCCCACGGGACGAAGGGAGTGGCTTCCATTTCGGCAGTCTTGGACGTCGGATTTCACGCCTCACTGTCCACTGCTGAAGCCTACATCCCTACGGGAATCATAACCCGACTTGACCCGGTGAGAGCGAGATGGAGCTGGTGCAAAGGGCGAGTGGTGACATGATATCCCAACAACACCGCGAGATGAGCAGCAAGATTGCATGTAAGGGGCGAACCTAACTCAATGTCAAGAAGGGGGTTGGACGATGCTCGAAAGTCAATGTGAGATGCAGAGCAAGGCTGAGTGTGTGTGGCTCGCTCGCGACACACAGGGCAATCCGTTCGCAGATTGAGCTCGTGTGTTGATCCACGTTTGCATTATAGTTCATTACAGGCTCTGCAATGCAAGATAAGAGTTCGGGGGAGGGAGGAAGGGGACAACAAAGTATTGTCGTCGAAGCCGCTTTCCATGTCTCTGAGCCGTCATTCAAGGCGCTCGTCGCAGAGCCGACCATAGCTTCGAGGGCTCCATCCATTCATCAGCGACCGGAATCAAGTTGGGGTCCAGCGGTCGGAGGAAGGCGTGAGTGTCCTCGATTCATGCCAACCAGCGGGCAAGTCTGCTTGCTGAGCTGTCCAACCGGTCTAGCTTCAGCTTCAACACATGCATGCCGAGCCGATCCGCTTGTTGGATACGAAGGATGCGATAAAGGATCCAGCAGGTCAGGTATTCTTCCATCTGAAATTTTGACTTCATTAGCAATACACATGGCGATGATCTAAGCTACAATGCTCGGGGCTTGCTAGTCTGCAGTCGACGTGAGTGTTGCGTGTCTATGAGCGGTCCTTGTCATCCGTTGGGCTGGCAGCGGTATCCACCGTCTTGTCTTCAACTTTTGGGTCCTCCAAATCGCCCACCTTCTTGCTTTCCTGTGGCGTTTTCTGAACGTCTCTCCTGAGACTGTACCCTTTGACACCCAGCACGGCCAGAAACCCAGCGCCTGCCATGGGGGCGAGGACGATCCAGACGATCTGCAGACCGTCTGCGTAGGCGGTGATGATCTCTCTGCTGAGCTCGGGGGGTTGAATGTTGCGCAGACCTGTGAGGTCTTGGCCGCCGGAGCCTGTTGAGACCATCGACTGGGTGAAGCCCGGGATGGCTGCCAGTCGGGATCGCGATTGCGTGTTGAATACCGCACCGCTGACGGCGATGCCCATGGTGCCGCCGAGCGAGCGGATGAGCGACATGGTGGCGACGGTTGTCGACAGGTCTCCGTGCGGCATTGCTGCCATCAACCCCACGAGGGGCGTTTGGAACAGGAATCCCGTACCAAAGCCAGCGATGGCAATGAAGACCTCCTGCTTGGCCAGCGAGGACGAGGCGTTGAGCGTGGCCATCAGCCCGTAGCCGACAACCATGATCGACCAGCCCACCCACAGGAATGGCCGGTACGCGCGGAATCTGCTGATTCCCAGACCTGTTACGCTCGACAGGATGGACGCAACCAGCGCGTAGGGAAGCATGTAGACTCCAGACATGAGCGCAGAGGCACCGAAGATGGCCTGGAAGTAGACTGGAAGGTAGTAGGTCGCTGCGAAAAAGACGAATGCGTGCAGCAGGACCGAGAGAAGGATCAAGGAGGTGGTTCGTGTGGTGACGAGGCGTGGAGGTACGATGGGCTTCTTCTTTGTTTTGAACTCCCAGCCCATGAAGGCGATAAGTAGGGCTCCTCCGGTGACGAGGAGCGCGATGGTCTCGGGGACGTTCCATGCTTTGGTCTCGGCATAGTTGAAGCCGAGCAGGATGAGGATGACTGATACGATGACCATGAAGAGACCGATAAAGTCGAATTCGCCGCATGCTTCGCGGAAGGTGAGCTTGGGTCGAGGATTAAGGTTGAGCGAGAAAAAGACAATGACGAGGGCGATGCCGCCGAGAGGTAGGTTGACGAAAAAGCACCATCGCCAGCCCGAGTGACCTGCGTCGGTGAAGGCACCTCCGAGCAGAGGACCAATGACGGATGCGATGCCCCAGACACCGCCGATCCAGCCTGAGTACTTGCCTCGGTCCTCGAGAGAGACAATGTCGCCAATGATGATGTTGATGAGCGCAATAATGCCTCCTCCTCCGATTCCTTGAACACCACGAGCAGCATCCAACCAGGCCATGTTCTGGGCGGCACCGCACATGGCCGATCCGAAGAGGAAGATGAGGGTAGCCACGTAGAGGAGAGGCTTACGACCGGTCAAGTCCGAGAGGCGGCCGTACAGCGGGATGAGACTGGTTGAGGCAAGCAGGTATGCTGATCCGACCCAAGAGTACTGGCCTGCGTTCCCATCGAGTCGTTGCGAAATGACAGGTAGGGCAGTGGACACGATCGTCTGATCCAGGGCCGCAAGCCCGATCAGACCACAAAGGCCGATCATCACTATCTTCATATTGTTATGAGGCAAGATCTGTTTGTCGGACTGAAGCCAGTGAGCCTTTTTGGGTGTCGCAGACCCATCGACGGTGCCTGGTGTCTGCGAGGTGGGTGTCGCTGGCCTCTCCTGACTCTTTTCGTCTAGTTCTGATGTCGCTCGACTACCGTCTGAGGTATGGGTGCGTGTTGCAAGTGGTGTCTCCGAAGGGTGGTGGATGTCGTGCTCTGTTGTTCCAGCAGCAGTGTCGAGGCCGCCGATCTGGTTGCCTTCTAACGCTGCTGCTTGGAGCTCTGTGTCGCGTACTGATGAGGGCACTTCCCGCATCTCTGTTGATGGCCGCGACATGGCGGCGGAGAGGGGAGCTGTGGTGAAAGAGGATGGTGGTGGAGCGGAAGGAAGCTTGACTCAGCCATGACTGGAATGACCAACAGAGGGGTCGGAGGGGTCCGTGAGGAGACTGAGAGCCGGCTGAGAGCGCGGGGGGACAGAGCGCCAAAGTTTGACTTAGGAGGCTAGCTCGGCAAGCAAATCTGAATTACCTGACCAACTACAAAAAGGGAAAAAGGTTTAACCCAAAATGCATAGCCAGACACTGCGCTCTGCTGCCACGCTGCCTGAACGGAAACCCCGCGGCTGTCTCTCCCTCGGCTACGCATCTGATCAAGCCGGCTCGGCATGCTTTTCTCTGTCATGACTCACACTTTCCGGCCATTGCGATCGTCCACGCCGTCTGCTCATCCTGTCCCTAGCCGTGATCAGTGACTCTACAGCCGCCACTGTGCAGGCAGATGATGATAGCACAAGAGACCCTCAGGAGCAAGCATGGCGTCAAGTTCGGACAGCGTGTTCGGACCGCCGGCAGACGGATGCTCGGATCTTCGCTCTCGTACACGCGCACACGCCCCGGACGGGCGCATCCCATGCCGAGTGTTTGATGTGTGTGAACCACGCGACAGGTGTACCACAGGAACCCGTTCGTGTGTTGTACGTACAGAAAGATAGCCGGTCTAGACAGCGATCATGTCCGCGGGGGCGTGTCTTTCCGAATTCTTCGCTTTTTGCGGCTTGTCGGAGCGCCTCGCGCCGAATTCCAAGGGTTCGAGGACATTTCTTCTTGCTCAGCCTTCGATGGGCATGCCACTTCCTTGCTCGATGGAGGCCACTTTCATAAGGGTCTAGATGAACGACGTTATGGAGGGTCACATCAGGAGCGCGGCTTACATGCATTCTGATTGCAAAAAAAAAGAGGGAACTGCAGCACCCAGGATTCCCGCGTGGTCCCCCACCGCAGTACTGACTAGGCGATACCTTGCTTAACTTCGCAGATCGGACGGGATGCGGTGCTTTCAAGGTTCTATGGCCGCAGATGATATTCCCAAGGACTGCAACGTACATATCGCGCTGTCGGTCGAGGCTGTGTGCGTCGAGAACGCGGCGGAGCAGATGTCAAGCACTTACAGTGTCACGGGCGAGCTCGATCGCATACGTAATCCGGGGCCAGACTCAATGCACACAGTTGGGAGCGTCACGCAAGTGTGCATCAAAGCGTGTCGATGCATGGCATTTCAAGATCCGAGAGAACGAGAGAAGAGACCCCAAATAGACGTGAAGAGAACGCGAGAGATATTAAGAGACCCAAAGAGATGCGAAGAGACCCGAGGTGGTGGATAGAGTGGCAACTGGGCCCGAAGACTTTCACCGTGGTTTTGCTGCATTGACCAGCTCTACCACCGCCGCGTCCTCCACCGAGGCGGCCAGGGTGGCGATGGACACAGAGCTGCGTCCGACCGTCTGAGGTCGCGACGCGGGCACGCTGTTCAGCCCGACACCCTGCGCTGGGACGGGTACGAACTCCGAGACCGCCTCAATGGGCCAAGTGAACGGCGAGACGCAGATACGCCCATACGTCTCGCTCTCCCTCTTGAGCGCCACTATGGCTTTGGCGAGCGACCGATCGCGGCTGAACCATTTGCCGCGCTTGCTGAGGGCCAGAACCAACGTGGAGAGATCCGATTGGTAGCCGTTCCGATCGGCGCCTTGAAGGTAGAGCAACCATCGGGCTGCCACGAACAGCGCAGGCGAGCACAACGACGGCAGCGAACACAACATGCTCGAATTCTGCAACGCCATATCCGCCAGTCGGGACAGCCACACGGCTGCGTTGGCAATCCTGCTCCGCGCCTCGCCGCCCTGGATGATGGGGTTGACCGCGTTGACCTCGGTCCCGAACAGCGTCAGCACCGACAGGTGGTGCGCCACCTCGGCGGCAAAGCGCAGTCGATCCTGCAGCAACAGGCTCTGCACGAGGTCCTGGCGTCGAGCGCCGCCGCTGCTGCCCACGCCAGGTTGGAGCACACCCAAACGCGACACGGTCCGATCGTCGAATTGCGACAGCATCATGCGCGAGTTGCGGATGCTTTCATGCGCCGATACCAGTTCCTCGCGCATGCTGATGCTGTCTACGCCACGAGCAGCAAGATTAAATTCGCAGCACTGATCGAGAACCAGGCTGACCTTGACGAGGAGCGACATGGAGTCGTCGGAGGCTTGCAGCGAGGGACAGCCGCGACGCCGTTGGAGGTGTGCGCCGACTTGGCTGAGGTTGCGCTGTGACGGGCTCATGGCCTCACTCTCGGTGGACTGAGGAAAGCCGATCTGGATGCTCTTTCGCTCCAACAGCACGGGTAGTAGTGCTGCACGGCTGTGAATGCAATCGTGCAGGAACAGGCTCCAGAAGGCGAACGTCTCCTCCTTGCCCTGCATCAGACCGCGCAGAGCCCTGGCGAGGCGGGAAGATCGCGCGGTGTCGGTCGACAGACGAGGTGCCCCTCCTGCAAAACCACTTTGAAGACGCAGCAGACGACATTCCGAGACTGCCGCCGCCAGGTCGGCCTGCGCAGAGGAGAATGCCAATTGAGCATGCGAGAGTTCCACCAGAAGCAAGCGGACGACAAACGTTGCAGGCAATACTAGGCCAGCTGCCTTTGCCTGAGCTTGGTTGAGCACTTTTCGTGCTCCGTCGGCGTAGATCTTGGTGACCGTGGCGACCCAAAGAGGACTTTTGAGGCCAACGAGATCCCATTGCGCGTGCGCCGCCAGCAAATCGTTGATGCTGCTCAAGAATGGAGTGGACCTGATGTTGGATGTCGACGCAGCCGCAAGCAGAGGCAGACCCGTGGCTACACACGCCAGCATCAGCGCCTGGGCTATGAGATTGTCGCTCTCTGCATCCGCTGTCGTCTCCATCAGCGCAGCGACGTCGCTCAGGGCGTAGCCATTGATCGCCGAAAACAACCACGACTCGTGCCGACAGACGTCGAGCAGCCGATCCAGCGCCTGCGTGTTTGGCAACGGCGGCACCTTACTTGAAGATCCGGACGCAGATGGCATGCGAGGCGAGCGCCCTCTTGAATCAGTGCCATGCGGAGTGGGACGTGCCGCCACGGGTTGCGGCACAGCTGCCCTCCAGCTCAGCACCGATGGCGCCACCGCTGATGAGCGCAACCTCTCCTGCGTTTCCAAGCTGCTGCTCTCGTACTGTCGTGAGGCTGAGCCGATCCTTTGGTCGCGAGCCGTCATTCTGGGCTGGAATGGGGGTATTGCAGCGTCAAAGCTGCCCCGCTTCCTCTCTGACTTGATGTCGTCGTCACCGAAAGACCTCGGACGTTTGGAGCTGAGCGAAGCGCCTCGTGGATCTCCAGCAAGGTCGTGGCTGGACAACCGTGATGCCACGTTGGAGCTGGGACCAGTTTGCTGCGGCTGGAAGCGCACCTTTGAGCTGCGACGGGCGGGTGTGGTTGTGGCGACAGGTTCAGCCAGGCGAAGCTGTGACTGAAGTTGCGAGAGCTGGACACGCAGCTGCTCGTTCTCCTCCAAGAGTTGCTCGTTCTGCGGTGCTGGGACGGCGTCAGGGCGATGAGAGGCTGATGGCTGTGACGTCGACGGCTGGGTGCTCTCGTCCGAGCTACCTCTCCTGAAGATCTTGGCTAGCAAAGAGGTGTCGTAGGCGCATGGCGGTGGTCTCTCGATCGACGTGCCGTCGTCGCCGGCAGAGGTGTGGTAGGCGAGCCAGGCCGTTTCGCAACGTGTGCAGGTCGGCTTCTTGGCATCGCAGCGAAGCTTCCTCTTACGACACGCAAGGCAAGCTTGCGATCGACGAAGCGTGTCGGACGACTTTGCTTTGCTGCTCTTGGAAGCGCCCTCGAGGTTGTCGTCGAGGTTGGAGGCTACGCCATGCTGATTTGGTGGTTCGGATGCATCGGATCGTCTCGAGTGTCGGCTGGTGTGACCAACAGGCGATGGCCAAGTAGGCTCGGTAGAATCATGCTGTCCGCTGCCAGGCAGACCTCTAGCTTCGAGAGCATTCTGGCCGGACATGACGAGGCACGGCTCGGTCAAGCTGAGCGAAACAACTAAACCCGCTGCACACTCAAGATCCTAGCTTCAGCTTCGGCGATGCGATGGCGATACAACCGCCATCGAGTCGTCTCTGAGGTGCAGCGGGCACACTTAACAAGCCAATCCTTGAAACGACCGGTCTAGTCGCGGAAGATACGATGGAGTGACAAGGATGATGAGGACTGTAGCAGAGGCAATACGCACCGGTCGGTTCCTGAAGTAGGCTGTAATAGTGCAGCAACTTCCGCTGCTGCCGAGGCTGATGCTGGCTGGAGAGGTGGACGAGCTTGAGTCGATACAGAGATTGCAGGATGCAAATCAGGTAGATGGGGAGAGAAGGAAGGAGCGCCTGGGTACAGTGGAAAGACAAAGTTCTAGTTTGTCGACACGGAGAGACGTATGACAGAGGCAAAAGAGACAGCGCTAACAGCTCGCTGTGGAAGCGGCGCCTGGTCGAAATGTCGACACAGGCCAGTCTCTGGGCCGACCACTGGAGACGACGGACAGGATATGGCCGTGATCTGCGCAGATCGGGTCACGATAGTTGAGAACGTGACGAGTGGAACGAGGTGAAAGGAGAAGCGTTGTGTTGTCGAAGTTCAGCATAGAATACAATGCAGTCGCAGCGGAGTTGGAGCCGCTTTGCGCTAAAACGCAGTCGGATCGGAAGCTGAGCTGCTTCTGCCGTGGTCTGGGCGTCGACTCCAAAAATTCCAATGACCTGAGGGCGTCGGTGCTGCGCAGGACAATAGAACCTGCAGAAGACAATGGAGGACGAATGCTAGCAGGGGGTCGGTAGCATCTACTGTGCAGCGGGATAGGAAGGAGGGAGCTTATTGTTTGTCAGCTGCTGTTGGGAGAAACGGACAAAGGAGACCAGTAGACAAGGCTGCGTCGAGGTCCATTCTAAGCAAGCAAACAATGCGGATCGACAGTGGAAGGAATGGCACTGCAGAGCGTGGGTGAGAAGGCCACTTCGGCGTGCCCTCGTCCGCAAGAGAGGACGGACGGGAGAGCAGCGAAGGGGCGTCGACAAGGGACGGGATGATGAGCTGAGCAACGTGAGGACAAAGGGCAGAGAAGGAGACACGAGCCCATTGCGTCCGACCATTCTTTTCCTGCCAGGTCGCGAGAACAATGAGAAGGATTCGCGTGGGACTCGTGTGATAGGAACGGGCGCGCGAGCGATTGAGCTACTTTGGAGCCCTCATTCTGCCTGCTGAAAGAAACGCTGAAAATGACCAAGCCCGCCACCGGACCGCCTCGTCTAGGTACAATCGGGGACCGAAGGAAGCTCAAGAGCCGCCATTTTTGACATGTGCGCGGAGTAGATCCGCAGAGTCACAATCTCGTTCCGTCGCAATTGCCATCATGCCTGTCTTCGTCCAGCGGAAATCGATTGTCGGTGAGATTTTGGCAGTATACTTCGCTTATGGGTAAAGCAGTCTAAACCCACCTTGCTTGCCTCGCCCGCATCAGCTAGCAGGCCGGTATCAACGTGTGATGTTGCCACTCTCACACCTCCAGAAGGGTGTCAGTTACTAGCGAACGCCAGCGTGGGGTTCTTCGGCGTTGAATGGAAGAGGGGATTCCTGAAGATCTTATGAGGCGACCAGGGCAGAAAGCAGACCATCGTCGTGATTCAACAGGTGTTCCGAGATTGGCCTCGTCTGAAGTAGGCCTCGCGAGACCAGATTCAGAAAGAGAGCAATGCAGAAGCCCGGCCGTGGCTAAACCCCATACTGGCACCGATCTTCACAGCAAGGAGCAGACCTGTCGCTACACGCCTTACCAGAGATTCCTTGCCGAGGGTCGGACTTCCTCGTAGACCGCTTCACGAAGAAGAGTCGCCAGACGCCACGAGTGTGCCGCCTCACGACCTCCCCATCTGATCTGTTTGGAGGGGCGTTGAAGCAGAGCAGGACCAGCGGATCGGGTTTGCCTCGCCTCGTCGACGAGCAAGCGACGCATGCGAACGTCGGCAGCCTCGATCTCAAGCTGTAGACTGGTAAGCTCTCGGACAGAGTTCCACGGAGGACCGAACGAGATAGCGAGATTTGCCTACGCAGAGACACTCCGGAGCCTGAATATACAAGCGACAGCGGGTCGACAACGCACTTACCTATCGAGGCCCCGACGAGCAAGCTGAGGATGAGTGAAGTGAGGAAGAGGCCCACACATTGAGCGCCCGAGTAGCTTGAGTGTTGCTGTGCGTGCTCATGGATATACACAGGAGAGCTAGCAAGCGATGAACGCCTGTAATGTGAGAAAAGAGATGTGAGTCAAGTCACTAGACTGAATCTTGCTCGGAGCATCGAAAAAAGTAGGGTACACGCGCTTGGCACATGCAGGTCTCGGATCGGGTTAGGTTACAGTAGTCGGGCAACCAAAATCGCTAAAGAAAGATAGGATGCGGGGTCCAAATCGTTGCCAATCCGGTCCTGCAGTTTCACCATTCTATGACCCTTTGAATCGAGGCAGGGCTTGGCAAAGCAGGGAAAACACGACAGATGGCGCTTGCCATTTTTCGCGCCAGAAGCGCCTAGTCCGAGTCCGTTGTCAGTTTCAACAGGTGTTGACGGTCGTTGGACAGGAAGCAGCGTTCGAGATTCAACGTGCGACGAATGAACTCGGACTGTGGTTGCCCCCTTGGCTTTCTGACCTCGGTAGTAGTCGTGAAAAGAATAGTCTTGTCGGCTTGTGCCTTGATCACAACTGGCTCACGAGACCGTGTCAGCTTTGAGGGCGTGAGCGTTGTGACCAAGCTTACAGTCCGGCCAGTCACGAGCGAGCACTAGGAAAGGCAGCCACCAACACCAAATCGTCTCGCACCCTCCTCATGGTCGGTGGAAGCTCAAGATGCCGATGTTGTCCCGGAGCGATTTCATAATGAGGACAGCGAAGCAATGGAAGTCAAGTGTGGTGGATTCACGGCCTGAGACTTGTGAGGCGTGCAGCGGGAATATCCCGGGTCGTGCTCGGCTGGGTTTGGCGAGAGATTGGTGGGCCACTCGGGAACAAATCAAGTCATGGACAGACCTGAACTATTTCGGTTTGACTGCAGTTGCCAGAGGCGGAAAGGAAGGTAGAAGCGGGCCAATACGAATCCAAAGCCGACGGAAATTGACTGTCCAAGCAGATCGAGAGCGACTTGTAGCACGTCTTTCTGCATGACTTGAATTGCTTCTCCGGAAGCCAGATCGCCGGTTGTCCGGCCTCATGTTTCGGGTACAGTGGAGCCAATCAGCTGGGATTCGTTCTCCTCCCAAAACCCTGCGCCCTTTCCTGCACACGGGAAACATTCTACAAGTGCCAAGCTCTCGACTCGGGCGTCAAGGCGTCGCGCTCGGTGTCAGCAGCTTGATTCCGTCGGAGCCTTCTTAGAATTGTCGACGAGGGGGGCTGCTTGACGAGGAGATTCACAGCCTCGAACTGTTGCCTTCAAAGATGTTGCGGGTACAGCCTACGTCACTGGCACAGGAGTGTCAGGAGAGAGGATTGGCACTCGCGAGGCTATAATGAAGCTGCATCGGCCCTGTCGATGTTTTGCTGTACTTCTGCACGATTACAGAGACTCGGACGATATCCATCCACTGTGTATTCCTGCGTCGTCGTCTGGGCTGAGAAGGCCTCCGCTGCGAAAGCACATGCTATCGAGCTGAGGGATCGAGGACACGGCTCGATAGTAGAAGTCCTCGGTGGTAAAGATCAGAGTCGCTATCGTCAGTGAAGTTGACCTGCTTTTGTGGTCGGGATCGGAATCAGCGGTGAAGGTCCCACATTGCATCCCCCGCTCGCAGGTGAATTTTATAATATCGAATTTGTTTCTCTCGTCGCCTCGACTCAAGCGTGCGTGTACCATAAGGGTACCGGCGTCATGAGCGAGTCGGGACCCGAGAATTCGGTTGCGCGTCGCCACAGAAACGCAGCCAATTTGATTAATCTTAATCACAAATCTGATAAAAGCCTCAGGGCATCTGCAGGCAGGCCGATCGCGTACCTATGCTTCAAGTCAAACGGTTTGCTCGATCCCGGACCGGACTCGCTTAGACCCATGCGAACGCAAAGGAAGCCAGCACATGACTAGGTTTGCGTACCGACTGCAGGCGAGATTTTAGTCTGTTCGCCGCTAGACGTTTGCGGACCTGGTCGTACACCTGTGAGGCGCAGGGTTCTCGAAGCGCAGATCCGAAAGACACCGGCTGTGCGCGCGCGTGGTCCAGGTATACCCTGACGAAACAGTCGGAGTCCGGCAAAGTCTGCCCTATGCTAGGGATCACTACCTATATCGGCATGCTTCCACCGCCGAGCCCACTTCGTGACCGGTCAACACATGCCGCTGCAGGTCTTGATATCGGTCAACACTGCAAGTGCTTGAACGAGATGGTGGAGCAGATACGAGATGGTGGAGCACAAGCTAGACTTGGCGGGGCTCATACAACAAGGGGCTGAGTCAAGGGCCAGGTATCCGACGGGCTAACTTAACGCATCACGCCATCGGTCGAGCGGGCGAACGAAGTACTGTATAAGCTTCCGGCCCTCACGGCACTCGAACGACATCTCGGCTCCAGTGCTCATCGTACCGACTCAGACATGAACGTCTTGCGTTTGTCTCATTGTTTGTGTAGTCAGCGGCATATTGCAACAACCGCAAGCGAGTCGCATTGTTTGCGTGCGAATTGCGAGCTTTGTTCGACGTGGCGTTCTCCTTGTTACCTCATTGTTCGACTGGGGCAAACGGGCGGAAGCGACGATGCTCGTCAGTGACAATGGCGCTCGCTCGTCAAGAACAACATGAGGTCGCGGCAATCGCGCGCAAAAAGAGTTTGCCGCCCAGTCTGCTTCTTCCGCCGGAGGTGGCCTTGGGGAGAGGCTAAGTCGGATCGGGATCGAGTCTCGGTTGCATGACAGATCACCGATCGAAGCAAGCACAACCCTCTCCTCATTCACTCGTTGACATACGACCTATGCACATCATTGTCTGCACGCTCATCATCTGCTCTTGTGCTGCACACTGTTCACACTGATGATCCCGGATAGATACGATTTCCTTCCTTCAAGTGTCCTTCTGACAGCGACTCTGATCAGAGCATCGTTGGTTCGTCCAGCCACTGTAGAGGCAAAGGAGAAAGTCAGCGGTTCCAAGTTCCACACTCTTATCACAGCTACAGTTTTATTACTACTTACGTCGAGGAATTCTGGGGTGAAGTAGCTCAAAATGATGGTGGCGCCGGCGCGGACCATGCTCTGGACGGACTCCTCTGCCATCCTTCTCAGCTCGTATACGCCTGCCTTGGCGCCAGCGTGGATCATGGCGAACTCGCCGCTGACCTGGTAGCACGCGAGCGGATGGTCTGGAGCGAGATCTCTTGCTTCAGCAACGATGTCGAGGTACGGCAGGGTAGGTTTGACCATGATGACGTCGGCGCCTTCGGAGGCGTCGCGGACGATGGCGCGTCTCGCGAGGCCGCGAGCTGTAGGGGGAAGCTGATAGCACCGACGATCGCCGAACGAGGGCGCCGAGTCAACCGCATCGCGGAATGGCCCGTAGAGGCTGCTCGCAAATTTGGCACTGTACGCCATCAGCGTCACCTTGTTGCCAAACCCAGCGTCAATCAGGCCCTTCTTGATGGCGCGAATTCGACCATCCATCATGTCACTCGGCGCAACGCAGTGGGCGCCAGCTTTGGCGTAGCTGACGGCAACTTCGGCGAGACGTTCGACAGAGGGCTGATTGTTGATTGTGCCATCTTCGTGCAGGATACCGCAGTGACCGTGGGAGGTGTACTCGCAAAGACAGACATCGGTCGCAATGTAGAGAGACGGAAAGGCTTTCCTGAGCACCTTGATCGCTTGAATCACGGGTCCGTTCGGGTCGTCGGCGAGCGTGCCTTGTGCGTCCTGTGCGAGGAAGGAAAGGCAAAGAAAGGGGCTGAACGGTAAGTCATCGCTGCTGAGCAGATGATTCGGGGTAGTGATGCATACCTTGGGCGTCTTGAGCGGCACACCGAACAGAATGACCGAAGAGAGACCCTTCTTGACCAAAGGACCAAGGAAGCCTTCGAGCTTGTTAACTCCCCATCGCTTCTGTCCCGGCATCGAGTCGAGCGACACCTCGGCGTCATCGTCGTCGGTGATGAAGATGGGGTACATGAACATGGACTTGGAGATGTTGCGTCCTTGGTTGGCCCATGCCCGGGTCACGGGATGCTGATAGCCGGAATGCAAGATGGAGCTGTTCAATGGTACAAGGCTGATCAGTAAGTGACTAAAGATGGCGGCATTGTTCACGCGGGTGCGCAGACCTACTTAAGATCGGAGTTCATCGTGTCGTGAAGCTGCTGTTCGAAGCAGAAGGGAACTGTCAATGGTGATGGTGTTGGACAGAAGCAAGCCAGGTTGATGTCGTCTGTGCGAAGTCTTTCCTTCTCAAAACGGGGCAAACACGCCCATTTTGCCTCCACCGCGGCCCAATTCGCCGTGCAAAAGGCCGGAGTAAAAGCGGCGTAACATGCCTCACCTTTTTCGACGATCAAGCTCGATTTCGCCTCAAGCTCTTCAGAGTCACAGTAAAGTGTAAGTGTCTGCGTTGACAAGAATGCAGTGTGGTGCGGATTGAAAGATGCCGGTACAAGTACAGATGCTGGTGATACAGAAGGGAGATGCGAAGGGAAGGCAAGGCCAAAGCTCGACTTGCTGAGCATGGGAAGGGGCGACTAATCGTAAGCTGGCTCGCCTCCGTCGTCATCGCCCATGTCGTCGTCCTCGCCGTTGTCAAAGTAGTTTTCGCCATAGTCATCGTCCACCTCGTCCTCGTAGTCGCCGAGGTCCTCGGGCTCGGACGAGGCTTCGCCAATGTCGTCTTCGGCACCGGCGCGGTCCTCGAGATCGATCGACTCCCAGTTGATCTTGCGACGAGCCGCTTTCTTCGCTTTCTGCTCCTCTCGCTTGGTCTCGCCCTCCATGAAGCTATCCCAGAGACCTCTAGGGAAGACCTCTTTCTGCAGATTGATGGATTTGAGCGAAGGCAGGTCCTGCGCTTCGGGACGGTATCGATCGGAGAAGCGAGTGAGCTCTCCTTGCTTTCGCTGTTCTAGCGTGGGCCAGTATGCGGAAGTCTTTTGCTCTTGCAGATACATGAGCTGGTAAGATGCGTATCGAAGCTCTTTGTCGTCTGGCCTCTCCATACGTGGCACTGTGGGCGGTTCAGGGTAGAGTTTGGAGGGCGTCTTGTCGAGACTGCCGAGTTCTTGGAAGCTGAGTCCCATGGGTGGCAAGTTGGAGCCTGCGCCAGCTCTACCACCGCCGCGGCCGAAGCCACCGCGTCCGCCTCTGGACATGGCAGGGCTTCAAAAGGATCGTGTGACTGATATATACCTGCTGCTCCGTCGGTACCGAGTCCAGGTTGGACGACCGAGGCTGATGGAGAAGAGCGACCGTGATCGTTTGTCGGTGGAGCGTCCGGGGTGACAGTCGCTGCGATACCGCCCTGCTGGTTGCGGTCGCCAGCTGATGGTCGAGTCGATGGAGCAAGCAAAGTTGGAGGTTTCAGTCGAAAGACCAAAAAAGTCTGAAGCGTGCGTCAAATCCAAAATTTGTATCGGGGCTAGATCTGATCGTCGATCCACGGCCCTTTCAACTCCGAGCGAGGCTCAGTTTGGCTCTCACGCCGCTCTCTCAAGGCGGTTAGCGCTTGAAATTATCAAAAAGCGAGTCTATGAGGCGTGATCCATGCACCAGGACCCTGCAGCAAGCTAAGCACGCTTGCTCCCCACTCTCTCTCTCCTCTTTCTCCTTCACACATATCACTCTGCCCTCCTTCTGTTCATTCACACACAATCGGCCCATCCAAGGCGACTCAGCTTCTTTGCTGCGCCCATCCACTCGGACCTCGACAGAGACTCACCATCGTCTTCACTCTTCAGGGTCTCCTCTCGCCTCATCATCCTCCGGTGAGGCCCGCCCGTATCCGTATCCGCATTCGCACAGCTCTGCCTCTTCTCGACAGCGACTTCGTACCTGCTCACGATCCTGACCTTTCGCTCCATCGCCCCACTCACATCCCGGATCTCATTTCCACTTCGACCGCGCAGGAGCAGCAGACAGCCTCAGACAGGTGTCGCTGATCTTCTGACTGCATCGCACCATCCGCGTCGACATGCCACATCGACCAACAGATTCCCAGTTCTAAGCAACCTAAGCTTCTCCCCGGACCACTCGACGTCAGGTGACATCGGAAACCCGCAGAATTACATACGCCACAACCATGTCGGCCTCGCCACCAGGCTCGCCGTCTGGATTCGTATCTAGCTCAGCCGCCGACGAGAGGATACGCGCATCCGAAAAGCCAACAGTCGACCTAGACCCTTTCGCGCCCGACGAAAACGAGCTTGATCCACCACTATCCGCCATTCAGACCGCCGATCTCGAAACACCGCCTTTTCCTACAGCTCCTCGACTGGATGCTTGGTCGCCTCGCAACTACTCGACTATCTCCTCTCTGGCCGGCTCGCGAGAGCTCGGTAGGCCCGCCCTGGATCCCACAACCAATGCCGACATTGCAAGTCCGTCCATCTCGGTCCTTCTCCACAATGCAGCATCAGCGAGCTCTCGACATCCGGCAATGTCGACCTCTGCTTCTGATTTGGATGCGATGCAGTCGAGCATTGCCGACGTCGCTTTCCATGCAGAACCACAGGGCCTGATGCAGATGCTCAGCCTCGTCGGAAGCACATTCCTCGAGGCTGACAGAGAAGGCTATACCGAAGACGATGCAGAGGATGCGAACATTGCAGACCAGCCACACAATGAAGCCTTGTTGAACGAGCACGAGGATCGACGCGAGACGAGAGCACCGGCAGACGAACTTTCAGCGCAACAGCTTGACCTTCGGCGGCAGAGCTTTGATCGCACAGCCAAGGGACGTTTGCAGGCTTTGACGCGAGACGGAACGTCCGACGATGTCTCCACGCCGCAAGGCAGCAACTCGCCTTTGGATGGCTCGGTGGCCACCATCGGCCCTGGTCCTAGTCGGCAGAAGCGCATCTCGCTCACCCAGAGCGACATCATCCCATCGTCGCGGGATTCGACCTTGAGCCGAGGTGTCAAGAAACCATCCAACCTCCGATCTCAGCTCCACACCGCAACGTCTGCGTCCGTCGCTTCCTCCGCTTCCGGTATCGATAACAACGACGATGCTCAGGATAATGGCAAACATCAGAGTGGCACGAACCCCTTTGACCAAGATCCAACAGACGCACATAGCACATCCCTGCAGGATCAGCACAATCTCTCGGAAGCAGAGCAGAGAACCGATCACGGCTCAATTCAGCACTTGATACGACCGTATCTTGATCCGCGGCCCCCAACAGAGCCTGAGTTTGACAACGTCGAACTGGACCACGACCGCCTCCTAAGGCAGCTCAAGGATATCTTCCAGCTGGATGCGGCCGAGACGCTTCTGCTCGCCCAGCCTTGTTGGCTCTTCAGATCACTGCTACTCCAAGGTCACTTATATCTGACGAGCAGCCACGTATGCTTCTATGCATACCTTCCTTCGCGCGATGAAAAGACGATCAGGACCGGCATGTTGGGCAAGCGCACTCGCAGAACACATCGTTTCAGCAAACACTGGGCATCGCTCAAAGGCGGCAAGCTCAGCTGGTTCGGCAATGACAGGGATCCCTACTTCCCGCAAGGACACATCGACCTGCGCAAGGTCTCTGCGATCGAGCCTTCCGACAATCACACGGACCATTTCAAGGTGACCACACCAGCGCGCAAATTCACGTTCCTGACCGAGGACGAAGCAAGTAGGGACGCCTGGATCGCATCTCTACAAAAGGAAACCTTCCGCGCGCAGAACCAAGGCGAAAGCGTGCGCATCAGCATCCCGCTCGAGACTATCATGAATGTCGAAACCACCTTGTCCGTCGACAGCACAGAGATGGTCTGCATCACTGTCGTCGACGAGGCTGGCGACTTTTCGATCGACGAATACTACTTCCTGCATCTCACGAAGCCGAGCGCCTTTGTCTCGGGCCTCAACGCGCTTCTAGACCAAGCCGGAAAAGGCTCGGTCTCGTCCTTGCAGGCTGGCGAGGCAGGTCTCAGCTTCTCCAAGTTGAGCATCCGCGACTCGACTGGAGCCGCCCATGCCTTGACGGCTTCTCGCAAGTCGCTGGAAGAGGTGCCGACACTACCTAGGGTACGTGTTGCCCAGCTCGCAGAGGCAGCAGATCCCGAGGCCTACCAGAATAAAACCTCCCGCATCGACGCTACAGGTGCTCCGGATTCCAGTCCGAGGCAGAGTAAAGCCATCTCGGGCGAATCTGCCCCAACGGCTGCCATGGCTGTACCAATGGGCAAGCGACGTGAATCGCAAGATGGCTCCAACGACGCGATCCTATCTTCAACGCCGCGCGCTGCGCTCCTGAATCGCCTTTCCATGGAATCATCCCACACATATCCGCCTTCGCCGTCGGTGTCCGATCCACCGTCGATGTTCGGCCAGGTTCAGAAGGAAGCCGACAGAGGATGGGCGATTCCTGACTGGCTGAAGCAAGCGCCCGCCATGGTATTGGGACGCGCCTCCGAGAGCAGCTCGACAGATACCCGAGCAGAGGCGACCACCAGCGGGACGGGCACCAGAAGGCACCGCAAAGTGCTTGAGAAGTGGTCGGACGAGAAGAGCGCCGACGATGTCAGCCGAGGCGAATCGAGCAACACCGACACGGAGGACGATCAGCTGTCGCAGTCGATCTATTCAACGCAGTCCGCTTACTCGATGCTTGACACAGAGGAGGAAGCGATGGAAGCAAGCAGCCATACCAACATTGCTGCAGAGTTCCGAGACACCTTCGGCATCGGAGAGGACGAGGGCCTCATTGGCCACACACATGCCTACCTCTATCGAGTCTTGCCCGTAGCTGGCAGATTCTTTGTCGCCGAGCATCACCTTGCGTTCCGCTTTTCGGGCATTGCGGCAAAGACGGTGGGGCGAACGCTCATGCTGGTGCCTCTGCAAGATGTCATCTCTGCGGCCAAGCATGTTGCCTTTCGACCTGGTCACCACGGCATGGTCATCAACATTAGCGGCCACGAAGAGCTCTTCATCGAGATCTCGTCGGCCCATCGGCGCGACGAGCTACTGTCATTGATCGAGTACCAGCTCGAGCTGGGAAAGGGAGGACGAGGAAGTCGAGCCTCCCGTGAGGCAGCAACTCGCGAGCGATCCAACGCGCTCGTGCTTCGCGACCTCAGCGAAAGAATCAACGACGGTCTGGCAACGGATTCAATGACTTCGTCGGCCGATTCCTCGTCGCTTTCGCAAACGGGATCGAAGATGGGCAGCAAATCGGGCAACCTATCTCAAATTGGCGAAGGTTCCAGCATTCTGTCCTTCGCTCCAACCACGCCACTCACGTTCACCATGCTGACCATCGGATCGAGAGGCGATGTCCAGCCTTACATTGCGCTTGCCAAAGGACTGCAAGCCGACGGGCACCGTGTCAGGATCGCGACGCACGCCGAGTTTGGTGACTGGATCCTTGGCCATGGCATCGAGTTCAGCGAAATTGGTGGAGACCCCGCCGAGCTGATGCGGATCTGCGTCGAAAACGGCACCTTCACCGTCTCTTTCCTCCGCGAAGGTGTCACCCGATTCCGCGACTGGCTCGACGACCTCCTCGCATCCGCCTGGCGCGCTTGTCAAGGATCCGACGTGATCATCGAATGTCCCAGCGCCATCGCAGGTATTCATGTCGCCGAAGCGCTGCAAGTGCCCTACTTCCGGGCTTTCACCATGCCCTGGACGCGCACCCGCGCGTATCCGCATGCTTTCGCCGTACCTAACAAGAAGGCGGGCGGCAACTACAACTACATGTCCTACGTCATCTTTGATCAGATGTTCTGGCGCGCCTCTTCATTCCAAATTAATCGGTGGCGCAAGAACCTACTCGGTCTCAAGCCAACCAACTTTGACAAGCTCGAGCAGCACAAGGTGCCGTTCATCTACAACTTCAGCCCCAGTCTGGTGCCACGACCCCTCGACTGGTTCGAATGGATTCACGTGACAGGGTTCTGGTTCCTCGACAACCCGGACAACTCGTCGAGCAAGAAGTGGGAGCCGCCTGCGGACCTGGTTGCGTTCATCCGGCGGGCGAGGGAGCGCAAGCGCAAGCTGGTATACATCGGCTGGGGCTCAATCGTTGTGCCAGACGCTGAAGCTATGACGCGATGCGTGCTGCAGGCGGTCCAGAAAAGCGGCGTCTGCGCGATCCTCTCCAAAGGCTGGTCCGACCGGCTCTCTGCCAAAGGCTCGACAGCTGTCGACGCTGCCGCGGCGGAAGACGTGTTCCAAGTGACATCGGTGCCGCACGACTGGCTGTTCCCGCAGATCGATGCGGCGTGCCATCACGGCGGAGCCGGCACACTCGGCGCCAGTCTCCGCGCCGGATTGCCAACAGTGGTGAAGCCGTATTTCGGAGACCAGTTCTTTTGGGGCCAGCAGATTGAGAGTCTTGGTGTGGGCAGTTGCGTGCGCCAGCTGACAGCGGACGGGCTAGCGGCGGCGCTGGTGATGGCCACGACAAACACCAAGCAGATCGAGCGGGCGAGGAAGCTGGGCGAGCAGATCAGGAGCGAGGATGGAGTGGCGAATGCGGTCAAGGCGATCTACAGGGATCTCGACTACGCGAGGAGCCGGGTGAAGAGGGATACGCGGATCGAGGGAGTACGGTCAGCGACACAGGCGAAACAGGGTAGCGCTGCGAGCACGGTCGGGAGTGGGCCGACACAGCAAGAGTCGGAGGAAGACGAGGAGGAGGATGCGGGAAACATCTCGGATGAGTGGTCGGACATTGGCGGTTCCGGACGGCTCGATCCCGGCGCTTCCACTTTCCTCAGCTGAGAAGTCCCTCAAAAAGTCCCCTCCAAGCCATGTTCTCTTAGACCACGTCGATACGGAACACCTTACAGAGGCATCACACACACGATTCCACATCTCTTCAAACCGTACGTAGAGTAACAAATTATGATTCATTTCTGAACCCCACCAGCCCACTAACGAGTGCGAATGATGCCCGCCGCAATAAGCTTGTTCACCTTCTCCCTGATGATGGGGCTCTTCATATGCTCCTGCAGTGCCGCCGGGTTGCCCTGAGCCTGCTGGAGAATGCTCTGCATGACGGGATCCTGCATGATCTGAGCGACCTCTGGATCGCGCATCGCCCTCTTGAGCGTCTCCTCCTCGCTCTCGCCGCTCCTCTGCGAATACAACTCGTTCATGCACTTGCTCAACAAGCCCTGGATCTCCCTTGCGTTCTTGGCGCCTCCTTCCTGCTCGGAGTCGACGGTCTCGGCTTTCTGGCAAGCCTCCATGGCCTTGGTGAACTCCTTCATGCTGAACAGCACGTTGGCTTTTCGGATGTAACCCTTGACGAATTTGGGATCGACCTTGATGGCCTCTTCTGCGTCCTTGAGAGCTTCAGGGAGCGCAGCGAGCTTTGTATATGCCGAAGCGCGGTTGGTGTAACCCCTAGGATCGGACGGATCGCGCTTGATCGCTTCCCCAAACGCAGCCACTGCACCAGGAAAATCGCCCGCCTTGTACAGCTCGTTACCCCTCGCACGCTCCGCTTCGGCCTTGGCAGGGTCGATGTACGCCTGCCTCGTTCGCTCCTTCTGCAACTTCTCCGCATCGCGAAGCTTGGCCAGCACATCCGGCGTCCGATGCTCCGTCAACGACTTTTCGTAGTTCGCAATCGCCAGATCCAACTTGTCCTGCTTGGCATACGCAGTACCGATTCGACCATAGGCCTTGGCGACCAGCTTGAAATCCGCCCGCATGGATCGACCTTCTTCGACGGCTTGCTCGCACGCCTTGATCGCTTCGTCGTACTTGCCCTGCTCGAAATAGCAGGCGCCGAGGTTGTTGAGGTACGTGATGTCTTTGTGCGTGTCCCAGGCGGCTTGGTAGTGCGGGATGGCGGAGGCGAAGTCGCGCTTCATGTAGAGGGCGTTTCCTTTGGCCTTTTCGGCGTCGGCGGCGGCTTTGGCTTTCGCCTCTTCGTCCTCCTCCTCTGGCTCGGCAGGGATGGGAGCGGAGGGCTTGGCGTCCTTCATCTCGACATCGGACGCAGAGGAAGAGGCGGCGGGTTTGGAAGACGACGAACCGGTCTGCTTCTCGATGTCTTCACGACGGTTCTCGAGATCGGCCGGCAGCTCATCGGATCCCTCGGGTCGCTCGAACGCCTGCAAGTCGATGCCCATGAGCACACCCATGACCTGGATCATGCGCGGGTCGGAGAACGCCATCTGTGCCTCCTGCGAGTTGGCCTGGATCGACTTGAGCTTGGCCATGAAGCTCGGGTCGGAGAGCAGCTTGGCGGTCTTGGGGTTGGCGCTGAGCTTGGGGATCAGCTGAGGATCGTTGAACATCTGACCCAGCGAGGCTTCCGGACCGGGCCCGTTGGCGGCCTCGTTCTCGACGGCGCGCTGAACGTCAGCGAGACCCTTCTTCAGACCCGCATCCTCGGGCGCCATCTGCAGACCGGCGTGGTACGCATCGACGGCATCCTCGAGCTTGCGTGCGCCGTGCAGCGCAGCGCCCTTACGACCGTAGCCCTTGGCGAAGGAGGGGTTGGCCTTGATGCACGCCTCGGCGTCTTCGAGCGCGTGGTCCCAGTCACGCAGTCCAGCGAAACAGGCGGAGCGGTTCGAGTAGAGAACGTGAACATTGTCTTCCGGCGAGGCAGCAGCAGCGATGGCATCGTTGTAGGCCTGGATGGCGGTCTGGTAGTCCTTGGACGCAAAGGCGGCGTTGCCTTTGGCTTTGAGTTCTGCGACCGACATTGTCAGTTGTGGCAGAGAAAAGATTATATGGTGGGTGGTGGTGGTGTATTGAGCGGTAAGGAGAGTTGGTCTCAAGACGTTCCTTTTGAGCTGAGCGTCGAAATGAAGAAGCGCCCGGTGCGCAGTTCTTCCTTCTGCGCAGAGCCTCACTCAACGCTCGACCTTCTTCTCCGCCTTCCACCAAATTCGAGTCTTTTCTCCACACGCGAACGATTTTTCAAAGATGTCTGTGAGAGAATGCTAACATCTTGAGGCCTTTTTCGAGCCTCACACGACAGCTCACCCCCCGGCTCTCTCAGACGGCATGCTATGGTGAAGGCGATGTGCGATCGTTGCATATGCGTCTACGCTTATTTGTTGGCTTTCTGCTTGTCGAGACGAGCTTGCTTGATGCGCTGTAGTCGTTGCTTCAAGGCGCTGACCCTCTGATCCGCCTCGTCTTGCTGCCGTTGCTCCTCTTCCAGACGTGAGAGGATCTCTTCCCTCTCCTCTTGCTCCTTGCGTGCCCTCTCTTGTGCTTGCACCTCCTCGATAGTCAATTCTTCAGCATCATTGCCAACAGTGCCGTCATTCCGCCCGGCGTCGTCATTCGATATCAACTGCGCCTCAGCCTCGAGAGCAGCTCCCGCAGAGTTGGTTTCTGCCGCTGGTCCTTGACCAGGCTCTGCTGACTCCAATTGCGCCTTGAAGAGCTCCCATTCTGGATCAACAGACGGAGCAATATCGTTCTCTTGATCTGTATCGACGCGTGCCTTCTTGCTACCTGACGCTGCATCTGCATTTCGATCATCGGCGTTTGTTGTGGATGCGGCCAAAGCCTCGCGGTGGTCGTCTTGCGCGGGTGCGTCTTGTGCCTTGCGCTTGCCGTCCTTGGTACGCTGCAGCTCGGCTTGGCTTAACTCTTCTTCTCTGATCCGAGCGACGTTGCTGCGATGACTTTTGCTCAGCACGTGGGCACCCCAAAGGCTCTCGTGTTTGATGGTGAGATACTTGCAGGCGGAGCATCGAAGGCCTCCTGTCGAGGAATAGGAGGCAAAGGGGTCCGAGATGCCGGTTGCACTTGCCTTCGCTCGCTCGTTGGCGGCGGCTCGAAGTAGCGACCTTGCGTCCGTCGGCATCGTCCGTTTAAATTCTGGTTCGAGGAGGGTCGATGAAGGAGTGAGGAGAGGATGGTCAAGGAAGGAGAGCGGCTCGGATGCTGGACCCTTGAAGACCTCACGCGATCTCCTGATTCGGACTGGCCAATTTCGATTTCGCTTTTGGAAGAAGCCAAAGCGCGGAACTTGGCCTTTCCATCCTCAAGGCTACCACATCCAAAACACCGCCTTGACGTCTCGTACCTTGTCTGACGTCGTCACCACATCTTCCGAGCTTGTGTCAGTCGCAGAGAAGTTAAACGGTCCAGAGTGAGGACGTAAAAGCTCCATCATCATGTCGGACGCAGCAGACGCGCAACAGGCGCCAGTCAAGCAGGAGGTGAACGCCGACCAAACCCCTGAGTTGGCCACGGCTGATGCCAGCACCTCCTTGGACGCAGACGCTGACGGCGAAGCGGATGCAGAGGGTGACGACGAAGACGCCAACACTTCTGCGCAGGTCAAGACCGAGGCGGAAGATGTTGCGCAAAGCGAAGCGCAGACCACCGAACCTGCACCACAGCCTGTCAAGGCAGAAGCCACCGACGCATCAGCACCCAAGTCGGCGCCAGCACCACAGCAAGAACCACAGAGTCAGGTACAGCCTCCGCAAGTTGAAGCTACCAGCTCACACCAGCCTCTGCAGCTCCACAAGAACATGACGGTCGAGGAGAGGAAGCAGGTCTTCGAAGACCGCATCCGGCTTGAGCCACGCGACGGCGAAGCCTGGCTCAACCTCATAGAAGAAGCGCAGTCACGAGAGGACATGGAAGCGACAAGAGCACTGTACGAGCGCTTCTTCAACATCTTCCCGAATCAAGCCCGCCAGTGGCTCGCCTATCTCGAATTAGAGCTCGCCCACGGCAACTTTGCACAAGTCGAGGCCATCTTCACTCGCTGCTTGCGCACAACCCCATCCGTCGACCTGTGGAAGTTCTACCTCTCATACACACGCCGCGTCAACCCACTGCCACCATCCACGGGCGCAGAAGAGGACCCACAGCGCGAGCAAGCGCGGAGGGTGCTTGAGGGCGCATACGAATTTGCACTCCGATTCATCGGCAACGACAAGGATGCCGGTTCCATCTGGACCGATTACATCTCGCTCATCAAGGAGAGGGAAGCCAGAGGCGGCTGGAAAGAAGGGCAAAAGATGGACGATCTTCGTCGCGTATATCAGCGTGCGGTCAGCGTGCCCCTCTCCAACATTGAGGCCATCTGGAAGGACTACGATGCGTATGAGAACGGCCTCAACAAGCTCACCGCCAAGAAGTTCCTCGCTGAGCGCTCGCCTGCGTACATGACAGCGCGTCGTGTGCTCAGGGACCTCAAAGCGTACACCGACCCACTCGTCAAGCCTCTGCTGCCGCGTCCACCTGTCTGGACCGCCTCGACGCTTCCAGGTGACGCCGGCGAAGATTCTGCACAGTGGGCGCGCGAGCGTCAGCAAGTCGAAGCGTGGACAGAGTACCTCAAGTGGGAAGAGTCCAACCCCTTGCTCCTCGAGGATCAAACCACGCTGCAGGCCCGAGTGACCAGCGCGTACCGAAAAGCGACCATGTTCTTGCGCTTCTATCCCGAAGTGTGGTACCTTGCGTCACGATACCTCCTTTCGACCTCTCGCGGGGATGAGGCCGCGACGTGGCTCAAGAACGGAATGGAAGCATGCACCGGTAGTTTCCTTCTCCACTTCGCCTATGTCGAGCTGGGCGAAGCGCGGAAGCCGACCAGCGACTGCGCGGCTGTCTTTGATGGTCTGCTCAACCACATTCACGCTCAGATCGATGCACGACAGGCTAAACTGCAGCAAGACCTCAAGAACGTCGACACGGAAGCCGAGATGGCAAAAGCACAAGCTGCTTCGCGACGCACCAACGAAGGAGATGGCGATGTGGACGTCGATGGCGAGGAGCGTGAACGGGAACGCAAAGCGGGCGAGCAGGTGCAAGCGCGAAAGCAGGCCCTGCAGGCAGCGGCAAGTCCGGAGATCGAAGGCTTGAAGGAAGCTAGCGCGCTCGTGTGGATCAAGTTCATGCACTTTCTTCGACGCACCGAGGGCATCCGAGCTGCTCGTGGTGTCTTTAGTCGCGCGAGGAAGAGTCCGCACTGCACGTGGCAAATCTTCGAGGCCAGCGCGCTGATGGAGTATCACTGCTCCAAAGACGCCGTTGTCGCGACCAAAGTATTCGAGTTGGCGCTCAAGACTTTCGGCTCTGACGAAGCCTTTGTCGTCCGCTACCTCGACTTCCTCATCTCGATGAACGACGACAGCAACGCACGCGCGCTGTTCGAACGCGTCATCGGCACCTTCTCCCCTGAACGAGCTCGTCCGATCTGGGACCGATGGTCCAAGTACGAGTACAACTTTGGCGACAGCGTTGCGATCCAGAAGCTCGAAGCGCGCTTGGCTGAGTCGTATCCGGACGAGCCGGCGACGAAACGGTTCGTGGCACGCAACTCGTACATGGACCTAGACCTTGTTGGTCCGCGCGACCTTGGTTTGCAAGCCGCAATCCCGGGTGCCAGCGCCGCCGACCGCGCGGTGGAAGCGGCCAAAGAGGGTGGCGCTGCCGACGAGGGCCCACGACGCAGAACGATGCAGGAGATGAAGCGGCTCGCAGCCGAGAGTCTGTCGGATGAAACGTCGGCCCGTCCAGGAGCTTTCGCCGCCGGTCCACCCGTCAAGAAGTTCAAGCGCGACTCTGCTTCCCCTGCACCAAGCGGGTTTGGTCAGACCGCACCGCAGGCAGGACCAAGAGACGCGTGGAACGAGCTGCCAGAAAGCGTGCTCGTGTTCATGGAGATGCTCCCCAGCGCCCAGCTGTTCGACGGACCCGTATTCAAGGCTGAGGACATCATTGATTGTATTAGGAGCGCCAATGTGCCGTATGGAAACGGGGTGACGCGGTCGGCTGGCCGAGGACGATTCGTGCGCTGATCGAAGTGTATCATTAGCACATTGCTCAATTCCATAGCATGATAAAGTGAACAAGACTGTCCGTGTCTACAACGTGTCATGGTTGAGAGAGAGGTATCGATGCTTTGTCAAGCACTTTACGCAGTGCTGCGTCTGACAGTGACCAAGGCGGTCTAGTGTCCATCGAGTCTATCAAGAAACGTCGTAGATTGGTCCAGGGATTGCCATGCGACAACAGGCCCTCGTCCATCGACAGCGACACGATCTTCTCCTGTCTCTCCGCCAATCCCTTTTCTGTCCAAGACACCTTGAAGTGCTGTACTGGCGCGAGTGACTCCATCTTCTGCCGTATGCTCTCTACCTTCCCCTTGCGTTTGGCATCTCCTTCCTGCTCTAGTCTGACGAGTTGTCGTTCGAGCTTGCGGTAGGCTTTGAGCCTCTCGAAGTCGATCGTGAGCTCACCATATCTGAGGTGCGTCAACGACGAAGTGGCGAGAGCAACGGCGACGAATGTGAACATTCCGCCCAGAGCTATGAGAATGGGCGCTCGTGGTGTTTCGTGTGGCAATCGATCGGGTGTAGCTCTCGTCCATCGTGAAGCGCCAAGTGCGAACCCAACCATCCAACGAAATGCGGGTCCTCCGACCCAGCTATACTTTCGAGACCACCAAGCAGCCCTGAGCTCCGCATCGCTCTTCGAGAAGGCGTGTATCCTCGCAAGCGTTCGCCCTGCAGTCGGTAGGATCGGTGCTAAGACGAACAGCAGCAGCGGCGGTACGGAGAGCAAGAACCCGATGAAGGGTCGCAGCGTCGCCGGCGCGGTAACGTCGTTGTCGAACCAGGCACAGTGATGGTCAAAGCCAACGCGACACTTGCCGCAGTCTCCGCAGTGTCGTGTTCGAAACGCCTTGACTCTGCCACTGCACTTGTCTCGCCAGCAGCGTATTGGCTCGCCGTCGGGTTGGCAGAGTTCTAACCGAACATTCGTGGCCTGAGACCGCGCGGTCAAGCTGCGAATGGCTTCGGCGATACGCTTCTCGTCTTGTCTCTGCTCCTCGTCTGGGTCTGTGAACGATGCTCCGAGTCGCGCACGCAGCCACGGCATCGACCCGCCGCGTTTCCTCGCCTCGCTGGCAGCCGACCCATCTTGAGCAAAGAAGACTCGGAGATACGTCTTCAAAGACCACAAGAACAGCCCGTGTGCCGGCAGCAGCCACAGTATCGGCGTCCACGTCCGACGCTGCTGAATGTGCAGATATTGATAGGCGTATCGAAGCACTACGAGGTCGTAGGTGCAAGCGGCGTAGACGAGCAGGATGACGGGGACGATCCGGCCCAGCACCCGATTGAGTCGGATGCCCCGCCGGGGGTGAGTGATGGTAGCGGTGTCTTTCTCACGCCTCGACGTCGGCTGTTGCGAAGTTTCCGATGGTGGCCGATCCGACGTCTGCGCTGATCGCTGGCGCAGCGACATCGCTTCGAGCTTGGTAGTCATGGAGCGGCACGAAGTGACCTCGAGCAGCAAGGTGACAGCCGAGGCAGAGCGGCGGTCAGGGTCCAACTTCGCAAAGTGAGCCGATTCAGGTCCTTTGACCCGATCCAACGAGTGTTGGAGTGGCAGCCAAGACGCGAGCGCGTCGCGAAAAGTGGTCGAAAGAGCAGCAGCAGTTGCGCAGCTTAAATTTCGGTGAAGCGCGCGTGAGTGAAGGAAAGAACACTCAGCTCGCTCGCATGGCCTTTGGGTGGGATCAAGCTGCGCCTCGTCTGCAGAGAGAACTCAGCGCGAAAGAAAGGGTTCGAGCGCGCAACTCCCTTTCTGTTGCTTTGGAAGCTCGACCCTCGTCTTTCTGACGGCGCTCAACCATCTCAATCATTACTGTCACGCTCTCTCCATCCCCATCCCCGCCGCAAACGCTAGGCAACTCTCGGCAACGTCACAGACTGCGCAACGGTTCATCTCCTTCCAGCGTGGCCATCGCGACAGGACCGTCTCTCCTTTTCATCGCGCCCCATACTCTACCTTCGGAGCTAAGACCAGTCCATCAACTCACATACGCATACAGTCGCTACCATGGCGCGCACCACAACCAGGAATGGCTCTTCAGCAGCGGGAAGCCGTGCCACCGCCCAGCCTCAGTCGGCAGATGCATCCAGAGACTTCGACGATTCCGATGGCTCTCTTACCGAGCTCTCCTCAGAGGGCGAGGATAGCGACCAGCAGGAGTCGGAATCAGACGAAGACATGAACGAGGACGACGATGACAACGACGGTGACTTTGGCTCAAGCCGCAAGAAGAAAGCACCGCGCCGTTCCAGTGGGGCCGCCTCCAAGGCAAGATCGGCTAACACCACTCCACGCCCCAGAAAGACAGCAGGCGCGAGCAGAAACGGCGCCAAGAAGACGCCACGCTCTACCTCAAAGAAGTCCGGCCCATCTCGACCCAGAGCCGGTACTGCTGCGGCGACGCCTTCTGCAGCACGATCGCGAACAGCCGCCAGCCGAGACGAGCTTCCCATCAACGAGGACAATGACATTTTCAATGCCGTCAAAGATCCCAACTCGGCTCTGCAGTCCAACGCCGAGGACTGGGTGGTGGCCTTCTCGGATCACCAAGGTCGCGCTCTCGCTGAGCTCGTCAATTTCGTCATCCGTGCCTGCGGCTGCAATGGCAGCGTCGACGAGAATCAGGTCATCGACATTGACAACGTCGTCGACAACCTCGAGGAGCTGCAAGAGGTCTTCAAGAAGCAGCCCATCCCTTCCTACCCCATCGTCTCCAGAAGCAAGACCTTCAAGTCGTTCCGCAAGTCGCTCAACGAGTTCCTTCACCGACTGATCATGAGCGCATACGAGGCCGAAGTCTTGACCTCCGACGGGTTCATGGAGCCCTACCAGGCCTGGGTCTCCGCCATGTCCTCGTCCTCGCTGCGATCATTCCGTCACACCGCCACTATCGTCGCGCTCTGGACCATATCGGCGCTCAACGAGGTCAATGCTCAGGCCACCAAGGACCTCTCCACCGCAACCAAGCAGCGAGACGCCGAGAAGAAAAAGGCACGCACCGACAAAAGCCGACTCAAGGATCTGGAGACCAAAGTGCTCGAATCGCGAAAGCTTAAGAAGCAGCTCGACGAATACATCAACGAGTTCATCAACTCGGTGTTTGTCCATCGTTTCCGCGACTTTGACGCGGGCATCCGATCCGAGTGCGTCGAAGCCCTTGGCTCGTGGATGAAGAAATACCCGACCCAGTACCTGCAGAGCTCCTACTTCCGCTACATCGGCTGGGTTCTTTCGGATGTCGACGCCAATGTGCGCATGGCCGCCGTCCAGGCTATGACCGGTCTCTACACCCGCGACAACTTTGTCAGCTCCATCCGTACCTTCACGGAGCTCTTCAAGGGTCGTCTCGTGCAGATGGCTACGGGCGATGTAGAGCTTGGCGTCCGCATCGCCACCATCAATGTCCTCGTCATGATCGACAAACACGACCTGCTGGAGGACGAGCAGCGTGACCTGCTGGCCACACACATCTTCGACGTCGAACCGCGCATCCGCAACGCCGTCGCCAGCTTCCTCGCCAACATTTTGGACGAGATGGTCAGCGAAGGCGCCAGCGAGCTAGGCTCTCTGTCGGCGGCCTCGAAGAAGAAGGGCAAGCAGGCAGAGGAGCAGCAGCATGAGCAGGCCAAGCTTCGTTTCAAGTGTCTCGCCGAGCTGCTTGTCAAGTACGGCCAACGTCTCGATGCTCAAGACGTTGCTGCAACTACGAGCAATGTTTCGGACGAGCTCGCTGTGGTCATCGACGGCGCCAAAGAAGGCCGAGTCGGGATGGCGGTCGAGGCGCTCTGGGACGCGGTCGACGACTTGCAGCACTGGAAACCCCTTATCGACTTGCTCTTGCTTGATCACTCTGGCAAAGACGCTGCCGGACGCAACAAGAGTGCTGCAGCTGCGGAGAATGCCGCTCCCGCCGTCTACCGTCTCGATACCGATGAGGAAGCCATCTTGGTGGAAGCGTTGGTCGCCATCCTGCGCAAGACATACGCAGGTGCCGAGCTCAATGAGGACCCCGAGGACACCACAAAGGAGGATGTCACGCGTGCCATGATCGCGGCACTGCCCAAGCTCCTCGCCAAGTACCGCACCGATGCACCCCGCATCGCCGACCTCTTGCTTCTCCCGCACGTAATGGATCTCGAGATGTACACCGAGCTGCAAGAGACGACTGCGTTCGAGGCGCTCTGGGACGACGTCTCTACTCAGATTCAGCGCCACGTCGAACCGCTCGTGCTCAAGCATGGCGTCCAGACTCTGCAGAAGCTGGTGGCGACAACGTCTCAGTCTTCCATCAACAAGACAAAGCTTTCAGCGCTTGAGGAGGGTCTCGTGTCGTCCCTCCGAGAGACCGTCAGCGATCGCGATGTCGAGACGGCCGGTTTCAGCGAAGACGAGGTCCATCTCCTCGCAGCTAACATGCTCCGTCTGCACCTCGTCAGCCAGGTGACCAACACCAGCGATGCTCTCGAGGACGACGAGAATGGACAGGCGACGAGCGGCTGGGAGATTGTGCTCGGCATCGCTGGACGGGGACGGCTGGCATACCACGAGGAGGAGAGCTTGGTGCGCGACGCCATTGCCGTGCTGACTCTGCACGTCATGTGGAAGACGCGACAGGTGATCTTGCCTGAAGCTGGCTCGCAGACGGCCTTGGCTGAGGCTCTGCTCGGCAAGCGCAACACGCTGCTCAGCCTGCTGGAAGAATTTGTTGCCAGCACGCACTCGCAAGCGTGTGTCGGCGTTCAGCGCGTTGCCTTTGAAAAGCTTGCCACCATCCACATGCTCTTCGCCGCCATCCCGCAGCAAGCACCCGCGACCGGCGACGATTCTTCCGTGCCTGACGCAGATGTTTCTCAGCTGCGCTCTGGACCTCAGCTGCCAGCTCTGCTGACGCTGAACTGCGAGGCCGACGTGCAGCAGTCGTGCGCCACCTTCGTGCAAGCCGAGATCGAGCGCTACATCGAGAAATCGGGTGTGCTCGAGAAGGAGTCGAAATCCGCGGCCGGCGACGAGTCGGACGAGGAAGAGAACGACGGTGCCGAGGATGACGACAACGAAGACGAGGACGAAGAAGACGATGCCGAGGCTACACCCAAGGCATCGCGCGTTCGTGGCGGCAAGAGCAAGAAGTCGAAGAAATCCTCATCCAAGTCCGCCGCCCAGAACGCCACAGAGGAGCGTCCGAACGAAGCGCAGCTGCAAGCCGAGCACACGTTCTGCTCGATCATCAGCACCTTCGTCTCGGCCATCCGGGTCGGCATCATCGACGCCAAGTACTCCACTGTGGTTCTCACGCACTTTGGCCGGCTGGGCGCGATCTACGACTCGTGCTGCAAAGCGCTCATCGAGGTTCTCAAAGAAGAAGCCATCTTTGGGGGCTACAACCGAGCCGTCATCGTCGAATCGGTCATCTGGGACTCCCTTCGTGAGGCGTTCGAGCACTACCTCGACACGGGCGACTCCACTGTCGAGGCCCGGTTCATCTCGCTCTCTCGTCAACTGGCCAACGCGCTCGTCGTCCGGGGTGCGGGTTTCACTGCGTTGCGCAAGATTGACGCCCGCTGCCTGATCAGCCTTCACAGTCGGGCGAGCGAGCACATTGCTCAAAAAGTAGCAGCCGCCGAGCGAAACGGTGTGAAAAAGGTCAAAGCGCAGATGCCAGCGTTGTACAAGGGGATGGCGAATCTGCTGCTCACCGCCAACCCCACGGACGCGGTCAAGATCAAGAGTGCGATGGATCGGGCGTACCGCGCTGCACAGGTGCAGATCCCGCCTACGAGCAAGGCATGGGATGCACACCGATCGTACGAGAAGCGATTGTTGAAGATCGCCAGTAAGAGCGAGCTGTTCTCGAACGCCTTGACGCCGAAACGCCGAAGGGGGAAGGAGATGGATAGTGGAGGAGAGCTGAGTGAGGATGATGATGGATTGCCTGCCAGGGGAGAGAGGGTGCTGCCTACCCCCACGCGGACCTCCCAGAAGCGCCCAGCGGAGGAGGAGGAGGAGGAGGAAGAGGAGGAAGATGTGAGTATCCGTGCGCCACCTAGTGAAGAGGCCGAGGAGATGGACGTCGAAATGCCTCCCTCCGACGCATCGCTGGAGGACGAGGAGGAGACTGCGCCCGTCGCATCGGTCAAGCGAAGGAAGGTCTAGGTTTCTACCCCGAGATGTATCAGAACTCGGCAAGCAAGTGTTCAAACATTGTTTCAGCGGGACGGGCGTGATTGTGCAGAGCGATCCGACGGGACTGAGAGTAAGGTTCGTGTTCGAAAGTGGGGACGGAGATGAGCGGCCGAGTTGGATGGGGCGAGGACCAATGAGGTGTTGATGAATCTGCCAGTAACCCTTCAGGCGAGGAAGAATTCGTTGATGAGTTAGGCTCGGCAAGGCCACGAAGGTGCGCTGTTATGATACACGTTGCGGATCTTCTCTGTGCGCTTCCGTGATATGCGTAGCGACCAGTGGAAGGGGCAAAGTGTGCATTCCACCAGCGCCACTCTCGCTCGGTCTGGAAGAGTGGCCGAAAGTAGCATGCACCAGTGACTCAGCTTCACCCGACGGAACGTGTTGTCGCGAGCATGAGAGCAGCAAACTTTCTTGGCGTTTTGCCACCACGGACGTAGGCGGCGATGCACCCGGACCTGCACTACGGTCTTCTGGCTGCCCGCCTGCATTGGGGCTTCTCATTGGGTCCAGACGAGGGCGTCTGGAGTAAGAAAAGTTCTGTCATGCAGACGTCGAGTTCGAACTTTCCCACCCCGCCGCAAGCTAGCCTCGATTGACGGCGAGGTTGATCTCACTGTGCAGATCTTTTTTTGTCGACTTTGAGTCCTTGCCTCGGCGGATTCACCGCTTCTCGTTGGAAAAAGCCGCTTGAGCCCATACCAGAGGCGTGATGGACTTGCAGAGTGTACTCGAGTGACGGAATCCCAGGTGGATAGCCGTGGTGGGAGGTGAATTCGGTTGACAGTCGTGCGAAAGGCATCCGGGCGAGAAGGTACGGTGACGTGAGCCGCGCGTGTGCAACAGGGTCCACCGGTCGGAGAAACGCGGCTTACCGTCCGGAAAATGGAATTTTCTCTGCGGCCTTGAGACCCGTTTGCGTCACCTCGCGCGGCTTGGCCCTTGAGCAGACGAGGCGCTGGAGAGACACGCGGGACCGAAGATGGCCGAAAGTCGCCGCAGCCTGACACCGCGTTGAAAACCAAGTTAGAAGCAGATATGGGCGAGGACGTGGAAGTGCATTGCCGACGCCGAACGAGGGTCGGGGCGAATAGTTGGGGTTGTCGTCATCTTGCTGGATCGTCGAAGGCAAGAAGCAGAATAAGACTCGCACCGGAGCAAGCTCGTGACCGTCGTCGAGTCTTTCCGTTGGACCGCCTGGTCGCGTACGGTGAGGCTCTCACGTCCAAAATGTGATGGCGCACCACCACGAGAAAGGGCTGCTCGCACGGTAGAAAAGCGCGGACAAGGGGCTGAAGCAACCCGTAATACCGCAGCCGAGGTCTTGGGTCGTGCCGAGGGAGGCCGGAGAAGCACACCCGCACGGTCGCATCTGCACCGCTTGCGCGTGCAAGAGGCCGCAGCGTCGCGGCTCTCAATCCGTTTTGACTGAAGCGAGGTTGAGAAACTTCTGTAAGGCTCACCTCGCTTGGCGTAAGAGAGGGGGGAATTAAGACTTGCAAAGTTGAAAGACTCTGCTCTATAGCTCTCGGTTCTGGCAAGCCGAGTTGAGCTCTAAAGCAACGACGCCATGATACTCTATCCGAGCTGTTTCGAGGGGAAGGTATGCGAGAAAGACGTGTGTGCGCGCGGAAAGCGGTTCCCGCTCGGATAACAAGAGAAGCTGTCTATCGAGGGTCTATCGCCGCGGTCCCACCGGCGTTGTTGCTGGTGAAACAGACGCCGAGCCAGTTGCACAACGAACAAAAGAAGGGTGAGCATGACGGCAGGCTCCCACGCTTCTTGCTGTATCGTTACGCAGTCCTCTTCTTTTCCGACACGCACACACGCGCGCACGCTATCCCGTTCATGGTTGATGGCTCCCATGCTGTCGCCTGTGCATGCTCCCGTGCCCGTCTTAATTGTTCAACCGACGCTCTCTTTCTCTTATCACAATTTAGAATTTGCTTGCAAGTAGTGAGCCGGTGTGGGCGTCCGTGCTCGTTGAGTCCAATTGAAAATTCATATTTTGGCCCGCAAACTTCAACCTTGACTGGTCAAGTGCTGCTTTGGCCCCTCGTAATTTCCATTTGCCACCTGACAGATTTGACACTGTTCCAGGACCCTGAAGACCCTTTGCTGTACCAGGGCGGGCGCATTTTCGCCACACGGTCAGCTGTTCCGCCCCGGCTTTCTAGGCAGAACAGCAGTGGCCCGTGAGAAATCCCTTTTCCTGGCAAGTCGTCGCGCTAGGCGGCTCAAGTGCCGCGAACCGCAGCCGTGCCCTTTATTCTTCTCCTCTCTTCGTCTGCAGCAGCAGCAAACACAGCAGAAGCTCGGTCTCTGAGCCGCTTCACTCGCAACTGATATTATCAAACTCGCTCTGAACTTCCCTTTCCCTCCTCACCACCAACATCCCCTCTTGATTGACGTCCATTCACGTTTCACATCATCACCATCTCTCACTTGCAGTGTCGACCATTCTCGACCACTCTGCATCACTGCGCCTCATCTCGACATCCACTACTCGCTCGCTATCATCTCACTCGACATTGATATCCAATCTGCACCAGACTTGCTTTCGTAGAATCACGTCATTGCACCAAGCTCGCGACGCTTCATCTCCCACATAATCGACACTCTTCTTTCAATAGTGTCAGAGACTCTCTCTCTCGCTCTCCTCGCGATCCTGTCGCACTAAATCACCTTCGGATCAGCTGCCTCCATTCAGGCCAATATTTTCTCATCTGGCTCCTCTCGCCTTCTTCGAGTCTCTCTTGCACTATTCTGCACTCACAGCCCTCGTCTCGGTCTCTCTTTGACATTCGACGAACCCACTACTTAGCAGCACGCCAAATGTCCAACATCACCCCTGCCATGTCCAACTGGGTCGACGTCAACTCCTTCGACGCTGACACCGAAAAGATGATGAACTCTTTCTTCGCCGACGCCTCCGCTGCCAACATGTCCAACATCAGCAACAACGACTCTGGCGACCTCGGTTCTGGAGCTTTTGCCTCCGCCTGGCCTGGCCCCGTCGCTCGTACCAACAGCGACAGTGCTCCCATCTTTGGCATCTCGCCTTCGCTGCCTCTCGGCGTTTCGCCTGGTCTGGCTAGCCAGTACCAGATGGACTCCTCCAAGTCCAGTAACAACGCCTGGTCGCTCCCTTCCGACTTTACCGCTACGCTTCCATCTGGACCTCCGAGTCTCAACGGCATGTACTCCATGCTGTCGGACAGCATGCCTCCCAGTCTCTCCAACGCTAGCACCTTCACGCCCTCGGATGCGCAGAGCCTCCAGAGCGACATGATGCACCCGCTCGGCACCATTCCTTCCAATAACATTCCCGTCGACGACATGATGAACTTCAACGAGATTGCCAAGGACGCTTCCGGTTCCACACCCCAGCTCAGCCCTTCTAGCTTTGCGTCGCCGCCCTCGCCTTTTGTCGCCAACAGCTCGTTGACTGGCTACCACAGCAACATCGCTTCGGACCACGCGGCCCACCTTGCCGATCTTGTCAAGTCGAGCAACATCATCAATGCTGGTCATCCCGGTCCACGCTCGCTCGCCTCTAGCCTTAGTCGATCGGTCCTCAACGCTGACTCGATCGGTCGCCCTGATGCCTTGGTCAACCACGCCTCTTCTCACAACGAGCGTCTCACCATCCAGCAGCGACGTCGCATGAGCCACATGGTCAAGTCCAACAGCAATGCTGGTCCCGCCGAAGCTCAGGTCGAGCAAGCACGCTCGCCCGTCAAAGGGCGTCGCCGTCAGAACTCGGCCCCGGATCCCGTCTTGCCCCACATTGGTTCGTCTCCCGAGATGCCCTGGACGCCCCCTCCCAAGCAGCGTCGACCCCACCGCGACTTTGCCAGCTTCGCACAGCCGGATGCATCAACCTCGCATGTCGCTGCCGTGCCCACGTCCGAGGACGATGTTGACTCTTGGATGGATGCCGTCGTGGCCAACTCGCACGACCTCGTGTTTGTGCTTTCGCTCAAGGGCACCGTGTTGTACATGTCGCCATCCGTTCAGCGTATCCTCGGGTTCCACCCGGAAGAGATCGTCGGCCGTCCTCTAGTCGACTTTAGCCATCCCGCCGATATTGGCCCCTTCTCGCGCGAGCTCAAGGAGGCCATCACGTTGCCCTCCGCCGACGGCGAGGGTCCCGACGCTCACAATGCTACGGCTGTCAAGGCGCACCGTCGAGTCGACCTCATCATGCGCATGGCGTGCAAGAACGGCACCTTCAGCCTCATCGAGACCACGGGTCGTGTATCGGTCGACCCACCCAAGCACCGCAAGGTGGTCGTCTGCTCTGGTCGACCTCACCCCGTGCCCATGCTGCCCTGGAACGATGTCCGCCAGGATCTGCTCAACGTCGAGCTGTCTGCCTGGCTCAAGATCTCGCACAACGGCATCTTCCTCGGCGCCACTGGACCCATCCAGCAGATCCTCGGCATCGAGAACATCAACCTGCTTGGTCGTCATGTGCGCGACTTGCCCATGGTGACGAGCTCGTCCGACCTGCTGGACGCGCTCCGTAGTGGTCGCTGCATCTCTGTGCAGGACCACTACGAGGACCCCACCTCGCAGCACAAGGCGCCTGTCAAGCTGACCGTCTACCCCTGGACGTCGAACGGCCGATCCAACTCGGTCTCGTTTGTCCATGTGCAGCAACAGCCAGCTGAAGCCGCCGCCGCCCCCACCGCCGCCACAAGCGTCTCGATGCAGCAGCAAGACTCGGTGTCGTCGTCATCCGCACCTTCGCCTCGAGTGCCTGCCAAGCGTAAGGCCTCGGACCGCGAGGCGCAGTCGGCGCAGCAGTACCAGGACCACCAACCGCAGACCAGCAGCGGCTCGCTCAGTGGTTCGGCGTTCCAGGCTAACGGCACCTCGGTGCCCGTCATGACGGCCGGCGATGCGGCCAACACGGTCTTCTCCGAGCTGACCGGCTTCCACAGCGGCTCGTGGCTCATCGAGATGCAGAAGCTGCACAATGCCAACCGCAAGCTGCGCCACGAGCTCAGCGCGCTCAGGAAGAGGTCCAGCCACAGCTCCTCCCCTATCGCCGCCGCCGCCTGCTCTTAAAATTTTTTGCTCCTCATACCCGATGGACGACTCTTTTCATGTCTTTGTTTCCCGCCAGGTCAGGCGGCTGTACACTATCCTCGCTTTCGTTTCTGTATTCTAGGTTACTCTGGTCGCGAACGTGCGCAATCTTTTCTCGCTCTTGTCTGTTTGCTCATTGTGCGCAGTTATACAGAATGAGTGTTTCTGAGCACTTTGTGTTGCTGATCGATCCTTGTCGGCATCAGAGGCCGTCATCCCAGACGCCTCTCTCACTGCGCCCCTCTGCCTCCTGTGCGCGGAGCACGCTCAATCTCGACCGATAATCATCGTGATTCACATACGCCCCGCACAACCTGCGATTGCCGACAAACGCACTTCGGCCATGCAGCACGCGGTGGTTGTCAAAGATCATCGCAGTCCCCGGTTTGAGTTGGACCCAATACTCGCCTTCGGGGTTGGTGAGGATCTCGTGCCATTTGCGCAAAGCGTCGTAGAACGGTTCCACCTCGTCGTCAGAGACGCGGAGGACGGAGCGATCGTCATTGTTGTACCTCACCATGGTGAGTTCTCCCGTTGTGGGGTCGTGATCCAGGATGGGGTAGCCGGAGTCTAGGAGGGGACGGATCATGGTGTGTGGATCGCCGGCCGAGTGCGTACGGATGCGAACGGTGGACAGAGTTTGATAGGCAGAGGGATGGACGTCTTTGAGCACGGCAGCGGCGAGGAAGCCGTCGATGAGGAGGGATGAGCCGCCACTGGGTCCCTTTGTGGCGGAAGAGGAGGCCGTTTTGGAGGCGGTATGGCTGAGCAGGTGGAAGAGCTGCAGACCAGCAGGGTCGGTGAAGTAGGTCGTATCTGTGTGGGCTTGCAGTGCGAGGTCTGTGTAGGCTGTATCCCCGTGCGCTAGGTCGGAAGTGAAGTCCCAAAACCCGCCGTAGTGGGTTTCTCGGATGAAGGCGATCCTCCTCACCAACGCCTCTGTGTCCGTGGGAGTCGGTGGGACGCCAGAGACAAACGCAAAGCCGTACTGAGCGACCTTGGTGAGCCACCGCAAGACTCCTTCGTCGCTGCCCATCACGTCGTCATATTTGACCGTCGGTGGAGAGGAGCCGATGCCTTTGCCCCACAACACCTTGTCCAGCGTCTTACCCGTCTCCTCGGCAGGACTGAGGACGGGCGCGTACGAGTTGCGCATCAGCCAGCGCCATGGGTAAACACTTGCGTGAAACTCCCCCTCCCCCACCCCCTCACCTCGCTCCGATGGGAGCAGCGGCCAGTGTACCAGTAGCCCTTCGGTCGTGGACTCCGTATGCAACGGTTCGGACTCGGGATTGACCTCAAAGGTGTTTAGCAGGCGTTGCTTTGTGGTTGGGTGGTAGCATGAGGGGCAACGACAGTGATCGCGCAGCCAGAGGGTATGGAACTTGGACGTGATGCCCGAAGCCCAGGTGATGTAAACCGAACGGGACTTTGTGTCCGTGGACACGCCGGGGAGAGTTGGGCCACCATCCGTGTACGAGGTCGAGCCGGTGCTGGTGGAAGAGGTCGGGGTCGCAGCTTCGGCGGATGGTGGGGTGGTGGCTTGGACGCTTAGCCGCGAGCGCGTGTGGAAGGTGCGAGGACGGGCCCCGAATGAGACGGGCTGAGGGAGACAATGTGATGTGACGGCGAGGGATCGAAGCTGTGTCGGACGAGCCGCACCGGCGCGAGGGGCCAGCCTCGGGAGCTGCCGAAACATGGTGCGTGCGTGGGTAATTGCTGACGGTCTCTAGGATTGTAGCGGGTTCCGCGAATCGTCTTTTGGTGATACTATGAGAGTCTAGGGTGATGCAGCTGTAAAAAACGAATGTGCAGATGATGGTGTTGAGATGACAAGCGCTGGTCCAAATTGAGGGTTCTGATCTCCGCCTTCTCGGCAAAGCCGCGTGCATCGAAATGGGACGCTTTCATGGAGAAATCACAGCTGCCGGCGCTCAGAGCGCTCAGACACTCCACTTCTGCTTTTACGGAATCACATTGAGGTCTCACGCAGTTCTCCGTCCATGGTCCATCCCCTCCTCGAGCTCGGGTCATAATTAGCAACATCACAGGCAGCGAAGGTGACGAGTGACAGCGTGATCTCATTGCTCGAGCTGTTGCAAGTTGGCTAGCAAGACTTTTTTCTGTTCTGCACTTGCCAGGAGTCGAAGTCAGTGCGAGATTCCCCAACGAAGCTGGGTCTTCTGTAGATCGACTTACTTTGAACGTCCTCCAATGCGGTCTTTGCATCGAGATTGGGGAACATGGCCGTCTGACCATGGGAATGTGCTATCAAGGGCGTCTCGAGCGGTGTCGAGATGGCATTGTAGACTTGCTGTTCGGCGCAACAGTCAATTACGCATTAGTCAAGTGGCAGCTGCGAGAAAGAGCGTTCGACTGTAAGACCTACCGCATTGGGCTTCAGGGATCTCAGCTCAAACTCGAGCACGTTGAGCGTCTGAAGCTGCTTCTGCAACTCATCTCGCTGGCTGCTGATGTCGGTCATGTCGGTGATGTGGCAGAATTGGGAGTGTGGTGGGGCTGTGCAAAGGTGGGAGCGATTTTCTGGCTCTGAGAACGCGTTGCTCTGCAGGAAGCGGCAGTTCCTTCGACGAGAGGTTCCACGCCTGACACCTCGGTGATGGAGAGGGCTCCTTGAAGGGCATCAATGTTCTCTCGGACTTGATGGATGCCAGTCGTCTCCGTCGGCTGCATTCGATGGCTTCAAAAGTGGCTAGACGGGACAAGCGCTTCATTCGATCGTGAGGGTGACAAGGCAAAGCAACAAGGGTATATAGGGAGGGTATGGTCTTGCGCGCCGGCAAGATGATTGAGTCCATCGACGAGGGTCCATGTTTCGTCGAGGAGAGAGCACTGAAGGCCACGATGCCATGTTGACCTCTTCCGGTCAGTATGTGGTGGTCGTTCGAGCCGATGCAATGTCCTTGAACTGTCACATGATGACGCACTTCTTGCGATCTTTCGACTTGCTTCCGAAGCTACTCCCGCTTCCGGACACCTGCTCCTCCTTTCCGCTGCCAAACCCAAAGCCATGCGATAATGACCCTTGCCGTTTCCCTCTCCCATTTGCTGATCCGCCATTGATCGCCTCGAACGCCCTGATCTGCCGCACCACATCTGCAAAGATCTCGTCCACATTCACCCTCTTTCTAGCACTCGCTTCATAATAGGGCACATTGCCCCAAGCCTTGCTCAGGCTCGTCCCAACCTCCCTCGGCACCTGCCGATCCGCCTTGAGATCCGACTTATTGCCCACCAACACGAGTGGTATCGTGGTCGTGTCCTTGATCCGTACGATTGCCTCTCGAAGCGGACCGAGCTCGTTGACACTGGCTAAGGAGGTGAGCGAAAAGGCGAGAATGAAGCCTTGTCCCGACTTGATGTAGAGTTCTTTGAGCGCGAGAAATTGTTCTGTGCCGGCAGTGTCGAGGATCTCGACCATGCATTGTTGCGCGTCGATCACAAGGAGCTTGCGATAGGTGTCTTCTATGGTGGGGTCGTAGGTGCTGACAAATACATTGCGCACGAACTGGACGGTGAGGGCGGATTTGCCGACGCCACCGCCTAGTAGAGCATCGAGCAGGAATGAGAGATAAAGGGTCAGCGTCGACTTGAGATGCTTCGTGTGGACGATCATCAGCAACTTACCTCCCATAATGACAACGCGCACCTCCTTCATCTTGATTGCAGAGCTGTCTGGGCCGATCGATGCTCTTGAGTTGTGCGTCGTCCAAACGGATCCGTTCGAAAGCTGGCGGGTGCGGCTCCTCCTATCCAGCTACGAGTCTGAGCGAATGAGTGCGGGATGGTCCGTGAAGCTGCCGTGCTGGTTGCTGACGGATCAGCTCATAACCGGCCGCCGTCCTTATACGCGGGCGAGTGGCGGACCACGATCGATGAGGAGGGAAGAGATGCTTGCACCGTGCGCGAGAGTCACCCGGCTGGCAGTTCTGATCGAAGGTCAGCGTCTTTTCGCGAATTGACTGAACAGCAGTGATGCCAGCCTTGCTGCGATGCCTTAGCGTGATGGTGGTCGAGAAAGAAGCGCCGTCGGCCATGTGCGTGCGACCACCTTAGGTCTGCCAAGCAAGCACACCGGTCACTTGAGGACAAAGCAAACGTGAAGGCGAACAAAGAAGCTTTTTGGCTCCCACGCCTGTTCGGCTAAGCCAGCAAGCGAGCCGCGGAATCGAAAAAAGGTCGGAAGGGTCGGCGGCGGCGTGCGACGTGCGGCGTGCGTGTTTGCCTGCGTGTGACGCTGTCAAGAAAATATTCAGGAACAGCGACGCCTTGGTGAAACAGATTGAAAGAAGAGGGCGGCAATGCTGCAGCTCTGTTCATGCTCGACTTGATCGCCTGTTCCAAGGTGCTATCTTTGTACGAGCTGATCTGACAATGCTGACAGCGCAGACTGCTGCTTGGCGCCCCGGTTGCGAGCTCAGGCCAACGAGGATCCACGATGAAAGGGAAAGCACGGTCGGTACCGTATTCACGCCTAAATTCCGTCGCGGCATCGGTCCGAACGTGCAGCGGTGGCCGTCGGGTCCTCGGCGAGCGGCCTATGCCGAGATGAAGACAGGTGGGAGCCTACAACAGCGCCACGCACGGATAGGCTTTAGAGCGTTGAAGCGTTGACAGGGCGGGAGAGGGTCGGCTTTTGAATATACCGAAGCAGCAGCTTGAGAGGCCCTTGTGCCTGCAGCCAGTGTCGATTTGCAACGCCTTGTCCGGACGCCTCGTTTCGTCGAAGGAGACAGTGGCTATCGTGGATTACGCAAAGCCGAAAGCATCAGATGTCCCGAGTAAGGGGCGCTAAGCTGATCGCTCTGAGTGATACTTCCAGCAGGCCAGCGCTGAGGTTGGACTCATCGGGCTCCACTCTGAGTCACCCGATCCAGCCACTTCCTGACGCGATTGCATGCCTTTAATCCTTTCACGCCGAGACAACGAGACGGCGCGGATCCGACATTTGACAATGAGCAAAGCAAACATGCTTAGCATTGTCCCTGCTTCAAGCTGCTTCTCGCCTGATGGTCATGCTGCAGATGCTGTCACTGCTCGCTTCATCCTTGCATTTTCAGTGCCGGAATTCATCGAGAATTCTTTCCATTTTGTTTTTCTCTCGAAACAGAACCCTGAAAAGGAAGAGGATCGGCTAGGCAGGGTAAACGAGTTTTTAGGCTCTTTTTTTTGCAGGCCCTGCTCCGTGAGAGGCCAAAAGGGAAAAAATATGCCATGTCTCAGGGAGCTGCGGGTGAAAGGGTGTTGTGCGTGTGTGTGTGGTGCCACGCGCCGGCTGGCAGGTGTGCCGTGCAACCGCCGCTCGGAAATGGCGCCTCGCTTTCCAAGATGGTGGTGACTTGAGACCTCCATCCATCCACTCACTTCAACCGAAGCTTCCTTACCCTCCGCTACCACCACGATCTGACCGCTTCGTTCAGAGCGGTTGTCAACGTCATTGGTGTACCCTAGACGACACCCAAACACGCGACCGACGTGAGCGTCTCGGGCAAAGTCAGCTGCACCTTTTTCGAGCCGACTCTTCGGAAACACCGACCTGCCGCCTCCGTTCACATCGTACCACCCTCTTTCGTCGGATCAGATGCGATATTTCGATACGTACCTACGTCATCTGTGATCCTTAGACCGACATCTGCCCTGTCACGTCGCCCAAGATGATGAACTCTTTCAAGAAGCGGCTGCAGAAGAAGGCGGCGGCCACTGCACAGCCCAGATCCCCAAAGTCGCCTCCGACAGACTACTCATCCTTCACATCCAAGTCCGACCTGCCCCCTCGTGCTGGCATCTTCATCGCCTCGGCGCCGTCCCTTCCTCGGTCGTCGCTCAAGGCTCAGCAAAAGGCAGCAGCGGCTTCGACCTCATCACCAAAAGCAAAAGGAAAAGGCAAAGCGAAAGCGGGGCCATCATCACCACCCTTGCCGTCGTCTCCTCCGCAGCAGAAGAAGCAGAGCTTGGATCACGTATTGCCCTCCTCCACCGACTTTCGACAGTCGCTCATCATGCCTCACCTCTCCCGCAGATTCACCCTCCTTCGCGCTCCCGATGGCTCCCTCGTTTCTCCGGACGCCATGCGCGCTCATCTACGCGCCCAGCGTGCACGTGCAAGGGCGACCAATCTTGCACAAGGCCCATCGAGCCAGGTTCACTTTCTCACTGAGGACGAGGAGAACGAAATCATTGAGCAACTCAAAGCACAAGCACGCCAAGAGGGTCGGGATTTCGATAACGAGCGCCGCGCTGCAACCAATGGCGACGGCGTCGACTCGTGGCGCAGCGGCTACAACACCGGCACCGACGGCTTTGGTCTGTGGGGCACCTCGTCAAGCAACAACGCCAACAAGCTCTCCACGCTCGCCGAATCGCTAGGTGAATTCTCCGCCATCCCCGACTACCCAGCCGGTGCAGCTGATGCCTCGTCGCCCATGTCCAAAACCGGCAACAGCTCCTTCACTGGTAGGAGCGCAGAGCGCGACCACGCCTACATTCGCAGTGTCCAGCGAGAGCGCAATCACTCCAAGTCAGATGAGCCGCTGAATTCGCTCACTTCAGAGTCCGATTCACCTTCGTCTCGAAACACCACCCTGGCAACTTCTGCCGACGACTCACGCCACCACTCGCACGCTACTACCGAGTCGGCTGCGACGGACGTCCAGGACAACAGACTGGGCGACGGACCAAGCTCAAAGGGCTTGCTGAATGTGCCTGGCCTCGACCCGTCTTCGCGCCCGCGTACCTCGCAAGACTCGAACCTGCTTACAACGCTCTCTCCTGAAGCATTCAAACGCGTCAGCACTGCTCTCGACGAAGTCTTCGGCCTCATCGCCTTGGAACGAGGACCCTCATTCAGTGTCCCCGCCAGATCAACAGCACCTTCCCACCACGCTCCACAGAGATCCTCGATGGAAAGCGATGTCATCTCCTTCACCTCAGCTCTGTCCCACGTGCGGGCGCTTGATTCCCGACAACCCAGCTCCGGAACCGTCAGCTCCTCGGACGTCAGCTCGGGAACAGTCCGCACAAGGACTGCCAGCTCCGGGCACGTCAGCTCCAGCACTGTCAGCTCAAATCAGCACGATACCGCGTCTCGCTACCACGATGACGATGACACGGCAGACCACACGGTGACTACGCAGCCCACTCTTGACGCGGTTCACATCGAACAAGGTCATCTTGCTCTGCATTCTCCGCTCCCAGGTCCCATCCCGGGCGCGCTGCCGGACGATTTCTCTAACTTCACCCTGAACGAGGCACACGCGGGCACGGAAGCCCGGTCCCTCGCCCCCTCGAACAGCTTCCAGACCGTCACGGACTCTAGTCTCGACACAACTCCTCGAATCGGCTCGTCGCTTCAGTTGCAGCCTGACGACAATCAACATCGCTCCGTCTCGGGCCAGTCGTTCGCGGGTTCCATGCTTGCCCTGCCTTCGGACCGGACGTCAACGGTCACAGCACGAGACGCGCAGCCCCAGGCATCGCGCGTTGTCTCCACGGCGTCCACTATCAACGGTCCTCAATCAGACCGCCAGGAGGCAGATGCTGTCGCTCCGGCAGCCGCGATCGCACAAGCACCGGAGCGGCCGCCTGTTGGCGCCATGCTTCCCCCTCCTATGCCCACGGGCCGTCAGAGTCAGGTTGCGCATCCCGATCGAACACCAGAGATGACATCCAGCGCCTTCTTTGCGAGTCCAGCCCAATCGTCCTTGTCACGAGACGGTTCCGTCGTCAGCGGCGGCAATTCGGTCAGATCCAGTTTGACAGGTTCATCTGCACTCTATCAGGGCTCACACAGTCGCAAACCGTCAGCTGACAGGCTGGCCTTTGGCAGAGCCATGGCACCTCAACCTCCCCTGCGCGATCAGCCTTCGCTTTCCAGCGTACGACGCAACTACCGACATCACAATCGGTCCAACACCGGCTCGTCCGAGGGGAGCATGTTCGCAGGCCTTGCTTCGCGCAGGTCATCGGGTGCCATGAGTCCCCCACCTTTGCTGAGCCGCACCGCTCGATCTCCCAACTACTTTCCGCCGCCTTCGTCCGTTGCGTTCATGCACGACTACGCGTCAGGATTCAAGCCGCCCTCCGCCATCTCACCTGCTGCTACGGCTGCATTGCAATCCATGGCGGGTCAAGCCAGTGCCAACGCACAACCGACACCGAGCTCCGTCCTGGATGCCTCGAATGCGCTGCGAAGCGCTCAGAACGTGCGCAACTCGACCTCGACCGTCCCGAGCATCGCTTCGCCTCACGTGCCGAGTCTAGCTGCATTTGCATCAGGCAGTGATCGTGCGGCGGCAACCAGCTCTCCGGAGACTGGCACCACCAGTACCAGCCTTCACCAGCGCAATGCTTCTCTCAACAGCACAAAGCGGCAATCTCAAACGCACTCGGCCCGCGTTTCGACCGCCAGAGACAGCTTGCTGCCGACGTTGTCGGCTCCTCCGAGACCTGCACCAGTACCCGAGCTGCAAGTATCGACTAACGGGAGCGGATCGATGCAGGCTTCCTCCGCGGACCCCGAGCAAGCTGAGGGATGGCGAGCCATGTATGGGAGTAAAGGAGTCGACACTGCTAGCATCAACGCCTCCGGCGAAGACGTCTTGGTCGACTCAAATGACGACGAAGATCTGTGGGCAAAGATGGCCTCGGCATCGGATCCGCAGAAGGCTGAGCGCCCAGTGTCCAACTTCCCACCCGGCATCGCTGAGGAACGTCTAGCGGGAACTGGCATCACTTTTGACCAGATGGCCAACTTCCAGGATCGCCTCATTCAAACAGCCACCAACGGAGCAGAGGCGGTCCCTCCTCTGCCTGTGCCGCGCATCCAAGCTGACAGCGTTGTTCTTGACCATCAGCAGCAAAAGTTCGCTGACGCCAAGTCCAAAGGTCTCGCGTCGCCCAATCTGGTCTTCGATTCTGAGCCAAATTGGTCGACACCAGCAGCCAGCACTCCAACGAGCAAAGCCCGTGGTCTGTTCCCCAGTGGGAATGAGCGCCTCATCAACACGGATCGTAACGCGCCGACGCGCGGCAGCCTAGCGACCTCGGTGGGTCAGGATTCACCCATCTCTCCTCGAGCGGTCATGTACGACGTTACCACGAGCCACCGTCCTACTTCGCCCGTGCTGCACAGTCGCACCGGATCGCTCAGCGGTCTGCCCAGCCTTCTTGAGCTCAATGGGCATCGGGATCGTGAGTCATTCTCCCTGTCGCAGGCGGTCGAACAGGCATCTCGTCTGCCTTCTCAGACCGTGTTTGAGTCCCCACCCATCCCGGAAGAGCCCAGCTCGACGCATGATTCGCAGTACGCTGTTGCTACCAATGCTGTACAGGACCACCCGTTCAATGTCGGTTACACGAGTCCTCGCCTCCCGCTTGCGGACTTGTACCAAGGCAACAGCTTCAGCCCGGCGGCCGTGGGCGACTCGCCTCGACATCAAGTGCAGACGACGCTTCCAGAGGATGTGTGGGATCGCTACGGTCCTCAGCAGGGAGATATGACGCCGGATCTTTTCGACACCAGCATGAGCCCCAATTCGAGCTACATGGGCGCGGACCCTTCTCGCCTGTTGGACGATGTCGCCGCGCAGACCAGTGCTGCTACTCGAGCCCTGAAGGGGACGGACGATGGCGTCACCCCGACACCGCCCTTCCGAACAAAGAGTATCTTGCGCAAAAAGTCATTCAAGAAAGTCAGCAAGCAGATCTCGTCGCCGCAACTCATCTCGACGACGCAGAAATTGGATCACGCTACCCTTATCTCGCCGGTGCTCGAGAAACCGACCGCTCCTACCAAGTCGCCCAGCAGCGCGCGAAGTCACGTCAAAGCCAGTCCATCACGCGGCTCGCAGATGGGGAGCATCGGCAAGAGCAGCAACTACTTCCATCGCCGCAGGTCGAGCTCGTTCGGCCACGAGGCCACGCCCGACAACAGCTTTGGACTCGGCAACGACGGCTTTGGCGATGCATTGGCTTCTCAAGGACAAGGCAGTAGTGATACGGGCCCCGGCGTCCATCCGAACCACCCGTACATGAATGGCGGAGCCAACAGTGGAAGCCTTTCGCGCATCTTTTCCAAGATCAACCGCCGCAAGAACGAGCAGGCCTATGGCGGAGCCACGATCGAGCCATTCCCACCTGAGCTCAGCGCAGCAGCTCGGTCCTCGGCACTCTTCTCGCAGCAGCCGCCGGTGCGACCACCACAGGCGCCCGTCACACCAGAGCTGCCGCCGCTGCCACCTGTCATCGAACGCTCCACGCCCTGGACATTGCCGCCACGCATGCCATCCTCATCCTCGTCGACCGGCCACGCAAGCAGCTTGCGCTCGCCCATCTCACCCACCTCGCCCGTCTACACGCTGCCCATCGACTCGACGTTGATGCCGCGCAGCAAGAGCAAGAAGAAGCGCACGCCGATCGTGCTCAAGCGCGATTCCGAGGTAATTCTTCCGGGCGATCCGGGCTACATCCCGACTGCCATCATCGGCCGGTCGCCCGAGCAGCGTGCTCTTGAGCTGGCCGAGGAGCAGAGCGGCGATTCGGACATGTTGCGAGCGGTGCAGGGAGCAGTCAGCCCGACGTACTCGCACGCCAATGTTGGTGGCAGAACACAATTGCAAGAGCAGTCGACGGACACGACACTCTCGAGGTCGTCGGAGCGCATGGACTATAGCGAGAATAGCAACCCGGACATCCTGGCTCCCCTGGCTGCCCTTAATATCGGTGACGCTAACGAGACCAAGACGCCGAGGCCAGCTTCACCGCTCTCACTCGCAGTGTCGCCGCTCAAGGTCGCGAGCGCAAAGGAGACCGTCGATGAGGCGCTCGCGCGCACAATGCAGTCTTCTGTCACGCCGCAGCAAACCCAGCTCGATGCTGAAGTCGAGGCAGCAACGCAGCAGCCTCGCACCCAAAGCCGACCCACCGACCCACGCAAATCGTTGCGGGACACCATCGTGCGACGAACCATCATCATCCCGTCCGGCAGCATCGACTTTGGCGACTACGACCGACGATCGCTCCATTTTTCCAGTCGCAAGTCGCGCCGCTTCGCCACGTCTGTTGACGAGCCCGTGCCTACGAGCGCCAATGCCACCCAAAGTTTCGACGTCGATTCGCCGGCCAAAGTGGTCCCCGCTGGGCTGCCAGAGCCAGACCTGCCCGCGGTAGGGCTATCGACGTTCAACTCGGCGGCGACGCTGACAGCGGACGGCTCGCTTTCCAACCGCGCTTCCGGCTTGGGAGGCAGCGACTACGCGGGCAGTCTGTACGACATGTACATCTCCGGGACACCGGACGAGAGTGGCGAGCCCGAGAGCCCCGGCTCGGACGACGCACAGTCTCTCCCGCGCCGGTCGCGCGTACCTCCACCGGCTCGACACATCGAAGTCACCGAGCGCGCCGACGGCAGCGTTGTCTGGCAGGTGATTGCGGGCCTGGCGGATCGCAATAGTGTCGATTCCGTGGTCATGCGCCACAGTCAGGAATGGAGTGAGGCGTCTGGGTCTGCGAAGTTGGGCAGTTTTGAGCGCGAGCAGGAGGCATGGGCGCCGTTCTCCAGCAGGACAGCCGCGGACGAAGACGAGAGAAGCTTCTTCACCCGGCCTCGCGCTGCGCCCAAGGCGGTCGCGGCAGGAATGGGCGAGGACACGTTCGACATGGCCACGCCGCACAAGCAGGGGCTCCGCAACGCCGTCACTGATGCTGAGCCTTCGCCAACGCGCATCATGTATCACAACGATGCGCAGCTCGCTTCGCTCCTCGACGTTCTAGCCCAAGGGAAGGATTCGGCCAAGTTCGAGTTCCATCTCGGCCCCCAACAGGTCAGGTCGCCTGGGCTCAACCGCGGCTCGCCCAGCACCTTCAGCGGCGGCGCAGACAGCTGGCAAGGCACCCCGATCGTGGACGCCAACGACATCGAGTCGCACCGCAGCAGGGTCGAGGCTGAGATCTACACCTTGTTGAACAGGCACGCGTTGGACGACATTCAGGCCTAGGCGCAGTCGACGTCCCCGATAAGATACAGGCTAGACGGCCTGACGAGGTGTTCAAGTAGATGGATTATGGATGCTGTATTTTTACTATCAACTTTGACGAGGAAAACCTTGTGCGCGAGTTACGCAGCTTCCTCTGTGTTGTGGAAATGATGAGCCGCAACCATGCCGAGAAGCCAGATGAATTGGTCCTGGTCCAAGATCTGCTGCGGCTCCTGTTGCGACTGCGGCGCGTTTAGGCGGCGAGCGTTAGACAAGTGCTCGACACTCGACGTAGCAGAAGCTCGAAATCTCAGAATATGGTTAGGCTTGTCCGATCTTGGCCGAAGCTATTACAGCATCGAATATCGAGATTGAGCTCGAGTCTCCGCATCTTGACAAATCGGGACGCGCTGCTCCGTGTGATGTCGATCTCTTTGTTGACTCGTGACTGGGCGCCAGCGCCCTTCTTGTTCTGGTTTGTTCCTTTGCTGCGGGCTGCAGCGGCTGCCGTTTGCGGCTTTCTCATGCGCAGGAGTGTCTTTTTCGATTTTGGAATTGCAGCCAGCCCAGATTGAAAGGAAAGGAAGGATAAAGCTCGGTTGTGGCTTGGATGTTTGCTCAGCCCCGCTTGGCCCCCCGCCTGCCGCCGCCCCAATTCACCCCACCAAAAAGACTGGCATGGCAATGCATTCCTCTCTCTCTCTCTCCTTGCTGCGGATGCAGCGCAGCAGCCGCGCAGCCCCCCTTTTCTGCGCAGGCGCGTGTGTGCTCCTTAGCGCGAACAAGTCAGAGCGCTAAACCAGGACAAAGTGGCGCCTGTACCTGTGTCTGTGCCTGTCGGTGCCTGGCTCTCGGATTCAAGCGAAGATGAAGGAGCCTGGGCGGGTATGTGTGTTTGTACGGGTATTCGCGTGAAATATCGTATGAGTGAAGTCATGCAATGAGAAGGAGAGAGCCAGAAAGGCGGATGGATGTGACAGGACGGCGAATCACGCGAATTCCAACTCCACTCAGAGCTGGCTTTCCAGAGAGAGCGTGCGTGAGCCTGAGTGAGCGAGCGAGACAAGGAGAGACGCCTTTCACCGATATCGCCTTTCTGCTTGCTCACTCAGGGTCGCACTTGACACATTGCATCCACCTACAACCTTGCCTGCGCTCATCCTCCAAACCATCTCTCTGCGTCCCCTACCAATCCGCTCACTCGTCGACAGCACTATCGGCGTCTGGTCACGACCATCACATCGCCGACTCATCCTGTCTCCGCGTTTCGCACACGCAGACGCGCACTCGCAATTTCGGACGCTTCTTCTGGCATCCATCGCTCTCGCCTTCCTTCTGGAGCTCATTCCTAGAGTCATCCGACCTTCATCTGCAAGGCGCTGCAGTGTTGCGATCATTTCGGCATCGTCTTGCAACAACTCGCTTTTGCCGGCGCGTCCCACCTACTCTCCGTTGTCACACGGAGAGAGCCAAGACCGCAATCTTGCTCAATCTCAAGGTTTGCCTCGAGATCAGACAATCTTCACCAGCCCACTTGGCACCCTTCCACTCGCGTCCTTGCCCTTCTCGCTGAGCCCGTCCATTCGCTCCACCGCCGTGGGCATTGTCAAACTCAAGCTCGAGCTTGAGCTGAGCGCGGCTCCTTCTTGGCTATCGAAGAATCCTGGCCAAGCCTCGCCCACACCAACCAACGCATTGCGAATCCTCCTCGCATCCCGACAGGGACTCGACAGCGTGCGCACATCTCTACTCGTCGAACGCAGCTGCATCGACCTCATTCATAGACCGCGCTTCCCGTCAGGCCCCAACAACCTAAACAAGCTTCTCACCTCATGCACACCCACCTCTTTTCTGTCTCATTGCGTCAGCGCATCAACGCGAGGCTGTAATCCTCACATCTCTCTCTGAATGGAGCAGCACAGCGCTTTGTCTCCTCACGTCGGTGCATCAACTGCCTCCCCACAGTACCGCGCCAGCGCACATCCCCAATACAACATGGAGACCGCCTCTGCTCCCCAGCATCAGCAGAATCTCTTCTACCATGATCCACGCCAATTCCATCCTCCACCTACCCAAGTCATGAGTCCACCTGTCGCTCCAGCTCGAACCGATCAGCCCTACCCGCCTGGCGCTGTCAAGCTTGAACCAGGTATGCAAGCAGGCCCATCCTCCTATCCTGTTCGCGGACCGCAGCCGCCGCCTGTCTCGTATCGCGAGGCTGCATACGCTGAAGGACGTCCCTTCGCGTATGCATCACAACCTCAACCCGAAGCGCCTCTGCCCTACGCCGAATCCTCCATCGCAGCACCACCAGGCTTCGCATCACAGGCCAGTTTCCTGCCGTACCCACCACCACATCTGGCCAGCTCGTCGGCCAACCCCATTACTGGCCCATCCAACGGCTATCCGGCTCCAGAAGATGTCAAGAGCTCGCAGAACCCAAGCCCTCGCAATAAACGTCCGCGCAAGGACTCGCCGCCATCTCACGACACTGCAGCTGCTGATGCATCCAAGCCACAAGCAGACCGATCACCCGATGACGCAAACGGAGACAAGGATGGCAGCGGCAATGTGACCATGTTCCAGTGCAGAGGGTTCGGTGACTGCCGCATGGTCTTCACCCGAAGCGAACATCTTGCTCGTCACGTCCGCAAGCACACAGGCGAACGTCCCTTCCGATGCCATTGCGGCAAGGCGTTCTCGCGCCTCGACAATCTTCGTCAGCATGCTCAGACGGTTCACGCGGACATGCCCGAGCGCAACGAGATGATGATGCAGGAGCTTTCGTCGCTGCATGCCTCGCTCGCTCAGTCGGCCGCACAAGCTCAACATGCTCATGCGCAGGTGCTCGGCAAAAGCAGCTCACCGGGCGCCTTGATCGCCAGTCACAATCACACTGCTCGAAGGGGCAAAGGCTCTGGCAAGACGAGCGCAGCTACCAGGACAGGTCGCAATCCCAGCACCGACGGTTTCGGATCGCCGCCTCTTCTTAGTCACAATGCACCGCACGCAGCGGAGTCGCCGGTCCAAGGCATGCATCCCGCCGCTTCGGGATATCCTACCGCCTACGACATGGCAAATCCGGCGGCCTCCATCTCTGCAACCGCGTCGTACGCAGCGCCCGCTCAGGTCGGCTCTTTGAATGTTTGGCCTGCTCAAGCGCCTCAATATGGGCAGCACCTCGCCGACATCAGCCAGGCAGGCCCATCTGATTCGTACGGGGCGGTCGCTCCGCCCTTTGACCTGCCACCGCACGTCGCTCAGCAGCAAGCACCATACTTTGCGCCCGATCCTAGCGCCACTTATGGTGCGCCTCAGCCAGCCTATCAGACCGAGCTCTTGCTCGACGGTCCTGAGGATAGATATATCACATCGTACGATCAGTATGGCCGTCCCGTCCCCGAACTCGCAGCAAGGCGCGCGTCAGGCCAATTTGGGGCAGCAGCAGCCTCGCAGCAGGAATGGCGCCCAAGCGGGCCACCTCTCGAAACGGCGCTTGCCGGAAGTCACTATGCAGGTCCTCATGCCGAGCTCGCCGACAATGCTGCTCCAGATTCGGCCTTCTCGAACCCCTTCTACCGCAATTCGAACGCTGGTCTGCTGCCGCCAAACGAAGACACCTTCGCATCTCAGTACCACAGCAGCTTCGCGGATGGAATGTCGCGCGACGCCGAGCAGAGATCTCACTTCGAATCGACCCTGTCAGCCCACTTGCATATGCGCACGCCGACGTTGGCCAAGCGAGCACGCGCGAGCAGTCCACCACCCTCGCGTGGCGGCATCCGCGCGTCGTTCGATGCAGGCGCAGCACCGCTCCTTCCGCCGCCAGGAAGCTCGCACGGAAGGCCACCCAGCAGCGCGCATGGCGGTCGACCCCTCACTTCGCAAAATCGCCCAGTGCTGCCTCCTCTGTCGTCCATCACGCCAAGCGTCAGTCGTCCAGGCACGTCTGCTGCGCTCAGTGCGAGCCGACCAGGCACGATGTCCACGCAAAGGCTTGCAGCCTTCGACCATCAACTTCACGACCGTCGACCGCTCACTTCCGGTTCATCCATGGCAGCAAGACGTCGCGGCTCACACCAGCCCAATCTCGACGATCTTCCGCCTCTTTCTGCGCAATTGCCACCACTGGACGAACGTCGGGACTCCCGCCTCTCGACCGCCCGCCGAGGGTCAGCATTCGACTTGCTTGGCTCACAGACCGATCGGCCGAGGCTCGGCTCCTCCTATGGTGCGCGAGAAGCGGATCTGCCAACGAGGTTGCACACCGACAGCTCGGAGCGTCGCACGAGTCCCACCAACGCATCTCCATTCATGTTTCAGCCCCCACCTCTGCCTCGCGAGAGCAATGCTGGATCTCTGCGACCTGGCGCGTACGGCTCGGATTGGCGACGACCCAGCTCGAGCACGGCTCCAGATGCGCACGTCATCTCGCGCAGACTTGGCTCGAGCAATGGCGCGGCGGTCTCGTTTGGCTTGCGCGAAGACGGCAGCAGCTCTCGACCTGGATCGAGCAGCGGTGCCGGTCTCTTTGGACAAGGATTGACGCTTCCGCCACTCAAATCGTCCCATGGCCTGAGCAGCCGACCTGGATCGAGCTCCATCACTGCGTTGCTGCAAGGAGACGGGGAGTTTGGCTCGGGTCGACGCATGAGCGCTTGGTCTCGTCCGCTCACCTCGGGCGATGCCCCCGCGCCCCGGTTCGGCGAAAACGGACACGGTCGAATGTCGTCTTCTCGCGAGGGTGTTTCGAGCGACGTAGAGGATCACGATACCGATCGCCGGCTCTCGCTGGTGCACGACCGCCGTGGTTCGACGAGAGAAGGTCTGACGCGAAGGCCGTCGACTTCGGCGGGTGCGATGTCGACTCGTTTCGCACCCAGCTTTGGCGATCGAAAGGGCTCAACGAGTCCGAAGGCCTCGCGTTAGTATTCATACCCAAGCAGTGCGAGTGGCATGCGGTGACTGGCCACCGATCATACTCGATCTTGAATTCGCCGTCGGTGCAATGCGCTACTTCACAGCACGGCGCGCATTCCTCACTATACCACCGACGCGATCTCCTCATTGTTGACTCGATAATGCTAATCCGTCTGCTCCTCATAGCACAAAACACAGGCACGTCCGGTGTGTGCCTAATGTTTGAGATTCGAAGGGGAGCTACTTTGCAGAAATCTTGAGGCCTTTGAACTCCTTCATGCTGTCCTCCAGGGCGACCTCAACAGGGAGGCGCTCCATGCTCGAGGCTCCGTAGAAACCAGCCAGACCCTTGACACGGTCGAGTACGTACTGCGCATCGGATGCCGAAGCGACAGGACCCCCGTGTACCAGTACCATGATCTCTGGTGAGATGGAATGCACCTTTGCCGTGATATCTGAGGTGAGCTTGACAGCATCGTCCAGGCTCATTGCTGTTTGGGCGCCGATGCTGCCGCTAGTCGTCAAACCCATATGCGCCACGATTACATCGACACCCACTTTCGCCATCTTTTCCGCTTCTTCAGTGTTGAAAACGTAGGGCGTGGTCAGAAGCCCGAGCTGCTTGGCGTGCTGCATGAGCTCGACTTCCCTCTCAAATCCCATGCCGGTCTCCTCGAGGTTCTTTCGGAAGTTGCCATCGATGAGGCCGACGGTGGGAAAGTTCTGAACGCCGACAAACCCAATCTCCTTGAGCTGACGGAGGAATTTGGGAATGGATCGGAAGGGGTCCGAAGCACACACGCCTGCGAGCACAGGTGTGTGGCTGATCACTGGAAGAACCTCGGCAGCCATCTCGACCACGATCGCATTGGCATCTCCGTAGGGCATCAGACCAGCCAACGAGCCTCGACCCGCCATGCGGTACCGCCCCGAGTTGTAGAGGATGATCAGATCGGCCCCTCCCTTCTCGACAAATTTGGCCGTTAGGCCAATGCCCGCGCCAGAACCGATGATGGGCTTGCCACTTTTGACGATGGAGCGGAGCCGGTCCGCCGCCTCTCTGCCGTCCGCTGGTGGCTCGCTATAGCTCGACATGGTGTTGGGCAAAGTTGTTAGGCAGAAAGGTGATGGTGAAGAAGGGAAGGATAGCTCCGAAGCATGCCCCGTGCACTCTCCTCCACAATTTTCGAGCCGTCTCTTCGGCGTCTTTTCAAGGGTCCTGCTGCGTCTTCCGAACAACGAGCTGTGGTCTCTCTCTGGCTCACGAACGGATCATTCTCACCACCAGTACGACAGTCGTCGGACACGACTGAGGACCCTATCAACGGAGCGACAGCCGTGCAAGAATGATAAAGGACGATAGCAAGCCGGCCGTAGCGCTGATTGGCACGCTCGATACCAAGAAGGCTGAGTATCAATTCGCGACTTCTTGGCTCGAACAGCGAGGATGCAATGTCCTTGTCTTAGATGTCAGCACCCACAAGCCCCTCGAAGGACCGTCGTCGTTCGATTTGGGCGCAAACTCGAAGCGCTACAGCGCAAAAGAGCTGCTAGAGCTTCGTCCGAACGAAAACGATGGCGACCTTCCCTCAGAAAGGTCTGCTCTCCGCGAAGCATTACGAACTGCATGTCTGCATGAGCTGTCGAGACTGCACAAGGACGGTGCCATCGATGCCATTGCCTCCTTTGGTGGCAGCCAGAACACTTCATTCGCGACCTCAATCATGCGAGACACCGCCTTCCCCATCGGTCTGCCCAAGTTCATGCTCACCACTATGGCCAGCGGCGACGTGAGCGAGTTCCTGGGCGAAAGCGATATATGCATCATGCCCTCGGTTGGCGACATCTCTGGCTCTCTCAACGCTATCACTTTGACCACACTTCGATCGGCTCTAGCAGCCATCTCCGGTATGGCACACGCGTGGCATGACTCCAAGCAACAAGATGCGTCAGCCTCGTCGTCGACCAACAAGCACAACGACAAGCCCATGATCGCGATCAGCATGTTTGGCGTCACAACAGCTGCCGTCAACCAGATCTCGGATCTGCTCAAACAGCAAGGCTACGAGCCGGTCGCTTTCCACGCCACAGGATCTGGAGGTCGAAGCATGGAACGGCTGATCCGGGAAGGCTACTTTGCGGCTGTCATCGACCTCACCACGACCGAAATTTGCGATCATGTTTACGACGGCGTCCTCTCCGCAGGTCCGGATCGTCTCACCGCCGCTGCTGAGAAAGGCGTGCCGCAAATTGTCTCGGTAGGCGCGCTCGATATGATAAACTTCGGCTCGCTGTCCTCCCTTCCGTCGCACTACGAGGTGAGGGAGGGAGGTGATAAGGGACCGATGCATCATACGAGAAACGGCACACCGGTGTACGAGCATAACAGCCAGGTGACGTTGGTTCGCACCTCTGCTGAGCAGTGCAAGGAGATAGGACGCCACCTCGTCAGCAACCTGTTCAAGGGGCTCGAGCGTCTTGCCGGAGATAGGAAGGCAGCGCCAATACGCATCCTCTTTCCGAAAGCTGGCATCTCGGCCATGGATGGAGCAGACGGCGTATGGGATGACGCCGAGGCTAGAGAGGCCCTCCTGGACAGCATCCAAAAGACGGTCGACGAGCATCAATCAAAGAAGGATGCCCAGAGGTGTAATGTCAGCATCGAAGTGTTCGAGCACCATATCAACAGTTCCGAGTTCGCTAAAGTCGTCGCTGATCAGATCGTCAAGCTGGTCTCCGAACGACAGAAGAGGTTATGTCTTTTTTAGCGCAATTTTGATACCCCAATTACTATGTTGCTTTTCCTTTTCCATTTGCCAAAAATCTGGTTGAGAAGAATTCGGATCTCGGTGAGCGTTGCGGATAATTTGGAAGGAGCGTGTGATGCTGCTCACGACCTTTCGTACTTTCACCACCACCAACCAGCGAGACAAACACGGTAGCAACGACTCAAGCATCTACCACCATGGAAGGAAGGTAGCGACCTGACCGCCCTTGTAGGCTGCCGGAATGAGAGGCACGTCATTGCGGACAGCCACCGTTGCTGTCTCGCAGGCGGTCAACCATGGCCTGGCAGCTCGGGCGAGACCTAGCTATTCCAGGCTCAGTCGAAACAGCTTCAGTGTCCGGCGCATATCGTCCTCGTCCCTTTCATACTCTGCGACATACGCTGGCTCTAGTAGCGTCCAGCTCGACGACCCACGCATTACGGACCCCGACCCCAAGCTCGTTTCTGACAATCTCGCTCAGTCGCGCAAGCCGCCCAAAGCACTCGGGTCCTTCGGCAAAATCAGCCTCCCCAAGCTTTTGCATCTGCTCGTCCCGGATGCGTACGAAGGAGATTACCTTGAAGCGCAAACGCTAGACGAGGCTCTAGCCGGCGTTCTCGACAGCGAAAATTTGACATCAGATGCCGCTGGTGAATCAATGTCGAGGGAAGACCTCCGCCTTTTGTTTCAAAAGCATATTCACGACCTTCACATCGACGTTCGGGAATTCCTCGATCTCCGCAATACCATGCTCGCCACCAGCTGGCCCGACGTTCGCAGACATATGATGAGCGTAGCCGACGGCCGATGGCCCGCTTTCATACTTCAGCGCACCATTCACATGGTCACGACGCCCTCCGAGATCTCGGACGCCTTGGCACTTCTCACCATGTCCATCAGCTCCATACAGACCGCCAACAAGCCAGCAGAGTATTACAAGGTACTTCGATATTGCCTCTCGAGCCTCAGTAAAAGCATAGTCCAGGAACACGGAGCAGCGCTGCATCTGATGCCCCGGTTGACCGAAGCGGTGTTGGCATTGGTCGAAGCGGTTCCCGCTCAAGCAGCCTCCAATGCGGAACTCATCGGCTCTCTGACGTCTGCATGTACATGGCTGCCGGACGAGAGAGCTCGCCGAGCTGTCATGCAGGTTCTCGACCGACTCGAAAGCCTCCAAGGTGCCAATGCGGTCGATGACATCCGCGGCAAGGTCATTCGGCAGTGCATCGCCAGCATCGAACGCTCGGTGACAACTACGTCGAACAAGTCCGCTTCGTCGAAGCAGTTTGTCAATATCGTCATGATGGACCGTCTGCTGCAGCACGACTACGGTACAGATGCAGATCTCAAACGGCGAGCGCTACGGGGCTCGATCATTGTTGCCGGAAATGCGGAAGACTTTCACCGGACGTGGCGATACTTCCGTGCGTACGAGCAATACAAGCAAGGACACGGACTGGCGATCACAGGGTTCGACCTTCAGCTGCTGTCCAAGGCCTTGGCGAGGTCCCAGCAGGGACGCAAAGATGCATGGCGGATCTTTCTGCAAGCTGAACGACTGCTGCATAGCGAAACGGACTCGAGAGGACTCCTCAACAGGCCGGTGTCGCGCAAGGACAAGGAGAGGGATCTAATGGGCATCTGCCTCGACCTACTCGGGGTGATGAGCAGGAGCGGGGACGTGCGTGTGAGCAAGATCTTCTCCATGCTCGGCATCACCGCCAATGATCGCGACGATCCGAACGTAAAAGCGTCTTCGAAGATGAACGACTTGTCAAAGGCGATGCTGCAGTCGAGGCGTCGTGTGCACGCATATTCGGTGGCGATGCAGGGCATGCTGCTGCGCAAGAAGTCCCATTGTGCTCTGGCGATTTGGCAGGCCATGTTGATGCGCGGGGTGCTGCCCAATGCCGCAGCTCTGTCACTTCTGCTGCAGAATCTCTTCGGATTGGGCGAGGTCAAGACGGCCATGCAGCAGCTCCACCTTTGGTGCGAGCAAGGCGTTGCCAAACCGGCCAAGACTTGCGACAACTTGAAGGAGATCGAAGTGCCGAGCCTCGTCCGACCAGCCCTGGCAGATCTCGAGACGTTCCAACCCGGCGCTCTTTCCGCTCCAACGAGCTCAGACGCGACGATTTACAAAGTGACACCGGACACCATTCTCGCGACGGTCGTCTTCAACGGCCTGCAAGCGTGTGGAGCTAAGGGCGTCGATGCGCTCTGGGAGGCGTACCAACAGACGATCCATCTCTTTCCCGACGCGCCGGTGCTCGCGATGCTACTCAAAGCGTCGTGTCGCGACGAGGGCGAATCAGGCATCGATGCGCGATTCGGACGCGAGGTGTTTCGGACGCTGCTGTTCAACAAGCACCCCGAGCTAGCCGAGTACGAGAACCCGTTGCGGGCGCAGCTCGAGGCGAATGGAGCCGCCGGGTGGATCTTGTCGGGCGAATCGGTGGGGGACAGGGTGGAGCAGTGGCTCGCTTCGGTCTTCCGGTCCAAGCACGCCGGGCCATCGACGATGACGGTGCCGACGGCCGACCTGAGCGCGCTGTCGTTCACCTCGGAATTGTTTGAACACTACCTCCGACTGCTGCTGCATCTGCAGCATTCAACTGGCTCGCTCACGGATGCGCGCACCTCTCGACGCCAACTGGTCGACCTACTGGGATGGATGAAGGAGCTCAACATCCAACCGTCGACGACGCATGTAGCATTGACGGTGCTCGAGATCGAGGAGCACCTGCCGCCGCCCGTGGCCGCGAGGCAGATGGCCGTGCTGGACGCATGGCTGATCGACTGGCTCGGTGAGCGCGGGTCGCCAGAGCAGCACGTAATGCAGCGGCACTGGCGATGGAAGATGAAGCGGAATGAGTCGACGAAGCGCAACGGGTCGAGGAAGAGCTGGTTCGATAAAGTGTCGGGGGGCAGGAAGCCGGAGTGGGAGAAGTGCTCGTAGCCATCCTTAGGCCTTCGATATCATACTTTAGAGCCATCGGGGTGTCGGCTGCGGCGCTCTCACATCGTCTTCATCGAGCTTATTATACTTCATACAACTCAGTCGTGCCCACGTTGTCTCTCATAGATTCTCCACACTCGGCACTGGTAAGCAATGTCGACCGCAGTGCAGCATACATGACTCTCTTCTCGGCCCTGCTTTGAGAAGCATCGGTACAGTATGTTCCCCCGCCTTGGCAAAAGCTTGGCTCTTGGAAACGACAGCAGAACTCTAGACCCTGAAATCGCGGCTTGCTGTGCAAAAAAAGTGGGGTTGACCCGGCTTCTGATGCGCGCGCTCTTTGAAATTCGAGGGATTTTCGAGCTTAACGAGCCGCCAGCTCATGATCGGCAGGCGATTTGTGGCTGCATGGCGCCGTACAGCTTCTTCGGCGCGGCAAGCAGGCAAGAAGGCCGAGTGGAAAGCATGCTCTGTGTGGTGGCGCAGAAGGGCGGCGTTGTTTGGACTCAGGCTGGAAATTTTGCTGGACAAGAGGAACCACAAAGCTGGTGAGAACCGACACCATCCCCTGCGTAAGACAACGTGCGCGTTGGACTTTGCACCGCCCTGTCGATGCAGCAAACGCATGGCTAAGTTAGCCGTGTGGAATGTGCCGCTTCATCGCCGAGGTCGATCATGACTCTGTGTCGGACACTCAGTCCTGCGCCATGTCTCGTTCGGTGAGCAAGCGACATGACCAAGTCATCACAAGCCGAAGCCCCGGCTTGCGCTCAAAGACTCTGTCTCGGCGCATGAGCCGGTGTTGTATGAGTGCGAGGTTTCGACAAGCGTCAGCAGACTCCATGGGCGACTTTCGGAAAGCGCTTCGATTTGGTGAGTCTCACGCTTCGCTTCGGCCTCTTCCCATTCGGCAGCCCGGGACTGCGCAGAGGCTGACTGAGTCTTCCTCAAACAATAGTCATGGACGGCAATGGTGTGATTCTTTTGCCCTAGCAGCAGCAGGCTGGATCGGCAGCGCCGAACCGCAGCTTCACTCGTTGACTTGCTTGAGGCATCGGTCTGAGCTTGAATTTTCCGCGCCGTGATTCGGTCACCGAGGCTGCACGCCTTCTTGGCCCTGAAAGTCAACCAGGTTTGTGCGCTTCGCTTGTGCCGCGGCAGGAAGAATGCCGTTTTGTGACGTCGCTGAG